>NC_090819.1:91891207-93091207 GCF_000390325.3 Nicotiana tomentosiformis | reverse complement strand
TTTATAAATTTCAAGGAAAATCTTTCGATGAAAACGCATAGCGTGAGAGAAATTCGTAAGAGGAGTACAATTATTCCGCGGCTAATCATGAAGCCCATCAAATCTCTACAATAGCGAGTTTATCACTCTACTCAAGTCTAGTCTCAAGTCGTAATGTAAAAATAAAGGAATTTAATAGGCAAGGGACAATCCAAATAGTACAGTTATAGCATGGCAAGAACCTAAGTCTAACCGAACATAACATGAATCTAGCTACGTACGGACTCTCGTCACCTCGTGCATACGTAGCCCCCTACAACAAGTAGCACATATCAAATACATCACCTAGGGGTAGTTTTTCCCTCACAGAGTTAGACAAGAGACTTACCTTGCTCCGTTAGAAAGGTCAATAAAGTCAACCCTAGGGCCAACGTGCCTGGATTCCGAAAATATTCGGAGATAAACATTACCCAAAATATTACAAACTCAAATATATAATTTATTCCTAATTCCATTTCCAAAATTGTGGTCAAAATCCAAAATTACCAATTTCTAGATTTTCTCTTAAAATTTCACAATTTCCACAATATTTCCATGTTAAATCCTTATAGAATCCGTGTAATTAACTTACAATATACGGGAATTACTTATCTTGCATGCAATAGATGATGAAAATCTCCCCTTGAAGCTCTCCAAAAATCGCCCCAACCAAGTAAAAATGAAAGAAAATGGGCCAAACCCCGTATAAAACCAAGTCCTCTGCCCAGCGATCATCGTACATGTGGACCACCAGCCGCACCTGCGGAAAAATCTATTACATGTGCGGTTCTCTCAAAGCGAGGAAAATCTGCTTCTGCAGACTAAATTCGCTCCTGCGCGACCACTTCTGCGGTCCGCCCCACGCTCTTGCGCTCCCGCACGTGTGGAGACCTTCTGTTTCTGCGACCCTAACTGCCCATCTCGTTTTGCGCTTCTGCGGAGCATCCTTCGTATCTGGGGGGTCGCAGATACGGAAATATCCTTGCATCTGCGGCCTCCCAACTCAGTCCAAATGTCGCTTCTGCGAACAAAATTTCACACATGCGGGGTCGCACCTGCGGTCCTTCCCACGCAGGTGTGATTGCACCAGATCCCAGCTGCCTCGGCACCTCTCCTAAGTCCAAACTCGATCCGTTTCCAATCCGATTCACACCCGAGGCCCCAGGGACTCCGTCCAAATATACCGACACATCCCAAAATACGATACAGACTTAGTCGAAACCTCAAATCATGTCAAACGACATCAAAATTATGAATCGACAGCCAAAACCTTTCTTTCAACTTTTCAACCTTCACACTTCGCCGAATGCGTCCGAATTACACTTAAACATCCCGGAATAACGCCAAACGTTACGTGCAAGTCACAAATCATGATACAAACCTATTCCAATTCTCGAAACTCCAAACGAACATCGATTACACCAAAATTCATTTCAAGTCAAAGTCAAGAAATTCTTAAACTTTCAAAATGCTAACCTTCCATAACAAGCGTCGAAATGCTTCCGGTCTACCCGATACTCGACCTGAACATACGCCCAAGTCCGAAATCATCATACGAACCTATTGGAACCTTCAAATCCCGATTCTGAGGTCGATTACTCAAAAGTCAAACCTTAGTCAATTCTTCCAACTTAAAGCTTCCGAAATTAGAATTTTCTTTCCAAATCAATTCCGAACTTCTCGAGATTCAATTTCGACCACACGTATAAGTCATAGAACATGAAGTGAAGCTACTCAATGCCTCAAACCGTCGAATAACGTGCTAGAGCTCAAAACGACCGGTCGGGTCGTTACAATAACGTTACATATAATACTAATAATAACTCTAGAAACTAGAAATAAACTTGAAGAATGAATTACCATATTTTCTTCTTGATCTTGGACATCTTTATGTTAAAGGCTCATGCATGAAGAGAAACTCACTCTCCCATCTATATTTTTTTGTATCTATTTATTTGGATTAAATTTGTTGTGTCAATCCAATAATATTTTAAAGAGAAACAGACCCAACAATATTTTGAGGAGTTCGAAAGAAATTTTTACTTATACTTCTATGACAATGAAAATGAGATAGCACAACTTTATTGCCTTAACTATACAATTGGGGCCGGGCATCGCCAAGGCTAATCGTAACTAGTATACATATAAGGGAAGTGTTTGCAATAAATTTTCAAGATATGAAAAATTCATTGCAATCACAAAAATAAAAGAAATATAGTTTTATTGATAAACAATTATGAATACAATTTTATTTATTTCCGTGATTTGTTTTCTCTGGATCATTCTCCATGATTCGAGAGATTAAGTAACGTGTTTCTCGATCGTAAAATGATGCAAACTTCCTTTAGATGCATTTGATCTCTATAAAAAGAAAGAATGTCTCTTGACGGCTTTGAAAAAGTCAATATTTAATGTCTTTAATCTTTTTGTAAATATTCCATAAATTTGTACAATTTCTCGAGATGAGCTACTCATTGAAAAAATAGAAAACTATAAAAAAAAACAACCTTGTGTAGCATCTAATTTAAATTCATGACCCTTTCATTGTTATTTTTCTTCTGCTTTAATGCGTCGACTATGTTGGCCTGACCCGAGGGTTTTTTAGAAATAACCTGTCTATCTGTACAAGGTAGGAGTAAAGTCTGTATACATACTTTTCTTTTCAAATCCCATTAATAGAATTATACTAAATTTGTTGTAATTATTTCAATTACAACTCATCAATGTAAATAACGAAAAGAGGGAGAAAAAGATAAGAAATCTAGGGTAAGTTTCAGTTCCTTATGCTAAAGGAAAATTTTCAACTCACAAGTATATAATTTATGACTGGACATTTTCAAATGCTATAAGGAAAATTTTCCATTTACCAATATATTATTCAAGACAGGACTAATTGGTATTCAAATTGATATTGTATTTATTGGGGGAAAAAGAAGAATTAACCTAAATAGTCGTTTACCCAATCGTTTAAATTAAATATAATTGGTAGATGCTTAATATGTGTATAATCCATGTATAATTTATACATAAACTTGAATAATCAGTATATAATCTATATAGTGGCGATAAAAGTAAATCCAACAGGCTATTTGTGTAAATATCCCCCAAAAAATGAAAAAGTAAAAATAAACACGTGATCTTGTTCCATAGTCAACACCAACTCCATTAGCCTATCTTATACACACATTTCTTATGATATGAATAATGATGAGTGCCCACAGAATCACCAAATCCCTTTGCTTTAGAGCAATTGCTTATGCATAAAAAATGATTAATGTAAATTCCACTAATAAATAAATAAACAACTACTCGATGTGTAGAATAAAAGCGATCTTTTATATAAATTAACAAAACATCAACTTGTTCGATGTATGCCAACCTGCCAAGCTTATCTTAGCTTGTTCGATGTGTGCCAACCTGCCAAGCTTGTCTTAGCTTCTCAGCATTATTCTTCCTAAGCTGCCATGTTGTCAAACTAAATCCATTTACAATCTAATAACTTACGATTTATGTTCATCACTGTCACGACCCGGAATTCGAACTTCAGGATTGTGATAGCGTCTAACGTCCACTTGCTAGGCAAGCCAACATTAATTAAATAATTTAATAATTAAACAGTTCAAACCAGAATATTAACAATTATTGACGATGATCAAAGCTGAAATACATGAAATAAACCCATAACATAACGCGATCTAACTCAACCCCAAAAGTCTGGTGTCACAAGTACATGAGCAACTAGAAGTCTACAAGTATAGTTTGAAATAACTACAACTGTTCGAATGAGATAAACATTAAAGATAGGAAATAGAAGGGGACTTCAAGGTCTGCGAACGCCAGCAACTCTACCTGAAGACTCCGAAGCAATATGATCCGAGAAGACGCACGTCTAAGCACCGCTGGGACCAGTACCAGTATCCGCACAAGAAGTGTAGAAGTGTAGCATGAGTACAACCGACCCAATGTACTCCATAAGTGTCGAATCTAACCTCAACATGGTAGTGATGAGGCTACGACAAGATACCTACGCAAAAACCCTGTAAATAAGGCACGACAACACCCTTCGTGCTTTTCACTCTTCCTCACCAATCAACAATACAAATCCAAATAATAAATTGAAGGCACGAAACAACTTCACTTTAGTTATAGTACCATGATAACAAACTCAACTTTAGAATTTTCCAACATCTTCAAAATAAACAATGATTATGAGACAAATAATTAAAAGTAATAATCTAGCTTAAGCATGGAGAACGAAGTCAAGTAAACAACTTAGAACAAAGAAACAATTCCCACCCGCATGCTTTAACTCAATAATAACATATTTATACTCGTTACCTCATATATACATCATTCCCGCACATAATTCACGTAGCAAATAAACCAACAAGTTCTAATCCCTCAAGTCAAGGTTAACCACGACACTTATCTCACTCCGCAATTAAAGCAATCAACCAACCACGACTTTGCCTTTTGAACAAGCCTCGAAACCAACTAAATTTAGTAATTTATGGATCAAATGGTTCAAAATAAGCTTTAGAAACTACCCATTAATAAAAAATGTTCAATTTTGATCATTGTTTGAAAAGGTAAACAAAAGTCAACCTCGGGTTCACTTGGTCAAAACCCGAGGTTCGAACTAAAACCCAATTACCCATTCACTCCCGAGCCTAGTTATGTGATTTATTTCGAAATTCGACCACAATTTGAGGTCTAAATCTCAATTTTATAAATTTTTTAATTTCTACCCAAATTCCTAATTTATACCATGAAAATCCTAAATTTAATGTTGAAAACACACGAAAAGTAATGGATAATTAAAAAAAATAGATTAAAGTTACTTACCAATGATTTTGGGAAGCAAATCCTCTTGAAAAATTGCTACTAGAGTGTTTATGGTTGAGAAATGATGTAAAATGAGTTAAGTCTAGATTTTTTCCTCTTTTACCAAGTTGCAAATACCGCATTTGCGAAGAAATGTTCGCAAATGCGATGTCGGCAAATGCGAGACAAAGGTCTCAAATGCGAACCCTGTCTCAGAAGCTCGGATGTCGTAATTGCAATAAAATGATCGCAAATACGAAGACCCCACATTTGTAATTGCGACCAAAATTTTTGCAATTGCGAAGATGTCTTACTGTTGCCAGGCATCGCAAATGCGACAAAGTGATCGCAAAAGCGATCCTGAGCAGTTCACAATTGCGAACAGTTTCCTTGCAAATGCGAGGTTACCCAATCCTAGGCTCTTCTAGCAAATACGAACATTTGTCTGCAAATGCAGGGCTTGCAATTGCAAGCCAGACCTCGCAAATGCGAGATCTACACCAGACATCAGAACTGGGAACTGCACCAGCTGTCCTTATACTATCCGAACTCATCCGAGCCCCTCGCGCTCCAAACCAAACATGCACACAAGTATAATAACATCATATGAACTTGCTCGCGTAATCAAATCATCCAAATAACCTCTGAAACTACAAACTGAACATCAAAACAGATGAAATTTCAAAGGAAAATTCAAGAACAACTAGAATCACAACTAAGCGTCCGATTCATACCAAACCAACTCTGTTCGACATTAAGTTTTGCAGACGAGCTTTAAATAGTAAAATGAACCTATACCAAGTCCCGAAACCAAAATTCAAACCCGATAGCTATAAAGTCAAACTACGTTCGAACCTAAGAAATATTTAAACCATGAAGTTACTAGTTTTCGACAAAATAAATCAAATCATGTTAGGGACTTCCGAATTTAATTTCGGGCATACGCCCAAGTCCAAAATCACGATACGGATCCACCGAGATCGTCAAAATATCGATCTGGGGTCATTTATATAAAATGTTGACCGTAGTCAACTCAAGTTATTTTTAAAGCCAAAAATCATATTTTCACATACAATCTTTCCGGAAAAAGACACGGATTGCGCATGCAAATTGAGAAACACTAATTGGAGCTAATAGAGTTCTCAGAACATAAAAATAAGGGCTAACTCAAAATGGCCTATCGAGTCGTCACATTCTCTACCTCTAAAAGAAACGTTCGTCCTCGAACGAACATAGTAAAGTACTGATACTGGTGAAAAGGTGTGGGTATCTACTTCGCATATTAGACTCAGACTCCCACTTAGCTGCCTTGATCGTCTGACCTCTCCATTGCACTTTCACTGAAGGAAAACTCTTAGACCTCAACTATTGAACCTGCCGGGCTAGAATAGCCACCAGCTCCTCCTCATATGCTACATTCCCATCAATTTGAACCGTGTTGAAGTCCAAAACTTGCGAGCTGTCCTCATGGTACTTCTGAATCATGGAATACCAGATGTACTATAGATAGGCTAGGAGGTAATGCAAGCTTGTAGGCAACCTCCCTAACTCTCTCTAAAATCTCAAATGGCCCAATATACCTAGCGCTCAACTTTTCTTTACTCCCAAACCGTATCACGCCCTTCATAGGCGAAACTCTGAGCAAAACTCTCTCCCACCATATAAGCTACATCACGAACCTTATGGTCCGTATAACTCTTCTGCCGAGACCGAGCTATACGAAGTCGATCCTGAATCAACTTAACCTTTTCCATAGCATCACAGACTAAATCGGTACCCAACAACCTAGCTTCTCTGGGATCAAACTAACCAATCGACGAACGACATCGCCTCTCATATACAACCTCATACGGTGCCATCTGAATACTTGATTGGTAGCCGTTATCATAGGCGAACTCTGCAAGAGGTAAGATGTGAATTGAGTGCCCCGATCGGAAATAATGTAATGACACACCGTACAAGTGGATAATCTCCTAAATGTAAATCTGAGCTAACCTTTCTGAAGAATAGGTAGTCGCCACCAGAATGAAATGTCCAGACTTAGTCAACCGGTCCACAATAACCCAGACTGCATCATACTTCTTCAAGGTTTGTGGCAAGCCTACCACGAAGTCCACAGTGATGCGCTCTCACTTCCACTCTGGTATCTCTAATCTCCGAGTCAGTCCACCCGATTTTTGATGTTCATACTTTACCTATTGACAATTCAAGCACTGAGATACATAAGCAACGATGTCTTTCTTCATTATGCGCCATCAATAGTGTTGTTTCAAGTCACAGTACATCTTCGTGATACCTAGGTGAATAGAATAGCGCAAACTGTGCGCTTCCTCAAGAATCAAATCTCTCAACCCATCAATATTTGGAATACAAATTCGGCCCTGAAGCCGCATAACCCCATCATCACCAATCACAACATCCTTGGCACCACCCCACTTCACTGTATCCTTCAACACCAACAAGTGGGGGTCATCAAACTGGCAAGCCTTAATACGCTCCAATAACGAAGACTGTTCCACCACGCAAGCAAGAACACGACTGGGCTCCGAAATATCTAATCTCACAAACCAGTTGGCTAAAGCCTGAATATCCATGGCTAGTGGCCTCTCATCTACCGGTAAATATTCCAAACTACCCATACTCTCCACCTTTCTGCTCAATGCATCGGCCACCACGTTGGCCTTCCCCGGATGATAAAATATGGTGATATCTTAGACTTTTAGCAACTATAACCATCTCCAATGTCGCAAATTAAGATCATTTTGTATGAACAGATGTTGGAGACTCCAATGGTTAGTATAGACCTCACAATGAACGCCATACAGATAGTGCCTCAAAATCTTCAACGCGTGAACTATGGTTGCGAACTCTAAGTCATGAACATGGTAGTTCTTCTCATGAACCCTCAACTGTCGAGACGCGTATGCAATCACCCTGCCGTCCTACATAATATTGTACTAAGCCCAATACTCGATACATCACAATATACGGTGTAAGGTCCTGAACCTGTAAGCAACACCAAAACTAGGGCTAGAGTCAAAACAATCTTGAACTTCTGAAAGCTCAACTCACACTCATCAGACCACCTGAATGAGGCACCCTTCTGGGTCAATTTAGTCAATGGAGTTGTGATAGATGAAAACCCATCTACGAATTGGTGATAGCTGTCACACCTCCTTAGGTGCTCACAATAGTAACTCGCCAAACCTAAGAAGTACCGAATCTCTGTAGCTGAAGTAGGTCTAGGCCAGTTCTGAACTGCCTCAATCTTTTTAGGATCCACTTTAATGCCCTCGGAAGATAACATGCCCCAAAAAGGCAACCGAATCCAACCAAAACTCATACTTTGAAAACTTGGCATATAGATGACTATCTCTCAAGGTTTGAAGTACAATCTGAAGATGCTGCTCATGCTCCTCTTGACTGCAAGAGTATACCAAAATATCATCAATGACGACGATCACAAAAGAATCAAATAGAGCTTGAATACCCGGTTTATCAAATCCATAAATGCTGCTGGGGCATTTGTCAAGCCAAATGACATCACTAGAAACTCGTAATGCCCATACCGAGTCCAAAATGTTGTCTTAGGAACATCCGATGCCCTAATCTTCAACTGATGCTAGCTAGATCTCAAATCAATCTTCAAAAACACTTTGGCACCCTGAAGCTGATCAAATAAGTCATCATTCCTCGACAAAGGATACTTGTTCTTGATAGTGACTTTGTTCAACTACCGATAATTAATACATATCCTCATCGTCCCATCCTTCTTCTTCACAAATAACACTGGTGCACTCCAAGGCGAGACACTAGGTCTAATAAATCCCTTATCAAGCAAATCCTACACATGCTCCTTCAATTCCTTCAACTCAACTGGGGCCATACGGTATGGTGGAATCGAAATGGGCTGAGTGCCGAGAGCCAAGTCAATACAGAAGTCGATATCTTTGTCGGGTGGCATCCATGGAAAATATGAAGGAATCATCTCTGGAAACTCGTGCAAAACTAGTACTGAATTCATAGAAGGAAACTCCGCACTAGGATCACGAATATAGGCTAAACAATGCTAGACATCCCTTCTTGACCATATGTCTAGCCTCCACATAAGAAATAACCTTACTAGTAGAATGGCCATGAGTCCCTCTCCACTCTAATCGAGGCAACCTCGACATAGCTAAGGTCACCGTCTTGGCGTGATAGTCTAATATGGTGTGATAAGGTAATAGCCAATCCATGTCCAAAATAACATCAAAGTCCAGCATATCAAGAAGTAGGAGATCTACACTAGTCTCAAGTCTCCCGATAGAAACCACACACGAGTGATAAACACAATCTACAATAATAGAATCTCCCATATGTGTGGATATATATACACGAGCACTAAAAGAATTACGAGGCATAACCAGATATGAAGCAAAATAGGATGACATGTAGTAATAAATAGAGTCTAGATCAAATAAAACTGAAGCATCTCTATGGAAAACAGGGATATTACCTGTGATGACGGCGTCAGATGACTCTGCCTCAAGTCTAGCTGGAAAGGCATAAAAACAGGACTGGTCCCCACCACTTTGACCTTTGCCTCTCAAACTACCTTTAGCTATCTGGCCTCCACCTCTAATGGCCTGACATCCACCTCTAATGGCCTGACCTCTACCTCTAGCAGCCTGACCCCTATCTCTAGTTGGCTTAGAGGGTAGTGAAGCAACCGTTGCCGAAACCATGACACGAGAAATTTGCTGTGGCATGCCGCCCTATGACCTAGGGCAAAATCTAGCAACATGCCTCAGATCTCCACATGCATAGAAAGCCCTCGGCTGTAGAAGCTGAAACTAACCCTGACAGCCCGGATACTTACTGTGATAGCTCTGAATTGGCGGTGCACTGATGGGAGCTAAAGGTGCATTATAGGCTGGCTGCTCCGGTCGATACCCATATGAGCCACAACTGCCTGAAGCACTGTGGGATGCTTGGAGAGATTATTGAATCGGCCTGGGAGGATAACCTCTACTGAAAGAACCTTTGCCTTTGGATGGGGCACCACTAAAGCCACCGAAATGACAAGGCCTCTTCTGAGATACCGCCCCTCTATCCTGACCACGAACCATCTCGATCCGTCTAGCAATATCTACGGTCCTTTGGAAATAAGTATCATCTTCGGTCTCCTTGGCCATCTGTAGCCTAATACTGAAAGCAAGACCATCAATGAATCTCCTCACTCTCTCCCTCTCAGTAGGGAGTAAGATAACTGCATGGCGAGCTTGGTCCACAAATCGGGTCTCATACTGGGTAACAATCATGCTACCCTGCTGAAGGCGCTCAAACTGCCTGCGGTACTCCTCTCTCAAAGTGAAAGGAATAAACTTCTCGAGAAAGAACTACGAAAACTGATCCCAAGTATGTGGCGGTGAACCAGCTGGTCAAATCCCCACATGATCCTACCACCATCTCTTGACCGAACCGGTCATCTGAAACAGTGCAAAGTCTACGCCATTGGACTCAACAATACCCATGTTGCTCAGCACCTCATAGCAACAGTCCAAATAAACTTGTGGGTCCTCTGAAGGTGCACCACTGAAGTGAATAGGGAAGAGCTTTGTGAACTTATCCAACCTCATCAATATCTCAGAAGACATCGCGAGCCTCTCCCCGGTCTGTGTAGCAACAATTGGCTGAACTACCCCAACGTGCAGAACTGTTAGAGTTTGATATATGGGAGCGACCAACTCCGGGGTATGAGTAGCGGGAGTCTGTGCTCCTACCCCATCCTAAGAGACAGTTGGTGCACTGGAAATACACCGATCTTGGCCACACTCGCTATAAGGCCCACTAAGGGAACTAGAGCATCCTGAAGCACGGGAATGACTATAAATCCCTCCGGGACCTAAGTGGGTCTGAATGGTATGGTCTGACCTAGGGTCTCCTCCTCGTGATCAATCTAAGTCTTAGTAGTGGGTGCTGCTGCACGAGCTAGGCCGAGCTCAGCCTCAGCCTCAACCTTTGGTCCGGCCCCGGCCTCGGCCTCTACCCATGTTATGGCTGCAACAGGGGGCTCCGGCTCCTACCCGACTGTAGATGCTATGTGTGTTCTCACCATCTGCGACAGAACAAGAATGGAATGATTCAAACATCAATGATATAATAAAACCGCACGATAGGGAAGAAAGAAATGAAATTTTCCTAAAGCTCCACAACCTTTAAAAGATAAGTACAGACTTCTCCGTATCGATCCTCCAGACTCTACAAAACTTGCTCATGAATCGTGAGACCTAAGCAACCTAGTGCTCTAATACAAACTTGTCACAACCCAAAATTTCAACTTCGGGGTCGTGATGGCTCCTAACGTCCACTTGCTAGGCAAGCCAACATTAGTTAAACAATTTAATAATTAAACAGTTTAAACCAGAATAATAACAATTATTGATGATGATCAAAGCTGGAATACATGAAATAAAACCATAACATAACACAATCTAACTCAATCCTAGAATTCTAGTGTCACAAGTACATGAGCAACTAGAAGTCTACAAGTATAGTTTGAAATAAATTGTCACGCCCTGACCTCGGGGAGAGCGACCGGTGCTCAACATAGTTACCCTTGGTCGAGCAAGCCTGCACAGTGCCGTCTACCCAACTCACCCATGAATAAAGAGAAGAATACATTTCATTAATTAGACAGTAAGAGGTTACGTGAAAACACTAGTTCATTTTCATTAGTTACGTCATTAACAAGTCTCCAAAACAGTACCTTGTACAATCATAGTTAAAGTGGAACAAATGATACGATTACAACATTTTTAGTTTAACCTTCCCAAAAATAGATACAACCCACACTATATCTACGGAGCCTTTAACAGGATCCAAAGAGTGCTATGATTATGACAGCGCCGGCAACAAGGCCCCGGCTATACCTCAAAATGCTATGTACAAAGGTTAAGAGATACATGACCCCGAAATGAAGTGGGGCTCACTAAGTCAGTTGAGGAGAGTGTGTTCTGCTATCACTGATCAATACTACATGCTATGGAACCACCTGCATCCATTAAAGATGCAGCACTCCCGACAAAAGGGATGTTAGTACATATGAAATAGTATTAGTATGTAAAACTAAACACCCTCTCAATAGAACGAGCAACAGTAAACGGAGAATAAAACATGAAATCAATAAGAGACTCAAACAATATCAAGGTGTCAAGTTAGGGGAAAGGTATATTTCAAGTAGGTTTCAGTAATTTAAGTTGGGAGATCTTTAGCATAGATACACCACCGTATTTTAGCACGGAGTCCGATATCAGTACGACCTGCTAAGCCGTCTCACTCCGAGACATACACTCACAATACCACCATGTGCGCGGCATGGTATTCGATCTCAGCCCGATCGGCTATGCCGTCTCACCACAATACCGTGTGGGTCGATATTACATCACCTCTCGCTAGCAATAATCTTATCTCATTTAAGGAAAAACCTCTCAACACACCAATCTTATCCCATATAAGAGGAAACAATCTCATGACATTAACACAGGAATTTACCCCTCAATCACTCCTACGTGCTCATCACCTGTAGTTTCGTGGTTAGGTTGTTCCGACCTACCCTTCCTCGGTGGTTAAATAATACTCCAAAGGTATTTATTTTTAAAAGTGTTTACCACTCAATTCATATTCTTTTACATGTCATTCATTTTATTGGCATCATTGGCCATAACGCAATATCATTCTTGGCACGTTGGCCGTACTTCATAATTCATGCCCACTATTCCACTTCCAAACATTAATACAAATTGTCCACAACAAAAATTTCTATTCAAAACTTTAAGCACACATTTGAGAAATTTAGGGTCTTAGGCACATGTAATTTCTTACACAATTTGATATGATCACTTTCATTTGGGCTTGACTTGAAGTCGCAACATTTTAATACATACTCATACCTTGAACACGCTCCCGAAGACTAACATAATATGATAAGAATATTCCGGAACATATTTTGAACATATTCATATAAATACATCTTTCGACACCAAACTTATTAATAAAAGCCAATTCATAATGGATAACTCGGGACTTACAAGAACATCATGGGAATTCAATTCTTAGAGAGAAGTTTAGCCAACATACCTTGCCTCGAGCCTTTTAAATTACTATAATGTTCCGAAAATCTTAGCCACTTCGATCTATTTAGAGATATAGCAAAATTGAACACAAATTAGGAAGGAGTTCATAGTTCCAGCTCACTTGAGCATTTTATCAAACACTAGGTGAGCATTAAGGTTTCACGGCATCACCCTTCATGCTTTTACTCACCGACACTGCATCACCCTTCGTGCTTTTAATGAATGCAAATAAGGCACGACAACACCCTTTATACTTTTCACTCTTCCTCACTAATCAACAATATAAATCCAAATAATAAATGCAAGGCAGGAAACAACTTCACTTTAATTACAGTACCATGATAACAAACTCAAATTTGAGAATTTTGCAATATCTTCAAAATAAGCAATGATTAAGAGATGAGTAATTAAAAGTAATAATGTAGCCTAAGCATGGAGAACAAAGGCAAGTAAACAACTTAGAACAAAGAAATAATTCCCACCCGCATGCTTTAACCCAATAATAACACATATGTACTCGTCACCTCACATATACATCATTTTCGCACATAATTCATGTAGCAAATAACCCAACAAGTCCTAATCCCTCAAGTTAAGGTTAACCACGATACTTACCTCACTCCACAACTAAAGCAATCAACCAACCACGACTTTGCCTTCTAAACAAGCCTCCAAAACCAAACAAATCTAGCAATTTATCGATTAAACGATTCAAAATAAGCTTTAGAAACTACCTATTAATGAAAAAGGTTCAATTTTGATCATTTTTTAAAAGGTCAACAAAAGTCAATCCGGGACCGCTTGGTCAAAATCCGAGGTTCGAAGATTTGTTTTGAAATCCGACCTCAATTTGAGGTTTAAATCTCAATTTTATAAAATTTTAAATTTCTACCGAAATCCCTAATTTCTACCATGACAACCCTAAATTTGATGTTGAAAACACATAAAATGTAATGGATAATTGATAAGAAATGGATTAAAATTGCTTACCTATGTTTATGGTTGAGAAATGATGTAAAATGAGCTAAGTTTTGATTTTTCCTTCTTTTACCGAGCTGCAGGTGCCGCATTTGCGAAGAAATATTCGCAAATGTGATGTCCGCAAATGCGAGACAAAGGTCGCAAATGTGAACTCTCTCTCAGAACCTCAGATGTCGCAATTGCGACAAAATGACCGCAAATGCGAAGATCCCACAATCGCAATTGCGAAGATGCCCTACTGTTGTCACGCATCACAAACTTGGGCAGTTCGCAATTGCGAACAGTTTCCTCGCAAATGCGAGGTTACCTAATTCCAGGTCCTGCTCGCAAATGAAATATTTATCCGCAATTGCGAGCCAGACCTCGCAAACGTAAGATCTGCACCAGACACCATAACTGGGCACTTCTCCAGAGAGTCCTTGTACTATCCAAACTCATCCGAAACACGTCCGAAACTCACCCGAGCCCCTCGGGCTCCAAATCAAACATGCACTTAAGTGTAATAACATCATTTGAACGCGCTCGCATGATCAAATCACCCAAACAACGTCTAAAACTATGAATTGAATATCAAAACAGATGAACTTTCAAAGGAAAACTCAAGAACAACTAGAATCACAACTAAACGTCTAATTTATACCAAACCAACGCCGTTCGACACCAAATTTTGCAGACAGGTTTCAAATAGTAAAATGGACCTATACTAAGTCCCGAAATCAAAATTCGATCCCAGTAACTATAAAGTCAAACTACGGTCAAACCTAAGAAATATTTAAACTTTCAAGTTACTAATTTTAGACAAAACAAGTCAAATCAAGTTAGAGACTTTCGAATTCAATTCCGGGCATACGCCCAAATTCAAAATCATGATACGGACCTACCGGGATCGTCAAAATATCGATTCGGGGTCGTTTACACAAAATGTTGATCATAGTCAACTCAAGTTATTTTTAAAGCCAAAAATTATGTTTTCTTCAAGTTTTCACATAAAATCTTTCCGAAAAAGACACGGTCTGCACACGTAAATCGAAAAAAACTACTTGGAGCTAATAGAGATCCCGAAACACGGAAATAAGGGCTAGAACTCAAAACGACCTATCGGGATAGGTCACAATGACCATCTAATTTTTTTTTACACAATTATATACATTATTGATGCAATTTGATACTTTATATTAAGTTATTGTTCGAATTAATCGCACAAGAAAGTAGATTTAGGAAACTGAAATGTAAATTATTGAATCTCACTCTTGAATCTCGGGCCTTAAATCTTTGTTTCATGGTATGGATCAAAGTATAAGTTCTGCTGCTACTAATATTATCATATTAAATTTATGATGAAGGGTATATATTATTAATTATATGTTAATTTGACCCAACAACGTATAGAACTTAATTATATGCAGCAGTTTTAGTGTTTGGTCAGAGAGTGTGTTGATGAGATATTTCTGGTCACTAAAGATTAATAATATTGTCCAAGTGTGAAGCAACTAAACTTAACTTAAAAATTAAGATAATTATTAAAAAAAAAGATTTTTATCCATAAGTGAGAAAAGTCATTTTCTCTCTTTTGAAGGGAAATATTTTTCTTTCTGGTAACGAAATATAAGAAAATAACTCCCTCATGAAATTTTCTTCACTGAAATGAACAAACTTTTGTCGCACCAAACACATCTTAATGTTATGTAGGCTATGTTGCTGGATATGAGTACAGGCATTGATACCAATTAGAATCTAAATGTCGGATTTATCATTACCGATATCTTAGAATTATTGGGGGATACATATAGGAGCATAGGTACGATTCTTAAAGTACAATAATTAAAGATCTATTACGACATTTATAAATGTATATTTCAACAATAATGATTGAAGTTATTAAATTATAAGCTCGTACAATTAAATTCTTGGTAAGCATTTAATATTTATTCATAAGTTATCTGTACAATATCAAAATGTTTTAATACTTTTTATGTAAACATAAATCTAGTACCCAAGCCAGGGGCGACCCGATGGTAAGCCAACTCAAGCAAGCGCTTGAGGCCTCATATTTATGGGGTCCAAAAGTTTCTAATATTAAATAGTTGTATATGATAATTTAAAAAAAAATAATCTAATATATAAAAAAATACATTTTTCATGAAAAAGGAAATAAGAGATAATTTGGTAATATGAATAGTTACTTTTGGGATTCAGCCCTAAACTTTAGGTGTGAATATGTTTCTTGATTCCTTTATACACTATCATCATTATCATGAGACTCATATTACTTTGATTACTTTATCTTTCTTTACAAGTCCACTATCTCATAAAACATTCTCTCAAGTAAGATAGCAAAAGGCAATTGCAACCCTTTTTTGTCAAGCTTTTCTGAAGAAGTGGCCTTAGGATTATTTTTGAGATGTAAAATTATTTTTTTAGAAAAAAAAAAGCTTTCCCGCGGTCTTAAATTTTACATCTCAAACACTAGAATAATAAATTTTAAATAAAATTTTACTAAATAAGTTTTTTAATACCGAAAAACTTAAGGTCCCTGATTGAAGTTTAGCTTTAGGCCCCGAACACTATTGGCCGCCCCTGACCCAAGCTAGGTTGACTAAATCTAGTGCACATCTCACGCCCACACACAAATAAGATGTAAGCAATTACCTAGTGTGTAAGCTATTAGACCCTATTTATGGGACATAATTGCCTAGTTAGCAAATGCATGACTACCTGATCACTTGTACTAGTAGTCAAATCCCAATATTAGAAGAGCATAATACATGTGATCTTAGGTGCAAATAGAAAGTATTCTCAAAATTTCTTTTTCATAGACAGGTAAAAGGCTACATCTTTGAATTATTTGTCCATTGAAAACGAATGGGTTGTTAGCAGCCCACAAAAACGATTGACTGCTACTAAAACCATAGGTTAGCAATCTAAAATATGTGGGTTTTCATCACTACGAAAGAAAAATGGTTCAGTAAATAATTAGAAGAGATTTATTTTTATAAGACCCGTCATAATTGCATCTTCCATCACTTTGCCACTTGGAAAAAAATAATTTCTTTTTTTGTCGACTTTTGGAGAATTCGGAGGAGGGAAATTAATGATATAAGATCGAAATTTTTTCCACTTTGATGAGATCTGATTTTGTAGTTTATTACAAATTTTGTTATAATTTATGATTCCTTTCGCAAGAGATTAAATAAAGTAACACATGAAATATGTAAATTAAACATAGGAGATTTTGTAGAGTCATTTTATTCTATTCAAATTATAAGTGGGTATATATAAGATATATTCCCATGGATTTCTAATTTTAGTCTATGATAATATAAAAAGAATAGGATACTCAAAATAAGTCTTTGTAAATTGCAAATTATAGTGCGTTCACACAAGAAAGCGACAAAATTGTAAAAAAATGAACAACTTGGAGTTAAGCTGTTCTTGTTATTTAAGTGGGTCACTGTAAAGAGAGTTTTTCTTATTTAAAGTTGACGGTTTATTTTAATTTTCTTGTTTTGTCGTAATCTCCACTTAAGTTACTTTGCTTGAGTTCACACATGCAACAGACTACAGTTCATTCAAAAATCCAAAAAGAAAAAGGTACGATTCTTTTGAGTCAATGTGGTTGATCAGTAGGGTAAAAGGCAAGATAGTATTGGACACCTCTTTATCGGATTTTATTTTATTATTATTGAAAAAATACATTTCAATTAATATATGTAAAATTCCAACTTATTTGTTTACAAAGTGATAAGACATACAGTTATAATGAATTTACCTTTTTCCGAAAAAAGTAAATTGACTTTTTATGTGGAAATTGATGTTAGAAATAATAGGTAAGTAACAGAAAATTGAAGGCTTTGAAACGTGAAATATCACTATCTTTCAAGAGTTATTGCCTGTATAAACTTTAGGGATTACAAGCAATTATCTATCAGGATACAACAAAGCCTAAAAACATACGCGCAAATTGAATACGCTACTTGTGAGATGTCTTTGTATTTATAGAGAGGAAAATGAGACTTTTCCTGAAGAGTTGCACCTTTTCACGAATAGCCACAACTTTTCTATTAATTCAAAATTTAAATTTTAAATAACAAAAAGTTGTTCAGAATAAATACGAAAATAAGATCTTTATCAAAACATTTGATCCGAGCCGCGCACAAGTCCAATTCATTCTAAATATGTCAATTGTTCATTTTATTGGACTTAATGGGCTAAGCTTTATAAAGTCAACTAAATGGATTGTGGCCATCGATGTGGTACTCCCAAATATTTACAAACTACTATAACAATTGATACCTTCTTACAACTTGTGGGAAAATCTGATACTATTTGTTGAGTTTTGTAATGTTTTGATGATTAACAAATGAAATGTGCTTAATATACTCGTAAAAATTAGTCTAGTTGAGTTAATAAAATTAATTTTGAGCTGAGTTGTAATATAATGTAGTTGTGTGTATTGACAAGATTGAGTATAACCTAAAAGATCTTGGAGTGTTTTGAAAGTTTGTGTGTTATGAGAAGATTTGACTTAGTTGCAGGAAAAGACAATGAGAGGAATGAGCTGAGATTTGAAGGAAGAACTTTATCGTTTGAAGCATGGACAACTACCTAAAGCCATGTGATAGTTGTTTGATGAGTTGGAGTTGGTAGTTGCTTTCGAAAAGAAAAAACCTTGTTAAAGTTAACTCTATATATTGTCTAACTCTTCATTTTGTAGGCAATCACGTTCAACACTCCCCAAAACAAGTGAAAGCAAATACACAAAAGTTTTAGAGTATTCAAAGAGTGAATTCACAAGCAAAAAGTGTGCAGTTTTCTGAAGCTGGAACGTGATAGAAGAACCAAGCTGTGAACCTGTTCTATCTCAGTGTGTCATGACTATTATTTTCAGTTCTAGTTCTTTGTTGTACGAGTGTTCTATAGTTGTACCAATTTTTGCTTATTCTAGAAGTTTTATTTATGTATTTTCTTCTGATAGATGTCAGCTTCAAGCTAGAGTTAGTTTGAAGCTTACTACAATCAAGTGGTTGTAAGTAGTGAATGGGCTAGGAGTAGTCTCTTAGGTTACATAAGTTGAAGTTAAATCTCACTGAGGTACATATTGTGATTTTTTTCATCTTTTGAGCTGAGTATTTTTCACATAAAAAATCTTGCGTTCTTACTTATATCACTATTTTAGTTATGAAAATGGTATCATAAGAACCACAGAGATGAAACTGTTCCATTTTATACACCAAGACTACAAAATTTAGATAATTCTTAGCTAGTTACGAAAATTTGGTACGACCCAATTCACCCCCTTGAGTTGTAGTGGAGTCTAAAATAATAAACTTGCTACACCAATAAAATGTAACGACTCGACCGATTATTTTAAGTCTTTTAGTTACATTTTCCTTATTTGATGCTTTACATATGTGTATTTATCGTTATGTGACTGCGGAGGCGGTTGGTTTAGTTTCGGAAGAGTTTTGGATAGGATTGGGACACTTAGTCCCAAGATCGGAAGCTTAAGCCGTGAGGGTTGGTTGGAGTTTGACTTTTGTATAGGCAACCTTAGAATGGTGTTTGATTGTTCCAATAGGCTCGTATGATTATTTTTTACTTAGGATTATGTGAGGATTTGGATTTTGAAATTCCTAGGTTGTTTTCGGTTGAATTGGCGACAGTTGAAAAGTTGAAGGCTTGGAAAGTTCATAGGTTTGACCAAGAGTTGTCTTTGATGATATCAGATTCGTATTGTAGTTTCAGAAATTAAAATAGGTTCTTGTGTCATTTGGGACTTGTATGCAAAATTTGAGGTCATTCCAAGTTGATTTGATGTGGTTCGGCGTGAGTTTTGGGAAGTTGGAAGTTCATTAGTTCCTTAGGCTTGAATTGGGGTTCGATTCGTGGTTTGGATGTTGTTTTGTATGATTTGAAGCCTCGAATAGGTCTGTGTTATGTTTTCAGCCTATGTGGCCAAGCGTGGCTAGAAGTGAAAACTCAATTAGGACGACCTCTAAAACATGAAAACACCTCACGAAGGCTCATAAACTCTCAGGAATTGCGGTCCCTAAAATTGCTTTGCAAAAATGGCCTATGTGGTCGAAAAATAGCTAAGCATGCAAGTTCAACAGGAATGGACCTTAAACTGAGAGACTTTTTGTGGACTTAGGCCTCTAAGACATGGGTTAACAAACCACTTTGAGAAAAATAGCCCTATTTTGCAAAATGACCGATGTGGCCAAACATGGCTAGGCATGCAAGATTTGGCTACGACCACCGAAGCCAAGAACTTAAGACTCACTAGGAAGACCGAACCCTATGTGGGTTGCCTACGTATCCCGCCTCGAAAGACGAGAATCAGATATGAAGATCATGAATAAAGTAAATAAACTCACTCTTTTTTTTTGAATTTTTGAATTTCTTTTTAATTTCCGAATGAAAGACTTACAAAGAAAAATAAATATTTTGGATTTAGATTTTTTTCTTTTTGAGAATTTCAAAAAGAAAGACTTCTAAGAAGAATATTTTTATTTTTGAATTTTGTTTATTTTTTTGGAATTGCAAAAGAAAAACTTCTAAAGAAGAAAGGAAATATTTTTGAATTTTTGAACTTTTATTTTAAATTTATGAAAGAAAGACTTCTAAAAAAAATATTTTTGGATTTTTAAAAGAAATTAAAAGAAAATATTTTTGGATTTTTTTTAAAAAAAAAGATGTCTGAAAGAAAGACCTTTCTAAAGAAGGAAGTAAAGAAAAATATTTTTGAATTTTTTTAAACAAAATTGTGGGCCGGAACCGATGAGGTTGGCCTACGTATCTCACACCCGGTGAGAATCAGACCCACGCAGTTCGTCAATTTTGATGCACAGAAAAATATGATTTATTTTGAAATGATTCTCTTTTTTTTTTTGAAATTTCGACAGAGTAACATAATTTTTTGAATACCGGGATTATCAAAATCGGGTGTTTTTCTATCCTACCTCACTCTTGGTTTTTCTCTTTTTTTTTGGATTTTTTTCCTTACTCAAGAAGCCGGTCAACATACAAGCCAAGCAAATTAATGCACAAGTAGCACGTAAAGAATGCATCAGGATGGTCCTTTAATTTTAGGTACACCTGTCCTAGACGGACCCAACCCTTGTGTTGAGTCCCCTAAGTCAAATGCACGTGATGCAAGCAAACGTAACTACTAGGGATCCGGCATGAGGTTATGTTATTCTAAGTTTAAATCCTGGGTGTATTGTTCTAGACCTCGCTTACCCGAGCGGACAACTTGAGCCGGGAGGGAGGGGGGAGAGAGTGTACCGGGAATACAGAAGCTTCACCGACTTTGCAACTTGTCCGAACCCCGTTCTAAAATTAGGATATGACTCTAATAGAAAAGAAGCTACGCGAAGCGCACGCTCCCCAGAAGATTTAGAAGACTCAGATAGAAGGAAGGTTTCGTAGCAGTTTATATACAGTTCAAACAATATCAAAGCGGTAAAAAGCGGCATTTAGCACATTAGGCTCAAACACGTAAAAATCAGATAATAAACAAAACCAAGTATCACAATTATTCTAAGCTCGAATTCTGAACCCTGAACCAAAGATTCTGGGTTCTTTTCTCCAGCAGAGTCGCCAGAGCTGCTACACCTCCTTTTTTCCGAGGGGATAGGGGTAAGGGATTTTCTAATTAAAGTGACATTAATCGATATGAGATTATTTATTTCATTCAGAATTGCCACTTGAGATAATTTATGGTGTCCCAAGTCATCGGTTTATTTTAAATCCCAAATCGAGGAAATTGACTCTTATTTATGATCCGCGAACACAGAAGACCAGGTAAGGAATTTTGCTAACCCGAGAGAAGGTGTGAGGCACTCCCGAGTTCTGTGGTTTTAGCACGGTCGCTTAACTATTATTCTATTAATAATTGTTCTAATTATCTGATTTATTACATACTTTAAACCTATTGTGCATTTTATCTTCTAACCGCTTTTAATAAAAAATTTAATTGCTTTTTAGTATTTATGAAATTTATTTGAACAAGTCATGATTTCGCGCACTCATTTATTTTTGTACACATTGCGAATCGCGCCACGTGAAACACACCCGCAATTTACAACATGTTAATTTTATTATTATTTGAAGTTGAGGTCGAGTCACGTGAAAACGTACACTCGAATTGGGGGTTATGTATCATGACCATGCCACGGGAACCGTGCCCATAGTCACGATGATTTATTTATTAATCGCGCCTAAAACAAACTATGATATTCATGATTTGTTTAATTACTTCCTAACACTTGAGGTAATTTGCAACTTATTTA
This sequence comes from Nicotiana tomentosiformis, assembly GCF_000390325.3. NCBI lineage: Eukaryota > Viridiplantae > Streptophyta > Magnoliopsida > Solanales > Solanaceae > Nicotiana > Nicotiana tomentosiformis. The sequence continues at coordinate 93,068,973 of NC_090819.1, read as the reverse complement.
TGGAGGAAATGGATAAAACTAAATATTTCTCAAATACACTCAGCTGCTCCCTTTTGAGCATTTCTGAGATATGAAGACACTTTGCATGCGATTCTGTCTTCCTAAATCACCCTACGACTCAAAAGCGACCCATCTTATCTTCTACAAAAAATGCCGAACACCTAACTTTTCACTATCGTGCTCAGCCAGATAATAACGTTAAAACCAATAATCACTGATGACTGAGAGGAGCACACATGGTCAAGCATGAGAAGTAACGAAATACTCTGACCCATTTGCTCTAACAATTCATATTACTAGAATTTATTCTACTTCAATTCTTGAGTACTTTTCTGCATAAGTATGCTTACCCAACAAATACAATTAGGAATAAATCCAACAGACAACCCATAACTAAACATTTATCAAATGAAATTTCAAGTAATAAGTGAACTAGGCACAAATAAGCATTGTAGAGAGATTAATTAAACTAAGTACTGAAATAATGTCAAATTAGGAGGAGAAAGAGAAATGGACCTCAATCAAGGTAGGAACTTCTCCTTAACACATTTCAATTGATTTTATCTCAAACTTAATAAATCAAACAACACCTTCTTACCACTACACATTGATTTTAAATTCACAAAGAAACTAAAGTATGCATCTGACCCAACAGGCCCAAAAATCACAACAACGCATGGACTGCAGGAGTTGTTGTGAGTGATTTTTGACGTGTGAAATGGTGATTTCTTGAATTTTCTCTAAGAAGAACAATGAAGGAAAGTGATTCTCTCTTTGTTTTCCGTCTCTCTCTGTGTGTAGGGTGGTGTTGAAGGGTGAGAGGAGAGTGTGAGGGATCAGATATGATGAGAGAGTGAGGAGGAAGGGGGCGGCGACTAACTAGGGTTTGTCTTTGGGGGAGATCCGTTCTTCTGCTTGAGAGAAAAAAAGTAAGGGGGGAAGGCCTGTTTCGCCAGTTTTTTTTTCTTCTCTTTTTTGGGGGTGCTCTCATCTTCTTTTTAGGGTTAAGGGGGAAGGGGAGCTTTAATGAGGAGGGTTATTGGGCCGGTCCGGGTCAGCATGTAGGGCTTTGGGTTGGGGCGAATTAAGAGCAATTGGGCCAGCTGAAGTGCTCGGCCCAATACGAATAACAGCCCAACTTTTACTCTCTTTGTTTCTTTATTTTCCTAGCTCTTAAATTCTAATTAAGTTAATTAAAACTCTAAATCAAATCCTAATTCAAAACTAATTTATAGAATTAAACCTAATGACCTATTTTTCTACAATTAACTAATTCATTTAGCTAACAAATACATGTAGAGATATTAATGTATTTTTTTGGTATTTTAGTATTTTACAAATGCGATTAATTATGCAATTAAAATCTAAAAATGTAAAGATTCAAAATATTTTTGTATTTTCTTTAGGATTTAAAATACAACTTAAAAATGCATCAAACATGAGTACGTGCAAAGCAAACTAAGTAAAACATTTAGAAAAATAATTTAAAGCTATTTTTGGAATCTTTTAGGAGTAATTTTATATTAGGGAAAAAATTAGATGCTCACAGGTGCCATCGGTGCTGATGGTGCTACAGGATCTGGATCTGAAGGGTGTGGGTCGATCAACATGTCAAAAGGGATATCTCCGTCTGCAACAAGCTTGGTCACCTATCTCCGGAGCTTGTCTATTGACTTCTTGCTGGCCTAGGAATTTCTCATCTTCTTTACTTCTTTTTTCAGCTCTTCGATCACTGACCCATGATGTACCAAGGTAGCCATGATGGTGTTCTGGTTCTTTAGGATCTTCTTCAATGTCTCCACCACTGTCAGGCGAAACTGAGGTGCCTGAACAATAGATTATGTGGCAACAACACTGGATAAGTGAGACAACTTTGCAGTTGCTGTCTGCATCCAGTTGTTGAGGCTCGCCAATGTCTGGGAGAATCGCAGCGTAGAAAGTGGAGCAGTTGGCATGGGCACCGGCTTCAAAGCCAAAGTGGAAATGGTGGAAGGAGCTGCAGAAGGGGTTGTGGATGATGGTGGAGGCATAGTTGTGACACTAAAGGAAGGCTCGGCCGAAGTGGAAGGAACATCAACTGCCTCCGCAACTACCACAACTGGCTCATCAGACTGGCCTGTGGTGGTAGACGACTGACCTTTTATCTTTGGGTTGTTCGCATCCATAAGTGAGTACTATGGTAAAGGCTTCTTCAGCCTCACCTTTGTATCAAAATCCCTTGCTTCCACCCCCGCATCTGTAAGATACTCTGTAATGGTGTTGGGGTACGTATAAGAAGAGTCATCCTGTCGGGCGATCACTGAGATGTTGGCCGACATCACGGCATCCACATTGATAGGGCACCCGACCATAATAGAGACAACTAAGATTTCCCGAGGAATCGGCAAGTGAGTCTCATTTTAACTCGGGTCCAGTCTGCTGCAGACAAATGATTGCCACCCTTTTGCTTTGAAGCTCAGTGTGCTCCGGGGGATAGGAATCCCAGCAGTGATTCATGGTGATGGTGGTCCTGGTGAAGCTAGAATCTCCGCTAACCAAGGACGAACTGCATGCCCAAGTGAACACTTTTCTAGGTATTCTATTGGCTCAACATCATCAAAGCCCAAGTATGTGTTTAGTGTGTGCTGATCAAATTGCACTTTGAGGTTTCACACTTTTGTCACCTTTGTCCCCTTTTTTGATATGCGCAACATTGGCGTGGAATTCTCGGACAAGGTATTCCTTAGCATCCACCACACTATGGGTAAACCACATCCACCCTTTCCATTCTCTAAACTGCCTAAGCACGGCCGAGTTGTACCTCTGTAAATATGCCAGTAAGAACTGTTACTCAAGTGTTAGCGACCTTGCCGGCCACCATGTACGAAAACTAGTAAAAACTACTAGGCTCACGAATCGATCCTCCCAAACCTCTTTCTTCTTTGTTCTTTCAATCCTAACAGTTATGACATCTCATCCTCTACCATCATTGGGTATGTTCTGAATGGGTGTATCTTGTGTCATAGGGACTGGTGCTACTGAAGGCTCAGAAGCTTGACTAGCACTTTCCGATCCCTTGGAAGTGCTGTGTGATGAGGACGGCTCGTCCCTAAGTTGAAATCTCCCTGACGGCCTGGACGGTACTTTTGGTTGTTCTTGAACAGAGGGTGAGTTTCCCTCTGATACGTCCCTAGATGGGGCGTATGAATTCATCTCAAAGAGATCTTCACCTCTACCTCTCCTAGTTATTGTCTTTTTTCAGATTTCCTACTATTGGGCAATAGGTAAAGCTCTCTTGTGTCGTCCCCGAGAAGGTTCACCCCTCCCTTTGGAAGTGTCACCTCTGCCTCTAGATCGAACCATTGTCTGTATCAAGCAAAGACGGTTGTCAGTTGCAATTCAATGTTAAGGTATACACAGGAGATAGGAAAGAATACACCAGAAAACACAGTAAGGATATGCGGTCCGCACAATTTTATTGCGGCCGCAGATGAGGCCTTGCAGATCGCACATTTTAGCTTTGCGGTGACAAAAGTGACGTGCGGTCCGCACAATTTCACTTGTGGCCGCATCTCAGAAACCCAAAATATGCTAACTCTCTGATGACAGAGAATTGGCTGATGTGCGACCGCAACATAATTTCTGCTGTCTACACAATTAGACCTGTAGACGCACATTTGAGTCGCACAATGCAGACTCTCTGATGATAGTGAAAAAGTTGTTCTGCGTCCGCAACATGAATTCTGCAGTTCGCACAATTTTCTTGAGGCTGCAAACCCATTCTTTACTAAAGCTGTCCTAGAATCAACTTCTGTGGACCGCACAATTTCAGGTGCGACCGCAGAATTCAAAATATATGAACAATTCAGTATTTTAATCTAGGGTTTGCAATTTTTTGCACAAATTTAGAACATGTACTAGTTAACCTAATCCCCATAGAACATGTACTAGTTAACCCACTAATGATTTACCCCACATGAATGCACAATTGAATTCTATTGACAAATGGCCTCAAAATAATGAAAAAACTATAAATTAAACTAAAAAATGAAAAATTCTAACAAGGAATTTAAGCATACCACATATGAATGAGTGCAGGGTATGAGTGATCACAATTGTTGGGCGTGTGGGTAGATGATGCACCAAGAAATTTCACTTTAGTGCAAGTTTTGTGCTTAGAGGGGAAAATATGTAACAATTGTCCTGGCCCTCTATTTACACTATTAATTTTCTAAGGGAAGGAGGAGCGAGTGCGGACGCACAATTTAAGTTGCGGTTCACACTCTGTTACCTGGTGAGCTTAAGTTGGTGCCTTGTCTGCGGTCCGTAGAATTTTGCGTGCGGCAGCAGAATCCTTGTTGCGACCGCAGATTTTCTGTTGCGACTGCAGATTGGCCATTTTTCTGACATACCAACTTCAGAGAGTTGGCATTTTGAATCCTCCATTTGTGCGGTTCGCAAGGTAATTATGCGGCCGCAATGCTCTTTGCTACAACACTCCAAATTGTGCGGTCCGCACAAATCAACTACGGTCTGCACTTCTTTCAATACTTAGCCTCATTTTTGTCCACCATTACTTTAAGTCACACTCAGCCCTATAGCACACTTCAAATCAAGTTAGCACAAAATAACACCTAACTACAAAAGAAAAAAGGAAAAGAAACATGGGTTGCCTCCCAAGAAACGCCCGATTTAATGTCGTGACACAATGCAGAATACCATAAATTAAAATAAATGACCGCCACGATGTAACTATCTCCAACGTTTCCAAAATAGTGCTTCACCCGGTGACCATTGACTCGGAATACTTCATTATTTTTGTTCTTCAAATCTAATGCACCAAAAGTTGTCACACCCACAATTTCAAAGGGGCCACTCCATTTAGACTTTAGCTTTTCGGGGAACATCCTCAACCTTGAGTTGAACAACAATACGAGATCGCCCACCTTGAAGTCTTTATTCCTAATGTATTTGTCATGAATATATTTCATCTTTTCTTTGTACAAGGACGAACTAGTGTAGGCATGGTAACAGAATTCATCCAATTCATTTAAATGTGCAACTCGCAAGTTAGCAGCTACATCCCAATGAAGATTCAACTTCTTTAGATCCCACATAGCCATGTGCTCAAGTTCCACTGGAAGATGACAAGCTTTTTCGAACAGCAACCGGTACGACGACATTTTGATAGGTGTTTTGTAAGCCGTCTGATAATCCCATAATACATCATCAAGTTTCTTGGACTAATCCGTCCGGTTAGCATTCACTGTTTTGGACAAAATACTCTTTATCTCCTGGTTGGAGACTTCCACTTTATCCCTATCTTGTGGATGATAGGGAGTTATGACTTTATGACTAACACCATACTTGATAAGTAAAGTGTCGAAATCCTTGTTACAAAAATGTGACCCCCCTTCTCTTATAATAGCCCGGGGAGTACCAAACCTTGTGAAAATATTATTCTTCAAGAACGTTACCAAACTTCTCGCTTCATTGTTGTGTAGAGCAAATGCCTCCAGCCATTTGGACACATAATCCACTGCAACCAAGATATAGGTGTTTGCATAAGAACTCACAAAAGGACCCATAAAGTCAATACCCCACACATTGAAAATATTAATCTCCAAAATGGTGGTGATGGGCATTTCATTTTTCTTTGAGATTCCACCGGATCGTTGAGATTCATCATATCTTCTCACTAGCTTACTAGTGTCCTTGTAAAGAGTGGGCCAATAGATTCTGCAACTTAGCACTTTAGCTGCTGTTCTTGCTCCACCATGGTGACCATCATATGGTGAAGAATGACAAGCCCCAAGAATTTTACCTTGCTTTGCTTCCGGTACACATCTTCTAATCACCCCACCCGTACAAATTCAGAAAAGGTATGGTTCATCCCAATAATAATCTTGACAATTCTGTTTGAGCTTCTTCCTTTGGTTTGAAGAGAACTCATCCGGGATGATTCCACACACAAGAAAATTTGCTAGATCCGCGAACCATGGCATCTCTTTCATTGAAATAGCAAAGAGTTGCTCATTGGGGAAAAAGTCATTGATTTCAAGGCCATCATGCGGCCTTCCCTCATCCTCCAAATAAGACAAGTGGTCCGCCACTTGATTTTCACTCCCTTTTCTATCATGGATGTCGATATCAAACTCTTGCAACAAAAGAACCCATCTCATCAACCGAGCTTTGGAATATTTCTTGCTCATAAGATAACGAAGTGCCGCATGATCCTTGTGGACAATAACTTTTGCACCCATCAAGTACGAGCGGAACTTCTCAATTGCAAACACAATGGCAAGGAGCTCTTTCTCTGTATCGGTATAGTTGACCTGGGTACCATTGATGGTCTTACTATCATATTAGACCGAATGAAAATCTTGTTGATGCGTTTCCCCAAAACAGCCCCAACCGCTACGTCACTTGAATCACACATGAGTTCAAAAGGGACACTCCAATTTGGAGTGGTGATGATGGGAGTAGTTGTCAACTTGAACTTTAACAATTCAAAGGCTCTCATGAAATCATCATTGAAGTTAAACTTAGCATATTTCTCAAGAATCTTGCACAACGGGCTTACCACCTTAGAGAAATCTTTGATGAAACGCCGATCAAATCCCGTACAGCCTAAGAAACTCCGCACACCCTTCACCGAAGTTAAAGGTAAAAGTTTAGAAATAACCTCAATCTTTGCCTTGTCAACTTCACTTCCATTCTTTGATATTTTGTGGCCAAGAACAATGCCTTCCTCCACCATGAAATGACACTTCTCCCAATTGAGCACCAAATTTGTTTCTTCACATCTTGCCAACACTTTATCTAAATTTTCAAACAGTCATCAAAAGAATATCCAACCACCAAGAAATGATCCATGAGAACTTCATGGTAGTCCTTCACCATGTCCGTGAAGATAGCCGTCTTACACCTTTGAAAAGCCGTCGGTGCATTGCACAAACCAAATGGCATTCGCTTGAAGGCGAAAGTACCGTAGGGACATGTAAAGGTTGTTTTCTCTTGATCCTCCAGAGAAATAAGGATTTGGTTGTAGCCCGAATACCCATCAAGAAAGCAATAGAAAGCACAGTCGGCCAATGTATCAAGCATTTGATCTAAGAAAGGAAGTGGGAAATGATCGTTCCTAGTGACTTTGTTGGGCTTGCGAGAGTCCATACACACTCTCCAACAGGTCACCGTTCTTATAGGAATCAACTCATTCTTGTCATTGGTGACCACCGTTATGCCCCTTTCTTCGGGACACATTGAACTGAAGAAGTCCACGAACTATCGGAGATAAGGTAGACAACCTCGACATCCAACCACTTGATAATCTCCCTTTTGACAATTTCTTGTATAGCCTCATTGAGTCTCTTTTGATGTTCAATAAATGGTTCGGAGCCTTCCTCAAAGTTGATCTTATGCATGCAAAATGCAGGGCTTATCCCCCAAATATCTGCCAATGTCTACCTGATATCCTTCTTCCTCTTATGTAGCACCGCCAATGTAGAATCTACCTGAACATTAGTCCAACAAGAGGAAAGAATAACCGGTAAAGTAGAACAAAGGCCAAGAAATTCATACCGAAGATGTGGAGGTAATGGATTCAACTCCAAGGTAGGAGGCTATTCAATGGAAGGTTTTGTGGGAGGAGTTGTCCTATTTTCAAGATCCAAAGATAGTTTCTGGGGTGCATAATTGTATGGCCCCATTCCTTGCAAGGAGTTCACACATTCTATGAACCCATCCATCTCGTCATCATCAAAGTTGAGCTATACGGCCTCCAACATATCACCAAAATTGATTGTGGCACTTGTATCATCAACAATAACACCAGTCACTAAGTCCACAAAAGAGCACACCTCGTTGCTATTTGGTTGTCGTATGGACTTACATACATGTAATACCACTTTTTCATCACCCACCCAGAAGGTGAGTTCTCCGGCTTCAACATCACAAAGATCCTTTCCCTAAGTAAGGAAAGGTCTTCCAAGAATAATCGACACCTCATAATCAACTTCACAATCTAGAATGACAAAATCCGCCACAAGAATGAATTTATCAACACGAACCAAAACATCTTCAATCACTCCCAAAGGTCTATTCATGGTACGATCGGCCATTTGCAATCTCATAGAGGTGGATCTTGATTGCCCAATTACCAAGGTCTTGAAAAACAAATAGGGAATCAAATTGATACTTTCCCCAAGATCACAAAGAGCATTAGCAAACTCGACACTTTCAATTGTACAAGGAATCGTGAAAGCACTGGGATCCTCCAACTTAGGAGCCATTGAATGCACAATTGCACTCACTTGATGAGTGACTTTGATATTTTTAAAATTCATTGACCGCTTCTTCGTCACGAGATCCTTCATAAACTTTGCATAACCAGGCATTTGTTCCGAAGCTTCAACTAATGATACATTGATTGAGAGACTCTTCATCAGTTGAATGAACTTTTTGAATTGATTCACGTCATTTTGTTTGGCAAGTCGTTGAGGGTATGGAGGTGGAGGCTTAGGCAATGGTGCCTTAGCCTTTTGTACTACCGACTCCGGTATGTCAATAATGTGAACCCTAAACGGGTTCACCTCCTCTTGAGTCTCTTCCACACTATCATCAATATCAATCCGAACTTTATCATTTGATTGGACCACATTGTTTGGGACCTCTTCTTCTTGTACCACTTGCTCATAATCCACAAGTTGCTTTTGACTTGAGGTGGGTGCATTCCCACCTCTTCCACTTCTTGTAGTAACGGCCATGGCATGCCCGGTGTTGTTTCCACCCTTTGGGTTTACCACCATGTCACTTGGTAGTGCCCCCTTAGGAAGAGAATTTAGAGCTTGAGATATTTTCCCCATTTGAACTTTTATGTTGCGGATCGATGTGTTGTGTTAGGCAAGTTGGACATCCAAATCGACATTCATTTCCATAATTTGCTTGAACATGTTCTCAATATGCCCTATTTCATTGTTTGAAGAACTAGAACCATGGGAAGGATAAGGAGGGGGATTGCTCGGTTGTTGATACATCGGGGGCCTTTGAAAGCCCGACCCCTGATTGCCTTGATTATTGTTCCATCCGCCTTGATTATTACCACTCCCTCCCCCCCACAATTTCCTTGATTATTGCCTCTCCAATTTCCTTGATTGTTGTTGTTATGCCAATTCCCTTGATTGTTTCCACCACTCCAATTTCCTTGGTTGTTAGAATTCCAATTGTGTGATGACCCAAAACCAACCTGTCGTGATATCGCCTATCATGGTACTAGGCAAGCCGACTACACAGATATTTCCAACACTCTAAAGCTTTGAAAGATATGGAAGCAGTTAAAAATTAAGGAGAACCTTTTAAAAACAGAGTAAGAAATCATAATTCAATACAAAATCTCTCCCAAAATCGGGGTGCCACCGAGTACAAGAGCATCTACATAAAGATATAGTCTGGTACACCGTCTAGAAACAAAAATAGAAACCTAAAAGGAAAGATAAGGGAGGAGAGTCAAGGTCTGCGAACGCCAAGTAGCTACCTCAATGATCTCTGAAGGTCCGGACTCCTAAACTCAGCAACCGCCGTGACCGAAAGCACATGGATATGCACACAAGGTACAGGATGTTGCGTGAGTACAACCAACTCAATAAGTAACAAATCTAACATTTGGACTCAAAGGTAGTGACGAACTCAGCAGGTACAATTCAATATAAAAATAACAGTACAAAAATATAGGCATACTTTCAAGTTCAACAGCTAAACTCAATTCAAGTAAAATAAATCAATTCTAAATGATATGAGGAGTATGACCGCTCTACATCTACATTTCAATGCACATACTGTATGTGATGCACCACGCTGAAAGCCTCGTGTACTCACACTCTCTCAGAATACTCAATCACTCAGTACTGTATACGGCCAATCTAGCCCAGGGAAGATCCATCCCATATATATATACATCAACTAACAGTCAGTCACTCAGTACTGTATAAGGCCAATCAAGTCCAGGGGAATATCCATCCCCAAACATAAATAATTCGCACAAGATCCATGTCAAGGGAAGATCCATCCCTCAATATAATCAACTGCGCTCACTAGGGTTGTGTACAGACTCCGGAGGAGCTCCTTCAGCCCAAGAGCCATAATAAGTCAGATCCAGGCATAAATCAATAAACATGCTGCGGCGTGCAGCCCAATCCTATAATTGTCACTCTCAATCAGGCCCTCAGCCTCACGCAGTCATCAACCTCTCCAGTCTCTCTCTCTCTCTCTCTCTCTCTCTCTCAGGCTCATAATGTCGTGAAACTAGTCCAAAAATGATGATATGATATAGCAATAAATTGCAACGTAGACTGAGATATGATATGCAATGAATGAATATGTCTGAGTATGAAACGAACACTATGGATCCCAACAGTACCAGCGATAGTGTAACATGATTTCTAGCATGATTGGTATCTCAATTACTTTATCACATGATGAAAACACAGATATTAACAAGATAAATCCACAATACAGTTCCATGGAATTGACCAGGTTACAGTTCTTACGGTGCACACCCATCACTTGGCATGTGCGTCACCTTAACACCAATCATATAACACAAATTCGGGATTTCGAACCTTCAGGGCCAAGTTTAGAAGTGTTACTTATCTCAATATGGGAAAATATCTACTCCAACATACCTTTACCTCGCGAAACGACCTACGAATGTCTCAAATCTCAAGGAATCCCCCAAAAATTCTCTCAAGAATCGCCAAATCCCGAGCTTGAAATGTTTAAAATGGTGAAAATCTCGGAACCCTCATTTTTAAAAGACTACCCAGGCTTTTCGCACCTGCCGGCCAAATATCCACACCTACGAAACCGCTTTTGGGTTAAATTTTCTGCTTCTGCAGAAATCACTTAAATCCCCAGGGTTCGCATCTGCGCTCCAGGTTCTGCACCTACAGAGGCGCTTCTGCGGCCCACTATCCGCTTCTACGGAAACAAACCTCGCCCCTCAACTCCGCATCTGCAGAGCCTTGCTCGCACCTGCGGGCTCGCAGATGCGGTTACCCCCTCGCACCTGCGTCCTGCCCCAGGACAGCCCAGTCCCACACCTGCGCAAATCCAGTTGCATCTGCGGCATCACACTTACGGCCAATCCCTCGCAGGTGCGATCACACCTGAAAACTCCCAGCTTCAGTAATGCACTAAGTCTAATTTTCGATTCGTTAACCATCCGAATTCAACCCGAGGCTTCCGGGACCTAAACCAATTATACCAACAAGTACTAAAACACAATACGAACTTAGTTGAGCCCTCAAATCACCTCACACAACATCAAAATCACGAATCGCCCCCCAATTCAAGCCTATTGAAACCAAAGAATTCTAACTTCTACAAACGACGCCGAAACCAATCAAATCACGTCTGATTGACCCCAAACTTTGAACACAAATCACAAATGACACCACGGACCTACTCCAATTACTGGAACTCCAATCCGAGCCCGGTAACTACAAAGTCCACTCTCGGTCAAACTGCCAAATTTCCAACTTTCGCCATTTCAAGCCTAATTCCACTACGAACCTCCCAATCACAAAACGGACACGCGCCTAAGTTCAAAATCACCCAACGTAGCTAACAGAACCATTAAAACTCCATTTCAGAGTCGTTTACACATAAGTTAACATCCAGTCAACCTTTTCAACTTAAGCTTCCAACCTTGAGACTAAGTGCCTCAATTCATTCCGAAACCTCACCTTACCCGAACCAACTACCCCGGTAAGTCACGTAGCAGTTATAAAGTACAAAATGAGTAGTAAATGGTGGAGCGGGTCTATAACTCTCAAAACGACCACTCGGGTCGTTACATCCTCCCCTATTAAACAAACGTTAGTCCTCGAACGGGTCTAGCAACATACCTGGAGTCTCAAATAGGCGTAGATAACAGCTCCACATCTCCTGCTCGGTCTCCCAAGTAGCCTCCTCAATTGGCTGACCTCTCCACTGCACCTTCACTGAAGCTATGTCCTTTGACCTCAACTTTCAAAACTACCGATCCAAAATGGTCATCGGCTCCACATCATAAGTCAAATCATCATCCAACTAAACCGTGCTGAAATCAAAAACATGAGACCGATCGCCGACATACTTCTGGAGCATAGAAACATGAAACACTGGATGCACACTCGACAAACTAGGTGGCAAGGCAAGCTTGTAAGCCACCTCTCCAATCCTAGGAGGTACCTCAAACGGCCCAATATAGTGAGGGCTTAACTTGCCCTTTTTCCCGAACCTCATAACACCCTTCATGGGTGACACCTTGATCAGTACCTTCTCCCCAACCATGAAAGCAATGTCGCAAACCTTCATATCGGCGTAACTCTTCTGTCTGGCCTGCGCTGTGCGAAGCTGATCCTGAATCAATCTAACCTTATCCAAAGCAGTATGAACCAATTCAGTAACCAATAGCCTAGCCTCCCCCGACTCGAACCAACCCACCAGATATCGACACCGTCTCCCCTATAGAGCCTCATACAGAGCCATCTGAATGCTCGACTGGTAGCTGTTATTGTAGGCAAACTCCACGAGCGGAAGAAATTGAGCCCAAGAACCCTCAAAATCAATGACATAAGTGCGTATAATGTCCTCCAATATCTGAATAGTGCGCTCAGACTATCTATCCGGTTAAGGGTGAAATTCTGTACTCAACTCAACCTGGGTGCCCAACTCTCCCTGCATGGCTCTCCAAAACTGCGATGTAAACCGCATGCCCCGATCTGAAATGATGGACACTGGCACACTGTGAAGGCGGACATTCTCGCAGATGTAAATCTAAGCCAACCGCTCTGAAGAATAAGTAGTCCCAACTGGAATGAAGTGTACAGACTTGGTCAGCCAATCCACAATCACCCAAATAGCATCAAACTTCCCCGAAGTCCGTGGGAGCCCAACTACAAAATCCATGGTAATCAGCTTCCATTTCCACTCTGGAATCTCTAGCATCTGAAGCAATCCACTCGGTCTCTTATGTTCATACTTTACCTGCTAACAGTTAAGACACCAACCTACAAACCCCATTATATCCTTCTTTATTCTCCTCCACCAATAGTGCTGCCTCAAGTCCTAATATATTTTTGCGGCACCCGGATGAATGGAATACCGCGAACTGTAGGCCTCTTCAAGAATCAACTCACGTAGTCCATCTACATTAGGCACACAAATCCGACCATGCATCCTCAACACTCCATCATCCCCAATAGTAACATCTCTGGCATCACCATGTTGAACAGTGTCCTTAAGGACAAGAAAATGAGGATCATCATACTGGCGCTCTCTGATGTGATCATATAAGGAAGACTAAGAAACCACACAAGGTAGAACCCAACTGGGATCCAAAACATCTAATCTCATTAACTGGTTGGCCAAGGCCTGAACATCAACTGCATGCGGTCTCTTACCAATAGGAATGAATGCAAGGCTACCCATATTCACTGCCTTTCTACTCAAGGCATCAGCCACAACATTGACCTTGGATAATACAGAATAGTGATATCATAATCCTTTAGCAGCTCCAACCATCTCCGCTGCCTCAAGTTTAGATCCTTCTGTTTGAACAAGTGTTGGAGACTCCGATGATCCGTAAATACCTCACAAGACACACCATAGAGATAGTGCCTCCAAATCTTCAATGCATGAACGATGGCAGCCAACTCCAAATCATGAACAAGGTAGTTCTTCTCATGGGGATTCAATTGATGCGAAACATAAGCAATCACTCTATCCTCCTGCATCAAGACACACCCAATACCAATCCGAGAAGAATCACAATACAATGTATAGGAGCATGAAGCTGAAGGCAAAACTAGAACTGGAGTTGTGGTCAAGGCAGTCTTGAGCTTCTCATAGCTCTCCTCACACTCATCCGACCACCTGAATAGAGCACCCTTATGGGTCAATTTGGTCAAAGGAGATGCAATAGACGAGAAACCCTCCACAAAGCGACGATAATAACCGGCCTAGCCGAGAAAGCTCCGAATCTCCGTAGCTTAGGACGGTTTGGGCCAACTCTGAACTGCCTCAATCTTCTTTAGATCCACCTGAATCCCCTCACTGGATACCACGTGCCCCAAGAACGCCACTGAACTAAGCCAAAACTCATGAGTGGAGAACTTGGCATAAAGCTTCTCCTCCCTTAACCGCTGCAACACAACTCTCAAATGCTGGGCATGCTCATCCTAGCTATGAGAGTAAACCAGGATATCATAAATGAACACAATGACAAATGAGTTGAGATAAGGTTGAAATACATTGTTCATAATATGCATGAATGTTGCTGGGGCGTTGGTCAGCCCAAAAGACATCACAAGGAACTCATAATGACCATAACGGGTCTCGAATGCCATATTTAGAATATTTGAGTCCCGAATATTCAGCTGGTGATACCCAGACCTCAAATCAATCTTAGAGAACACCCTCGATCCCTGAAGCTGGTCAAATAGATCATCAATGCGCGACAAAGGATACTTGTTCTTGATTGTAACTTTGTTCAACTGCCTATAATCAATGAACATCCACATAGTACCATCCTTCTTCTTCACAAAAAAATCGGTGCACCCCGTGGCTACACGCTAGGCCTAATAAACCCTTTATCAAGAAGTTCCTGAAGTTGCTCTTTCATTCCTTCAACTCAACTGGTGCCATACGATGCGGAGGAATAGAAATGGGCTTAGTTCCCGGCACCAAGTCAATACTAAAGTCAATATCCCTATCGGGCAGCATGGGCGACAGGTCTGCATGAAACACATCCAGAAAATCGCACACCACCGGAACAGAATCAATAGAAGGAGTATCAATACCAACATCCCTCATAAAGGCCAAATAAGATAAACAACCCTTCCCAACCATCCGATGGGCCTTCAAATCTGAAATCACTCTACTGGGAACATAGTCTAGAGAACCTCTCCACTCAATCCTTGGCAACCCCGACATCGCCAACGTCACGGTCTTATCGTGACAGTCTAGAACAACATGACATGGAGACAACCAATCCACACTCAAGATCACGTCGAAATCAACCATAATAAGCAACAAGAGATCGACTATATCTCCAATACCCTAATAGTCACTACACACGACCGATATACACGGTCCACAATAATAGTGTCGCACACTGGCGTAGATACATGAACAGAACAAATATAGGACTCACGGGGCATATCCAAATAATGAGAAAAATATGATGATACATGCGAATAAGTGGAACCAGGGTCCAATAATATAGAGTCATCCCTGTATATGAAGCAACAACATCTGGTCTGGCAGGAATAGCATAGAATCGGACCTGACCGCCACCTGATCAGCCTCTCCCTAGTTGACTGAGCTTTACCTTGAGTTGGCTGGGTGAGTGGTGAAGTAACTGGTGCTGAAGTCGTAGTCTGACTCCTCTGCTGAGCTAGACCTCCCGAAAGGTGGGGACAATGTTTCTTTATGCGACACAAATCTCCATACTCAAAACAACCCCTCCCTGCAAATCGCTGTGAGTACTGAGGCAGACCCCAAGAACTAGAATAACTATCAGAAGGACGTGGTACAAATAAACCTTGAACTGATAGTGCACGAGACAAACTCTAAGTTGGAAGGGCACTGAGAGATGACTAACCCTGATGAGCACTGTACGAACCATGGCTGGATGATGCACCACGAGGAACCGGACAAGCCATCTGGGCATGCCTATAAATATGTCCCCTGCTGTGGTAGAACTGACCCCTAGAAGGAACACCGCTGTAACCACCCGAGCTACGAGGCCTCTTGGCCTCCCTCTCTCCGCGCTCCTAACTATGGGCTATCTCTATCTGCCGAGCAATATCGACCACCTCATCAAAGGAAGCACTAGATACCTACTCTCGAGTCATAAGCAACCGCAACTGATACGTGAGGCCATCAATGAACCTCCTAATCCTCTCTCTATCAGTGGGAATCAACCAAACTGCGTGACGAGGTAACTCTAAAAACTTTATTTCGTACTAGGTCACAGACATGCCCTCCTGACGAAGCTGTTCAAACTGTCTGCGCAGCTTCTCCTTGCGAGACTGTGGCATGAACTTTTACAAGAAGAGAACAGAGAACTTTCCAGTGAATGAGACCCCAATGGTCTCTAAAATACCTGCCGTGCGAAGAATCTGCTGACACCTGTCCAAAAAGTCCTGTGCATCCTCAGACTTAGCCCCACTAAATGATGGAGGCTGGAGCCTCCCAAACCTCTAAAGTCTCCTCTCCTCATCATCAGTCATAAAGGGAACCACCTGGGCCTGAACCGCTACAACAGACTGGACAGGTAGTACCCCCGGAGTCTGAAGTCCCTGCATCACTTGCTCTGGAGTACGGGCGGGAGGGTACGACTACCTCCCCCGGCCTGAGAAGTGGATGGTGCGTCCTGAGCCGAAACCACCTAAGCAAGGCCAGTGAAAACAGTCAATATCTAGGCCAAAGACTCCTAAAGGCCTGGAATCATAATGGGCACAGTTGGTGCCTGAGTTGACCCCGCTGGCTCAACCACATCTGGAATCTACCGTGACCCCTACCGCGACCTCAGCCTCTCGTGGCCCTAACTGGTGGTACTGGTGGCTTGTCGTCCTGTCCGGTAGCACGTGTCCTCACCATCTGTAAGAGAATAAAACAACAAAATTTTAGTGACCGAAATCAACAAATTTGCACGATAAGAATACAGGAATATGAAGTTTCCTAAGGGTTCAGTAGCCTCTCGAAGATAAGTACAGACGTCTCCGTACCGATCCACAAGACTATACTAAACCTGCTCATAACTCGTGAGACCTTTATAACCTAGGCTCTGATACCAACTTGTCACGACCCAAAACCAACTTGTCGTGATGGTGCCTATCATGGTACTAGGCAAGCCAACTATACAAACATTTCCAACACTCTAAAGCTTTAAAATATATGGAAGCGGTTAAGGGAGGAAAGATAAGGGAGGAGATTCAAGGTCTGCGAATGCCAAACAGCTACCTCGATGATCTCCAAAGGTCCGGACTCCTCAACTCAATAGTTTCCGTGACCGGAAGCACCTGGATATGCACACGAGGTGCAGGGTGTAGTATGAGTACAACCAACCCAATAAGTAACAAATCTAACCTCTGGACTGAAAGGTAGTGACGAACTTAACAAGTATAGTTCAATATAGAAATAATAGTACAGAAATGTAGGCATACTTCAAGTTCAACAGTTAATCTCAATTCAAGTAAAATAAATCAATTCTGAATGAAATGAGGAGTATGAACACTTTACTTCTACATGCCAATGCACATGCTGTATGTGATACTGCACGCTGAAAGCCTCGTGTACTCACTCTCTCAGAATACTCAATCACTCAGTACTGTATATGGCTAATCCAGCCTAGGGAAGATCCATCCCATATATATATATATACATCAACTGACAGTCAGTCACTCAGTACTGTATAAGGCCAATCAAGTCCAGGGGAATATCCATCCCCAAATATAAATAATTCACACAAGATCCATGTCAAGGGAAGATCCATCCCTCAATATAATCAACTGCGCTCACTAGGGTTGTGTACAGACTCCGAATGAGCTCCTTCAGCCCAAGAGCCATAATAGGTCAGATCCAGGCATAAATCAATAAACATGTTGTTACATGCAGCCCGATCCCATAACTTTCACTCTCAATCAGGCCCTCGGCCTCACTCAGTCATCAATCTCTCCAGTCTCTCTCTCTCTTGGACTCACAGTGTCGCGAATCTAGCCCAAATATTATGATATGATATAGCAATAAATAGCAACGGAGACTGAGATATGGTATGCAATGAATAAATATGACTATCTCAATGTAATCAATAAGTCAACAGCACAAAAACGACCACTATGGGTCCCAACAGTACCAGCAATAGCTTAAACATGATTTCTAGCATTATTGGCAGCTCAATTACTTTATCACATGATGAAAACATGGATATCAACAAGATAAATCCACAATACAGTTCCATGGAATCGACCAGGTTATATTTCTTACGGTGCACGCCCACACACCTATCACTAGGCATGTACGTCACCTCAACACCAATTACATAACACATAATTCGGGGTTTCGAACCCTCAAGGCCATGTTTAAAGTGTTACTTACCTCAATCTAGGCTAATCTCTACTCCAACACACCTTTGCCTAGTGAAACGGCCTCCGAATGTCTCGAATCTCTAAGAATCCCCCGTAAATCCTCTCAATAATCGCCAATTCCCGAGCATGAAATGTTTAAAATGGTGAAAATCTTAGAACCCTCATTTTTAAAACACTGCCAAGGCTTTTTGCACATGTGGGCCAAATATCCGCACCTGCCGAACAATTCTCCGCTTTTGTGACAATCACTTAAATCCCTAGGGCTCGCCTCTGCTCTCCAGGTTCCATACCTGCGAAGGCGCTTCTACAGCCCACTATCCACTTTTGAGAAAACAGACCTCGCCCCTCAACTCCGCATTTGCGGAGCCTTGCTCGCACATGTGGGCTCGCAGATACGGTTACCCCTTGCACCTGCATCTTTCCCCAGGCCAGCCCAATTCCGCACCTGCACAAATCCAGCCACATCTACGGCATCGCATCTGCGGCCGATCCCTCGCAAGTGCGATCACACCAGAAAACTCCCAGCTTTAGCAATGCACTAAGTCTCATTTTTGATCCGTTAACCATCCAAATTCAACCCGAGGCCCCCGGGGCCTCAACAAATTATGCCAACAAGTCCTAAAATACAATAAAAACTTAGTTGAGCCCTCAAATCATCTCAAACAACATCAAAAACACGAATCACACCCCAATTCAAGCCTATTGAAACTAAGGAATTCCAACTTCTACAAACGATGTCGAAACCCATCAAATCACGTCCGATTGATCCCAAATTTTGCACACAAGTCAAAAATGACACCACGGACCTACTCCAGCTCTCGGAACTCCAATCCAAGCCCGGTAACCATAAAGTCCACTCTCGATCAAACTTCCAAATTTCCAACTTTCGCCATTTCAAGCCTAATTCCACTACGGACTTCCTAATCACAATCCGGACATGCTCCTAAGTACAAAATCACCCAACGGATCTAGAGGAACCATCAAAACTCCATTTCAAAGTCGTTTAAATATAAGTCAACATCCGGTCAACCTTTTCAACTTAAGCTTCCAACCTTGAGACTAAGTGCCTCAATTCATTCCGAAACCTCTCCGGACCCGAACCAACTACCCCAGTAAGTCACTAGCAGTTATAAAGTACAAAATGAGCAGTAAATGAGGGAGTGGGGCTACAACTCTCAAAACGACCAGCCGGGTCATTACAAATTGCCTTGATTGTTTTGGGGTCGCCATTGTTATTGGTTTGGGCCTTGGAAGTTGTTTCGTTGCCCTTGAAAGTTGTTGACATATTGCACCTTGATGGTACACTATAATCCTGTATTTTAGTCACTTATTGCACTCTAATTCACTATACTTTACTTATGTTGAGCTTTAATTGGTAGTATTTTTGCACTTATTGTGTGTTTTGTGCCTTGTAGGAGTGATTCCGAGTTATGTAGATATTGTGGAGCTAATTCGAGCTATTTGGAGCTTTGAAGTCTGATTAAAAGCCCAAGTAATTAAGCCGATATTACGTTCGGGGATCGAAAACCAAGTCTGGATTCCAAAAATTTGAAAAACATATTTCTGGCCACAATTTGCACTACCGCCCCGCGGCATGCCCCGTGGGGTGCTAGTACAAAAAAGTGGACAGAAATCATATTTTGGCACGTTCTAGAATTTTCTACATGCGCGCCACATAGGACAGTGCGGCATGCGGCACGGTAGCCCAAAAATGTTAGAGTGACTTCCCAATTCCGCTACAAAGGGTAGTTTCGCCCGGGGTTTGTTTTGGGGGTAGCTTAAATACACCGAAACACCATTTTAGATGGCCTTTTGACAGATTTTCGAACTTAGGAAGCCAAGGAGGCTAAGGAGGAGTTGGAATAACATAAGCACAAGGATTTCATCATTCCTTCCTCACTCAAGATCCAGGTTTGGATTGAATCTATATTTTCCTATACTTTAATTATATTTGTGAAGAACTTCTCCATGTCTATGGAGTAGATCCTTTTGGGGTTTGAAGGATTTGGTGTATTGATGATTGTTTGTGGATTATAATTCTATTTTTATTTAGTTGAAACGGTTTTGGAAGATTTTATTATTGCATCTATATTCACTTGTTCTTGTAATCGAAAGAGGCATAACTTGTGATATCTTTACATTATATTGTTGGTTGAATTCATATATTCTTCTAAGTAATCAAAAGAGGCTAGTTGAATCATTGATTAAACCTAGTTAGGAGAATAATCGAAAGACATTTTCCTAAAGACCGATCCACTACGATTCTTGCATATCTTCATAGTGTTTAAATTGGTTCATAATGAGAGGTTGAGACTTAACCGAGAGAGGAGTTTTTACTAAAAAATTGTACTGATAATTAATTGAATTCGAGAGACTCACTTGAATATTAGAAGTGAATTATCTAGAGTTAAATCCCAGACAATTATCTTGCACCTATCCTATCAAAATCTCATTTTCTCCCATTGATATCTTTCTTTGCTTAGGCCTTGCTTCGATTGTCATTAGTCAATTAGCTCTAGATTATTAATTAATTTTAATATTAAACACATAAATCTAAATTATTGATCATCTTGTATAGCAATCTAGCTACAAACTACGATAATACTGTTTAACACCAATCCCTGTGGACACGATATTATACTATACTATCTTTGGCTAGCGAGCACCATTTAAGTGTGTGTTTTGCGCTGGTCAAATTTTGGCGTCGTTTCCGAGGATTGAAAATCAATAGTGTTTGAGATAGTTTGTAGTGCTAATTCAGGAATTAGCTTTTAATTTTAATTTTTTTTATTTTTAATTTTGTTATGTTATCTTCTCTTCAAGATGTCTTTTGTTGAAGAAATCTTGAACAACATATTCTTGTTATTGAACTCTAAATGATGTGAATATGGAGTACAACCAGCCTAAGAAAATGGTTGAAGAGTTAGCAGTTGAATATTATCAGCGGTATGCTACGTGTTTTAAATGCGGTAGAAATCATCTTTGGGTTGATTGTCAAGCAGGTAGGTATTCTTCCTATGGTTCATTTTTTGAACATTCTCACTTTGTCTTTAGTCTGTATAGGTATGAAGATTCATATGGGTACAATTATGACTCTGGTTGGGATGAATACCCTTATTATGACTGAAATGAAAGCAAAGTAAGACAACCACCCAAAGAGGAGAATGGTAGTTTAGAAGAGCTTATGTATAAGTTCATAAATAAAGTGGAAGATAAATTTATACAAGATGATGAAGCCACTAACAACCTAACAATGCAAGTGAATCAATTAGTAAATAGACTTAGCTCGTTGCATTATGATGGTGAATATATGGAAGAGATACCGTGTGAAAATAAGCTTACCCGAGATGATGAACATCTACAGAGAGTTTTTCACTCTGCAAGAGGACTCTGTTTTAACTGAAATGATTAAAAACGAGGCTTTGGTTGATTATGAAGTAATACAAGAAGAGTTCAAACCCCCATCCACCTATTCACAATTGGAATTTTTAGTAGAAGAGAATGAGAAACAAATGGTCTTGGACTTACCAGAGGAGTACTCACATGACAAGAATGAGGAACAAATGGTATTGGACTTACCAGAGGAATACTCACATGACCTTTCTTCTTCATTTTCTTATTCTAACCTTGATCATGTAGATTTTATTTTTGGGAATTTACATGAATATGCAAGGATTGATCTTATGAATGAATGCAGAAATAAGTTGAGGATGATCCTACAAGAATAACACACAGTTCAAAATGAGGCCAAGAAAGAAAGAAAAGAGTGGGTCTTTCAAATATCCTTAAAAGACTTTGGCCTGATGAGCTCCATAAAGAATCCCGAGCAGCGAAAGAGAAAAATGCATTCAAAATTAGGGGTGGAGTTCACAAGTTCTCAGAAACGGAAAAAATTCAGGAAAGTTTTCTTTACCTCTTGCTTTTTATTTGTTTATCATGGGGACATGCCACAATTTAAAGTGTGGGTGGGGATGTAAATAACTATTTATTTTCGTTTCTTGTGTGTGTTTTCGTTTCTTTTGATTGAAATTTTTAAAGTCGAAAAAAGTTGATTTTCTTAAGGTAGTATAATAATTTCCCCTTGATTTTTCTTTGGGCCGCGGTTATTTTCCAAGGGTTTTGTTTGAACAAAGTTCCACGTTGCAGTCGCAACACCAGATTTGCTATAGCCATTGCGGCTCCTATTGGATTTTTACTCATTGTAACATAGTTATGTTGCATAGTTAAAAAGAGTTGGAATTTCTCTATATACCAATTCACGTGGAGTAAGAAGAAGCATGAGAACCAAGATCCAGAGTGGATGTTCATTTCTTTCCAATGATTAGAATTCTCAGAATCCAAAATTCTGGTGAATATGACAAATGAAAGCTTGATTGGAAGTGGAGGTTCAGGGAAGGTCGATCGAGTTGGTGTTAATCCTAATTGGAAGTTTGTCGCAGTTAAGAGTATATGGAACAAGAGAAATTTAGACCACAGACTCGAGAAACAGTTCCTTGAAGAAGTTGAAGTATTGGGTAGCATCTGACATTCCAATATTGTGAAGTTGTTATGCTGCTGTAGGCATATAAATTTTATTAAAATTAAATCCATAAAATAATTTGGACTATATTTTATATTTAAGATATATTGGTCCAAATAGATATTATGGGCTAATATAATTGAATTAATTATATAAGTCTAATATATATGGATTAAATAAATAAGTCTTAATGCATTGGGTTAAATTGATGAGCCCACTTCATTAAGCCCAAAATGTCATTTTTCTAGAGGTCTAGTTTGGTGGCACGTGTCAAATGACGTGGCATGCCAAGTCAAATGGAAGATCCAATAGGATCATGCCACGTGTCAAAATGACAAGGCATGCCAAGTCACATTAAAAGGCCAATGAAACCATGCCACGTGTGCAAGTGACATGTTCTGGCCAATCAAAATGTGGCCTTATCACACTTCAATTTGATTGGTCGGAAAGAGTTTGTTCTTATCATAACTTTTCCCTCCCACAACTATAAATAAGGGTTTTCATAATCCAGTAAAGACACCCGAAATTATAACAAGAAGTAAGAAAGAGCTCGTGGATCAAACGCTGCAAATTCCTCCTCAAGTTTAAAGCTTCAAGCAATCAAGTTCAAGTTCAACAAATCAAGATCAAGCACAAGAATAAGAACAAATCAAGTTCAAGCTCAAGAACGAAGAATAAATCTACATTCAAGGAGAACAAGTTCAAATCAAAGTTCATGCTAGTTGAATTCAAGATCATCGTTCGTGATAACAAATATAGGTTCAAGATCAAGCTTTACTATTGGAAAGAATAATCAGAGGATTCATAGAGATTGTAACACTCAAATTAATTGAAATTAAACACTACGATTGTTGCAATATTTTTCGGTCTTGATTATTTTCTTGACGCAAATTTATTGTATACAAATTCTGGCACGCCCAGTGGGACCAGTTCTGTACTTCATCTCTTCCTCCTGCAAATCAAAAACTTCAAGTTTCAAGATTATCTGTTGTGATGGTTGAGTACTTCAAGTCTCGTCTTCATGTTTCAGCAAGCCTACACCTCGACAAACCTTGAAGTATGGGGCATTTGTAGACACTAAAATTTTTAACAGATCAAGATAAATCCTAAATTCAAGACGACTCTTGAAATATTAGGAGTCTAATAGGGTTACTTGTGGCTACTCCACCCAAACTCTAATTCATGCCTATAAATAAGGCTCCATATGTCCTTCAAAGATGATCTCAGCAATCCCATAGTGCACAAAGAGATCACATATACGATCTCCAAATTCCATAAAAATTTATTTAATATTCATTAGAGATCAAAGACATGTCAAATATGTCTTGCTAAAAGTTCTAACAACATTCAAGATCCAAATAGCGTGTTGCTATATGCTTCTTGATCATCAAATACATCAAGGAGATGCATATCATCCTGTGTTCAAGAAATACGCTACTAAGGCCCTCGAATTACGGATAACAAATCGCAGGGAAGAATCAAGGGATAAAAAGAGTTGTAACCTGCAATGTTTATCAATAAAATCTTTTTGGCAGAATACAAAAGTAGGCCCTTAAACTTGATCCTTTTTGTCACTTGGACACCTAAACATAAAGTTGTTCCTATGAGGCACTCCAACTAAATCCATCTGTGCCAATTAAACACTATCCAGATTGTCCGTGAAAAACTATTTAAAAAATTAAGTGCGTGTATTACAGTTGCCTCTTAACACCCTAAATTTAACAACAAATTGTTCGACATAATTAAAATATTTCACTAAATAAATTTAACCCCCAAAACAAATTGAAACTCATTTCATAAAATGGAAAACCCGATTATCCCAACCCAATCCCTCTCTTCTTCAAACTTTTTTAGTCTGCTCAATAAACCAGAAATTGCCCTCTAAGGTTTCTTAAGAATTTCATCGTCATACCACCTGAAAAAATTGCAAGCAACTTTGCCTTCGATTTTGCCAAGAAACAAAATGACGATCTGGATTTTAATATGTTAGGATATATAAAATAATCATAATATGGAGTATAATAATAATAATAATAATAATAATAATAATAATAATAATAATAATAATAATAATAATAAATCAACAAGTTTTTCTCTTGTTCACGCGCCCTTTCCCTTGACAATATTTAATTGGCACAAAAGTGATTTAGTTGGAGTGCCTGATAGGAACAACCCTATGTTTCGGTGTTTAATTGGCACAAATGGATTTAATTGGAGTGTCTGATAGGAACAACCCTATGTTTAGGTGTGCAAGTGACAAAAAGAGCCAAGTTTAAGGGCCCAGTTATGTACTCTGCCAATCTTTTTCTTTATAGTTGTTTGTGATTGCAGTTTTATTTTTCTGCACAAATTTATTGCAAACAAATTGGCACGCGCAGTGGGACAATCTCTACCTCTCATCTCAACTTTTCAAATCACCAAAGTTCAAGAACATTGAAATGGCTTCAAGGAAAATCAACTCCAGTTCAACTTCCACCAAGTTTGCTAATTTCAGGTTCTATGTTAATGTGGAAAGCATCCTCGATGTTACCTTTGGAAGCTTTGGACCAGTTACAAGGAGCAAAGCAAGTTCGTTAGGATAACAAGCACCCCAAGTGCCGTCTGCATCAACCCATGTTTTTGGATCTTCATCCTCAAAAGGAGTAAGATCTTCCACAAACGTACCCAAATAAGGAAGCGATGTTGCTGAAAAGATCAAGAAAACTCTTGCTCTGCTTGACCTCTCCGGATCCAAGAACTCGGTTGTGAAGGAAGATAATGATGCTTCAAGTGATGGATCCTCCCCACTTACACCGCGTAGCGTGAGCCATTCGAGAATCAATCTGTGTGACAATCCATGCTACTTTCCATCATCTACAACAATCATGCAAGCTATGGTGATAAATAGTTCATCTGTGGAAGAGCAGTTGGCGAACTTGATGGAAGCAATCACTGGCTTGACCAAGTGCATGCAAAATCAAGATGCTAGAATTGACAAGCTAACAGACAGGGTGGGAATATTGATGGAAGAAGAATCCACCCATGCACCTGGAAAGCTCCCAAAAATTCCAAAGATTGATTCTCCCCCGATACGAGTAGCATCCGCTAAGGCTATCCCTGTCCCATCTGAAGGGATGATTCCTATCGATCAACTGAAGGAGTTCATTGAAGGAACTATTAATAATAAATATGAAGTTGCTGCCAAGTTCTCCCTTACATACGCAAAGTCATACACTGCAAGAATCGATATGTTGAAGATTTCTGCTGGCTAGCAACCTCCAAAATTTCAACAGTTTAGTGGTAAAGGAAATCCAAAGCAATATGTGGCACACTTCGTTGAGACATGCAACAACGCTAGGACTTATGGAGATTACCTTGTCAAATAGTTTGTCCGCTCACTAAAAGAAAATGCTTTTGATTGGTATACAGACCTCGAGGTAGGATCTATTGATAGTTGGGATCAACTAGAGCAAGAGTTCCTCAATACTCGTCAACGGAAGGGTGAACCAGTTATCGACTTTATCAATCGTTGAAGGAACGCAAGCCTCAACTGTAAAGACATGCTTAGTGAAGCTTCTGGCATAGAGATGTCCATCCAAGGCATGCATTGGGGATTGAGCTTTATCTTGCAAGGTATCAAACCTAGCACATTTGAAGAACTTGCAACTCATTCCCATGACATGGAATTGAGCATGGCCTCCGTTGTAAATGAAAGGTTGCCCATCTATGAACCTCGCAAAGGAAACGACAAGCAAGAAGTCAGAAAATAAAAGCAAGTTTGTACCAAGATCTGAAAACAAAGAAGCTATGAATGTCAACACATCACATGTGAAGTTCACGGCGAAGGCGAGCAAGCAACATAGTATGAAATCCACTTCGTTTCAAGATAATCCAAGTGGAAAGTTGACTCTAAAAGAAATGCAAGAGAAAGAGTACCCATTTCTGGATTCTGATGTGCCAGCCATTTTCGAAGAACTCCTCGAGTTAAATCTCAATGAGCTTCCGGAGATGAAGCGGCCAAATAAAGCTGGGAAAACTGATGACCCAAATTACTGCAAATATCATCAACTTGTGAGCCACCCTCTAGAGAAGTGTTTTGTCTTCAAGGACAAAGTTATGGACTTGGCTCGTGAAAAGAAGATCGTGCTTGAAGATGAGAAAATAAGCGCAAACCAAGTCTCTATCACATTTGGCTCATTCAGTCCAGACAAATTATGTAGTTTTAAAGAAAGTAAAGATGAAGAATTACTGGACAACAACAAAGTTGAAGACGATCAACCTGAGGATTACGAAGGTTAGAGACTCGTCGTAGGCACCACAGAAGGAGCCTGCAAAAAGAATCAGTATAACAACCAACAAGGAAAATAATGGTAAAAAGACCAAGGAGATGAAATCCAGTTAAGCACTTAAAGAAACCAAAAGTGGAGGTTCACCACCCTCAAAAGCCACGAAATCCAGTGACCTTGGAAGAGTTTTTACCAAGTTGGTTCCACACGAAGATTTCCCATAGGGGTATTGATGCCTCTTGTTGCCATGCTGACGAAGGGGAAGAAAAGAGTGATGACCTACCGTTGGCACCATATTCGGAAAAGCTAATCGAGTCCACTCCTCAAGAAGTTAATGCTTGTGAGAAAAAGTCACGTTCACAAATTATGATCTTCTGCTAGGTAACACTCTTTATAACCGCCCATTGTACCTAGTTGGCTATATGTGTGATGAAAGGGTAAATCGAATTTTGGTTGATGGAGGATCCTCAGTGAACATTTTTCCAATTCGCATTGTGAAAAAACTTGGTATTCCCATGAACGAACTCTTAAAAAGTCGTGTGATGATCCAAGGATTCAACCAAGGGGGGAAAAGCCATAGGTGCGATCAAGTTGGGAATCACCATTGAAGATATACAATTAAATACATGGCTGCATGTGATCGATGCAAAGACTTCATACAACGTCTTGCTTGGAAGGCCTTGGATACATGAGAATAAAGTGGTTCCATCTACCTACCATAAATGTTTGAAGTACTACGAGGGTGAAGTCGAGAAGAAGATAGTTGTTTATGATGAGCCATTCACCGAGGCTGAGTCACACTTCGCCGATGCAAATTTTTACTTGAAGAACCGCATTGTGAATGAGCTAAAGTTGATGATGTCATGAAAGCAAGAATGACGAGCCCACAACTAAAAGAGCTAAGGTGATTGCTGGTAGAGCCAAATTTGTTACTGAGGAGGTATAACCCAACGCGAATAAATCTCATAGAGGGGATATTGCGTCTTATGGCAAGAAAGTAAGTCATGCGCTCCAATATGTCCCTAAAAGAAAGAAAGTTGAATGTGAATCATCTAATCTCCAAACTAACATGCTAAAGGATTTAACTCTTCCGGTAAAACAAATTGAGGCAGAAAAGTTGTCCTCAAATCCACTTGCAGGGTTTGTAGCCCAAAATCGTTTGCAGAATGTGGCACTCCCTACAAAGTGAACAAATCAAGGTTTTGATCCTAATGCCTACAGGCTATTTGCAAAAGCTGGATACAATCCCAATGAGTCATCAAAGTTAGGGAAGCTACCATCAAAAGCTGCGATGAGACAACCGCGTGAAGGTTTGGGATTCAAGCAACCGTCACAAGTGCACATCTCCATAAGAAGGGCGAGCATCAATTATATCACTGTAGAAGATGAATTTGCCGCTTCTAACAAGCCTTCTGTCTTTGATCGACTTGGAAAATCAACTGTGAGGACTTTCGTGTTTGAGAGATTGGGTCTATTAAAGAAGGGGAACAAGTTCTAGAGAAATTTTCAAAGCATAAGAACACCCGCTTCGCCCAAAATCCAGAAGATCTCTAAGGATTTCCAAAGTTTGGTTCCTTCTAGAATGAGGCGACAAATAAAACTTGTGGTTTCATGCAAAGAAGTACTGAAGGTAAATCCATATATTATGGTCTACACTAAGGATCATGGCGAAGATGAAAAAACTATGGGTTCTTCGTATCATGTTACTGTACAATGCGAGAATGGTGTTCCATCTTCAATGAAGGATAATGCAGAATTGGAGGATGTTTCACTGTGTTATCACATATCCTTCAACGATGGGGACTCTCAAGAAGATGAAGATGCAGAAGATGCTCCACCTGAACTTGAAAAAGGAGTGAAGACTACAGTTGATGCCTTAAAAGAAGTTAACCTTGGCACCGATGAAGAACCAAGACCCACCTACCTAAGTGTTTTACTAAAAGTTGATAAAGAAAGCACATATATTGAGTTACTCAAGGAGTTTAGGGATGTCTTTGCTTGGAGCTACAAAGAGATGCCTGGCTTGGACCCAAAAGTAGCAGTCCATCACCTTGCCATCAAGAATGGTGCACGTCCTGTTAAACAAGCCCAAAGGCGCTTTAGGACGGACTTAGTTCCCTTGATTGAAATTGAAGTTAACAAACTCATCGAAGCTGGCTTTATTCGTTAAGTTAAATACCCAACATGGGTTTCAAGTATTATCCCCGTAAGGAAGAAAAATGGTCAGATTCGAGTGTGCGTTGACTTCAGGGATCTCAACAATGCGTGACCGAAAGATAAATTCTCGCTTCCTATTCCAGAGATGATGATCGATGCTACTACTGGGTACAAGGCAATGTCATTTATGGACGATTCATCGGGATATAATCAAATTCGCATGGTGCCAAAAGATGAAGAGCTTACTGCATTTCGTACCCCCAAGGGCATTTATTGCTACAAGGTAATGCCTTTTGGCTTGAAGAACGCTGGTGCTACTTACCAAAGGGTTATGCAGAATAATTTTGATGATTTTCTCCACAAGAATGTCGAATGCTATGTTGACGACTTGGTGGTAAAATCAAGAGAGAAGAGCGACCACTTGGAAGACTTGAGAATGGTGTTCGATTTTCTCCGGAGGTACCAACTTAGGATGAATCCATTGAAATGTTCCTTTGGAATTACTTTTGGAAAGTTTCTTGGTTTCATTATCCGACATATAGGGATTGAAATTGATCAAGCCAAAGTGGATGCCATTTTGAAAATGCCTGAGCCTCGGGATATTCATGAATTGAAAAGTCTGCAAGGAAAGTTAGCGTACCTTAGGAGATTCATCTCAAACCTAGCTGGGAGGTGCCAACCATTCAGTCTCCTTATGAAGAAAGGTGTCCCTTTTAAATGGGACCAAGCGTGTAGCAATGCCTTTGAGAGCATTAAATCCTACTTGATGAAGCCTCTAGTTTTGGCAGCCCCTATACTTGGAAAGCCGTTGATACTATACATTTCAATACAAGAAAGGTCTGTTGGAGCTCTGTTGGTCCAAGAAAATAGTGAAGGGAAAGAAAACTCCCTTTACTATTTGATCAGGATGATGACACCAAATGAGCTAAATTATTCGCCAATTAAAAAGTTATGTTTGGCGCTAGTCTTCTCAATCCAAAATTTGAGGCACTACTTTCAAGCTCATGTCGTTCATTTGGTTTCTAGAGCAAATCCCATCAAGTTCGTGATGTCAAAGCCTGTCCTTAGTGATCGACTAGCGAGATGGTATCTCCAATTTCAACAATTCGAGAATTTGTACATCCCTCAAAAAGCTGTAAAAGGACAAGCATTAGCAGACTTCTTGGCAGATCACCCTATACCTGATGATTGGGAGCTAACTGATGAACTGCCTGATGAGTATGCAATGGTCATTGAAGTTCAACCTCAATGGAAGATGTACTTTGATGGTGCTGCACATCGCAGAGGAGCTGGTGCTGGTGTAGTATTTGTCACTTCTCAAGGTGAAGTTCTGCCCTACTCTTTTACGTTGACACAACTCTGATCTAACAACGTTGCTGAGTATCAAGCACTAATACTTGGGCTTGAAATGGCTGTCGAAATGAAGCAGTTTCAATTGCAAGTATTTGGTGACTCTCAGTTGGTGATCAACCAACTTTTAGGTAGTTACGAGGTTAAGAAATCTGAACTACGCCCATATCATGATTATGCTAAAAATTTAATAGGATGGGTCGGTGACGTGACTATTCAACATCTGCCAAGGAAAGAAAACAAAAAGGCTGGTGCTTTAGCTACCCTAGCTTCATCGTTAACCCTTCCTGATCAAGCGCAAGTTACAGTATGCCAAAAATGGGTAGTACTGCCGCCAAACGAAGTTGAAGGTGAAGGAAATGAACTCAAGCATCTTGTCGCTGTTTCTGAAGCTGAGAAAGAAGAATGGAGATAACCCATTATCGACTACTTAAGCTATGGGATACTTCCAGAAAATTCGAGGAGCAGGACTGAAATCTGTCATCGTGCACCTCGCTTCCTTTACTACAAATATACTCTATACAGAAGGTCATTCGAGGGAGTACTCTTGCGATGCTTAGGGGAAGAAGAAGCACTTCAAGCTTTGCAAGAGGCACATTCCGGGGTATGTGGGTCATATCAGTCTGTACCAAAGCTCCACTTCCATAAAAAAGGATGAGATATTATTGGCCTACGATGGTGAAAGATTGCTTGGACTACGCTCGAAAATGCAAGGCTTGTCAATTCCATGCAAATTTTATTCATTAACCTCCTGAAGTGTTGCACCCGACTGTGGCATCCTGGTTGTTTGACGATTGGGGATTGTATGTTGTTGGACCACTACCAAAGTCATCTGGTGGGCACTTATACATCTTGGCTGCAACGGACTACTTCTCAAAATGGGCTGAAGTTGTTGCTCTTAAGGAGGTAAAGAAGGAAAATATGGCAAGTTTTATCCGAGTAAATATAATTTATCACTTCAGCATTCCTCGTTACATAATAACAGATACTGGAAAGCCATTCGATAATAGGTTGATGAACAAGATTTGTGATATTTTTGGCTTCAAGCAACGTAACTCTTCGATGTACAATGCTTCCGCCAATGGTCTAGTTGAGGCATTCAACAAAAATCTATGTAACTTGTTAAAGAAAGTCGTCTCCAAATCCAAATGAGATTGGAATGACCGTATGGAATAAGCTCTATGGGAATATAGGACGACTCACCACACGCCAACACAAGCTACTCCTTATTCACTCATTTATGGAGTCGAAGCCGTCTTGCCACTCAAGTGTCAAATACCTTCATTAAGACTGGCTATTCAAGAAGGGATCATTTTATGAAGAAAATGCTCGACTTCGATTAGCAGAGTTGGAGGCTCTTGATGAGAAGAGGTTGGAAGCTCAACAGAGTCTTGAATGTTATCAAGCTCGATTGTCTCGCGCCTTCAATAAAAGAGTTCGTCCAAGATCCTTTCAAGTAGGATATCAAGTCCTTGCCGTACGAAGACCCATAATTACTTCCCATAAACATGTACGGAAGTTAACTTCAAAATGGGATAGGCCATATGTCGTACAGGAAGCTTATTCAAGTGGGGCTTACAAGCTAGTTGATGCAGATGGCATGAGAATCAGCCCTATCAATGGCAAGTTTTTGAAGAAGTATTATCCTTGAAGATGCAACGCTCCTTGACGCATGAGCCTAAACTGCTTGTTCCTACACTCCTGGCCTGCATGAGTCTAAACTGTGTACGGTCCACCCAAAAAAAAAGCCCGCTAGGTTGAAAACCTCGAAAGGGGCGGCCTAGGCAAAAGTTAGGAGAGAAAAAAGAAGTTCGCTAGGTTGAAAACCTCAAAAGGGGCGGCCTAGGCAAAAGTTAGGACATAAAAAAAAAGTTTGCTAGGTTGAAAACCTCGAAAGGGACGGCCTAAGCAAAAGTTAGGACATAAAAAAAAGAAATATCCACCCATTCT
This sequence comes from Nicotiana tomentosiformis, assembly GCF_000390325.3. Taxonomy (NCBI): domain Eukaryota; kingdom Viridiplantae; phylum Streptophyta; class Magnoliopsida; order Solanales; family Solanaceae; genus Nicotiana; species Nicotiana tomentosiformis. Next base: position 93,036,622 of record NC_090819.1, on the reverse strand, counting down.
GAACTACGATATGACTTGATCCTCTTTACCGAGGTACGTAAGCAGCTTAGAGTTTCATTCTGAGTTCAGTCGCATAAGTTCAAAAGATACATATTACCCTAGTCATTGTCTAAATGAAGTATGATGGAAGTAATTCATTCAAACAACACTTGAAAATGAGGCTGAGATTTCATTCTTCTTTTGAACTTTGGATCTCATAGGGTGATTATAGTCTTTTAGGAGGCTACCAAGTATTTGCACTGAAGTTCAAGGATTTACTATGTCTTCATGTTCACTAAATCTTTAAGTCCTTCGGTCTTCAAGTTTGTTGCTCTTCAAGTTGAAATGTTTAAACCCTCCAAGTCTCCAAGTTGAAGTCTTCAAGTCCGTCGGTCTTCAAGTTGAAGTCTCCAAGTTTAAATCTTCAAGTCTATCGATCTTCAAGTTATAGTCTTCACGTTCGCCACTCTTCAAGTTGAAGTCTGTGAAGTCCGTCAAATCTTCAAAGTTTCCAAATATTCAAGTCAATGTCATCAAGTCCACGAAGTCTTCGAGTTGAAGCTTTATAACATTCCAATCTTAAGGTGGACATATAAGTCCCTTTGCACCTTAAGTTGACCTCTTCATGGGTTTGTACTTAAAAGGAAACTATAACTTTCCAATCTTAAGGTGGACATATAAGTCCCTTTGCACCTTAAGTTGTCCTCTTCGTGGGTTTGTCCTAAAACGGAAACTATAACTTTTTAATCTTAAGGTGGACATATAAGTCCCTTTGCACCTTAAGTTAGCCTCTTCGTGGGTTTGTCCTTAAAAGGAAACTATAGCTTTCCAATCTTAAGGTAGACATATAAGTCCCTTTGCACCTTAAGTTGGTCTCTTCGTGGGTTTGTTTCCTTAAAAGGAAACTATAACTTTCCAATCTTAAGGTGGACATATAAGTCCCTTTGCACCTTAAGTTGGCCTCTTCGTGGGTTTGTCCTTAAAAGGAAACTATAACTTTCCAAACTTAAGGTGGACATATAAGTCCCTTTGCACCTTAAGTTGGCCTCTTCGTGGGTTTGTCCTTAAAAGGAAACTATAACTTTTCAATCTTAAGGTGGACATATAAGTCCCTTTGTACCTTTTTTTTCTTATTATTTTTTTTGGCAACTATACCACTCGACAGCACTTGCCTAGTGGCTAATATATAAATAAAATTCCAAAATGGGTCCAAATCTTACAAGATGTCCAAACTAAAATAGAAGTTTCATGAAGCTACTAGCTATTAAAAAGATAGAAAAGCTAAAATCTAATAAACTAGCTATTACAATATGATAAGTTGAATGCTTCATTCTCCTATTAGTGTATGTGAATCTAATTGTCATTGGCAAATACCAAGCAACACCTATCAAGCTCTCACCAAGCGCCAGGGTATACTGTCCATATGCTAAAATGAATTCCAAACATCTCCACCACAGAATTGAAGCTAACATAGTCTTCCAAGTGTAGCTACTATATGATCTCCATATACAGTGGACTGATTTTGTCCAAGTATTAATCATGTGCTCACTCATCAAAATTAATGTGTAGAAGAGGAGCCTGGCTTTAGGCAGGCTTTGCAAGGCAAAAGACAGGCGTGAACTGGCTTTAGGCAGGCTTTGCAAGGCAAAAGCCAGGCTTGAGCTGGCTTTAGGCAGGCTTTGCAGGGCAAAAGCCTGCCTTGAGATGGCTTTAGGCAGGCTTTGCAGGGCAAAAGCCAGGCTTGAGCTGGCTTTAAGCAGGCTTTGCAAGGCAAAAGCCTGGCATGAGCTGGCTTTAGGCCGGCTTTGCAAGGCAAAAGCCAGGAATGAGCTGGCTTTACGCATGCTTTGCAAGGCAAAGGCCAGGCTTAGAAATTGTGCCTTTTTGTGATCGTGTAAGCTCAGATCCTTCCCTACTAGAACCTTTACTGTAGATATCATTCTAAACATTGCTAAACCATCCTCATATTGGTCATGAAAGCATGCTAATACCACTGAGAAAAGATTCAACAATCTCCAAAAATACCATATGATGGGTTCAACATTTTCCTTAGCATTTGGACATATCAGAAGTAGGATAAATTGTACCATCCCCCACCTGCTTATCGTATTTTTTCTGTACACTATCAAAGCACCCCCAGAATGAGCATGGTACCATGCTAATACCATTGGAAAGTACCTTAATAGCATACTGAATGAGACAAAGAAACATGCAGGTTTGTGTAGAGTCCAATCCTGTGAAACCATCAGTCTGGGGTTCTTCTCTTTGCTATCCTAACCATAAGGTTAGGTGATTGAGATTTGTATAGATTGATGAACCTCCTCCCTATACTAGGCAGTTCAGAGAATGAATGAAACTTAGATGTACCTCAAAAGAGAACACAATGTTAACTACAAAATCCGTCACTGAGTTGCCTTCTCTGAACACATGTTGAAAGATCATATTGAAGTTGTCCTTCATCTCTATAATTTTCTTCACATCCTGTGCAATTAACCAAGGAGGATCCCATTCCCCTTCTATCGCCTTCTTCATCACTAATAAATCAATCTCCAATATGAGAGGGTAAAGATCATGCTTCACACAGTATTCCAACCCTTGAAGAATAACCTTAGCTTCAACTACCACATTAGTTGTCACTCCCAGGTCTGCTGACCTAGCATACACCACATCACCTTCATCATCCCTCACACAAAATCCTAGGGAGCTAGGTCCAGGATTGCCCTTTGAAGCTCCATCAGTATTACATTTGTACCAACCATGAAAAAGAAGCTACCATGTTACTCTTGTAGTGATCAATATAGGTTTATATCCTTCAAAGTATTGAATCATGTCTGGCCATAACAGTGGAATATTAGGGATACAAGCATACCTCACCCTTGCCAGTTGATGCAATGTCCTATTTATCTCATGAATCACCCTATTTGTGGACACCGAACCACCATGTTTACCTGTATTTCTTCTCTTCCAAAGCTCCCAAGTGATGATAGCTGGTACTGCTTGAAATAGTGGCTTTAATTTTGGACAACACTGAGCATACAACCAATGTCTTATAATCTGCTTCAATTGAATCAATTGCACCGAAATTCTAGCAGCCCCCATGAACAAGTTCCATACCTTAGAGGCAGTTGTGACAAATATATGCTCAATGGATTCCTCTTGGGGCTGCTGACAACACCAACTCCTAGACATCACCATTTGCCCTTGCCTCTTCCACATGTCATCGGTGGCTATTTTATGCCTCCACAATCTCCATAAGAAGAAGGATATCTTGAATGGCAAATCTTTAATCCACATTAACTTGAATTCCTGATTAGGATCTGCCATATGCCTTAATATTTGCCAAGAACTACTAACACTGAACTTACCTGAAGGAGTTGGCATCCAGTATGGCCTATCCCAATATCCCTCACTGCCTTCATAATGCACATTTAGCCTTATATGTTCTGCAATTTCCTCATTGAAAGTTTGATCTAGCAGCTGATCATCCCATGCTTCCCATTGCCACAGTTCTTCCACCTCCTGAAGATCTTCATTGATTGGAAAGTCTTTAGGTAATACGTGATAAAGTGCACCCAATCCAGTCCAATTTTCATGCCAAATATTATTTGTTCCACTCTTCAATTCCCATACGATCTCATGTTCTACTTCTTACCTAGCATTCAACATTTGTCTCCAAACATGAGACCCTCCCCTAAAATGCACCACCATTGGTAGCTCCTTCTTGTAATACTTATTCCACATGAAATTAGACCAAAAATATTTTGTGGTCCTAAACCTCCACCATAGTTTAGAAAATAGTGCCCTTGAGACATCATGTAAGGACCTAAAACCTAGGCCCCCTTCCTCTTTAGAAAGGCAGATATTTTTCCATGAGGCTCAGTGTCTGCTTCTCCCTTCTTCCTTTGTGCTCCAAAAGAACCTAGCAAAAGTCTTATATAGATGCCCCAGGATGCTGTTTGGTGGATCAAGGACTGATAACATGTGAACTAGCATACTTTGCAACACACTAGAGATGAGTGTTGCCTTTCTTCCAAATGACAACAACTTTCTTTTCCATGAATGCAATTTAGCCTTCACCTTCTTGATAAGAGCCTCATAATAGCCCTTCCTCCTTCTAGTGTAAAAAATAGGACACCCTAGATATGTGAAGGGGAATTTACCTCTTGCAAATCCTGTAATAGCTCCAACTGCCTGAAATAATCCATTAGCAACCTTTGAATGCATGAACTCTTATCTTTGTTGATTATCTGACCTGATATCTTCTCATAGTTCCCCAACACTGCCATAATCTTGCTCAAATAGGGAGGATGAGCAGATGCAAATATTATCGTATCATCAGCATATGCCAAGTGGTTTAAAGGATTAGACCACTTAGGCATTCCAAATCCCACAAATGACTTGTCTTCAAAGAGCTTATTCAAAGACCTGGAAAGTACCTCAGCTGACAGAATGAAAAATGTTGGAGATAGGGGATCCCCTTATTTCACACCCCTTGTCGACTTAAAGAACCCTGAGGACTGCCCATTCACCAATATTGAATACTAGTTATTTGACATCAAGTTCCACACCATGTTGATGAAGTGTTCAGAAAATCCCATCTTCCTTAGCACATGCAATAAGTACTTCCATGAAACCCTATCATAGGCCTTAGCCATATCAAGCTTGATCACCACATTAGCTGGCTTTCCCCTTAATCTTATGTCAGTGATAATTTCTTGAGTCAATAAGATGTTTTCAAATATACTCCAACCCTTTACAAATCCGAATTGATTAAGAGTTATTAGAGATGGAAAAAAACTCTCCAATCTGTCATGTAATACCCTAGACAAGACCTTGTTAATGAAGTTGCTCAAACTGATAGGTCTTAAGTTAGAGAAGGTCTCAACTCTAGGTTTCTTGGGCAGCAACACTAGATTGGTGTGAGTGATGGATTTAGGCAATGCAGCCCCTCCATAGAAGTGTAGCACCATGTTGTGTATATCAGCACCAATAACATCCCAACATGTTTGATAAAATAGGCCAGTGAATCCATCAAGACCACTAGCACTCTCCCCACTAAGCTCAAAAACTGTTGCCCTTACTTCTTCAATTGTTGGCAATCTACTAAGTTCCAAATTCTGCTCCATAGTGACCATTGAAGGTATATTATTGAGTAAGGAAAATTCAGAAGCATCACCTTCATTTGTGTACTGTTTTTGATAGAAGTCCACTGTAGCCGTAGCCAATTGCTCCTGGTCTTCAATCCATACCCCACTGCCACTTTTGATCCTCTTCAGTTTTAATTTCTTTCTTTTCCATTGACATGATTGTAAAAGAAACTTGTATTCCTATCTCTTTCAGCAAACCAAGTCATCCCAGCTTTTTGCTTCCAATACTACTCCTCAATACTCAAGTATTTCTTCAATTCAGATTGAGCCTTTTGAAGCACAATCCTATTCTCAGTTGTAGGCTCTTTTTCAAGCAACATCTCCTTCACCCTAACAATGTCCTCCAAAATAGCCAATTGTTTGAAGATATCACCAAATGTTTCCCTACTCCATTTTGAGAGTGCTGCCTTCACCCTCTTGATATTCTGTTTGAACATCAAAAACGGATCCCCTATGAAATTAGCTTCCCAATTCTGCCTCACCACATCCATAAATGTAGCATGCTTTGTCCAAAAGTTCAAGAATCTTAAAGGCTTGACAAAATTGGTTGTCTGCACCCCACATGTCATTAGCAATGGTGCATGATCTGATCCAGTTCTGATTAGATGCTCAACTTCAATAGTTGGCAACATGTTCTAAAATGGCAAATTCACAAAAATCCTATCCAATATCTTGAATATACACTCAGCATTGGATCTTCCATTCCACCATGTGAATGGACTTCCTTTGTACCCTTGCTCAAACAAACCACAAGAGTTTACACAAAATGCAAAATCCTCATATTCAGGAGGGTGTACTGGAAGTCCCCCGATTTTCTCATCTTCATGGAATATCACATTGAAATCCCCTCCTACCAACCATGGTAATTCCACATCACTTGCTAAGTAATACAAGTGATCCCACAAATCCAACCTCTCCATTGCTGAATATTTTGCATAAACAAATGTCATCATTATGTGCTGCCCCAGGTCATGGTGAAACACTCTCACAGTCACCTGTTGCTCAGTATCCTCCACTAATTCCCATTCCACCACTGCATCGAAGAACAACCATATTTGCCCATTAATATTTGCATAAGCAGTCTCCATATTCAACCTCCTTTTATATCTATCAATGAGTCCCTTCTTTTGAAAAGGCTCCATCAATGCAACTACACAAAAGTTATGCTCCCTATTCATGTTGATCACCCTAGGAAAGGCCTGTTGTGTATTCACAGACCTTATGTTCCATATTAATGTTTTGATCATCATCATTTAGATAGAGAAGCTGCCCTCCTGGGCATTATTCCTGAAGGTTGTGGTGGATCTTTACTCTGATTCTTCTTAATTTTTTTTACCTCCTTTAGCACTAGTTGTGGGTGATAAATCCCCTTCCCTAGCCACTTGTTTGAAGTTTTCTGCAGTTGATTCATCATCTTCTTCATCCTACATTGGATTTTGTCTCAATAAGTCTTTATCAATTGGTGTCACATTGTGTGTAACTAAATCATGTATATGTTGTAGAGGAGTCTTACGTGGAACATTAAGATGTAGCTGCATAATTTGATCAGTGCCAGATTCCATAGGCACTTCCTCTATTTCCCCAGATGCTCTTGGAACAATTTCCCCCTCGTCAGCCTGTTCATACTCCTTGAATTGTAGCTCATAGATACTGCCTAGCCCAGGAGTTAATGTAGCAGTCTGCTCTGAAAGCACTATTCTAGTGAGATCACCACCCTTCCCATTGCCTGAAATTTGGTCTGAACCCACTATATCATCCCTAATCTTCAACTCAACATCTCCATCAAGTTTGTTCTCTGATGCATACACCGGAACACCATCTACATAGGCCAAAATCTCTCCAGTTGCACTAAGGTTGGGGTTTACTGTAGCTGCCTCATCAGGTGAACCCGGCTTTAGGCCTGGCATCGCCAGCCTAACGCCTGGGGAACCAGGATTTAGGACTGGCGTCGCCAGCCTAACGCCTGGGGAACCTGGCTTTAGGCCTGGCGTCGCCAGCCTAACGCCTGGGCAGCCTGGCTTTAGGCCTGGCGTCGCCAGCCTAACGCCTGGTGAGCCTTGCTTTAGGCCCGGCGTCGCCAGCCTATCGCCAGGTCAGCAATATCATTCCTTTTCTCACTGCTTCGATTCTCAATAAGCTCGGGGTGCAAATGCCAACATTCAATTTTATCATGTCCTTGTAGTTTACACTCCTAACAATATTTTGGTAGCATGTCATACTGAATTCTCACCCATTCTGTTTGAACACCACCAGTAGCTTCATCATCAATATCCAATCGCACCTTTTTAGTTAGTTCGACCAACAAATTGACAAGAACTTTTACTCTTGCGCAACTCGGCCTAGTTTTGTTTGTAGTTGCCGCGTCAAGACACACTAGCCTTCCCACAGCTGTAGCCAAAGAAAATAGAGTTTTACTTTACAAAAAAGGTAGGCAGCAGTCCAGGAAAAGAAATCCACGCCATCGCCATCGGAGTTTCTTCACCCGCCTTAAATTTTGTATCGTAGATAAAAATACGCAATTGGTATTCGTACCCATATTTGGCTTTGATGTAGTACGTACTCTTCGATGTGAAATCGAGAAAGTCTTGCCATAGAGTTAATCTAATTAACACATGACGATCTCTAAGGAATCCGATATTACACTCACCTTTGATACCACATTGAGTTGGAATTATTCGGCGAGGCTCGTGAATCTCCGGAGATCCATATGAAAGCTTGCCAACGACAACATATTAGAGGCCTTCAATCACGTTCATTCAATCTACTTCTACCTCTGTGAATTTAACCACTAGTTGCCCATTCAAATACACTACTCGTCTCAGTAGAATGGGTTGAATTGAAGCTGCAGCAATAGCCATCTCTGGAGGATTTAAAGAATTTGGTTTCAAAATCTTAGAGTAATTTAGAGGAGCTGGGTTTGAGTTAGTTGTTGTATGTTGTTGTGCAACACTGGGGGAGGTCAGACCAGCCGGAAAAGATGGCTGGTCACCGGACATTGTGGCCATTGAAGCTTAAAGCTCCAGCTTTGTCCGCGATGAACAGTAACGAAGTCACTGTTCACGGTACTGTTTGCTACAGTGACGACGGAAATTTGAGAGAAACAAAATTCTAGAGAGAGAATTTTCCAACCCTAATTTTTTTAGTTTAAGTTTTGACTGAGCCTTTGCACCTTAAGTTGGCCTTTTCGTGGATTTTTTTTCCTTAAAAGGAAAGTATAACTTTCCAATCTTAAGGTGGATATATAAGTCCCTTTGCACCTTAAGTTGGCCTCTTCATGGGTTTGTCCTTAAAAGGAAACTATATTTTTCAATCTTAAGGCGGACATGTAAGTCTCTTGAGAGTAATCTCTCTTATAGTCGGCGCACATTGAGAATAATATCTCTGATAGTCGAGGCACATTGAGAGTAATCTCTCCGATAGTCGAGCCACATTGAGAGTAATCTCTCCGATAGCCGGGTCATTTTGAGAGTAATCTCTTTGATAGTCGGATAATTTTGAGAATAATCTCTCCGATAGTCGAGTCACATTGAGAGTAATCTCTCCGATAGTCGGGTTATTTTGAGAGTAATCTCTTCGATAGTCGAGGCACATTGAGAGTAATCTCTCCGATAGTCGAGCCACATTGAGAGTAATCTCTCCGATATTTGGGGCATCTTGAGAGTAATCTCTCCGATATTCGGACGGGGATGAATACAAATTCTCTCACACCCTAAGACTGCTTTCTTTATGCGTGGATCATCTTGTTAAATAAGAACATATTCTTGCTCGATTGACCTACAAAAAGCCAAAAAGAATAACAAAGGAGAAAAAATATAAGAAAATAATTACCTTCGCGTCAATACTTCCGAGTCCACAAAACTAGACTCAAATGGGTTGCAAATAATGAGAATTGATTCAAAAACAATACGACGCATGGGTTTATATAGATCTTCGTAGATGACCTGCAATAGTAAATTATCGATGTGGGATCTGTAAAAAGGCGGCAGCAGTAATTTGTTACTGACAAGGACTTGGTAACCTGACCGTCTACTAAAGGGTTTCGGATACAGCTAGCGTGAGGAAAATGTTCTCGATCTTATTTGTTAATGACCATGGTGAAGTTGGAGACAAAATAATTGCCAACCAACTTTATTGCATGCAAGAGTGACATGTGTAGTTGTAAAAAGGTAACATTGGCCCAAGTTTATCTTTATAGTTGGAAAAGAGTTTTTTTTTTAAAGCAAAAAAAGAAGTGAAATTCAAATGCCAAAGACCCATGTGGCCAACCTCGTTCTTATCTGAATATGAATTGTCTTCAAAGCCTCAAAGACAAGTTGTTTCAAGCTAAGTCCATGTCGATATATTGCAAACAAACTGTATGGACATTTATCTTGGATGTTATGATTTAACCCGAAGTCATTTGGTGCATGCTCTATTAGTACTTCAAAACTAGTCTTGCAAACGAACTGTATGGACATTTATCTTGGATGTTATGATTTAACCCGAAGTCAATTTGGTGCATGCTTTATTAGTACTTCAAAACTAGTCTTGAGATTACAGTGAGTTTATATGTCGTTAAGTCTTGAAGTAGGGGCATTTGTAGGCATATAAATTTTATTAAAATTAAATTCATAAAATAATTTGGACTATAATTTAAATTTAAGATATATTGGTCCAAATAGATATTATGGGCTAATATAATTGAATTAATTATATAAGTCTAATATATATGGATTAAATAAATAAGTCTTAATGCATTGGGCTAAATTGATGGGCCCCACTTTATTAAGCCCAAAATGTCATTTTCCTAGAGGCCCAGTTTGGTGGTACGTGTCAAATGACGTGGCACGCCAAGTCAAACAAAAGAGCCAATAGGATCATGCCACGTGTCAAAATGACAAGGCATGCCAAGTCACATTAAAAAGCCAATAAAACCATGCTATGTGTGCAATTGACATGTTCTGGCCAATCAAATATGGCATTGTCACGTTTCAATTTGATTGGTCGGAAAGAGTTTGTTTTTATCATAACTCTTCCCTCTCACAACTATAAATATTGGTCTTCATAACCCAAAAAAGATACCAGCAGTTATAACAAGAAGCAAGAAAGAGCTCGTGAATCAAACGCTGCAAATTCCTCCTCAAGTTTCAAGCAATCAAGTTCAAGTTCAACAAATCAAGATCAAGCTCAAGAACGAAGAACAAATCAAGTTCAAGCTCAAGAACGAAGAACAAATCAAGATTCAAGGAGTACGAGTTCAAATCAAAGTTCATGCTAGTTGAATTCAAGATCATCGTTCGTGACAACAAAATATAGGTTCAAGATCAAGCTCGAAGACCCTTGAATGTATTTACTATTGGAAAGAAGAATCAGAAGATTCATAGAGATTGTAATACTCAAATTAATCGAAATCAAATACTACGATTGTTACAATATTTTTCGATCTCGATTATTTTCTTGACGCAAATTTATTGTCTGCGGCTGCATTTCTAGTGGAAACTCAAAGATTATGGTGTATGAGTACATGGAAAATCAAAGCTTGGACAACTGGCTGCATCACAAGAGAAAAAAAGCTATTACTGCTTCAGCACATTGTGTCTTGGAATGGAATACTAGGCTGCAAATTGCAGTTGGAGCTCTATGCTACATGCATCACGAGTGCTCCCCACCAATCATTCATCGCGACATTAAGTGTAGCAATATCCTTTTAGACAATGAATTGAATGCCAAAATTGCAGATTTTGGACTGGCTAAGGTTTTGGCTAAGTGGTGAGAGACGGAGACTGCTTCTGCTATCGCTGGCACGTTTGGTTACCTTGCACCAGGTATATCTCATTACTATTAGAATACGAGTTATGTTTCTTATTCTTTTTATCCTAATACCTTGTTATTCTTGGAATTTAAGAGTATGCATATACGTCAAAAGTGAATCTCAAGAGCGATGTCTACAGCTTTGGTGTGGTATTATTGGAGCTGGTTACGGGGAGAGAACCAATTAACAGAGACGAGCATATGAACCTTGTACAATGGGCATGGAACCACCATGAAGAAGGCAATCCAATCATTGATGCTTTTGATGAAGAAATCAAGGAAGCATGCTTCTTGAAAGAAATGAGCTCTATGTTCAAATTGGGGCTTATTTGCACCAGTAGCATGCCTTCTGTTAGGCCTTCTATGAAGGAAGTTTTGCAAATTCTATTACTAAGTGTCGCTACTTCTTCCTAGAGAAAGGCTGTGAATCCAGGATTATCACTACTTTTTCCTATTTTTGTTGGTACTGAAAAATAAAAGTCCAAATTCTTAGCTGTCATGTGGACTGAGTAGGTCCTCATTATACCTTCTTTGAAAGTGAGGCGAGAATCAATTCAAATATCAAGGAGATCAACACCATCATCTGTGCAAACTCTCGAAATAGAATAACTACTATAAAAGGAAGAAAACTATGTAAAGAAAGGCGAAAGGAAGAATAACCACTTTATCAAAGTTTTACATGTAGATATCCTTTCAGTGACGCATCACAACAGTATAAAAAGCTTTTTGAAACTAGTTTTATTCTTTCAAAGTTAAAGTTTCTTAACTTACATTTATCCCTATAGAAGTAAGAAGTAGAATTTGGCAACACTTGAAAATGCCAATGCAGTTGAGTGTCTAAAACGGTTGTAAAATTAACCATACTTATTATGCAAAATGACGCGCCTTGATTTTGCTGTTTCAAATAATGCTTGGACAAGTACCATTTATGTTTTGAGTTGCACATTGTTGATGGAATAGTTCCTGCAATGTCCGTCTCAGTGGCCCTGACACTCCTCATAAATAACTCCATAAGAATGAATTTAAATGTCTACAACTTTGGTATGATATTTTTCTAGTTACTGGAAGATAACATATTAACACAGAGAGCTAACGAGCCAAGAAAGGAAGAAATCTGAAGAGGGCAATCCCCTTGTTGATACTCTGAAGAGGGCAACCCCCTTGTTGCAGCCCGATTAAGCTTGCATCAAACTTGTTCTATTTTCAAATATGCAGCTCAGAGAGCAATTGATCTATCCGATCCATTGACAGTTTTATTAATATCAGTTAAGTTGAATAATGAAGAAGCATTGGGCTGATGCTAGAGTATACATTTCCGGAGACATTGTTACCAACATGGCTTTGTCATTCTATTACATTTACAAATTAGAACAGTGTTTGTCTACATAAGACTACACATTATCCTCCCTCAAAATTTGGGGTCTCTGCAGCTTTGAAGAATGTGGCAAACATCTTTCATTGACGGCCTACCAGATGGTAATGCACCCGTACACATCAGTCCTAGTTTAAAAACACTCGTCATTTGTTCCAAATTAGTTGCTTCTATGATTTCTCCATCAAGCGCCTCAACAATGGAATTGCCCTCTCTGAAATGCTGTTGAGACCATTGTGCTAGATTCATTTGCTCATCCCGGATAATGGGTTCTCTCCCCGTTGCCAATTCTAAAAGCACCACTCCGAAGCTATAGATATCAGTCTTCACATTCACTTTGAATGTAGAGGCATATTCTGTCAAACATTACAATTTTAATATTAGAGTTGGATAAATTCTTTTGAAATACTCTAGAGGTTAAAATACATAATTTGAACAGTAATGTACCTGGGGCAATGTAACCGAAAGTTCCAGCAATAGCAGAAGCTGTCTCGGGATCATCGTCCCGCTTGTTTAGTATTTTTGCTAGTCCAAAATCTGCTATTTTTGCACTAAATTCCGAGTCCAGAAGTATGTTACTGGATTTAATGTCTCTGTGAATGATGGGCCGAGTGCAATCATGGTGCATATAGCAGAGTCCTTGAGCTGCACTAATGGCTATTTTTAATCTCTTTCGCCAATCCAGGGCTGGGATGCTACTTTGACCTGGTGAGGCTGCTCTTCTCTTTCTGTGAAGCCATTTGTCCAGGCTTTGTTTCTCAAAGTATTCATAGACTAGAAGGTTTTTGTCTGTGCTAAAGATGCAGCAAAAGAGCTTGACAATGTTTCTGTGTCGAATGCTACCAAGTATTCTAACTTCTGCCAAAAAATCCTTTGGGAGTTTTCCACCTGAACTTTTGTCATGCGATATACTTTTAACAGCATAAGTATTGCCTGTTTGGTCGATCACAACTCGATAGACCTTCCCTGATCCTCCCTGTCCTATCACATTTTCGTCTTTCAAGCCAGACATAATGTCCTCCGTAGTTACCTTCAAGTTGTGAAATGAAATTAATTTCAAGTTCTCTTCGAAATTCTGCTTCTTTTTCCACCAAGGCTTTCTGATCAAGGAAAAGATCCATACTAACTGCATCGATATGCAGTCTTTTTTCCACCAATGTTTCCTGACCATGTAAAATATCCATACTGACTGTATAGCTATTCCAACAATTACAGCAGGAATTATGATAATCAAGTGTTTTTCTCTCAGAAACTTTCGAACCTTATCACCAGAAGAGCAGCAAATCAGGGAAGGAGTTCTTGGATGTAGAACAAAGGTTGGACTTGTCAAAGCAATTGTCTTCATATGTTAGCTTCACAAATTCAGCAGAAATTCTCCCCGAGAATTTGTTGGAACAAAGCCTTAAAGTGTTACTAGGCAAAAGATGTTCTATACTTTCAGAAATGTCTCCTGATAATTGATTATAAGACAAATCCAAAGCATGCAATCCAGAAAAATCCCAAAATCTCTTTGGTATAGAACCTTTCAATTGGTTATGAGAAAGATCCATACTATACAAACTAAACAAGTCCATTGCATTAGGTATCACACCAGATAAGTAGTTATGACTCAGTAACAAGTGACGCAAATGATGCAACTGGAACAACTGATTAGTAATTGAACCACTTAGAGAATTATGTGACAGGTCCAATTTCACAAGTTTTTTCAAGCTCCCAAATTCTTCTGGGATTGAGCCGTTCAAGTAGTTCCCAGAAAGATCAAGATTTTCCAGTTGGGATGCTGATGATATTTCTTTTGGCATCTCACCAGAAAACATGTTACCATTAAGATACAAAGTGACTAATTTTTTCATCCCAAACAACTCACCTGGAATCTGGCCTCTTAAATAATTATTGGACAAGTCCAAATGTTGTAGCTTTGAGCAGTCCTTCAGGCTAGCTGGTATGGTCCCTGAAATGTTGTTGTCGGACAGATCAATCAAGGTAAGGTTGTTGAGCTGACATATTGCTGTTGGAATTGTTCCAGTTATGTTCTTTTCTCCCAAAATTAGCTGTGTGACCCTGCCAAACCCATTCATACATGACACCCCTGACCAACTACATGGCGAATATTTCAAATCCCATGACTGGAAGATTTCTGAATCGATCCAGTGTTGTTTCAAACTTAGTAAGATGGATTGTTCCGTGCTTGGAAATAAATTTTCTTGGAAAGACAGTCTAATTAAGAAGAAAAACAAGAGGAAGAAGATTCGCATTTTAAGGAAAAAATGGCAAGAGCTTTCTTTGAGAGTTACCATTAAAATGATAATGAACTTATATTTTAACAGTATCAAATAATTAAGCTAACAGTGAGATGGTTCCTCGACTTCAGGACTAGCATGCCACAAGCTAGGCTTTGTAAACAATCTCAAATTTGTCATGTGCTAGTTAAGAGCAATTATTTTCTGATTCAGATCATTGAAGGAATTCTAAGCTGCCCTCACACTTCCTCTTTGGCCAGTAAGGTCATTTTAAGTCAATGTATTTCTTTTTCAAGTAACTTCTATCTTCTTTCGGCTGGAAGCTGCACAGTTCTTTCCTAATAAACAACACAAGAAAGCAATTATTATTATTATTATTATTATAATAGTATTAAAGACTGCCAAGCCAGAATCTTTAACAAGTTGTCCCATTTAACCTGCCACACATTTTGTAAGTCATTATTACTAGTTCACTAAATAAATGCCCCACTGCATTTTGATACTCTGATGAACCAATTTATTTTTTTATTTTGATCCAAAATAAATATTTATTTATATAATTAAGAAAAAATTTAATTTATTTATTCAAAATTACTCTTATGTACGTATTCCGAAAAAGTCTTTTACTCATCACATTAACTATGCTGCAACATTTAATTAAAGATAATTTAGTTACACTATCTATTTTTGTCTAAAATTTTGTATTTCCTTAATAGGTGTGCTCAAAGTAAATTGATCACTTGTTGTGGACCGAAGAGATTATATTGCTAGGCTGGTAGGGGCCCAATATGTAAGTTGGTGTATTTTTAATTAGGGAATTGGGAAATAGTCAAAATTGTCCCGCAATTATTGGAAAAGGGACAATTATATTCTCCGTTTGAATTTTGGTCCCGAATAAGCCATTACTGTTTTCTCAATATAGGTGCTGGCAGCAAAAATCAAAATAAAATTGAAGTTTTCTCTCACATGCAAATAAGTGGTTATCTTCCTAGAATCCTTTTCCGTATTTTCTACCTCGGTAAAAATAAAAAATATCTAAGAAATATATGACTAAATGTGTGTTCTCAAGCCTCCAAACCCCTTATTAATTTGTAATCAGAGTTTTTATATTGCTTTATTTAAGCAAGTACCAGTCGTATGTGGTTGAATATTCATTCAAAATGCAAAGCATTATATTCCTATTCAAGTTCGGATGACTTTGTGATCACTAAGGCATGACTATAGTAAGAATAACAAAATTATTATTTTAAAATTGTTTTTTTTTATAAGGTGTTAACCACAAGTGTTGTATGGAGTATACAAGGGAATACTCCCTACAAAGTTTTGAATGGATATTGCAAGTGGGAATCCTATGTCCAAAGTCAAAAGACGAAAACATCCCCAAAAATTAATAGACATTTATGT
This sequence comes from Nicotiana tomentosiformis, assembly GCF_000390325.3. Classification (NCBI taxonomy): domain Eukaryota; kingdom Viridiplantae; phylum Streptophyta; class Magnoliopsida; order Solanales; family Solanaceae; genus Nicotiana; species Nicotiana tomentosiformis. The sequence goes on along the minus strand of NC_090819.1, from coordinate 93,020,690 downwards.
CATTTATTTTATATATACTAATTAACTAATCAATATCATTTCATATATCATACCATATCAATTTCTTGTTACTAGTTTTTTGATAAGGTGCACACGTTATCACCATGTCATGAGTACAAACTTTTTAAAATGATATGTATATTATTACGTAGAAGAAGTGTGTCAACTATATATCAAGCAAAAAATTGAAGAGAAAAAATGCAAACTAAAAATAATGAATAGTGGAATAATATGGCGTTCTACTCAAAATGATTGGGAATAGACTAAAGTTCCTTTTGCATGCACTATATTTGTTTTTGAAACTGAAAAAAGAATGTAAGAATAAAATATTTGGAGTTTTTCTCTTCTTCTTCTTCTTCTTAACTTCAGCATTGTTGTTTTTCTGCTTCGCTAACGTCTTCTCGCATCTTTGTCTTTGTAGCCACGAATAATCTAGAGAAAAGATTAGAAAAAATGCAAAAAAAGTTGGTAGTTAACAACATGCCGATCCAGGAACAAAATGTTAAAATTTAAACTTTAATCTTATTTAATATGATGAAGTATTCTCCATTCCTTGGACAATGTGCTTTCCTTCTCTTTTTTTATTCCCCTTTTTAATGAAAAGACATTGAATACATTTATAAGCAGAAGACCAAGAAAAAGAATTATCGAACTTAGAACTTAGAACTTAGAACTTCATGCCTGGAATTAAATAATTGAAGCAAAAGATTAATTAGATATGGGGCTTTGCGAATGCAAAATTAAGTATGCTGTTTTCTATCGTGAACTTATTCATTACCACTTCAATTTACAAATAGCAACTATTGCCATTACATTTCCGATTTCAACTATAGTAAGCAGGCAATAAGGAGAAAAAAAGAAAATCAATAATTCTAGAAAGAAAACTAACCATTGGAAGAATGTTTGCCATGTTTAAATTTAAGAGTTGATTGCACTGATGCTTCGAATTTAACTGAATACACCACACAAATATAAGAATTGACAAAAATGATCCAGTAGTAAATTTCTCCTTCCTACTCCACTCAATCAGCATAAAATCCCCACTATTAAATCTTGGCGCGGGTGATTAATGTTCAAACGTGCTTTGGTAATTTTTTTTTTTTTTTTTTTTTTTTGTATTTGGTGTTAGATTAAGGAAGTGGAAGAGACTAACGGGCATTAAGGTCAATGTTACTATTTATTACGAAATGTTTGTACGGAATTGGAAGGGACTATCGGGCATCAACACTCAATGGTGCAACTGAAATTATTTATTTAATAGATATGTTATTTCTTTTTTCTTGGTGATGGGCAAAATAGTAAGGTTACATTTTTCCAAACATTTGTGGACCTTTCAATTCCTCTTATTAAGTATCATTTTACTTTTCTCTATTGGACTTTTTGTGTATATATATGTGTACGGGTAAAATCGGGGATAAAATTACCTCGAATTTTCGTTGAGAAGTGAGAAACAATGTTACTCGTTACTAGCTCGAGTAAGGCCAAGAGTGCTCGCAGATCGAAACCGGGAGCAGACAGATGATATGTCGAGAATTGAGCATGGCCGAACCTGGAGAGATTCATTAATGTTATTGTCCGGGTAGACTTAGGTCACATCATGCTATTGCTGTACAATTTGAGCAGTCTCTCGCCTGTTAAATTCCTCTGTTTTACATTACTACTTGAGACTAGACTTGCTGTTGTAGAGACTTCATGAGTTCATGATTAGTCACCGAATAATTCTACTCCTCTTACGGCATGTTTCTATGATATATATGTTCTTTGAAAGGTTTTTGTTAAAGGAATTACAATTCACAGTTTATTAGTGAGTGGGGTTGTCACGACCAAAAATTTCCACCTCCGAGGCCGTGATGGCACCTAACAGCTAAGCAAGCCAACGTTAGAATAACTCTTAGCCATTTTTAACTATTCAGTTGAAAGATAATAGGTGAACCAAATATCTGGAATAAATATGAAGTAGAAATTTAATACAATTCCCAAAGCCGGTAGTACAAGTCACAAGCTCTACAGAATTTACTAGAAAATCGCTAAATACAACTGTTCTAGGATAGAATCAACAGTGCAGGAAAATATCAGAAGGTGACTCTGAGGCCTGCGAACACGACAGCAGGTATACCTTAAGTATCCACAACAATGTCAAATCAATTAGTAAGATTATCAACAACGCTGAGGTACCTGGATCTGTACAAAAAGATGTGCAGAAGCGTAGCATGAGTACACCACAGCGGTACCCAATAAGTATCAAGTCTAACCTCGGTAGAGTAGTGACAAGGCCAGGTCAATACACCTACCAGATATATAAATATGTACAATACGTTACATAAAGATAACAAGGAAAGAATATCAATGTAAGGCCTATAATAGAAAAATTTCCCATTCAATTCAACAATGAAAACAATGATAACACGGATGGCACCGAGCAAACAATCAAGCAATTAAGAAACAACACAGTCGGAGTACAACTATAATATAAACACGGCATGGCATCACCCATCGTGCTCTTACTCTCGTCCTTACCATGAAATGATGAATAATTTAAACATAATTAAATACAATTCCAATTTGAACATAGTAAAGTGTCTAATGAGTTATTAAGCCAATTTATGATTTAAATAAGGTAAAATAGTGGATAGGTTTTGCAAATAGAATATCAATTGAACTTAGTTTAGAAATATATGATATCCGATAAAATATTATATTTATACAAATAAGACACTCAATCAAATCTTAACGAGATAAATATGGGATTTATTAAAGTAATACATGATGATAATTTTTACGTAAATTACATGACAATAATTTAATGATCAAATTTGAGATACCAATTAGAGTAGAAATATAATCACCATTTAGATTAGTAAATATCCGAATAAAATATGAGTTTTATTTTTGAAAGACTCACAAGTAGAACCTCTTGAAAATTCTTTCATTTAAATATGCTAAGTTTTAACAACTTATCATATCACATAGGATGCATGACTCACACAAAAGATTCATATTGTTTCATTTTTAATACATTGACGGTTAATTAATTATGTTCAAAATATAATGAAGTGATTTAAGAAATCACAATAACCGTCCCAACATGGAATGCATCATGTGAATTATAATCGGAATTAACCTTAATATCACAATAATTTAATATTTAAATTCTATTGCGGCGTGCAACTCGATCCTCCAATATATTCATATTAAATTTCGTTGCGGTGTGCAACCCGATCCTCCAATATATTCATTTTAAATTCTATTGCGGCGTGTAACCCGATCCTCCAATATATTCATTCAATAAATCTGTTGCGGCGTGCAACCCGCTCCTCAAATTAAACATTTAACACATCCGTTGTGGCGTGCAACCCGCTCCTCAAGCAGCACAAATTAAACAACTAATTTACAACCAACTACGGTGTACCATAAAATCATAAGGAATAACGAGTTTACACAAAGAAGTCACAATTAATAAAAAAGCTACACGATAGCTCACGAAGTCAAATAGCATGGTAATAACCATCCACAATCAATGCATATAGCAGACAAGCAGTAATTCAACAAGTGACTACAATCAACAATTAGCATATAAGGGTGAACTTGACAACAAGGATGGAACATGTACTAACAATTTCAATTAAAGCACGTACACAAATTCTAACAACAAAAGATATAATCATAACACGATATTTACAAACAATTGTATAAAAGAAGTCTAACGGTCCTAACCAGTCAAATACCACATATAGGTCGTGTACCCCATACAAAGTTAGACAAGACACTTATCTTAACGGAGTTAGGCCGATATTCCAAAATAGCATTCTCACGTGAATTGACCTCCGGAAGGCTCCAATCTTTCTTGAGCCTTCCTTACATTACTACAATGTTTCAGAAATCCTAGCAACTTCAGTCTATTTAGAAACATAACAAAAGTGAAACATAATTAGGACGATATTCGTGGGTTCACCTCATTTAAGCATTTCATCTAACACTAGCTGTGCATTATGATTTCAAGGTTCTTCTATGGTGGATTCTTTCATCCCATAAATCAATCTTTACTTATTTGAGCTCAACAATCTCCCCACAACCTTATTGGTACTAACATATATACATAATACTTATACACCCAAGAATCATACCCCCAATCACCCATCTTTTACTCCAAACTCGAAATTGAAGACTAGGGGTTTGAATCTTACCTCTTAGATGAAGATCTTGTGATTGGCTTCCTTGATTCTTGAAGATTGGTGCAAGATTAGATGATTAGAATGCTAAGATCCCTCCTTCTATCTCTAAAATTCTCTTACTTCTCTCTAAAACCCTCAGAAAAATACCCCAAAATAAGCCCCAAAGGCTATTTATCAAAATGGGGCCGGGTTATGAAAATAGAAAAATTAACCCTCCGAACTCAAGTCTGCGATCGCACAATGGACCGCATAATTATTATGCGGGTCTCACAATGCACCAAAAACTGATGCCCAGAAATGGGCTTCACTGGATAGGTCTGCGACCATTTTGCGGTCGCATAACCACTTTTGCGGCCCGCAGAATTGGCCGCAAAATTGCATTATGCCAGCCTTTAGTAATTTAGTTATAACTTCTTGTAGGAGTGTCCAAATGATGAACGGTCTGAAGAATTATAAACTAAACTCAAAGAGCTTTAATCCGGTAGGTTATCCATCCCATAAATCCTTATATTTATGTAGATATGCTCGTTCAAAGTTTGGTCTTGTGCGTACCCGCTTGAAACTTTAGTCTATCATGAAATTTCCAACTTGACTTAGACTTAGGGCTCACCTTAGACCCCACATCACTTATAATATGCCTCGTACACTTATTATCATATCCAAATTTTATCCATCATATTAATAGTCCTCGTCTGCACACAGAATAATATAATTAGCAAGCATCAACTTTCTAATTTCTCCAAAATGCGCTGAATTATTCTACGGACTTCCAACTCCAATTCCGGACATATGCCTAAGTCCGAAATCACCATACGAAACTATTAGAACCATCAAAGTTCTATTCCGGAGTCGTTTGCACAAAAGTCAAACTCTGGTAAACTCTTTTCATTTAAGCTTCCAAAACAATAATATATTGTTCTTTCAATTAAATCTCGAATCATCCGAAAACCAAACTCGGCCGCGCGCGCAAGTCATCATACACAATACAAAGCTGATCGAGGTCTTAAGACACTGAATGGAACGCTACTTCTTAAAATGACAAGTCGGGTCGTTACAGGGGTCAAGGACCCGTCAAAGCTCCTTATTCTAATGGGATCGGACTGTTCTCCTTGGTAGGATTATGTACTTCTTATTCTAAAGGGATCGGGCCGTTCACCTCAGCATGCTTTATTTAAGCAAGTACCAGTCGTATGTGGTTGAATATTCATTCAAAATGCAAAGCATTATATTCCTATTCAAGTTCGGATGACTTTGTGATCACTAAGGCATGACTATAGTAAGAATAACAAAATTATTATTTTAAAATTGTTTTTTTTTATAAGGTGTTAACCACAAGTGTTGTATGGAGTATACAAGGGAATACTCCCTACAAAGTTTTGAATGGATATTGCAAGTGGGAATCCTATGTCCAAAGTCAAAAGACGAAAACATCCCCAAAAATTAATAGACATTTATGTCATTTATTTTATATATACTAATTAACTAATCAATATCATTTCATATATCATACCATATCAATTTCTTGTTACTAGTTTTTTGATAAGGTGCACACGTTATCACCATGTCATGAGTACAAACTTTTTAAAATGATATGTATATTATTACGTAGAAGAAGTGTGTCAACTATATATCAAGCAAAAAATTGAAGAGAAAAAATGCAAACTAAAAATAATGAATAGTGGAATAATATGGCGTTCTACTCAAAATGATTGGGAATAGACTAAAGTTCCTTTTGCATGCACTATATTTGTTTTTGAAACTGAAAAAAGAATGTAAGAATAAAATATTTGGAGTTTTTCTCTTCTTCTTCTTCTTCTTAACTTCAGCATTGTTGTTTTTCTGCTTCGCTAACGTCTTCTCGCATCTTTGTCTTTGTAGCCACGAATAATCTAGAGAAAAGATTAGAAAAAATGCAAAAAAAGTTGGTAGTTAACAACATGCCGATCCAGGAACAAAATGTTAAAATTTAAACTTTAATCTTATTTAATATGATGAAGTATTCTCCATTCCTTGGACAATGTGCTTTCCTTCTCTTTTTTTATTCCCCTTTTTAATGAAAAGACATTGAATACATTTATAAGCAGAAGACCAAGAAAAAGAATTATCGAACTTAGAACTTAGAACTTAGAACTTCATGCCTGGAATTAAATAATTGAAGCAAAAGATTAATTAGATATGGGGCTTTGCGAATGCAAAATTAAGTATGCTGTTTTCTATCGTGAACTTATTCATTACCACTTCAATTTACAAATAGCAACTATTGCCATTACATTTCCGATTTCAACTATAGTAAGCAGGCAATAAGGAGAAAAAAAGAAAATCAATAATTCTAGAAAGAAAACTAACCATTGGAAGAATGTTTGCCATGTTTAAATTTAAGAGTTGATTGCACTGATGCTTCGAATTTAACTGAATACACCACACAAATATAAGAATTGACAAAAATGATCCAGTAGTAAATTTCTCCTTCCTACTCCACTCAATCAGCATAAAATCCCCACTATTAAATCTTGGCGCGGGTGATTAATGTTCAAACGTGCTTTGGTAATTTTTTTTTTTTTTTTTTTTTTAGTATTTGGTGTTAGATTAAGGAAGTGGAAGAGACTAACGGGCATTAAGGTCAATGTTACTATTTATTACGAAATGTTTGTACGGAATTGGAAGGTACTATCGGGCATCAATACTCAAAGGTGTAACTGAAATTATTTATTTAATAGATATGTTATTTCTTTTTTCTTGGTGAAGGGCAAAATAGTAAGTCAGTTTTGGATGGGCATTTTCGTCTTTTAACTTCACGGTGGGGGATATTATGCAATTGAAAGCCATTGGTTTAAGAACTCTTTAGATTATTGATAAGAAACCTTGGAATTTCTTAATAAAAAAGTGATTTGGCATTTTTGACTAAATAAGTGTCACAACCCAAAATTTCCACCTTCGGACCGTGATGACGCCTAACATTTCACTTGCTAGGCAAACCAACGTTAGAATAATATTACCCATTTTAAAACAATTTTTAAATGTATTAATAACAAGAAAACAAATGCGGAAGCAAAGTTTGAAATATAGTGAAATAATCCATCAAACAACGGTGTCTAAATACCATCCCAGAATTGGTGTCACAAGTGCACGTGCTTCTAAAATAAATACAAATAAAGGTCTGAATAAAGTAAAGCTGTCTGAAAATAAACACACAGCTAAAGTGAAATAGACGGTGACTTCAGAAATGTGGACGCCATGCAGTTATACCTCAAGTCTCCTCCGAGTAGCTGAAATTCGAGCAAAACTATGGCACGCCGCTGGGACCAACTCCCAAATCTGCACAAGAAGTGCAGAGTGTAGTATCAATACAACCGACCCCATGTACTGGTAAGTGCTGAGCCTAACCTCGACGAAGTAGTGACGAGGCTAAGGCGGGTCACTTACATTACCTGTACGCAATATTAGATACAACAACAATAATAGAAATAAATCAAGTAACTCATTTATAATAATTGAAGCCAACTCAGCAGTCATAACCAATTGTCATTTTCATCAATTCAGTTGCAGCATGCAACCCGCTCTCACAATATATTCATTATAATCAATCATGTTGCGGCATGCAACCCGCTCCTCACAATATATTCATTTTAATCAAGTCTGTTGCGGCGTGCAACCCGATCCTCCAATATTAACTTTTTAACAAGTCTGTTTCGGCGTGCAACCCGATCCTCCAATATTGACTTTTAATAAGTCTGTTGCGACGTGCAACCTGATCCTCCAAAATAGACTTTTAATAAGTCTGTTGCGGCGTGCAACCCGATCCTCCAATATATTCATTATAATCAATCATGTTGCGGCGTGCAACCCGCTCCTCCAACATTTTCATTTACCAATTCTTATAGAAGAAAGTTTTCAATAAATGTAACAATTAATATAAAATTACAAGACAACAAGCATACAATAAATATGGTTTAATTATGAAGCAAACAATGACAAATAGCAAATTATTATGGAAATCAGGGAGCAAATAGGTAGTTTAATATTTAATATGCTAAATGTCAAATAACAAAGGCACATAATTCAAATAGCATGTAACAATTAATGCAGGAATTGAAGAATTTATATTTGCAAAGAATAAGTGAGAAATAATTATTATAATAATTAATTTATGATTAAAAATAATTTATGATTAAAAATAATTTATGATTTTTCAAGTAAGCAGGCAAACAATTAATTTGACGATGTATAGACACTCGTCACCTCGCCTATACGTCGTTTACATGCAATTCACATAACAAACAATTTAAGGGTTCTATTCCCTCAAGTCAAGGTTAACCCCGACACTTACCTCGCTTTGCGAATTCCAATAAATTATTCAACCACATCTTTTCCTTTTAAATTTGCCTTCGAAAGCTTCAAAACTATTCACAAATAATTTGATATATTCAATACGAATCATAGGAATTAATTTCATATGAATTTATAATTTTTCCGGATAAAAATCTAAAATTCATTAAAATATTTGGCAGTGGGACCCACATCTCAAATCTCAGAAAAACTCACGAAATCCGAACACCCGTTCCGATACGAGTTCAACCATATAAAATTTATCCAATTCCGATATCAAATGGACCTTCAAATCTTAATTTTTTATTTTTGGAAAGTTTTACAAAAATTTTAATTTCTTGCATCTAAATTCGAAATAAATGATGAATATAGACATGGATTTATGAAATATAATCACTTTATGATAAAGAACACTTACCCAATTCAAAGTCGTGAAAATCCTCCTTGAAATCGCCCAAATCCGAGACTTAAAACTCAAAAATGAGTAAAAATGGCTAAGACTCGATTTTATGTTTTCTGCCCAGCGTTTTCGCATTTGCGGGCTATATTTTCGCACCTGCGGTCTCACATTTGCGAGACAAAGCTCGCATTTGCGAAGTGGGACTGCCAGGTGAGATTCTGCATCTGCGGACAAAATATCGCACCTGCAACGTCCGCTTCTGCGCAAAAGGGCTACACCTGCGAAGACCGCATCTGCGATGGAAGTCTCGCTTCTGCGAGCTCGCACCTGCGGTCAAAATTCCGCAGGTGTGATTACACCAGAACTCAAAATTTCAGATTTTGCTTAACTCCAATTCTTATTCCGATTTCGATCCGTTTCACTCTCGGGGTACTCGGGACCCCGCTCAAATATATCATCAAGCCCCGTAACATAATACGAACTGACTCGGGGTCTAAAATCACGTCAAACAACACTTAAATTACTATTCACACCCCGATTCGAACTTTGAGTTTTAAACTTTCAATTTGCAAATCTCGTACCAAAACATATTAAATGAATCCGGAATGACTTCAAATTTGGCATACAAGTCATAAATGACATAACAGAGCTGTTCAAAAAGTCAACCCCGTGGTCAAACTTGAAATATTTAGCCTTTAAATTGCTAGTTCCGTTAAATGATCATAACTTGTGCTAGGGACCTCCAAATTAAATTTCGGGCATACGCTCAAGTCCCAAATCACGATACGGAGTTACCGGAACTGTCAAAATATCGATCCGGGTCTGTTTGTTAAAAATGTTGACTAAGGTCAGCTCACTTGAATTTTAAAGCTCTATTTCCCATTTTAATCCATTTTCACATAAACACTTTCCGAAAAATTGTACGGACTGCGCACACAAGTCGAGGAATGATAAATGGTATTTTTCGAGGTCTTAGAACACAAAATTACTTATTAAATTTAAAGATGACATTTTGGATCATCACAATAAGCTACACGCAGCTACAATATTTTCTAAGGAAATGATCATAGAAAGAAAAAGATGAAATGGCAAGACCAAAGGTTACATTTTTCCAAACATTTGTGGACCTTTCAATTCCTCTTATTAAGTGCCATTTTACTTTTCTCTATTGGACTTTTTGTGTATATATATATGTACGGGTAAAATCGGGGATAAAATTATCTCGAATTTCCGTTGAGAAGCGAGAAACAATGTTACTCGTTACTAGCTCGAGTGAGGCCAAGAGTGCTCGCAGATCAAAATCGGGAGCAGACAGATGATATGTCGGGAATTGAACATGGCCGAACCTGGAGAGATTCCAGCTCGAGTGATACGAAGAACCGAGGGTAAAGAACGAAACGATTACAGAAGACAAAATGAAGAGCCAAAATATCCGCCATCAGCCGGATATTACAGTGCGGATCACGCTCGGTATTAGCTGCATATTGTGTTTTCAAGCGAGAAAAGGAGGAAAAGAATTTTTACCTTATTTAGACTTATATTAGGGTTAAAATTTATACTCCTATATAAAGGGGTGAACCTTTTTATTTTTTGGATCACTGTTAGCACGCATATCAACGTAATAAAGTTTATTTTTGGCTTTTAGCAATCGTTCAAGTGTTCTTTAGCTGTTCATCCATTTAGCTGCAGCCGAGCTCTATTTCAAGGGCTCGACTGAAACCGATCTTTAACATTCAAGTCTAACGCTAGGCTTAATCACTTCACCATACTTGATTTGATCATTTTTTTTCTTTTTCAATTCAGTTATTTACTGTTCTTTGATCATTCATGTTAAATTAAACCATGTATTCTTTAAACCGTGTACAAATTTAATATATCCATTTAAAGAGTAAACAGTTTGGCACCCACCGTAGGGATAAAGATAACAATGGTGAATTAATATGAATCTTTATAACACATTTTATTTTACACTCTTTGAAGTTTGATTTCAGGATTATTCAATATGTCAAACTCCCAATTTGCTCACTTAAATGTCGACGTCGAATCGGGCAACCACGATAAAAGTTCCAAGCAATAACGTACCCCCTATTAATCCTAATGGCACTCTAGTCGCTGACCGAACCGATGCCAATTCGCGGGTTGCTATCAACATCAACTTACCAACTGAACCTGATTACAACATTCACGGGGCACCTTGGCCATCAGCTCGTGAGCTAGTCGAAGGTAAAGGTGATGAAGTTAGCTTACGTTTGATTTTTGAGATGTTGCAAGCTCAGCAAATTGTCATAGCACAACTGTCGAGTCAAAATCACACACACAACGTGGCTGAACCCGAACGGGTTGGAGACGACACTCGAAGGGAAGAACAGATTGCCAAAGAACCCCACGGGTACGGACCTGGGAAAACTTCCGAGGTGATGAAAATGCTCGAGGCAATGACAAAGCGAGTGGAATTTGGTGAAAAAATAATAGAGACGAACGACAAGAAAGTGAAAACTTACAACTCGAGGGTCGATTAGATCCTAGGAGAACCTCCGATATTGAAGGGACCAGATTCCAAAAAGATCATTCAAAAGCCTTTTCCCTCGAGCGTGGCACCAAAGCCGATTCCGAAAAGGTTCTGAATGCCCGATATTTCCAAATACAATAGGACCACAAATCCAAACGAGCACGTGAACTCCTACACATGCGCAATATTGCTGAAGAAATTGGAGAAAATCTTGTCCAAGGGAGTAATGATTTGGTATCACACCACTACAAAAAAGGCCTTTTGCGACAATTATTTAGCGACAACAAGGCAATTATCGCTAATAAATTCTTTAAGTCAAAAAATAAGCGGCACATGACCGTTAGCCATTAAAAGATATCATTTTACCGTCAATAAAACAATTTGCCACCAAAAATTACTAATTGAATTGAATTTTTTATTATTTTAAAGTTTCCCTCCGCACAAAAAGGGAAACATCTTTCCCTCCAATATTTTTGGATGAGAATTATTGATTCCCTCTAATTAGAAAAGTTTAGGAAAACATATTCCCTTTAATAGAAAGGGATACCGTCGCTGCCATAGAAAAACCTAAATCGATGTTGCGTCAACAGCTTGCCATAGTCCCCGTCGATTCTTTTCCCATGTAAGTTCTCTCGTCCCTCTTAACTCCCCTTCTTTCCTTTTTAACTTCTCTTCTTCCCCTGTTAAATCGGTTTCTTACCATCGTTTGCAATAGATTTTGGATTAATGCTGCTCGATTTTTTATATGGATTAATTTACAGTGGATTGATGTTGCTCGATTGTTTATATGGATTGATTTATAATGGATTGTTGTTGTTCGATTTTTTTTATGGATTGATTTACAATGGATTGATGTTGCTCGATTGTTTATTCCGTTGCACCTTTGTTGTTAAAAGTCAGAACCTATTCTTTATGAACCAGTGGTTAACACTGAACCTAAAATATTTTTTTCCCCTTTAATTTACGTCATGAGTTCACATATGATTTTCGGCATGATATACTACTACCATGACTTATTCTCTTATGTGTTAAAGGTTCATGTCATAGGTGTGAGGTTTGCTAGAGCAGCAATTATGAATAATCTATAAATTAGTGTGCTATTGAGTTAAAAGAAATAGCATGCATGTAGTAATTTGTAAATGATCATGAACCTATACTGACCAGAACATTTAAGCTTTTTGTTAGAGTAGTAGTACAAAATTCCATCCTTAAGAGAGAATTTCATTAAGTTAGTAAATAAGCTAAGTAAACAAGGTGTGGTATTTTTGTTTCTTTTCTGTCATCGTGGTAAGGAATGGCTGCTTATTCGAATTCATACAATGATATGATAGGCATTGCATCTTAGGAACTTATATTTACTTAGGAAACTTTAATATCAAGAGTTAATGTTTGGCTGTAGATTTTTAAATAGGCTGTAAATTTGTGAAAGTACAGTTTTTTCTGTGTTTGCTAAGTCGTTTGTGATATCTGGTTGCTGTTAGTGTCAAGGCCCAAAATCCACTATGGGCCGTGATGGCGCCCAATATTGCCGTTAGGCAAGCCATCACTTAATTATTTATTTTATAATTTTAAAAAAAAATCATGAATCTTATTTAGATAGAGAGGTCAGTGCATTAAAATAAATCGTAGTTACGTAAAATTTAATTAAAATAATAAGTACAAATGTAATAATGTAAAACAATCCATAACAATTCTAGAACACCCCCAAAACTCGATGTCACAAGTGCATGAGCATCTATTAGAAGGTACAATAACAATACAACATCTGTCTGTACTACAAGTTAGACAAGAAAATATAAATAATACTGATGAAGACTTTGTATGCTGCGGATCGTAACATGGGAATCAACTCACTGTAAAGTCCCCCCAATAGCCGCGCCTTTATGCCCAAAAGACCAACAGAAATATATATACCTGCACAATAAGTACAAAAGTGTAGCATGAGTACGTAAATTAACGCGTACCCAATAAGTATCTAGCCTAACCCATAGAAGTAGTAACGAGGGATTGACATCGACACTTACTAATGGTCCAATAAATCAAATGTAGTAGAAAGTAAATAAGCATGAGGCATGGTAAATAAATAGTGTAAACAAATATAGGTACGTGGTACAATCCTCCTCTGAATAGTGAACATAGATTCTCAAATATCGGTTACCTCCTCAACCGGAGTATATATAATATGATCCCCACCAAATGGGTCATCACGACTCAAACCAGGAAATCTCACGGATACAATGGATTTTTATCAAATATTACGCATGATTCTGCCGAGGCGAACGACCCGATCCGATAAGAGTATTTTTTTATAAAGTTGCCGAGGGGAAAGGCCTGATCCCATTAGAGTATTTTTTTTATAGAAATATCGAGGCGAACGACTCGATCCCATAAGAATAATGATAGTGCTGAGGCGAACAACCCGATTCCATAAGAATAATGATACCGTCGAGGCAAAAAGTCTGATCCCTTAAAAATATTGATTCTTCCGAGGCGAACGACCTGATCCCATAAGAATAATGATACTGCAGAAGCGAACGACCCGATCCCATAAGAATAATGATATTGTCACGATCCAAAATCTACTATAGGCCGAGATGGCGCCTAACGCCACCGTCAGGCAAGACAATAGTGATTAACCAACTTAGTTACTCATTTCATTATCTTTAAAATCATAAATCCCATTAAATAAATAGAGAGAATTTTGGTACTCGTAGAAACCTGTGATTTTTTTTTTTTTACCAAATCCCATATAAACTATAAAATTACAAGGTGAAATGATAATAATAACATGAACTATGATAATGAACATCCACGAGGAACCCCCAAAATGGTGTCACAAGTGCATGAGCATCTACTAGAAGGTACAATAACAATACAACATCTGTCTGGAGTACAAAATAGATAGGATAATGTAACTAATTAAGATGTAGACTCCGTATGCTTCGGGTCGTAACATAGAATGCAGCTCACCGTGAAGTCCCCGCAATAGCTGCGCCTTTGCTCCCCAAATACCATCAGATATATATATATATATATATATATACCTGCACAATAAGTGCAACAAGTGTAGCATGAGTACGTAAATCAATGCGTACCCAGTAAGTATCTAGCCTAACTCCGGAGAAGTAGTGACGAGGGGTCGACATCGACACTTACTAGTTGTCTAATATATCAACTGAAATAGAAGGTAAACAAGTATGATTCATGGTAAAGGTAAATAAACAATGTAAACAGATATAGGTACGTGGTACGATCCTCCTCTGAACAGTAAATTCAAGCTCTTAGTTATTGGTCACCTCCTCAACCGGAGTATGTATGTAAAATGGTCTCCACCACATAGATCATCACAAATCAAATCAGGAAAACTCACAGATACGATGTCTTCTTATCAAATATTACGACGCTGCCGCAACAAATAGCCCGATCCCATAAGAGTGTTTCATAAAGATATTTAGACGAACTACCCGATCCCATAAGAGTATTTAGAGAAATACTGAGGCAAACGGCCCGATCCCATAATAATATGTACACTACCGAGGGTCGAACGACATGAACCATAGATGCATGTATTATACTGCCGAGGCAAATGGCCCGCTCCCATGAGAATATGACACTCCCGAGGCGAACGGCCCGATCCCATTAGAATATGAAGCTTTAACGGGTCATTGACCCCACTCACGAAGATACGTGTGAGTTATGAAATATAAAGAAGCTTTTCAATAAAAACGTACAACGCGAGAAAATTTCGTAAGGGAAAACACAATTATTCCGCGGCTAATCAAGTAGCTTGTCATATCTCTACAATAGCGAGTCTATCACTCTACGCAAGCCTAGTCTCAGGTCCCAATGCGAAATAAGGGAATTATACAGGCAAGGATAACTCAAATAATACAATTAATGCATGGCGTGAACCTAAGTCTAGCATACGCACTGTGAATACCTAATTTTTGTACTATTTTAACACCTCCTAAAGTCATTAGTGTTTTGTTGCTTTAATTATATTTCCCAATTTTTGTGTCTTTTGATTGCATATTTCCGATCATAAAAATACCAAAAAATAGTTCTTTCTTTATTTGTGCATTTTAGGAATTAACTAACTATTCAATTGGTGAATTAATCTAGTTAATTGATCATTTGAATAAGTTACTTAATTAATTTATTTGTTTGTATAAATTTAGTTTAATAAGTAGGATTAAGAAAGAAATTGTGCCAAATTTGAAAGAGAAAGTGGCCAAAAGTGCAAGATAAGGGGCTGTCTTTGAAAGGGCCCGGAACGACGTAGTTTTGCCTCAAAACTACGTCGTTTCATTAAGTGACCCAAGATCAAATCTCACCCATTGATCACCCCTTGACCTAATGGTCCATATTTGATCTCTCAAGAGGTATTTAAAGCCTCAAAAATCTGAAAAATTCCCTCATTTTCCCCATAACTCTTTCTCTCTTCTCTCTCTTCTCTACAACGCCGCCACCGCCGGAAATCACCCACCGGCGGAGGACCACCTCCAAACACCTCCAAATTAACACCATATAATCTCCACAACCTCCTATTCCCATATCTCCAAACCAATTCCTTCAAAAAACCCTCAAACTCCTTGAATTTTAGATCTAAGAAACTTTAGCCGCCACTTTTTGGTCCAAATTCTTGAAGCTCCGGCCAACACCACCCTACAACACATACATGAATGGATAGAGCTCCACGAAACCTATCGTTTCCTACCCATTTCATCCCCAAAATCTCCGTCGCCGTCGGCCTGCTCCTCGCCGCCGCCACAGCTCCACCGCCAAAATGCCCCGAACCCCCATTTAGCTATTTTTTGACTCAAAGATACTCGTTTCTTTTGGCGAGATGCTGAAATGCATTTCGTTCTATCATCTACCCGAAAGAAACATGCATTTCGGAGTCGGTAGTCGCCTTTTAGCATCTCCGGCGTCTTCTTGTGGCTCGAACTGCTTCAATCATACTTGTTAGGTATAATCGTCATCTCTTTAATTAATTTCTGATTTTTTTTAATTTAGTAGATTAGTTTCTGATTTTATTTATTTATTTTTCTATTTTGGTAATTTCTTGTTAATTAGAGTTTCAAGTTAGGTTTATTTAATTAGCTATCTCTATTTAGTTTAGTGGTTTGTTAGATTCGTTATTGATTTAAACATGATCTTTAGTGTATTAGTTAAATCGTTCACTTAGTTAGTCGATTATTTAGTTGTTGTTAGTCGTTGTCCGATTGTTAACGATGCTCGTTCTGTTTTGAGCATTAGTTTGTGAATTTAGTTGTTTGTTTAGTAATTAATTTGCACAAATCGAATTCATTTCCATCAAGTTGGTTTTAATACTTAGTTCAATTACGTTTTTAGTCTCGTCTATGCTTTGTCAGTTCATAGTTGTCCAAGTTTGATTTGTGTTGAGCAAGTAGTTTGTTGTTGATGGTTAAAATATGAAGTTTAGTTTATTTTATCACAAAATAGGGTAATAGTAGCTTACTTTTACTAGTAGGGTGGCTGAAAGGACATTATTTCTCCTTGCTTCTGACACAACAGATTTTCAGGTTGTCCTTTCACCTTTGGGACAGACCTTGAACAGTGTTTAACACACAAAGTCAGTCTTTTGGACAGATTTTTGGTGAACCAAAATCTGTCCAAAAATCTAACTTTATTTGCCTATTGAAAGGGCTGCTTTTCTCTTATAAAAGGGACTCTTTTACACTTAGAATGGAGATCCTGACTGACTGAAAAGAGGGACACTCTATTACACACTCTATCTTATACTAAGATATATCTTGGAGAGTTGCTTAAAGACATATATCTTTGAGAAAAATCAGCAGCTTAATACATATAACAAGCTGAAATTTCAGAGTTTTGTGAGGATTATTTGAGTGCAAAAACCTCGAGAAAAATAGAAAGATCCCTTAGGCAATTTGTGAAGTTGATAGCTACCAGTTTCAAGCATCTTTGTTGAGTTTTCTGGGTTGTCTTAACAATTGAGTTGCTGCTGTTTCTACTGTATTTGCTGCTGAAGTTTTTGTTACTGCACTGCTATATTTTATTATTCTACAAACCAGGTAACTTTCAAATTCTTATGTTGCAGATTCTTGATGATAATAAGAAGGATTTGATCCCGGTTTGGTTGATAGAACATATTAGATCTGATTTTGTTTCAAGATGAATGTTATATTAGTGTTATCATCATGTAAATCTATTAAAAATTAGTTAAATTATCGTTTTCTTCTTTATATATGTGATTGAAATTGTATTCTGTTAAGATTACTTAGTTTAAGGAAAAGATAAAGACCCCACTTTTAATCATGTTTGTTTAGTTTGGGCTCTTTTTCGTGAGTTACTTTCATGGTTCATGTATAATTATCTAAGAAAGACTTCTAGCTTCAAATATTTTGATGCTTTGAATTATAGTCAACATAATGTTATACTTAATATAGTTCTTCTCTTTAGCATTGAAGTATTACCGTTTTTTTGTAGTTTTTATATTTAGTCGTGGTTTTTATGTTGTTAATGAGTATAGTTTGATTAGTGCCATGATTGGTGTAGATGAGTAGAAATATTATGTTAGTCCTTAAGAAATAGTTGGTTAAGAAGATAAAAGATAATAATTAGCATGTAAGTTTCTTTTATGAAAAAAAATAATTTTTAGTTTGGACATCAATGTAAGAAGCAATTTGGGCTTAGAAGAATACTTGTTATTTTGTGTTGTCTTGGTCATCGAGGCTCTTAAGCAACATGGGCCAAATAAGCTAAAATTTATAGGCCCAATTACAATAGAAAGCAAGATGGGCATTTTCTTTAAAACCAATAAATTATCTTTTGTTAAATAAAATAAGTGGCACAATACCATGAAAGTTTAACATAAGCTTACCCGGGTTTAATATCTTGCATTAGTGAAAATTATTTTTAATAATAATTTTTTTTTGTCGAACAAGTAATAAATAAAAAAGAAGCGCCTTTTAATTAATTTAAGCGATAGGCAATTTTAGGCACGTTTGAGATGTAGACCATGTGTTCATACACGGTCCTTGGTCGATATTTTTTTTTTAATAAAGTAGTCATGTGTGCATTCCAGCTCCTTGACTTTTCAATATTAATTGTATTTAAACCATGTGTACCGACACGTTCTTTGTTTTAATACATATGATCAAATAAGGACTTTGTGTGCTTGCACGCTTCTAGGCCAAAATTATTAATTATTAAGCAGCACTAGACAATAGTAACTTAAGACAAATAATACACACCTTATCCAAAAATAATTCAAGCCAAATTTTAGTCAATAAAAGTGACCGTGCTAGAACCACAGATTCGGGGAATGCCTTACACCTTCTCCCCGGACAGAATTCCTTACCCGGACTTTATTTTCGCAGACCAATAATAATAGAGTCAAATCTTCCTTTGATTAGGGATTCAAATAAAAGGTGACTTGGAACACCAACAAAAATCAATTCCAAGTGGCGACTCTGTAAATAAAATAATCCCTACTCAATTTTGTCACTTTAATTGGAAAAACCCTTCAATCCACACAATATCATTTTGCGGGTAGAAAGGGGTGTGACATGCATAGACACTCGTCACCTCATTCATGCGCAACTCCCACAACATGTAGCATACAACAAAAACAGCACCCATGAGTTAAATACTCCCTCACAGGGTTAGACATGAGACTTACCTTACTTTGAAGTTCCATACCCAGCTCCAATGCCTCTCTAACACCTCAACTCAAAGCCAAACATTCTGAAACTAGTTAAACAACGTGCAAATCAATCAAAATATGCTCTAATGCTTATAATTTAATAATTTATAATGATTCCCAACTCCACTCGCAAAGTCAATAAAGTCAACCCTCGGGTCCACGTACTCGGATTTCAATTTTTTTTGAAGATAAACATTACCCATTACATTACGAACTCAAATATATAATTTATTCCTAATTCCATTTCCAAAATCGTAGTCAAATCCAAAATTATAAATTCTAGGTTTCCTACCAAAATTCCACAATTTCCAAAAACTTTCATCCTTAAATCCACATATAAACCATATATTTAGCTTACAAAAAGTGAGAAATTACTTACCTTGTGTTTCATGATGAAAACCTCTTCAAAATAGCTCCCCAAATTCGGCCACCCAAGAGAAAAATTAGAGAAATGAGAACTAAGTCTCAATTTAAAAGCACCACTGCCCAACGACTTTCGCACCAGCGGACCAATAGCTGAACCTATGAGATTTCCATAGCAGGTAAGGTTCTCACTGAGCTCAGGAAAGTCTGCTCCTGCAGACAAAAATCTGCTCATGCGATCACGCTTCTACATAGCACTGACCACTCCTACGGTCTAGCACTAAAGGCCCATATTCCGCATCTGCGGTACCTTCTCCGCTTCTGCGGATGCGCATCTGCGCGCCCAAGCTCCACACCTGCGGCCCTTCCCCTGGATGGCCTACTTCACTCCTGCGATGACCTGCCACGCACCTACGACCAAACCCACCCCAGGTGCGATGACACCAGACTTCAACAGTCAGTCTTCAGTATTCCCTCAAATACAAATTTTAATTCGTTTCAAACCCGAGGCCTCTGGGACCACATCCAAATATACCAACACATCCCAAAATACGATACGGACTTAGTCGAAGCCTCAGACCACGACAAATAATATCAAAATTATGAATCGTCAATCGAACCTTTCTTTAATCTTTCAAACATTCAAACTTCGCCGAACGCGTTTGAATTATACTTAAACATTTCGGAATGACGCCAAACTTTACGCACAAGTCATAAATCATAACACGAACATATTCCAAGACTTGGAACCCCAAACTGACATTGATAATACCAAAATCCACCTCAAACCAAACTTAGAAAATTCTAAATAATTCGAAATGCAGACTTTCCACAATAAGCATCGAAATGGTCCCGGGCGACCCGATACTTAACCCAAACATATGCCCAAGTCCAGAATCATCATATGAACCTATTGGAATCTTCAAATCCCGATTCCGAGATCTTTTACTCAAGAGTAAAACCTTAGTCAACTCTTCTAACTTAAAGCTTTTGAAATGAGAAGTTTTCATCCGAATCAACTATGAACCTCCCGAAATTCAATTCCTACCACAAGTATAAGTCATAACACCTGAAGTGAAGCTACTCAAGGCCTTAAACCACAGAATGACGCACTAGAACTCAAAACTACCAGTTGGGTCATTTTATATATTGCCGAGGTGAACGACCCGATCCCATAGAAATAATGATACTGCCGAGGCGAATGACCCGATCCCATAAGAATAGTGATACTACCGAGGAGAACAGCCCGATCCCATAATAGTAATGATACTGCCTAGGCGAACGACTCGATTCCATAAGAATAAGAAGCTTAACGGGTCCTTGACTCCACTCACGAATATACGTGTGAATTATGAAATTTTAAGAAAGATTTTCGATGAACACATACAATGCGGGAGAAGTTCGTAAGGGAAGCACAATTATTCCGCGGCTAATCAAGTAGCTCAACAAATTCCTAAAATAACAAGTCCATTACTCCACGCAAGTATAATCTCAGGTCATGATGTGAAATAAAGCAATTATACAGGCAATGATAAGTCAATTAGTATATTTAAAGCATGACGTGAACCTAAGTCTACCAAGACATAATCAAGAATCCTAGCATACGCACAAACACTCGTTACCTCATACGTGCGTATCTCCCACAACATGTAGCAAATAACAAGAATGGCACCTACAGGGTAAATTTCCCTCACAAGTTTAGACATGAAACTTACCTCGCTCCGAAGTTCCATAACTGGCTCCAATGTCTCTCCATCACCTCATGCGGATGTCCCTCAATCCAAACGTAGTCAAACAATGTGCAATTTAATCAAAATATACTCCAATACTTATAATTTGACAATTTATAATAATCCTCAACTCCGTTCGAAAAGTCAACTCTCGGGCCCATGTGCCCGAATTCTGAAAATTGGCAAAGATAAACGTTACCCATAATATCACGATCTCACATATATAATTTATTCCTAATTATATGTCCAATTTCATGGTCAAAATCTAAGAACATGATTTCTAGGTTTTTCTTGAGAAATCCCACAATTTTCCAAAATTTCTATGTTAAAATATTTATATGGAATATAAGGTTTGTTAAGACACATCAGGCCTTTTAGAGAGTTATGAACATGCAAAGAGAACATGGGTTTTTCATTATAGCACTTATGGAGCCATTTCAAAAGTAGAGATTTACTCAGAACTACATAAGAAAACTAGGTATGGAAGTTGCAATATCAAATGTTAATGGGAAGATATGGTTATTCTTGGATCCTGTGGTGGAATGAGATCTATTGATTGATACTGAGCAGTAGTTATCCATCAAAATGTACCATCAAGATATTGGTAAGCCCATTATGATGACCTTTGTATATGCAAAGTGCTCATCACTAGAAAGATTAGAATTGTGGGATAATATATACTACCTTGCTAGTGATATGGAGTTACCTTGGGTGGTTGGAGGGGATTTTAATGTGATTCTTAGTGAAGAAGAGATGATAGGAGGACTACTAGTGTACCTCTCAGAGTATATATATTTTTCTTTTTGTGTTCTTTGATCTTGGATACAAAGGCATCCCTTTTTCTTGGTAGAATGGGAGGCCTAATGCAGAATGTATATTCAACGTTTGGACAAAATTTTGGTGAATTTGCCTTTCCAGACCCTATTTCCCAATATAGAAGTGGAGCATCTCATTAGAACATGATCAGATCATGCTCCACTTTTAATGAGCTGTGGTGATAAAGCCTTACAATTTATTAAACCATTCAAGTTATTGAACTTCTAGACCAAACATGAATCTTTTATGGAGGTGATTAGACAGAATTGGGTGGCTGACTTTACTATAGATCCTTTCTTGATGTTCAAGCAAAAACTAAAGAGGGTTAAGATTTCTCTCTCTAAATGGATCAAGCTCACATATGGGGATATTTTCAAGCAACTAGCTATTAGAGAAGATGTGGTTAAAGTGAAGAAAATATTGTTTGAAGAAGATCCAACAGTGGAGAATAGAATAATACTACAACAAGCTCAAGTTGAACTGAAGAAGTACTTGAGCATTGAAGAGGAGTATTGAAAACAAAAAGCAGAAATGACATGGTTTGCAGAAGGGGATAGAAATACCTGATTTTCCACAACCATGTCAATGGTAAAAGGCAGAAACTCCAATTGAAGAGAATTTAAAATAATGATGGTGCATGGATTGATTCACAAGATTTGATGGCTGATGTTGCAGTTGAATTTTTCCAGAAGTAGTTCACACAAGGAGATGATCCAACAAGCTATGAACTCCTAAACAATGTACCTACAATGGTATCTAGTGAGCATAATTTAGAACTTTGTAGAAGTCCTACAAGAGATGAGGTGAAGGCATTAGTGTTTGCTTTGAGTGGTGAGAGTGCAAGTGGTCCAGATGGCTTCACTGGTATTTTCTTTCAAGTATGATGGGATATAGTAGGGGAAAACATATACAATATGCTGAAACTGTTCTATGGAGGAAGCTCTTTGTCCAAGTCTATAACTCACAAAAACCTTGTCTTGTTACCTAAAAAGTCAATGGTCCAAACTTTCTCTGATCTCAGACCTATAAGTTTGAGCAATATCATAAACAAAGTGATATCGAGAGTGGTTCATGATAGGCTGGAGAAGATACTACCTTCTTTGATCTCTTCCAATCAATCAGTCTTTGTTAAGGGGAGAAGTATATTTGAAAACATCTTATTAACTCAGGAGATTGTTACTGACATAAGATTAAGGGGAAAACCTGCCAATGTAGTCATCAAACTTGACATGGGAAAGGCATACAATAGGGTGTAGTGGAAGTATTCGATGCATGTGTTGAGGAAAATGGGGTATGCAGAATGCTTCATCAATATGGTGTGGAATTTACTTGCCAATAGCTGGTACTTAGTGCTGATTAATGGTCAAGCTTCAGGTTTTTTTCACTCAACAAGAGGTGTCAAACAAGAGGATCCTCTGTCTCTAACATTATTCATACTTTTGGCAGAAGTATTGTCTAGGTCTTTGAATAAGCTTTTTGAAGACAAGAGGTTTAAAGGCTTTGGCATGCCTAAGTGGACTTATCTATTGAATCATTTAGCGTATGCCGATGACACTATAATCTTTGCTTCTGCTGACCCTTACTCTTTAGAAAAGATTATAGAAGTTTTTCCCAAGTATGAGCACACTTTTGGCCAAATGATCAACAAGGCAAAGAGTTCTTTTATATGCATGCTAATGTGACTGGAACATTGTTTAATTCTATGGGGGCTATTACTGGATTCACAAGGGATAAGTTTCTATTCACCTATCTTGGATGTCCAATATTCTACACAAAAGAAGGAAGGATTACTACAATGATCTGATAAAGAAAGTGAAGGCAAAGTTACATTCTTGGAAGGGGAAGTTACTGTCCTATGGGGGAAAATCTACTTTGATATCTAGTGTCCTACAAAGCGTGCCTACACACATCCTTTCTGTACTTGATCCACCTAATAATGTACTTGAACATCTACATAAATCCTTTGCTAGGTTTTTCTGGAGTAACAAGGAAAAAGGTAGAAACATACATTGGAAGAAATGGCAAAATCTGTGCCTACCTAAGGAGGAAGGAGGAGTAGGTTTTAGATCACTGGTTGATGTCTCCAAAGCATTATTTGCCAAGATATGGTGGAAGTTTAGGACTTCAAAGTCCTTATGGTCTAATTTCATGTGAAATAAATATCGTAAGAAGGAAATGCCAACAGTAGTTCAATTTAAAAAGGGGTCTCATGTATGGAGGAAAATGTTGGAGGCTAGAAAAGAGGATGAACATGAAATACTATGGGAAAGTAAAAGGGGAGTAACTAATGTTTGGCATGATAATTTTACTGGATTAGGAGCTTTATATCATATTGTTCCTCTAGACTTTCCAATCAATGAAGAACTGCAGGAAGTAGCTGAATTGAGAGATGGTGATAGATGGAATGAGCAACTCCTGGGGTAGTCCTTCCCAAGGGATATTGCTGATCATATTAGAGTGGAAGTACATTTTGACAATACAAATGAATACTGGGATACTCCAAGATAGATTCCTACTCCTTCAGGTAAATTCTCAGTTAGTAGTGCTTGGAGAATTTTAAGGCATAGGGAACCACCTAATCCTGAATTCAACAAGCTGTGGACTAAAGGTTAACCTTTCAAGATCTCCTTCTTCTTATAGATATTATGGAAAGGTAAGATCCCTACTGATTATTTGTGTAGGAGAAGTGGTTATATGGTGGTGTCAAAGTGCTGGTGTAGTTTGCAACCAAAAGAAGACTTATTTCAACACTTGTTCTTAACAAGTTACAACTAAGGTGTGGAAGACTTTCCTTCAGGCAGTAGGATTGGTAGTGAATTTGGTGCAGGTTCATCAAGTAATAAGGGCATGTTGAAATTCACCATGCTGAACCAAACTTAAGCCATTGTTTTAGGTAGCTCCAGCAGTCATTACATGGGAAATTTGGAAGAGGGGAAACACTATGAAGTATGGAGACTTAGTGTCTTGCAATAGTGTAATTCATGAGGTGAACAAGATATTACATTATCTAGAAAGTTTGATATATCCATGGCTCCCAAACATTCCTCTCTTATGGTCAGATATGATCAGATTCTTTGAAGGTTACAAGCCATATATTGTAGCCACGAGAGTAACATGGCAGCCCCTTATGAAGATTGGTTCACATGCAACACTGATGGACCTAATTTCTATGGCTTTTGTGTGGGAGATTGTGCTAGTAATGTAGTATATGCCAAGGCTGAGGTGATAGGGGAAACAACAAATATAGTGGCAGAAGCTAAGGCAATATTAAAAGGGATGGTAATTTGTGTGGAAATGCAGCTGCATCCTCTTATTATGGAGACTGATTCTTTGATGATAAGGAAGATCATTGATGGAGAATGGGAATCTCCTTGGTATATAGGGACATAAGTAAGGAAGATAAAGGAGATCAAGAGCAACTACAATGTACTATTTCAGCATGTGCTGAGAGAGGGTAATGCCGTTGCTGATTTTTTTAGCTAACTTGATTTTTTCTTTTGCAAGAACAGTTACATATCACTCATTACATGATTTACCTATTGAAGGAAAGACACTGGTGAACATGGACAAAGCTCAAATTCCTAACCTTAGAATTAGGATTGCCAAAAGAAAAGCACCAGATTGATGAAGGAGTCTCTAAGTTCACTTCTTGTTCTTGTCATTGCACTTTCTTATTCTCTTATATGTATAGTGTACAACTATATTCCAGTGGTATTAGCATGGAAACATGCTCAGTCTGGAGGTAATTTTACACTATGTAAAAACGTTAGGGACAATAGGCAAGTCACTAGATCAAATGCAAACTTACAAGATGATATCTCCTATCTTGTTAGAGCTTCGTACTGTCTATTATATGATTATACCAATGCACGAAGGACAATCACTACTACACATTCTGTGTATAATTATACTGTGTGGATTGTTATAGACTTCATAGAGGGTATATTGTTCTATCATTTTCCAGTGGTATTAGTGTGGTTTCATGCTCATTTTGGAGATGAGAAGACAGTATATACCTCTATGGTGTTAAGTTGGCAGTTGGTGTGGTATAATGTTGTATGTACAGGTTCGAGAGACTGTCCTGCAAGTGTTATGACTGAATGTAAAGATGACTTATTTTCTGTGAAATAGAGATCAAGATGGAAGAGATCAAGCTGGATCAACGCATTGATTTGGATGTTTGGGATTGCTTCTATACAGTGGTGTATGTATCTGGAATCCACACTTGTCTTGTCCATTGGAATCCTTTTCAGTGGAATGCATACCCTGGCACCAAGTGAGAGCATTAGAGGTGCTATTTGGTGTTTTCCCTTGCCTATTGGATACACTTACACTACTTGGAGATGGAAGCATACATCCTGCTGCTTTGTAACAACTAGTTCATTAGTAGTAGATTTTTCATTCTTAATATTAGATATTAGTAGTTTACTTGTTTTACATTGGCTTAGACATCTTGTAAAGTTTGGACCTATTTTTGGGATTATCGTGAACACCTAATTTTTGACCACACCCAAATTCTATACTATTTTAATGTATAATCTTAATATTTTAAACTTTTATCTTACTCTTAATAGGTTTTATTTGAAAAAAGAAATTAAAAAAAATATATCCACATACTTATAGAATATATTTCATTTCTTTGTAAAGATAAAAAAGAAAATTTACAAAAGGTTTTTAGTTTCTTTAATTAGTATTTTAATAAGTAAGCTATGGTATTTTTAGTATTATTTAAATTATATGCAAATATTTAGTTTTCTTAAATTTTTTCTTGCTATAAAAAGTGGTTGATCATTATTATCATCTTCATAATTTACCTTATCTTTTAAAATAAAAGACAAAAAAATATAATGAAGTTAAAATATGTCAAAATAGGTAAAGTTTTGTTAACAAACTTCCGCACTCCTCACGTCCACCCCCCATGTCCCCAATTCCCTCACTCACATACACAGACACGATCCCCCATCTCTAATCTCTCACAATTACACGATCTCACCCCACTTCACAAAGTACTAGTTTCTGAACACTACATAATTGAGGACTTTACAAACGAGAGGAGGAGGAGATCTTTGAATAAGAAAAATAACATGAAAAGTGAGAGGAAGAAACAAAGAATATTCTAAAACAAAAGGAAAGAGAGTTTTTCTAGATAAAAGTTTGAGAGATTCTCGTGTGATTAGGAGGTCGAGTTTCCGTTCGTGGCTTCGGGTTCGACGTTACTGCTACTTTGTCCGGCCTGAGTTTCGGCATTGGATTGGAGTTTGTACTGGTTCTTTTTCTTATATTACTGGAACTCTTTTGCTAAGATTTTTATTTTATCCTTCTTCACTGTTATTTCTTAGTTTTCTTTGAATAAATTCAGAGCATTAGGATTTGGTTCCTTTTATTAGTAATTTATTTCCTTAATCCGTCATTTTTCTTTTTGAGCATATGTTTCTGGATAATTGTTATCATTTAGTTTATTTAGTGAAAGACTAAAAAGAGAGAATTCATAAGAGATTAAGGCTAAAATGACTATGATGATGCTATAAATGTTTTCCTAGTGTTAATTTAGCGGTCAGTTAAGTTTGCACAAAATTGTGCTATGAGGTTCATTAGAAATGAGTTAATTTTTCCAGTCATTCTTTTGAATAGACCATAAATTATAATAAATTTTTCCTTATAAGATTCTAGTAAGTTTATTTTATATAAAGAAAACTTTTTCTTCTTTGAATAAATGTTTATAACTGTTAACTACTTGGACATGAAAACTAAAGTTTCAGGTATTAAGTTTAGTAGGAATTCCTTAAAAAAACAAATTGTTAATTGTATTAATTTCTTTATGCCTTAACTCCACTGTAAGTTATTTTAGTATTATGAATAGCTATTTTAAATTATTGTACGGATATAGATTTTTTCTTTGTTTCACTGTTGAAGAATAAATTGGATTCATGAGTTTTATCTTCATTTCGTGAACTTCATTTGAATAATTTTTTTGTTGTTTTTGTTTTTTTTGTTTTATTATCATAAGTATTTTCCTTGGTAAATTAATCGGATATTTCATATTAAACTGTTGAGTATATTTCTTTCACATTCTCACCGAGAATAGATTCAAGAGAGAATATAACTAATTGGGTCTAGACACATTGTAAGGCCTATTAATAGATAAATGGGGGTTGTAAATTAATTCAAAGCTCTCTATAAAAGAAAATTATTAGAATAAAAGAATAATTGCGAGGGAGCGACATAAGCCATGAATTAATTCAAGACTAGTTACAATAAGAAATTAAAATATAATAAAAATATACAAATATATATCTCGAATCTAAAAGAGACAAAATAATTAGAATAGCTCTAAATACACTAGAAAAAGTTTAGACGCACTTTAAATATTAGCCCATGTGTTCATACTCGAACCTTGGATTGATATGCTTAAATAATAAAAGGATTATGTGCGCATTCCGCGCCTTGATACCTTTAAATTTAAAATAATTATATCTTAACCATGTGTACATTCCGTACTTTGGTTTAATATCTAACTTCAAAAAAATACCTTGTGTGCGTATCGCATCTGGGTCCAAACAATTAAAAAAATTTAATAATTAATTAAGCGATAATAAATAAGCCATAATCAATAAAATACAAGAATAGCTAAAAATTGATTTAAGCATTACATTAGTCAATAAAGAGACCGTGCTAGAACCACGGGACTCGAGGGGTGCCTTACACCTTCCCCTCAGTCAACAGAATTCCTTACTCAGTCTTCTATTTTCGTAGACCATAAATTAGGAGTCAAATCTTCCTTTTGATAAGGGATTCAATAAAAGGTGACTTGGAACACCAAAACTCAATTCCAAGTGGCGACTCTGAATAATAAATAATCCCTTTTCAAAACGTCACTTTAATTGAAAAAACTCTTCTAACTCAACCTCGTAATAAGGGTTGCGTGGGGAAAAAAGAGGCATGACAGCTCAGGCGACTCCGCTAGGGATAACTACTAATAAGAATTCAAGCTTTATATATTGATTCTTGTTTGGCTTTTATCATGCTTTGGATATTATTGTGTTTGGAAGCCTAATGTGCTATTTGTCGATTCATTACCGCTTTAACATTTATTTGAACTGTGATATAAATTGTATCCTCTCTCGCACCCCTCTGAGTCTTCTGATAGGTAGTTATGTTGTGTTTGCCTACCAGCATCACAAAATTTCTGTCTTGAGATAAAGCCAGTTAGCCTACCAGCTTCTGGTGAAGGATTTAGTCACACATGTTTAGGCGGGAGAATCGTTAGCTAGCCAGTGCTGTTCTACTACTGGTGACGCTTGACGCTCCTCAGCTCGGGTTGTCCACTCGGGTAAGCCAGGTCTAGATACCATCTCCTTTAGGATTTGAAAACTTAGAAGAATAAGCCACCAGCAATAAATATATCCCTAGTAGGATATGCTTTATTTGCATCATGTGCATTGGACTTACCGGGACTCGGCACAGGGGCCGGGCCCGCATAGAACAGGTACTAATTTTTTAGACCAACATGTTCATTTTTCTATGCTACATGTAACATTATTTGGTAGACTTTACTGAAATATTGACCGGCTTTAGGATAGATTGATTAAACATGGAAGAGAGAAAGATAAAATTTTCTCAAAATTTTCATAAAAAACCCATTTTTTTTAAAAAATATAAAATTTGGAAGTGTTCTAATGTGTAAAATCACAATTTTTAAAATGGTTTATTTATTTAGACCGAACTATGCGGGTTTGATTCTCACCGGATGTGAGATACGTAGGCAACCTTCATCAGGTTCAACCCCCAAAAAACAAAAAAAAACAAAAAAAAGTGTCTATGGACTATTATTATTTTTTTCAAATAATAATAATAATAATAATATAGTCACTTTGTCAGTTTTATCTCTTCTGACTAGTTTTGTCCTTGCATCTGGTCCTTTTGTTGAAATAGCCTTGAAACCTTCCTTAGAAATGCGAAATGGCCGTTTTAACAAAAGAGGCCAGTTTTTTTCTGTTCACTTGTTTTTAAGAAAAAATAGTCATTTTGTGCCTTATATTTTTTAATTTCATGATTATTTTACTAATGTAATTAATTTTTTTAGTCCCACAGTTTGGCTTTTATTTTTTATTTTTATAGAGTCAAAACCTATGAAATCGGATTTTTTGTGTCAATAATATATTTGATTAAAGCCTAACCTCGTGTCTGGGTAAACAGGTACACCATGAGTGGGGAAAGAGGCCCAGATCAGAAGGGATACCAGATTTTCTAATTGTCGATCAGATACCACAATTGTTGTGGGATTTGTGGAGAGACTTTAAGGAATATGAGCGAAACCAAATAAAGAAGTACTTGGGACATTTGGTTCACATGATGACGATCAAGCCCAGGAGGGATGTGATCGCAGCTTTTATTCCGCACTGGGATCCTGAAAATAACGTGTTCCGTTTTACCGACTGTGAAATGACTCCGACCTTGGAGGAAATCACCCATTTTCAGGGGTGGGGCCGTAATCTTCGCCGCCAAAGGCCCATAGTACCAAAAAATGTGAACGAGGGTAAGTTTCTGAAGCTCCTGAACATAAATTACGGACAATATGAAGGTTTAGGAGGCAAGTGGGTTAAGTTGGGATTTCTGTTTCACTTGTATGGCCTAGAATGCAATTTTGAAAGGAATGTGGGAAAATTGAAATCAAAGAAAAATAAGGAAACATGGAAGGTTCACAGAAGGTTTGCATTTATGGTTGCTTTTTTGGGGCGCGTAGTTTTCCCGGAAAGGGAAGGACGCATTGACCTCCGCTTGGCAGGTGTAGTTGAGGCTCTGACTTCAGAAGGGGATGGTTATACTTTGGTCCCTATAATTGGATGGTTATACTTTGGTCCCTATAATTCTTTCTTGCATTTTTCGTGCTTTAACTAGATGTAAATTGGGCGCGCGAAACTTTGATGGTTGCAACATTTTGCTACAGATATGATTTTTGGAGCATTTTTATCGTCATCCTACGATCACTGATTTTAGGGAGCTATGGCCCAATCATACTTATGATCACCAGAAAATAATTAACGAATGTGACTTACCAGAAGGGATAGATGCCTGGAAAGAACTACTTCTTACTTTGTACGCCAAACGAATCACTTGGAATTACGATTGGTTTTCCTCTAAAGAGGTCATCTGTGAGTCTGCATACCATTCTTATTTGGTACTCATAGGATTGGATGGTGTTCAGCCCTATGTTTCACTTCGGGTAATGCGCCAGTTTGCATGACTACAAGAGGTGCCACCAACACGAGATATGAGCAAGTTCTGTTATGATTTTGGTAAAGATCAACCTCATGACGAAGAAGAAATTATAAAAATTTGGTATGCAATAAAGTCTCGGAGTTGAATGAGATGGTAGAAGACCGAGATCGTGGAGAGGTGATCCCTGAATATATTATCTAGTTTAATGATCCTTCGTCATTTGGAGATAGGTCTGAGGGGTCGAACAGGAGGAGAAATGATCAAAGAACTATCAAAAGGCTGAAAGAGGAATTGGAGCTTGCTCAGATGACCATAGCCAAACAACAAGCCCAGCAGCAAGCCGGAGTCGCTCAGATTCGTTTAAATATTGAGAAAGATTATCAACTTGCCTTACGGGTCATGGATAAAGATCTAAAACATGCTAAAAATGAGATAGCCCGCTTAGAAGAAGAACTGGCAAACACGATTGGTTTAGTTATAAGAGTTGAGGCAAACAAAAATGTTGAAATATATAAGCTGCAAGAAGACTTGAGTATCATTGAAGAAGATGCGAACCAACAACAATTGGAGTTTGATCAGCAGAAAGAGCAGTTTGAAAGAGAAAGGGCCCACTGGATACGTTCAAAGGGTCAGCTTCATGCACAATTAGAAGAAATAAAAAGGTAGAAGAAGGGTCATCAACATGCAGATTTCGAGGCAGAGCGGCTTCAGTGGATGATTGAGAGAGGTGTGCTAAACCGTCACATTGAAGAATATGAGGGACGGGAGGCTCAGGTGGGGCACGCCCTCAACACTACCCAGATGTGGTTGCAGAATTGTCACGTGAATATGGGGCAAGCTAGAGAGCAAGTACTTCGATTGGCAAAAAAAGCAGCATATATTCATGATGATCATCGCCATCTAAACAATGAGAAAGTTGGTCAACATGCACGTGCCCTAGTCCCACAGTTGCCAGTGGTGTTTCAAAATTTGTACGATACTTTGGGGGGAGAATGGAGGCCAAGAGATGCAGATCATTGATGATATCAATTTAAGCAAGAAGACCATTGAAGACTAAAGTTTTAGTGCAATCAAATAGCTTTTAGTTTTATTTTCGTTTATCACATTTTAATTTTATATTTGGAGTCTTTTATTCTTATCAATATTTATTTTATTCCAGTCATGTTCATGCCTTTAGAGTCAATAGATTCAGTTTCTATATATTTCCTTTTATCTCATTGTATATAAAAAAAATTGGTTGAAAATGAATGAAAAATATTTTAGTCTGTTCTATTTTATTTTCTTTTATTTAAAAAAAATCAAAATTGTTATTATTTCTCTCATGAACTACGTAATGGTCTGATTCATGCAGCGTCATGATACGTAGGCAATCCTCATTGAATGCGATCATAGCCATAATTAATCTTAAAAGAAATAAAAAAGAAAATAAAAAAAAGCGTTAAATTCAAGAGGAAATAAATCAATAAGCCGGGATGAAGCATAAAGCCTTCCAAGATCATTTTAGAAATGAAAATGGCATTAGGTGCATGACATATAATGTGTGATTAATATCTGCAAAATGCCTAACTCTAACACGTTTGTTGTTTGTCATTTTAAAAGATAAAGTAAAACAGAGGTGGTTGGTTTGTGGTTTAAACTGACGACTCACCCTTGCAACACGAGATCAAAAGGAAAAAGTAGAATGGCAAACAACAGTGAGAATGAGTCAGATAATGATGATGTCCATGGACAATTGGTTGAACAAGGTTCAGGACTGGTTGAAGAAATAAGAGTGTTGAAGCAACAATTGGCAGAGATGTACCAAACCTGGGTGAATGGACAAGCACCGCCCTCACTACCCATAGGGCCCTCGGATAATCTTCATAATGTGTCAGTTGCCACTCAAGTGCCTATCTCCATAACAAGTAACCCATTGTACCAACCTGGATTCAGTCCGAGCATTAACCTTCCCACTATCCCCAGTACCTCCATTCCATGTCCTCCAATCGCACCCCTCAGAAATGACTCACCTACTATACCTATTGTCCATACTTTCAGTGTCCCTCAACCGGCTCTTGCTCAAAAATCCAATAATGATCCACAACTAGATGCTCATGATGCCCAACATTACTCTCCAGAATTGACTTTAAAGGTTCCAGATTCATACAAGCATACTCCTCATAACGTGTTCCCAATTGAGATCGAAAAGCCCGAAAAGAATATGGAACAAGAGGAAATGACCAAAAAAATGAAGAGCTTGGAACAAACCATGAGAAACATACAGGGTTTGGGGGGCCACAAGAGTGTTTCGTTTAATGATCTGTGCATGTTTTCCCATGTTCATTTGCCACCCGGCTTCAAGACCGCCAAGTTTGAT
Organism: Nicotiana tomentosiformis; assembly: GCF_000390325.3. Taxonomy (NCBI): domain Eukaryota; kingdom Viridiplantae; phylum Streptophyta; class Magnoliopsida; order Solanales; family Solanaceae; genus Nicotiana; species Nicotiana tomentosiformis. The sequence goes on along the minus strand of NC_090819.1, from coordinate 92,987,106 downwards.
AAGTATGATGGGCATGGTGATCCCATTGCCCATTTGAAGAGGTATTGTAACCAATTAAGGGGAGCGGGAGGCAAAGAAGAATTGCTCATGGCTTATTTTGGGGAAAGTTTGACAGGAATTGCTTCAGAGTGGTTCATAGATCAAGACATCTCTCACTGGCACGTTTGGAATGACATGGCTCAAGATTTTGTCCAACAGTTTCAGTACAACATTGATATAGTGCCAGACCGCTCCTCTCTCGTCAACATAAAGAAGAAACCAACAGAAAGCTTCAGAGAATATGCAATCAAGTGGAGAGAGCAGGCTGCTAGGGTCAAACCACCAATGAAAGAGGCATAAATGATTGACTATTTTCTCCAAGCTTAGGATCCTGATTACCTCCTTTACATGTTGGCCGCCATTGGTAAACCTTTCGCTCAGGCGATTAAGATTGGTGAAATAGTTGATAATGGCATGAAGTCAGACAAAATTGTGAGTCAGGCAGCCCTTAAGGCGACCACACAAGCAATTAAAAGCGGGTCAGGCAGTTTCGGAAATCGGAAAAAGAAGGAGGAAGGATCCATGGTGGCATCTAGGTTCGGGGGAGTTCAAAGAGGAATAGCTCCTTCTTACGTGCATTTCCAACAAGGACAATCCAATTCTCCTCAACATTATTATCCGTCTCAAGGTCCCCGATACTCAGTTCCCCTGCAACAATACACAGTGTTTAATGCTCAGGCTTATGCTAGGCCTCCCAATCACCAACAATGGCGGGCACCGATTCTACAAGGCTCCCGTCAACTCCGGCCGAATTTTCAGGCACCATATAATCCTCGTCCCCGACAAGAATATGTGAGAGAACAAGAGCCAAAGAAAGAGTTCACCCCAATTGGAGAATCGTATACATGCCTATTTTGAAAGTTGATGCAGTTGAAGTTGATTGAACCTATTATGACGCGTTATGTGAATCCAAATTCAAAAGGTTTTGACTCAAATGCAAGATGTGAGTATCACTCTAACACCCAAGGGCATAGTACCGAAAATTATTTGACATTAAAGAAAGACATTGAAAATTTGATTGAAGCAAAGGCAATTGTGGTAACGAACAATGAGGATACTCCTAATATCACAAACAATCCGCTCCCAACTCATGATAATACACATTTTATTGGGATGATTTGTGATGATCGGGATTATAAGCAGTCTGGAAAGACAGAGATGGTTGTTAGAACCATAGGGCCAGAACCAAAAGTGATAGTGAGCCCGCCGCAATTGGCACCATTGATTGTGAAAGGTGCAAGTTCTAGTTTGAACTTGGCATGTTCTGAAAAAATGATTCTCTATGTTCCTGGAAGCACAAAAAAGGTTGAGGTTAAATTGGGTGGGCCAAAACTTTACATCCCCAGGGGCATTCAAAATATCATTCCGAATAATGGTTTGAGGAATATAACAGAGCCAGTCGTGATCCGACCTGTTGCCCAACTCCTCGTGACAAACACAAAAGCTATTCCCTAGAATTATAACAAGACTGTCATGATATACAAAGGAAAAGAGATAGTTGAAGAACCAGGTGAAATGGGGGGCTTGACCCGCTCTGAAAGGTGTTATTCACCAGAGGAATTGAGAAAAGCTAAGCAAGCCAGGGAAAGTCACTTGCCAGTGAAAGAACCCGTAGCAGAAAAAGAAGCGAAGGAATTCCTTAAGAAGATGAAAATGCAAGACTACTCAATCATTGACCAACTAAGGAAAACTCCTACTCAGATATCTTTGTTATCTCTGCTTTTGCATTCAGAAGAGCATCGTCGTGTGTTAATCAAAACTCTGAACGAGGCATATGTCTTAGAAAAGGAAACGGTGAATCAGCTAGAAAAAATGGCTGAAAGATTCTTTGAAGTAAATAGAATTACTTTCAGCGATGATGATTTGCCTGAGGAAGGGGCTGGCCACAATAGAGCTTTGCATCTTATGGTCAAATGTGAAGGGCACTACGTAAAAGGAGTCATGATTGATGGAGGCTCAAGTATAGATGTGTGTCCTCTTTCTACTCTACAACAGCTGAACATTGACACTAACAGAATTCGAACCAGTAATGTCAGCATCAGAGCTTTTGATGGTTCAAAAAGAGACACTATTGGGGAAATCGAACTCACCATGACAATCGGCCCGGTTGATTTTAACATTGTCTTTCAAGTGTTAGATATGGAAACTTCCTATAATTTTCTTTTGGGAAGGCCGTGGATCCATATGGCCAGAGCTGTACCATCCACCCTACATCAAATGGTCAAATTCGAGTGTGACGGGAAAGAAATTATTGTTCATGGGAAAGACGACTCATCCGTCTATAAAGACCCGTCCATTCCATATATCGAGGACAAGGAAAGATGTGAATCCATCATATATCAAGAATTTGAGGTGATTGAGGTGGACCAAGTGGAAGAAGGAAAACCAATTCTGCATCCCTGTCTTTCAGCCACATCTATGATGGTAGCTTCGCTGATGTTGAGGAACGGCTATGAACCAGGAAAAGGATTGGGATCCTCTCTGCAAGGAATTGTGAACTCCATTGCTCCATTTTCGAAGAAAAATACCTTTGACTTGGGCTTTAAACCAATATCAGCTGACATAGACAGAGCCAAGGCCTACAAAAAGAATGGTTGGAATTTGTCCAAACTAATCCCTCACATTGCCTACTCTTTTGTCAAGCCACAATTTGAAGAAGTCCAAAATCCTTCTACTCAGGATGACATTGACGGAGTTTGCCAGGGTCTCAAGGAGATGTTCTATGAGATCAATATGGTTCAAGTTAGGGAGGGCCCTAGCCGTGCAAGTGTTCAACTGATTGGTCCAGATACCTCGCTCAGCAACTGGGAAGCGACTCCTCTTCCCATCAGAAAGGAGTCTCGGTAGCCCGTTTTGTTGTTTTTTCTGTATTTGGATTATTTTAAGGGTTGTAATCCAGATATTTTAGTTTAATTGCTTTGCTGTGATGTTAACCCTTCTATCCTTTCAAATTCAATGAAATGAAGTTCCATTTTCGTAGTAAAATTCTATCTTTTTATTTCCCTAATTTTTCTTAATTTCTTATCATTTTCAGTTTCAATAATGCTGGCTTTAAAAACATGACATGCACGAAGAATTCATGCCCATATCTTAAAAAGCTGTCTAATCTCGAAATAATGAATCAAGAAGTTGAGTATGACGAAGATGAGGCTTTTAGAGAAATAAAAAGGGAATTGGATCAATTTGAGAATAAGCCTAAGCCTAACTTAAATGAAACTGAGGCAATTAACCTGGGATGTCCTGAAGAAACCAGAGAAACAAAAATAAGCATTCATACTGAACAAAAGACGAGAGATGCCATAATTCAAGTTTTGTTCGAGTACAGAGATATATTTGCTTGGTCGTATGATGACATGCCGGGTTTGAGTGCCGATCTAGTGGTCCATAAGCTTCCCACACATTCTAATTTTCCACCAATCCAGCAAAAATAAAGGAAGTTTAAGACAAACATGAGTGATAAGATTAAAGAAGAAATCACGAAGCAACTAAGTGCAAATATGATCAGGGTCGTCCGATACACTACATGGTTAGCAAATGTTGTGCCAGTTCCAAAGAAGGATGGGAAAACCAGAGTTTGTGTTGACTATAGGGATTTAAACAAAGCAAGTCCAAAGGATAACTTTCCCTTACCCAACATTCATTTCCTTGTTGATAATTGTGCTAAACATGAAATCCAATCTTTTGTGGATTGTTATGCCGGATATCACCAAATTTTGATGGATAAAGAAGATGCAGAAAAGACCGCCTTCACAACTCCATGGGGAACTTATTGTTATAGGGTCATTCCATTCGGTTTGAAGAATGCAGGGGCAACTTACATGAGAGCCATGACTACCATATTCCATGACATGATGCATAAAGAGATTGAAGTGTACGTTGATGACGTGATCATTAAGTCGAGAACACAAGCTTACCATGTGCAAGACTTGAAAAAGTTTTTTAAAAGACTACGAAGGTACAATCTCAAACTCAATTCAGCCAAATGTGCATTAGGAATTCCTTCAGGGAAGCTTTTGGATTTTATAGTTAGTCGAAGAGGCATTGAGTTATATCCCTCCAAGATAAAGACCATTCGAGAGTTGCCTCCCCCGAAGAACAAAACAGAAGTCATGAGTTTACTCGGGAGGTTGAATTACATTAGCAGGTTCATCTCGCAGCTTACAACCACATGTGAGCCTATTTTTAGGTTGTTGAAAAAGAACGCCGCTATCAAGTGGACAGATGAGTGCCAAGAAGCTTTTGATAGGATCAAGGAATATTTGTCAAATCCCCCTGTTTTAGTCCCTCCGGAACCTGGTAGGCCTTTGTTTTTATATCTGTCAGTAATGGATAGTTCTTTTTGTTGTGTTCTGGGTCAACATGATGCCACAAGCAAAAAGGAACAAGCAATATATTATTTGAGCAAAAGGTTCACCACTTATGAGGCCAAATACACTCTTTTAGAAAGGACATGTTGCGCCTTAACCTGGGTCGTCCAGAATCTTAGGCATTATCTTTTGGCCTATACAACTTACCTCATATCCCGAATGGATCCCCTGAAGTACATCTTTCAGAAGCCGATGCCAACTAGAAGATTGGCAAAGTGGCAAATCTTGCTCACAGAGTCTGATATTGTTTATGTCACTCGTACTGCCATGAAGGCACAAGCTTTGACTGATCATCTGGCAGAAAACCCGGTTGATGATGAGTATGAATCTTTGAACACATATTTCCCAGATGAATAGGTTAATTTAGTTGAAGAAGTAGTCCAAGATGACAGTCAAATTTGGAAACTATACTTTGATGGGGCTGTCAACATCAAAGGCGTAGGGATTGGGGCAATTCTTGTATCACCTACTGGGCAACATTACCCTGCCACGACGCGACTTCGTTTCTTCTATACAAACAACGTGGCAGAATATGAAGCTTGCATCATGGGTCTGAACATGGCAATAAACCTAATTGTGCATGAACTATTGGTGATGGGAGATTCAGATTTGCTTATTCGGCAAGCTCAAGGTGATTGGGAGACTCGAGACATCAAGGTCATTCCATATAGACAATGTATGGAGGATCTTAGCAAAAGGTTCAAGTCCATCGAATTCAGGTGCATTCCCAGGTTTCACAATGAATTAGCTGATGCCTTGTCCACCCTAGCCTCAATGCTTCCATATCCGGGTAATACTCACATTGACCCATTAGAAATTCAAATTCGGTATCAACATGGTTATTGCAATACAATTGAAGCAGAACCAGATGGTGAACCATGGTATCATGATATTAAACAGTTTCTGAAAATAAGAGAATATCTGGAACATGCTAATAGGGATCAAAAGAGAACTATTAGGCGACTCTCTAATGGTTTCTTTTTGAGTGGGGAAATCCTATACAAAAGAACTCTGGATTTGAATTTGTTGAGATGTGTGGATGCCAAAGAAGCTGAAATAATTATGAATGAGGTGAGTTCGGGAGTTTGTGGTCCGCACATGAATGGATATGTTCTAGCAAAGAAAATCCTTCGGGCAGGATATTATTGGCTTACTATGGAACGAGATTACTTTCGTTTTGTTCGCAAGTGCCACCAGTGTCAGATTCACAGTGATTTGATTCACTCGCCATCTTCAGAGTTGTATCCTATGTAGGCTATTTGGCCTTTTGTTGCTTGGGGAATGGACGTCATTGGCCCAATCGAGCCAAAAGCTTCAAATGGGAACAGATTCATCTTGGTTGCAATTGATTACTTCACAAAATGGGTGGAAGCTATTACATTGAAAGCAGTTACCAAGAAAGCAGTAGTAGACTTTGTTCACTCCAACATCATCTGTCGTTTCGGTATTCCAAAAACCATTATTACAGATAATGCTGCTAATTTGAATAGTCATCTGATGAAGGAGGTATGCGAACAATTTAAAATTGAGCATCGCAATTCTACTCCTTACCGTCCCAAAGCTAATGGAGCTGTTGAAGCTGCGAATAAGAATCAAGAAGATTCTTAGGAAGATGATCCAAGGGTCTAGACAATGGCAAGAGAAACTGCCTTTTGCTCTTTTGGGATACTGGACAACTGTCCGTACATCAGTTGGCGCAATGCCCTACTTATTGATTTATGGAACTGAAGCGGTCATACCGGCTGAAATTGAGATTCCCTCTCTCCGAATCATTGTTGAAGCCGGGATTGAGGACACTGAATGGGTGAAGTCCCGATTGGAACAGTTGAATTTGATTGATGAAAAGCGTTTGGCGGCAGTTTGTATTGGTCAGTTAAGAAGATCCAAGGGTCTAGACAATGGCAAGAGAAACTGCCTTTTGCTCTTTTGGGATACTGGACAACTATCCGTACATCAGTTGGCGCAATGCCCTACTTATTGATTTATGGAACTGAAGCGGTCATACCGGCTGAAATTGAGATTCCCTCTCTCCGAATCATTGTTGAAGCCAGGATTGAGGACACTGAATGGGTGAAGTCCCGATTGGAACAATTGAATTTGATTGATGAAAAGCGTTTGGCGGCAGTTTGTATTGGTCAGTTATACCAACAAAGAATGGCACGCGCTTACAATAGAAAAGTGCGCCCAAGACAATTCGATGTAGGACAACTTGTTTTGAAACGTATCTTTCCGCACCAGGAAGAAGCAAAAGGAAAGTTTGCCCCAAATTGGCAAGGTCCTTACCTCGTCAAGAAGGTATTGTCAAAAGGATCTCTACACTTAGCAGATATAGAAGGAAAGGTGACTGGTATATCCGTCAACGCAGATGCGGTCAAGAGATACTATGTATGACATGGCTCTGTTGGGGCATTCTTATATTTAGCATTTTCAGGTTGGGATGACGAAATACTCTCATTCTCGCTACCTAAACACTGGTCAACCCTAGTTATCCCTTTGAAGCCTTGTTTATATTTCTTTGTTTTCCCCTCTTTCGGAACCAATGTACTTAAAAAAAAATCATCAAAACAAGTTCATGTTAATTGAACTACGTTCGACCTGATTCCGAAAGGATACGTAGGCAGCCTCACTCTGGGGTTCGGTCAGACCAAAACAAAAATCCACATTTTTCTAGTATTCAAAGAAACTGGGGCATGATTTTATTTTATTTTCGATGGTTGTTCCATCAAAATGGTTCCAAAAGTTGTAATTCAGTTGAATAGTTCTTTTTACCTTTCCCTGTTAAGACCTTCTGATCAACTTTCGAGAATGCTAAGTCAGTATACTACGGGTAATGCCTCAACCATTGAAGAGAGAAAAAATTAAATGAGAGAGTCTTATTAGTGAAAACCTTCACGGGCACTATAAGGCAATAGTGAGTTGAGAGAAAGGAAAATGAGAGAGGTGAATTGGTGAAAACCCACAAAGGGCATCATTGATCGATTTAAGGCTTCGTACATCCCGACACAAGCATGGTTAAGACAAAGAACTCAGTTTCAAAGTAAAGTTTACAAGAGATTTCGAGAATTACACGGTTCAAATGGATCGGGCATCCAGTCCAAAGTGCATGTCATGTTCATTGAAGTCAGCATATTCCTCCAGATAAGTCCTTTCTTATTTTTTTCCTCTGAAAGGGACACTTCCTGATTAAGTTGTAATACATTTGAGTCCCTTTCAGTCTAATTTTGTCAAAGCAAAGCAAAGAAAAGGCCACAAAATTGGTTACAGTTTTCCCGTTATATAAAGCAAAGATAACTGGGCATACACCATATGGGCAAAGGCATAAAGCCATCTGTGATTTTCCCTGGCGAGCAAAAGGCTTGAAGGACTGAACAATGCTTCAAGGTTCAACAAAAGTTACTCAGTTAAAAGTTGTTTTGGGAGTAAGGTTGTTTGCATCATAAACACAAGTGGTGATAGGCGCAAAATAGTTTGGTTTTGATGTTGAGAAAGAAGATCTCCAGAAAGTAAAGACAGAATCTCCCGGCGATTTGTACGACCATCGACAGAGTCAACTTTTCTAACAAGTGTAATGGACTCGAGGTCAAGTCACCCAAGAAATCAAGGCCACAAACTGACCACCATTTTAAAACTAATGAATCTTTCTTTGTTCAGAACAGGAACATAACAATTTTAGGAAACAGTTCGTGAAAAGACAAACACCACTAAGTGAAGTTTTCAAATACTTGATTTCCTTCCAATATACATGTAATCATGTTATTTTTAGTTTCATTTTAGGGAACCAATACCCTATCTTCAACATAGGGTGCTACATCCCCTGGTTGCATTACTTTCTACCAAAATAGGGTACAACATTCCCTAGTAGCATCCTAGAGTGCCACGAGCCTCATCTTATCGCTAACACAGGGTATTACATCCCCTGGTTACATTTCTCATTGCTAACATAGGGCATGACATTCCCTAGTAGCATCTCAGAGTGCCACGAGCCTCACCCTATCTTCAACACAAGGTACTACATCCCCTGGTTACATTTCTCATTACCAACATAGGGTACAACATTCCCTAGTAGCATCTCAGAGTGCCACGAGCCTCATCTTATTGCCAACACAGGGTACTACATCCCCTGGTTACATTTCTCATTGCTAACATAGGGTACGACATTCCCTAGTAGCATCTCAGAGTGCCACGAGCCTCACCTTACCGCTAACACAGGGTACTACATCCCCTGGTTACATTTTTCATTGCTAACATAGGGCACGACATTCCCTAGTAGCATCTCAGAGTGCCACGAGCCTCATCTTATCGCTAACACAGGGTACTACATCCCCTGGTTACATTTCTCATTGCCAACATAGGGTACGACATTCCTTAGTAGCATCTCAGAGTTCCACGAGCCTCATATTATTGCCAACACAGGGTACTACATCCCCTGGTTACATTTCTCATTGCTAACATAGGGCACGACTTTCTCTAGTAGCATCTTAGAGTGCCACGAGCCTCATCTTATTTCCAACACAGGGTATTACATCCCCTGGCTGTATTTCTTGTTGCAAACATAGGGTATAACATTCCCTAGTATAATCCCAAAGTGCCTCGAGCCTCATCTTATCGCTAACACAGGGTACTACATCCCCTGGTTGCATTTCTTGTTGCAAACATAGGGTACAACATTCTCTAGTAGAATCCCAAAGTGCCTCGAGCCTCATCTTATTGCCAACACAGGGTATTCCATCCATGGTTGCATTTCTTGTTGCAAACATAGGGTACGATATTCCTTAGTAGCATCCTAGACTACCACGAGCCTCATCTTATTGTCAACACAGGATACTACATCCCCTGGTTGCCTTCCTTCTTGTTAACATAGGGTACGTCAATCCTTATTATAAAATATTATTAAAAAAAATCTCTCATGTCTTTTTCAATTCCTTATTCTACAATAGCAAATATAGTTTAATATATTTTCAATAACTCACAAAAATTTCCTAGTGCAAACTGGGGCAGAAATTGTTTGTTCGTTTTATTTGTTTGTGATGACTTGTAGGTTTTTCTAAAAAGCACGTATTGGATGTGCAAAAATAAGATTCCAGTTATCGCCAGAGAAAGTGGAACGTTTGATCTCAATGCCAGCTGAACCAGCTTTGACATAATGCATGCAGAGATATAGGATCTTAAGATCCATGTTCTCATCATCTGATCAAGAAACAGGTCCGTGAGAACATTTCCTAGTTTGTTGCATCAAGAATATCAAGTTTTAGTCTAAAGTCAATGGGGGAAGCAAGTCAAAAATCAAGACAAGACTCCAGATGGAATTTAGATAGGAATTTTGTAACTTTTAGATTTTAAGAGTATGTAATCTTCTTTTTATTTTGATGTAATAGTAGGAACCGCGGACCGAAACTTCGACGGAACCTCACTCGACTCTCCATCAAAGCATACTCCATCACTTTACTTCCACTTGAACTACACGTGACCCGATTCCCTTATAACCCGGATATGTAGGCTGCCTAAAACCAAGGCTCGGTCGCAACGCCTTCTTTTCACTTATTTTCCCTTTTAAATAATAGGGTGGTAAAAAATCAGTCACCTTGTTCATTTTCTTTGCCTGAAAACTCTTCATGTTTCCAAGCAAAGAGGGGCATGCTGTGAACACCTAATTTTTGACCACACCAAATTCTATACTATTTTAATGTATAATCTTAATATTTTAAACTTTTATCTTACTCTTAATAGGTTTTATTTGAAAAACAAAATTAAAAAAAAAATATCCACATACTTATAGAATATATTTCATTTCTATTTGTAAAGATAAAAAGAAAATTTACAAAAAATATTTAGTTTCTTTAATTAGTATTTTAATAAGTAAGCTATGATATTTTTAGTATTATTTAAATTATATGCAAATATTTAGTTTTCTTATATTTTTTCTTGCTGTAAAAAGTGGTTGATCAATATTATCATCTTCATAATTTACCTTATATTTTAAAATAAAAGACAAAACAATATAATGAAGTTAAAATATGTCAAAATAGGTAAAATTTTATTAACAAACTTCCGCACTCCTCACGTCCACCCCCCATGTCCCCAATTTCCTCACTCACATACACAGACACAATCCCCCATCTCTAATCTCTCACAATTACACGATCTCACCCCACTTCACAAAGTACTAGTTTCTGAACACTACATAATTGAGGACTTTACAAACGAGAGTAGGAGGAGATCTTTGAATAAGAAAAATAATGTGAAAAGTGAGAGGAAGAAACAAAGAAGATTCAAAAACAAAAGGAAAGAGAGTTTTTCTAGATAAAAGTTTGAGTGATTCAGGTCGAGTTTCCGTTCGTGGCTTCGGATTCGACGTTGCTGCTACTTTGTCCGGCCTGAGTTTCGGCATTGGATTGGAGTTTGTACTGGTTCTTTTTCTTGTATTACTGGAACTCTTTTGCAAAGGTTTTGATTTTATCCTTCTTCACTGTTATTTCTTAGTTTTATTTGAATAAATTCAGAGCATTAGGATTTGGTTCCTTTTATTAGTAATTTATTTCCTTAATCCGTCATTTTTCATTTTGAGCATATGTTTCTGGATAATTGTTATCATTTAGTTTATTTAGTGAAAGGCTAAAAAGAGAGAGTTCATAAGAGATTAAGGCTAAAATGACTATGGTGATGCTATAAATATTTTCCTAGTATTAATTTAGCGGTCAGTTAAGTTTGAATAAAATTATGCTATGAGGTTCATTAGAAATGAGTTAATTTTTCCAGTCATTCTTCTGAATAGACCATAAATTATAATAAATTTTTCCTTATAAGATTCTAGTAAGTTTCTTTTATATAAAGAAAACTTTTTCTTCTTTGAATAAATGTTTACAACTGTTAACTACTTGGACATGAAAACTAAAGTTTCAGGTACTAATTTTAGTAGGAATTCCTTAAAAACAATTTGTTAATTGTATTAATTTCTTTATGCCTTAACTCCACTGTAAGTTATTTTAGTATTATGAATAGCTATTTTAAATTAGTCTACGGGTATAGATTAAGAATAAATTGGATTCATGAGTTTTATCTTCATTTCATGAACTTCATTTGAATAATTTTGTTGTTGTTGTTGTTTTTATTTTATTTTATTATCATAAGTATTTTCCTTGGTAAATTAATCGGATATTTCATATTAAATTGTTGAGTATATTTCTTTCACATTCTCACCGAGAATAGATTCAAAGGAGAATATAACTATTTGGGTCTAGACACATTGTAAGGCCTATTAATAGATAAATGGGAGTTGCAAATTAATTCAAAGCTCTCTATAAAAGAAAATTATTAGAATAAAAGAATAATTGCGAGGGAGCGACATAAGCCATGAATTAATTCAAGACTAGTTACAATAAGCAATTAAAATATAATAAAAATATACAAATATATATCTTGAATCTAAAAGAGACAAAATAATTAGAATAACTTTAAATACACTAGAAAAAGTTTAGACGCACTTTAAATATTAGCCCATGTGTTCATACTCGAACCTTGGATTGATATGCTTAAATAATAAAAGGATCATGTGCGCATTTCACGCCTTGATGCCTTTAAATTTAAAATAATTATATCTTAACCATGTGTACATTCCGTACTTTGGTTTAATATCTAACTTCAAAGAAATACCTTGTGTGTGTATCGCATCTGGGTCCAAACAGTTAAAAAAATTTAATAATTAATTAAACGGTAATAAATAAGCCATAATCAATAAAATACAAGAATAGCTAAAAATTGATTTAAGCTTTACATTAGTCAATAAAGCGACCATGCTAGAACCATGGGACTCGAGGGGTGCCTTACACCTTCCCCTCAGTCAACAGAATTTCTTACTCAGTCTTCTGTTTTCTTAGACCATAAATTAGGAGTCAAATCTTCCTTTTGATAAGGGATTCAATAAAAGGTGACTTGGAACATAAAAACTCAATTCCAAGTGGCGACTCTGAATAATAAATAATCCCTTTTCAAAATGTCACTTTAATTGGAAAAACTCTTCTAACTCAACCTCGTAATAAGGGTTGCGTGGAAAAAAAGAGGTGTGACAATTATATTTATATATTAACCACTAGGAAGCTAGCCTAGTGGTATATTTGCTAAAAACAATCCATGTAATTAACTTACATTATGTGAGAATTACTTACCTTGTAATAGATGATGAAAATCTTGCCTCCAAGAGCACCAAAAATCACTCAACCAAATGTCAATGTGAGAGAAATGGGCTAAGTCCTGAAATGAAGTCTTGATAACAACCTCAGATGTCGCATTTGTAACATGAGGCTTGCAAAGGCAAAATAGGCATCACAAATGCGAAGGCTGACCAACACTGCCAGAGTCGTAAATGCGACTAGAACCTCGCAAATGCGGAAGTTGTCCCAATCGTAATTGCCATTAAATAGTTCGCAATTGCGAACTTCCCTGTCCTACCCTATCTTCGCAAATGCGATTAAAACATCGTAAATGTGAGAACAGTGCACCAGAACCAGCTGAACCTCTATAAACTCCTCCGAAACGCGTCTAAAAACTCATTCGAGCCCACGGGGCTCCAAACACAACATTCCATCCACATGTAAGGACCCGGCTGGTCGTTTTGAGAGTTATAGCCTCGTTCACCCATTTACTGCTAATTTTGAACTTTATAACTGTTATGTGACTTGCCGAGGTAGTCGGTTTGGGTCCGGAGAGATTTCAGAATGAAATAAGACACTTAGTCCTAAGGTTGAAAGCTTAAGTTGATATGATTGACCAGATGTTGATATATGAGCAAACGACACCGGAAAGGAGTTTTTATGTCTGTATTGTGATTTGGAGGTCCGTAGTAGAACTAGGCTTGAAATGACGAAAAATGAAATTTTTGAAAAGTTTGACCATGAGTGGACTTTTTGATATCGGGATCGAATTCCGATTCCGGAAGTTGGAGTAGTTCCGTAATATCAAATGTGACTTGTGTGCAAAATTTGGGGTCAATTGAATGTGTTTCGATAGGTTTAGGCATCGATTGTAGAAGTTGAATTTCCTTAGTTTCAATAGGTTTGAATTGGGGTGCGATATGTGCTTTTAAAGTTGTTTGATGTGATTTGAGGGCTCGACTAAGTTTGTATGGGATTTTAGGACTTGTTGGTATGTTTGGTTGAGGTACCGATGGCCTCGGGTTGATTTCGAATGGGTAACGGATCAAAAGTTGAAGTTGAATGATTGCTGAAGATGGACCTCTGCTAGTTTAACCGCACCTGGGGAGCTTTGATCGCAGGTGCGAGCTCGCTGGTACGGGCTGGCTTGTGCAACTGTGAGATTTGAGAGGAGTGTGTAGGTGGTCGCAGGTGCGAGGAGGTTTCCGCACCTACGTGATCGCAGGTGCGGCACGAGGTGTGCAGAAGCGGAAGGCGCGCAAGTGCGATAGGGTATCTCGCAGATGCGGCAGGAGTACCGCAGAAGCGGGAGTGTGCAGATGAGATGGGACCACAGAAGTGGCTTGGATGCTCGCAGAAGTGGAGGGAGGGACCGCAGGAGCGGAATGGGCCGTACATGCATGTGTGTTGTCACTTTTGCGACGCCGCATAAGCGGTTAAGTTCTTGCAGAAGCGGAAGTGCTGGGCAGATTATTAAAACAAGGGTTCGCAATTTTGGCCTCATTTCAATCATTTCAAGCACGGGTTTCGGCGATTCTTGAGAGGTTTTTCGATGGGATTCTTGAGGTAAGTCCCTTGTGCTCAATTTTAATCGATAATCTTACTTCCCCATTGATTTCCCACCTACTTGGTGTATATTTAAGGTGTAAATTGAGAGTTTGAAGCTAGGGATTTGGAGAGTTTGATTTTGGGATTTGGGTGGTGATTTTGTGTCTAATTTTGATAAATTTGGTATGGTTAGACTCGTGGTTGAATAGGCTTTCGGGTTTTGTGACTTTTATCAAATTTCGAGACGTGGGCCCGAGGGCCGACCTTTGAGTCGAATTTTGATTTTGATTAATAACTTAGTGTTTTCTTATGGAGTTGATTCCTTTAGCCCGTATTGATATATTGAATTGTTTATGGCTAGATTCGAGGCATCTAGAAGCCGTTTCTCGAGGCAACGGTATATTGGAGTAGATATTTTCTTAGATTGAGGTAAGCAACGGTTCTAAATTTGATTCTGAGGGTACGAAACCTCGTATTTCATGTCATGTATTTGGTTTTGAGGTGATGTACATGCTAGGTGACGGGCGTGTAGGCGTGCACCATAGGAATTATGACTTGGTCGAATTCCATGGAACTGTGTAGTTGAATAATCTGTTGTTATCTGTACATTCTCCATGTATTAGAGAAATTGAACCACAAATCATGTTTTGACTATGTGTTGACACTATAGGAACCCACATATGTCGTGTATATGTCACATTATCTGCTAAATTAGTTGTTATGTACTCATTCACAGTTTTACTTGTATATCATTTCTTAGTCTCCATGGTTCCTTGTTGATACATTATATGATTTTTGTTGGGGGCTGATTTTCATGGTTACTGAGAGCCCGAGAGACTGGAGAGATTGGTGACTGAGTGGGGCCGAGGTCCTAATAGTGAGATACTGATAATATAGAATGTGATTTTGTCCATATAACATGTGCGTTTTCCACGAGGATCCAGATATTATTCTATAGCATGTGAGTTGTCCGTACGAATTATAGCGCTTGGGCTGAAGGAGCCCATTCGGAGTCTGCACACACCCCCACTGAGCGCAGGTGCCTACTAAGTGCGAGTGCTAAGTGTTGAGTGAATGGAAGGGCTGAGTGATTGTGGCCCTGAGAGGATGCATTTTATTTCATTATTATTGCACTTAGCTGCCATGTATCATTGTCTCAAAATTTCTGAAAGATATTACACTCTATTTCGCTTAAACTTGTCATGAAGTAACTGTTTTGGCCTAATTAATTGAACTTGAAGGCATGCCTACCTTCCTATGTTGAAATCACTGTAATTGAGCTATAACTATGAAGCTTATCACTACTTTCAGTTATTTATTTAGTCTTGTTTCTTACTGATTTGGTTGCACTCACGCTACACCCTGCACTTCGTGTGCAGATTTAGGTGTTTCCGTACACAGTGGGTGTTGATTCCATCGCACAATTGATGTTTTGGAGATTCCAAGGTAGCTGCACGGCGTTTCACAGATCTTGTCTCTCCAACCCTATATTTCCATTTATTTTATTTTATTTCAGACTATCATAGACAATATATTCCAGACTTGTGATGTATAGATGCTCATGTCCTCTGTGACATCCAGATAGTTGGGAACTTTCGCGTTGTGTTTTGGGTTTCTGTCCCTATGTTATGGGGAATTTTATTATTTAAACTGCTTTAATGCATTTTTGTTAAAGGTGTTGAAATTATTTTGAAAGGTCGGCTTGCCTAGTACCACGATAGGCGCCATCACGGTAGGTTAGGATTTTGGGTCATGACAAGTTGGTGTCAGAGCCTAGGTTACATAGGTCTCACGAGTTATGAGAAGGTTTAGTATAGTCTTACGGATCGGTAGGGAGACATTTGTACTTATCTTCGAGAGGCTGTCGAACCCTTAGGAAACTTCACATTCTTGTATTCTTGTCGTGCATATTTGTTGATTTCGGTCACTAAATTTCTGTTGTTCTATTCTCTCACAGATGGCGAGGACACATGCTACCAGGCAGGACGGACAGTCACCAGTACCACCAGGTAGGGCCATGATAGGCCTAGGTCATGGTAGGGGCCACGGCAGGGGCAGAGGTGCAGCTCGTAAGACAGCTAAAGCAACACCTGCAGATCCACTAGTTGCTCCAGCTCAAGAGCAGATTCCAGATGTAGCTGAGCTAGTGGGGCCACCTCAGGCACCAGTTGTGCCCATTGTGATTCCAGGCCTTCAGGAGGATTTGGCCCAGATATTGACGGTTTGCACGGGCCTTGCTCATGCTGTTTCAGCTCAGGCCGCACCAGACACTTCTCAGGCCAGGGGAGGTACTCGACTTTAGAAATTGGGGGTACTACCAGCCCAACCGGTTGTAGCTTCTCAAGCCCCGGTGGTCCCCGTTATGGCTGATGATGAGTAGAAGAGACTTGAGAGATTTGGGAGGCTTCAGCCTCCATCATTTAGCGGTGATGAGTCAGAGGATGCCCAGGGTTTCTTGGATAAGTGCCAGCGAATTGTTCACACTGCGGGTATTCTGGAGACCAGTGGGGTCTCGTTCACTAATTTTTAGTTTACTGTGGCTTCCTTCAGATGGTGGGAGGATTATGAGAGGCACAACCCAGTCAGTACAACACCACTTGCACGGCATGAGATCTCCGTTCTCTTCTTGAAGCACTTCGTGCCGCAGTCTCAGAGGGAGGAGCTGCGCAGACAGTTTGACCAGTTACGATAGGAGGGTATGTCTGTGACATAGTATGAGATGCGATTTTCTGATTTGGCTCGTCACACAGTTTGGTTGGTTCCCACTGATAGGGAGAGGATTAGGAGGTTCATTGATGGCCTCACGTATCAATTGCGGTTTCTTATGACTAGGGAGAGGGTGTCTGGTGCTACTTTCGACGAGGTGGTTGACAATGCTCGGAAGATAGAGATGGTCCGCAGTTAGGAGCGCGGAGAGAGGGAGGTCAATAGGTCTCGTAGATCGGGTGGTTTCATCGGTGTCCCTTCTAGGGGTCAGTTTTACCACGACCAAGGATGTCCTTATAGGAACCCCTAGACGGCTCGTCCGGTTCACCGTGGTGCATCATCCAGCCATGGTTTATATAGTGCTCACTCAGGCCAGTCTTAATTTAGTGCACTACCAGCATAGATTTCTCACCATACCTCATCCTCTTAGCTTTCTACAATTGTTCCTCGGGTTATCAAGAGTAGCATTTCCGTCAGAGGAGGGGTTGTTTCGAGTGCAAAAACTTTGGTCATATCAATAAAGATTACCCTAGGTTGTTGAGTGAGGCTCCACAACAGAGTTCTTGGCTGATGGCACCAGCACCAGCAGTTACATCACCCACTCAACCATCTTGGGGTGGGGCTAAGTCTGCTAGGGGTCGCCTAAGAGGTGGAAGCCGATCAGGTGGCGGTTAAGCTCGATTCTATGCTATTCCTGCCAGACCAGATGCTGCTGCTTTAGATCCAGTGATTACTTGTATTGTCTCAGTATGCCACATGGATGCCTCTGTATTATTTGACCCCGGTTCCACTTATTCGTATGTATCATAGTATTTTACTCTTTATCTGGATATGCCCCGTGATTCCTTAGTTATATCTGTTCATGTATCCACGTCCGTGGGCGATACTATTGTTGTGGACTGTGTATATCGGTCGTGTGTAGTGACTATTGGGGGATCTGAGGCTAGATTTTATCTTTTTGTACTTAGTATGGTTAACTTCGACGTGATCTTGGGTATATATTGGTTGTCTCCATGTCATGCTGTTCTCGATTGTCACGCTAAGACCGTGACGTTGGCGATGCTGGGGTTGCCAAGGATTGAGTGGAGAGGTTCTCTAGACTCTGTTCCCAACAGAGTGATCTCATATTTGAAGGCCCAGCGGATGGTTGGGAAGGGTTGTTTATATTATTTGGCCTTTGTGAGGGATGATGATGCTGATACTCCTATTATTGATTTTGTTCCGGTGGTGCGATGTTTTCCAAATGTATTTCCTGCAGACATACCGGGCATGCCGCTCGACAGGGATATTGACTTTGGTAGTGACTTGGTACCGGGCAATCAACCCATTTCTATTCCACCGTATCGTATGACACCAGCTGAGTTGAAGGAATTGAAGGAGTAGCTTCAGGAACTTCTTGATAAGGGGTTTATTAGGCCTAGTGTGTCTCCTTGGGGTGCATCGGTTCTGGTTGTGAAGAAGAAGGATGGTACTATGCGGATGTGCATTAATTACAAGCAGTTGAACAAAGTTACAATAGCGAACAAGTATCCTTTGCCACACATTGATGATCTATTTGACCAACTTCAGGGAGCAAGGGTGTTCTCTAAGATTGACTTGAGGTCTAGGTATCACTAGTTGAAGATTTGGGACTCGGATATTCTAAAGACAACATTCAAGACTGTTATGGTCATTATGCATTCCTCGTGATGTCTTTTGGGCTGACCAACGCCCCAACAATGTTCATTCACCTGATGAATAATGTATTTCAGCCTTATCTCGACTCATTTGTCATAGCGTTCATTGATGATATACTGATGTACTCTCGTAGCTAGGAGGAGATTGCCCAACATTTGAGAATTATGTTGCAACAGTTGAGGGAGGAGAAGCATTATGCTAAGTTCTCCAAATGTGAGTTTTGGCTTGGTTCAGTGGCATTCTTAGGGCACGTGGTGTCCAGTGAGGGGATTCAGGTGGATCCGAAGAAGATATAGGCAGTTCAGAGTTTGCCCAGACTGTCCTCAGCTACAAAAATTTGGAGCTTTATCAGCTTGGCCGGTTATTATCGTCGCTTCGTGGAGGGTTTCACATCTATTGCATCTCCTTTGACCAAATTGACCCAGAAGGGTGCTATTTTCAGGTGGTCGGATAAGTGTGGGGAGAGCTTTTAGAGGCTCAAGAATGCCTTGACCACAACTCTAGTGGTAGTTCTACCTTCAGCTTCTGGTTCTTATACTGTGTATTGTGATGCTTCTTGGATCGGTATTAGATGCGTTTTGATGCAGGAGGGTAAAGTGATTGCTTATGCTTCGCGTCATTTGAAGCCCCATGAGAAGAACTACCTTATCCACGATTTGGAGTTATCTGCCATCGTTAATGCATTAAAGATTTGGAGGCACTATCTTTATTGGTGTGTCTTATGAGGTGTTTATAGGTCATCAGAGTCTTCAGCACTTGTTCAAAAAGAAAGATCTAAATTTGAGGCAGCGGAGATGGTTGGAACTACTAAAGGACTATGATATCACTATTTTGTATCATCACGGGAAGGCTAATGTAATGGCCGAAGCCTTGAATAGAAAGGTAGTGAGTATGGGTAGCCTTGAATTCATTCCTGTTGGTGAGAGACCTCTTGCAGTTGATGTTCAGGCCTTGGCCAACCAGTTCGTGAGATTAGATGTTTCGGATCTTAGTCGGGTTCTAGCTTGTGTGGTTTCTCGGTCTTCCTTATATGATCACATCAGAGAGTGCCAATATGATGATCCTCATTTTCTTATCCTTAAGGACACGGTCCAGTACGGTGATGCCAGAGATGTTACTATTGAGGATGATGGAGTATTGAGGATGCATGGTCGGATTTGTGTTCCTAAGGTAGATGGGCTACGTGAGTTGATTCTTGAGGAGGCCCACAGTTTGCAGTATTCCATTCATCCAGGTGCTGCGAATATGTATCAGGACTTAAGGCAGCATTATTGGTGGAGAAGAATGAAGAAGGATATAGTAGGTTTCTAGCTCGGTGCCTCAACTGTCAGCAGGTGAACTATGAGCATCAGAGACCGATTGGATTGCTTCAGGGGCTACAGATTCCAGAGTGGAAATGGGAGCAGATCACCATGGATTTTATGGTTGGGCTGCCACGAACTTCAAGAAAGTTCGATGCTATTTGGGTGATTATGGATTGGCTGACCAAGTTTGCGGACTTCATTCCAGTTAGGACTACTTATTCTTCGGAGCGGTTGACTGAGATTTACATCCGAGGGATTGTTCGCCTTCACGGTGTGCCAGTGTCTATCATTTCAGATCGGGGCACGCAGTTCACATTGCATTTTTGGAGAGCCGTGCAGCGGGAGTTGGGTACCTAGGTTGAGTTGAGCACATCGTTTCACCCTCAAACGGACGGACAGCCTGAGTGCACTATTCAGATATTGGAGGACATGCTATGTACTTGTGTCATTGATTTTGGGGGATAACGGGATCAATTGCTGCTCTCGTGGAGTTTGCCTACAACAACAACTACCAGTCGAGTATTCAGATGACTTCGTATGAGTCTTTGTATAAGAGACGATGTAGATCTCCAGTGGTTTAGTTTGAGCCAGGTGAGGCTAGGCTATTGTGTACTGACTTGGTCCAGGATGCTTTGGACAAGGTTAAGATGATTCGGGAGCGGCTTCGCACAACACAGTCTAGACAGAAGAGTTATGCCAATAGGAAGGTATGTGATATTGCTTACATAGTTGGGAGAAGGTACTGCTAAAGGTTTTACCCATGAAGGGTGTTATGAAGTTCGGGAAGAAGGGCAAGTTAAACCCTCGGTATATTGGGTTGTTTGAGGTACTTGAGAGGATTGGGGAGGTGGCTTACAAGCTTGCCTTGCCACCTAGTTTGTCGAGTGTGCATCCAGTGTTTCATATTTCTATGCTCCAGAAGTATGTCAGCGATCTGTCTCATGTTTTTAATTTCAGCACAGTTCAGTTGGATGGTGATTTGACTTATGATGTGGAGCCGGTGGCTATTTTGGATCAACAGGTGCAAAAGTAAAGGTCAAAAGACATTGCTTCGGTTAAGGTGCAGTGGAGAGGTCAGCCGATTGATGAGGCTACTTGGGAGACCGAGTGGGAGATGTGGAGCAGATATCCACACCTATTTGAGACTCCATGTACGTTTCTAGACCCGTTCCAGGACGAACGTTTGTTTAAGAGGGGGAGGATGTAGTGACCCGTCCGGTCATTTTGAGAGTTATAGCCCCGTTCCCCCATTTACTGCTCATTTTGTACTTTATTGCTGTTATGTGGCTTACCGGGGTGGTCGGTTATGGTCCGGAGAGATTTTAGAATAAAATGAGATATTTAGTCCCAAGGTTGAAAGCTTATATTAAATGATTGACCGGATGTTGATCTATGAGCAAACAACTCCGAAAGATGGTTTTGATGGTTCTGTTAGCTCCGTTGGGTGATTTCGGACTTAGGAGTGTGTCCGAATTGTGATTTGGAGGTCCGTAGTAGAATTAGGCTTGAAATGGAGAAAGTTGGAATTTATTGAATGTTTGACTAGGAGTGGACTTTTTAATATCGGGTCGGATTCCAATTTTGGAAGTTGGAGTAGGTCCATAATGTCAAATGTGACTTTTGTGCAAAATTTAGGGTCAATCGGACGTGTTTTGATAGGTTTCATCGTCATTTGTAGAAGTTGAATTTCCTTAGTTTCAATAGGCTTGAATTGGGGTGCGATTCATGTTTTTGAAGTTGTTTGATGTGATTTGAGGGATCGACTAAGTTCGTATGAGATTTTAGGACTTGTTGGTGTGTTTGGATGAGGTCCTGGGGCCTAGGGTTGATTCCGGATGGGTAACAGATCAAAAGTTGAAGTTGAGTGATTTCTGAAGATGGACCTCTGCTGGTGTAACCGCACCTGTGGAGCTTTGATCGCAGATGCGAGCTTGCATGTGCGGGCTGGCTTGCGCAGGTGAGAGATTGGAGGGGAGTGTGCAGGTGGTCGCATGTGCGAGGAGTTTTTCGAACCTGCATGGCCGCATGTGCGGCGAGAGGTGCACAGAAGCGGAAGGCGCGCAGGTGCTGCAGGAGGACTGCAGAAGTGGGAGTGGGTAGATGAGCTGGGACCAAAAAAGTGACTTGGATGTTCGCAGAAGTGAGTCCGCAGAAGCGGAGTGAGGGACCGCAAGAGCGGAATGGGCGGCAAATGCGTGTGTGTTGTCGCTTCTGCAACGCCGCAAAAGCGGTTAAGTTCTCGCAGAATCAAAAGGGCTGGACAGATTATTAAAACAAGGGTTCGCGATTTTGGCCTCATTTCAAACATTTCAAGCACGGGTTTGGGCGATTCTTGAGAGGGTTTTCGATGGGATTCTTGAGGTAAGTCCCTTGTGCTCATTTTTTATCGATAATCTTGCCTCCCCATTGATTTCCCACCTAGTTGGTGTATATTTAAGGAGTAAATTGGGAGGTTGAGGCTAGGGATTTGGAGAGTTTGATTTGGGGATTTGGGTGGCAATTTGGTGTAGGATTTTAATAAATTTGGTATGGTTTAACTTGTGGTTGAATGGGCTTTCGGGTTTTGTGGCTTTTATAAAATTTCGAGACGTGGGCTCGAGGGCTGACTTTTTAGTCGATTTTTGATTTTGATTAATAGCTTAGAGTTTTCTTATGGTGTTAGTTCCTTTAGCCCGTATTGATTATATCAAATTGTTTATGGCTAGATTCGAGGCATTCGAAGGCCGTTTCATGAGGCAAGGGTATATTGGAGTAGAGATTTGTTCGGATTGAGGTAAGAAACAGTTCTAAATTTGGATCTGAAGGTATGGAACCTCATATTTCGTGTCATGTATTTGATTTTGAAGTGACGCTCATGCTAGGTAACAAGCGTGTGGGCGTGCACCATAGTAATTGTGACTTGTTTAAATTCCATAGAACTGTGTAATTGAATAATATGTTGTTATTTGTACATTCTCCATGTATTAGAGAAATTGAACCATAAATCATGTTAGAAATCATGTTTCTACTATGTGTTGACACTGTAGGGACCCACAAAGGTCGTGTATATGTCGAATTATATGCTAAATTTGCTGTTTTGTACTCAGTCACAGTTTTACTTGTATATTATTTCTCAGTCTCTATGGTTCCTTGTTGATACATTATATCATTTCTGTTGGGGGTTGATTTTCATGATTATTGAGAGCCCGTGAGACTGGAGAGATTGATGACTAAGTGAGGCCGAGGGCCTGATAGTGAGATATTGATACTATAGCACATGAGTTGTCCGTGCAACACGTGAGTTGTCCGTTTAGATCTAAATATTATACTATAGCACGTGAGTTGTCCTTGCAACACGTGAGTTATCTGTGCGGATTATAGCGCTTGGGCTGAAGGAGCCCCTCTGGAGTCTGTACACACCCCCAATGAGCGCAAGTGCCTACTGAGTGCGAGTGCCGAGTGTTGAGTGAATGGGAGGGCTGAGTGACTGTGACCCTGAGAGGATGCATTTGATTTCATTATTGTTGCACTTAGCTGCGATGTATCACTGTCTTGAAATTTCAGAAAGATATTACACTCTATTTCACTTAAACTTGTCATGAAGTAACTGTTTTGGCGTAATTTATCGAACTTGAAAGCATTCCTACCTTCCTATGTTGAAATCACTGTAATTGAACTATAATTGTGAAGCTCGTCACTACTTTCAGTTCTTTATTTAGTCTTGTTACTTACTGAGTTGGTTGTACTCATGCTACACCCTGCACTTTGTGTGCAGATTTAGGTGTTTTCGGACATGGTGGGTGTTGATTCCATCGCACAATTGATCTTTTGGAAATTCCAAGGTAGCTGCCCGGTGTTTCGCAGACATTGTCTCTCCATCCCTATCTTTCATTTATTGTATTTAATTTCAGACTATCATAGACATTATAATCCAGACTTGTGATGTATATATGCTTATGTACTCTGTGACATCCCGATAGTTGGGATCTTCTACGTTGTGTTTTGGGTTTCTATCCATGTGTTATGGGAACTTTTATTATTTAAACTGCTTTAATGCATTTCTGTTAAATGTGTTGGAATTATTTCGAAAGGTCGGCTTGCCTAGTACCACAATAGGCGCCATCACGGCAGGTTAGGATTCTGGGTCGTGACAGCACACAAGTCTAAAAACATAACGCGAACTTCCTCGCATGAACATATCACCAAAATAACCTCTAGAACAGAACACCAAAATGCATAAAAATCATAATGAACTTCAGGAAATTATAGAATAGCAACCAATCGTCCAAACCACATCAAATCAACTCCGAATGAAATTAAATTTTGTAGGTAAGTTTTAAATGACAAAACAAATCTATTCCAAGTCCTGAACCCAAAATACGAACCCGATAGACTCAAAGTCAAACCATGGTCAAACCTAGGAAAAATTCCAAACTTTCAAACATTGAAACTTCGACGAACGCGTCCGATTCATACTTAAATATCCCGAAATGACGCCAAACTTTACGCACAAGTCAAAAATCACGATACGAACCTATTTCAAGGTTCAGAATCCCAAACGGACATCGATAACACCAAAGTCCACTTCAAACCAAAATTAGAAAATTCTAAAATCTTCAAAATGCCAACTTTTCATATTAGGCATCAAAATACTCCTGGACCACGCGATACTCAACCCGAACATACGCTCAAGTCTGAAATCGTCATATGAACATATTGGAACCTTTAAATCCCGATATTGAGGTCGTTTACTCAAAAGTTAAACCTTATTCAACTCTTCCAACTTAAAGCTTCTGAATTGAGAATTTTCCTTCCGAAACTACTCTGAACTTCCCGAAATTCAATTCCGACCTCAAGTACAAGTCATAATGCATAATGTGAAGCTACTCAAGACCTCAAACCGCCGAGTAATACGCTCGAGCTCAAAATGACTGGTCGGGTTGTTACAGTTAGATTGATAGTCGATTGATTGAATTGATTCCTCCTCTGTTCTGGTATTGTTTTATGAATTGGTTCTTCTGTATGTTTTCTAAGGCTACTTTTCACCATGTAAAATCTCAATAGCTAATAGGACTCTCAACCACAGTAATTCATTCATTTTTTAAGAAACAACTTGGGCTGTTAGCAATATTCAGAATCCTTCGACAGTCAGTACCCATTAGTTTCTTGGTAGTTATAGTTAGAATGTTCAGTCTTAAAAATTTGTATAATTTATAAGTTTAATAATTCCATTCTTAAAATATTTATGAACCAATATGGTAAAATTTGCAAGTTGTCTTTGGTTATGTTTCTTTCTCAATTACATGTATGTTCTATGATGACTATGATCTGTTTATAAATAGCAAAATATTTCATATCGATTCAGCCCCATGTAGTAGCCCCATGTCACTACAATCATCGTCGTATTGCTAAAAGAGTCCACACCATTTTAGGCTTTGCATAATCTGTTGAATGTTTCAAGTTTATTTACTCTCTCTTTTTCTTGTCATGTTTGGTTTAAGTAGTCTTTAACTGAAACTCTAGGTGGATGATTTCATTGTAATTATATTGGATTTTTTATTTATAATTATATACTTTTAATATATAAACTAACTTATATTCCATTTAGCTTTAGAACTAGTTAAACTGATACTCAATGAACAAAAGAGTTAAAAACAAATTGGTAAAAATGGAGTATATATCTGGAAAGTCAATAAATAGGAGTAGTAAGTTTTGAAAATTTTAAAACATATGATATATGGTTCTTCTATAAAATATAAGTTTAATAACTCAATTTTTAAAAGATTTATGAACCAATGTATGAAAATCATACAAGAAATAAGAGATATTTTAACTGTTTGATAGTTTAATTGTTAAAATGATAGTTTTAATAGATTTATGTTTGATAGTTTCAATTGTTAAAATGATATCTTTGAGCTATGAAATTACTTACTAATAGGATGGTTATTTTATTTTGAACTACCTTTTTGATTAATTCATCCTTTTTACTAAGGAATTTGTAGCTCTTGCAGTAATTATAGAAATGAAAGGAATATCTTGAATGTCATGGACAATCCTAAAAATAAAAGATGGATGTATTATGATAGAGTTAGTAAAGAATATTTGGATGGAGTAGAGGAGTTTTTTAAATCATGCATTTTCTAAAAAACACGGTGGAGAAAGAATTGCATGTCCTTGTACATAGTGTGTGCTTATCCATCAAGTAAAATGGACTACAACATATGATCATCTTGTGATTAATGATATTATACCGTCATATGATACTTGGTTTTGTCATGAGGAGTCTCTAAAGGGATCAAACAATGCTGGAGAAAATAACCCAACCAACTAACTCAAAGGTGCAATGATATACGAGGAATGATACATGATGAATTTGGAGGTGTTACACAGTTCATGAATACTGACATTTGTGAAAGTGGGGGCATGAAGAAAAATGTATAAGAGAATACTGCTCATCTATCTGTAAATCAACCTCATCCAGAGGTGGATAAGTTTGAACGGCTCTTGAAGGAGGCAAATGAAGAACTATATCCTGGATGTAAAAAGTTTAGCAAACTGTCCTTTTTGCTACATATGTATCGTATAAAATGCATGTTCAAATGCTCAAATGAATTTTTTAATTCTTTGCTTGGACTATTGAAAGATGTGCTGCCTGAAGGAGAAAAGTTGCATCCTTCTTTCTATGAGACCAAAAAGATAGTTGAAGGCTTGGGCTTAGAGTATGAAAAATTTCATGCTTGTCCCAATGATTGCATGCTTTTTAGGAAAGATATTACTAATAAGAATATTAATGAATGCAAAGTTTGTGGGGCATCTAGATGGAAAAATGATGCTAGAAAAATTCCAGCCAAGGTCCTAAGATATTTTCCTTTAAAACCAAGGCTACAGAGAATGTTTATGTCTTCAGAAACTTCTAAAGCAATGTGATGGCATCATGAAGAGCGCAACAAAGATGGAGTTCTATGACATCCTGCAGATTCTGAAGCTTTGAAAATTTTTGATAGTAAATATCCTAAATTTACTGGAGATCCTCGCAATGTGAGCCTAGGATTAACTACTAATGGGTTTAATCCATTTGGCACAATGCAAACTATACACATTACATGGCCAGTGATTTTAATGTCATATAATCTTCCACCATGGATGTGCATGAAACAAGAGTTCTTGATTTTGTCCTTACTTATTCCTGGACCAAAAGCATCTGGCAATAATATTTGTCTTTTTACAACCTTTAATAGAAGAGTTAAATTAATTATGGGATATTGGATAGAAATATACGATGTCTCTACTAAGGAGATATTTCAAATGCGGGTAGCTCTCATGTAGACTATAAATGATTTTCCAACATATGGTACTCTCCCTGGATGGTGCACTTATGGTCGGTTTGCATGCCCTTCTTGTAACATAAACACTCAATCTAAATGTCTCACATATGGTAGAAAGTCTTGTTACACGGGGCATCGACACTTCTTGAAGCCGGGACACAAATATCGGAATGATGCAGAATTGTTTGATGGTACTAAAGAAACAAGACATGTACCTTGTCCAGTATCTGGGTCACTAGTGTTAAATCAAGTTAAAGATATAAAATTTACTCTCGGCCAGTCGAGTGAAGGGGTTAGTGGAGTGATAAAAACACATGGAAAAAAGGAGTATTTTTTTTCGATCTTCTTTATTGGAAGTCTAACTTGGTGCGCCATAATCTTGATGTGAGGCACATAGAAAAGAATGTGTGTGATAACTTAATTTATATATTATTGGATCTTGGCAAAAATTTAAAGATAACTTAGAAGATCGATTGGACTTGAAGGGGATGAAAATAAGACCAAGTTTATGTCCTCAATATCGAGGAGTTATTTTATGATGTACTACAAATGCCAAGTTTCCATATGGCTATGCATCTAATATCTCACGTTGCATTCGCAAACAAAATATATCTGGGCTAAAAACTAATGATTGTCATGTTATAATGCAAGAACTTCTTCCTCTTGCATTGCGGAGATCAGTAGACAAACGAGTTTGTTCCTTTTTAATTGAACTGTGCACATTCTTTCGTGTTCTATGTAGCAAAAAACTAAAAGTAGAAGAGTTAAAGTTACTTGAAGAAAAAATTCAGAAACATTGTCTACTTTGGAGAAACATTTCCTCCCAGGATTCTTTACTGTTATGATATATTTGGTAATTCACTTGGCAACTGAGACAAAACATGCGGGGCCAGTACATTATCGCTGGATGTACCCAATTGAGAGGTATGAAGAATATCACTGAATCCTTATTATAGATCTTTTGTTGTTAAATATTACAATATCAAACTAATACCATTATTTTATTCCATAGGTGTTTGGGTACTTTACAATTATATGTTCGTAATCGTGCATGTCCAGGAGGTTTGATAGCTGAAGCATACATAGAAAATGAGTGTATGACATTTTTCTCACGATATTTGGAGAGTGGAGATTCAAGGTCTTCTTGTTCAAGAAAATGCGGTGATGAGATTGTGCATGAGACTAGTAAATAAGAATGTCTTTTTCCAACTGTTGGGGAGCCATACGGTGAAGTAGATGTATTTGAGTTGGATGAGAAAACATGGTTGTAAGCACATTGACATATGCTTTTCAATTGCGAGTGAAAAGTAGATGAGAATTATAAAAAGTAAGTGTTATATATATTATTTACTATATGTATACAACTTAATTGATAACAAAATTGATATATGTGAGTTGCGTGAATAGGGAAAATATTGCTGAAATCAAGATATCACATCGTAAGTGTCGTTTGACACAACGTCAACTTGATCGTGTTCATTTCGATACATTTCATGAGTTGTTCAAGGAGAAAGTAAGTAGTAGGACTAAGTCATTGGTTACGTTAAATTATTGTCCTTGTACATATATCCATATTTATAGTTGTATCTTTTATTTGGTTAGGTAAAAGATCTTGAAGCCACATCTAACATCTTAAAGGATGTTAAAGTCCTTGTAAAAGGACTGAGTTACATTGCTAAAAGATTTAATGCGTTCTAACGAAGAAAAATAAAGAATTTAAGGTGACACAAAATAGTGGTATTATGGTCGTTTCAAAGACTGAAAGTTATACAAGTACAAGTGACAATACTCCAAAGTCTGCAAATATCACATATTATGGCAGATTGAATAATATTGTGGAGTTAATCTACTATGAAGAATTTAAGGTTATTTTATTTAAGTGTGATTGGAATGATGTAACCAAAGGTAGAGGAGTTAAGGAAGATGACTTGGGTTTCACACTGGTGAATTTCTCACGCCTAAAAGACTCTGGCGATCGAGTACATCATGAGCCCTTTATTTTTGCAGAACAAGATCAACAAGTAAAATTTGTACAAGATCCTGAAGATCATGAATGGTTTGTCCCTAGGTTAATTAAACCTCGAGATATTTTTAATATGGGATAGGAAAATAGTTTGCAGTTTGAGTCATCAATGCAGAGTGATTCCACTGACTTGGCTCTCTTAGAAAATGCTCATGTTCCATAAGATGAGTATAATTATTGGGTAAGAAGTGTCGATGGAGTAGTAATTGATACGAACGTACATTCTCAAGCTTCTCTAAATGATGGTAAAGCTAATGTTGAGGGAGAAAATGACATTGAAAATGAATGTGATTCTGAATAAGAAAGGTGGAACTTATAGAATATTTTTCTTGCAAGTGTTATTATTTGAGTCATTTGATAGAAGATGCATGCTAGTCAGCTATGGATTTTCCATGTTTGTATTGGTTAATTATTGGTTGAAGTGAGTGAATTCTTTGTGCTTTGTTTTACCTATATTTTGCTGATTGTAGCCCTTGTATTGCAATATTCTACGATGTTATTATCACGGGTGCATCGATACCTTTTATCTCTTGAACTATCTCTATCGCAAGGCTTTGTTTGTGTGCACAAATTTCTATTCATTTGTTTTTCACAACTTGAGATGAGGACGATGCTTCCTCCTATTTTGCATGTGACCTGCTGATCGGTTAGAGTTAATCTGGTACTAGTATAACTTAATGCAACTAGATAATTTCTTTATTTATAAAAAAGAAGTATGAAAACTAGAGGTCTCAACTGACTGGTAATTGAACAAGATGATGATGAAGATGTAAAACCTTATATTGAGCACTTGATGGATGGTCAAAACTACTCTAAAGCCCAACCACAAATTGAGCAGTTGATGGATAGTCAGAACTACTCTGACGCCCAAGCATGTGATGGTCAATCTAATGAGTTGAATAGTTCTAATGGTGTCACTGAGATTCAAAATGATGATGATTCATTCAATGCTTCTGTAGTATTGCAATCTGATTATGTATAACATTAGATGATAGCTTTCATTTGCTATATTAAAAAAACAATTGAAATCAGCAGAAGGTAATTGCTATTTTCTTCTGTTCTCTAAAATATGGGAGTAATTTTCCATTTATCTGTTCTTAGTTGTCTTATCCTATTGTCCTTGATACCAAGTTGTCACGATCCAAAACCCGCTACAGGTAGTGATGGCGCCTAACGCCGCCGTCAGGCAAGCTAATGATGATCAACCAATTTAATTACTCATTTTAATATTTTTGAAATCGAATTTTTCCTTAATTGAACAATATAAAATAGAATTTACAAAGTAAATGAAAATATTTACACGAACCACAATAATAAATAACCCGAAGAAAATTCCCAAAAACCGGTGTCACAAGTGCATAAGCTTTTTCTACGGAATACAATTATAATAATAATACAACATTTGTCCCGAATGTAATGAGACAGAGTAAAATAAATAGCACAATGAAGACTCGGTGGCCTGCGATGCATAGCCTGGGATGCAGATCACATAAAATCTCCTCAACAAGTGCGCCTATGCGCTATGGTGGTCATCAAATGAGCCTGTCAGATCCTGCACATATTTTGCAGAAGTGCAGCAGGAGTACGGAAATCAATGCATACCGAGTAAGTATCTATCCTAACCCCGAAAAATTAGTGACGAGGGGTTGACATCGACACTTACTAGATGTCCAAATAATTAATAAGATAATTCATAACAAATATAAAATGTACAGCTGTAGTGAAATAAATATGAAATCTCATAATTTGTTTTTCCAATTTATTCCCTTTAGAACATAAATTTCCTATATCTTGTATTATTTCTTAATATCTCCGAACATGCCAAGTGTAAATACCAATAAATAAGAAATACCATAACATGCCGGGCATCAGTGGAAAGACTAGCTCGTGAACATTCGGCTACTAGCGATATAACGCACGATACTACCGAGGTCGTTCGGCCCGATCCAGAATAATATGTACACTGCCGAGGGTTGAGCGACACGAACCATAGATGCATCTATATACTGCCGAGGTGTTCGACCCGTTCCACAATAAAGGGAAGGCAGTCCCTGAATTACGAGACACACGTTTACAATACATCACATGGACATAAATCGATTATAATCCTTACCACTTCTCAATTAACTTGCCCAAAATTCAAAGTGATAAGGCTTGGCCTATTAAACATACGTTTATTTCTAATTCAAATTCAATTATAACTTTAATTAGTTAAGCCAGCAGAATGAGTTCAAATAAGTCAAATATCACATGATAAGATCCTAAGTCTACCCGGACTTAACATGCTTTAGCTACGTACAGACTCTCGTCACCTCGTGCGTACGTAGCACCCACAACTGGTTGCACATAATAATAATTATGACCTAGGGGTAGTTTCCCCCTCACAGAGTTAGAGAAGAGACTTACCTCGCTCTGAAGTTCTATAACCGACTCCAAAGCATCTCTAACACCTCAAAATAATGGCCATCGGTCCAAAACTATTCGAACAACATGCAAGCCAATCAAAATATACTCTAATACCCATAACTAATCAATTTAAACAATTCCCAATTCCGCTCGAAAAATCTATAAAATCAACCCTCGGGCCCACGTGCCCGGATTCCAAAACATTTTTGAAGATAACTTTACCCATAACACCACGAACTAGAATATATAACTTATTCCAAATTCCATGTCAAATTTCATGGTCAAAATCCACAAATACCAATGTCGCGACCCAAAATCCTTTAATGGCCGTGATGGCACCTAACACCGCTGTCAGGCAAGCCAGTATTATATGATTAACTTAATTACCCATTTTAGTATTTTAAAATAATAATTTCCCTCAATTTAATAGTAAAAGATGGAATTTCCAGCGTAAATGAAAGTATTTTCACAATCTCAATACTGAACAACTCATAATCACCCCAAAACCCGTTGTCACAAGTGCATGAGCATTAACTAGGGAGTATGATAAAAAAACGACATCTGTCTAGAATACAAAATTTGACAGGGAAAATGTAAAATATCTCGGATGGAGACTCTGTGCGTGCTGCGGACTCGTAACGTGGAATGCAGCTCACCTGAGTCCCCGCAATAACCGTGCCTCTGCGCCCATAGAGCCACTAGACATAAATGCATCTGCACAAGCAAATGTGCAGCAAGTGTAGTATGAGTGCGTAAATCAACGCGTACCCAGGAAATATCCAGTCTAACCTCGAATAAATAGTGACGAGGGGTCGACTCCGACACTTACTATGGGCTAACAATAAAATATCGATAATATAATTAAGCATGGATTGTATAGAACGGTTGTAAACTCAATAACATGAAGTAAGTAAACAATTCTTTTGTTAATAGAAAATTTCAAAATTTATTTTCATCATTTAACATTTTGTATCTCAGGCCACAATGAAGCAATATCAATTATTATAAATTCCAAAGCAACCAATTAAATCATGCGCAAATCATGCCGCGGTCGTACGACCCGATCCAACATAAATATTTAAATTGTGCACTGGCGAGGGTCGAACGACACGAACCATAGATGCATCTATCTGCTACCGAGGCGTTCGACCCACTCCACAAAAGAGAAAACACATTAAACAACCAATTCAATATTTATTAAGGGGCGAATATTCCAAGAATTACATATTTTCATTTAACGGTCAAGTAAATGAAGTTTAACCTAGTTTACAATTCCTTTATCGAGTTTTTAAATGTTTTAAACAGTTAAATTAACAAGTAGGGCGCAAACATCGCAAGTACAACATGATATGGGACTTAGACTACTCGGACATAAGCATAATAGTAACTACGCACGGACTCTCGTCACCTCATGCGTACGTAGCCCCCACAAATAGAAGGAGACTTACCTCGCTCCGAAGTTCTATAACCGGATCCAAAGCCTTTCCAACAATTCCAACCAAAGCCCAATGCTCCAAAACTAGTCAATAAATATGAAAATTCATAAATATATACTCTAATACTCATTATAATTTAATTTACAACAATTTCCAACTCCGCTCGAAAAGTCGATAAAAATCACCCTCGGGCCCACGTGCCCGGATTCCAAATATTTTCAAAGATAAACATTACCCATAATCCCACGAATTCAAATATATAATTCATTCTAAATTCCATGCCCAAATTCGTGGTCAAAATCCAAAAATACCCATTTTTAGGTTTTCTACCAAAATCCCGAATTTCTACATATTTTCATGTCTAAATCCATGTATAAACCTTGTATTTAACTCACAACTAGTAGGATTCACTTAACTTATGATTGAGGGTGAAAATGATACTCCAAATCCACTCCTAGGTTGGCTCCCATGAAGGAAATAAGATAAAAATGGCCAAAACCCGTATTTTTACAACTTATACACTGCCCAGACAACCCTCCTTCGCGAACGCGGCAAAACTTCTTCACGTTCATGCTCAGCAAGCCCAGGGCCAGGCCCAGAAAAACTTCTTCACGTTCGTGCTCCTCACGACACGTTCGCGAAGCCTTCCGCCCTCACTGTTTCGTGTTCGCCAACCCGGCCTCGCGTTCGCGTAGGCTAAACAGCCTCAGGCCCAGCTCCTCACTTCCTTCTATGCGTTCGCGACTGCCCAATCACGTTCGCTTAGGTCCCTCAAGCACTTCACCGCGTTCGCGTCTCTCCAATCGCGTTCGCGATGGGAAAATCCAGCAGCCCCCAAAAGTCTCCTTCGCGAATGCATGAGTCCCTCCACGTTCGCAGAGAAGGAAACCAGATAGCAGCAACAGCTGCAGCACATCATTCCAATTTGGTCTGAAACCACCCCGAAACACACCCGAGGCCCCCGGGACCCCGTCCAATCACACAAACCAGTCCCATAACATAACACAAACTTGCTCGAGGCCTCTAATCATATCAAACAATATCAAAATCATGAATCGCACCCCAATTCAAGCTTAATGGACTTTAGAACTTCAAACTTCTACATTAGATGCCGAAACCTATCAAATCACGTCTGATTGACCTCATATTTTGCACACAAGTCACATTTAACATTATGGACCTACTCCAACTTCCGAAATCATAATCCGTCCCCAATATAAAAAATTTCACTCCCGATCAAACTTCTAAAAAACCTTCAAACTCATATCTTTCGCCAAATGACCCCGAAATGCCCTACAGACCTCTGAATCCACTTCCGGACGCGCTCCCAATACCAAAATCACCATACAGAGCTATTCCCATACTCGGAATCCCAAACGAACATTGATAACATTGAAATGCACTTGAACCCAAATTTATGAAATCATTCCAAAATGCCAACTTCCACCATAGGCGCTGAAACATTCCCGGGGCATCCAAAACCCGATCCGGACATACGTCCAAGTCCAAAATTATTATAAGAACCCATTGAGATCTTCAAATCCCGATTCCGAGGTCGTTTATTCAAAAATCACATCTTAGTCAATTTTTCCAACTTAAAGCTTCTGAGATGGGAATTATTTTTCCAAATTAACTACAAACTTCCCGAAATTCAATTCCTACCAAACGTACAAGTCATAATACCTGAATTGAAGCTGCTCATGGCCTCAAACAGCCTAACGACACGCTAGAGCTCAAAACGATCGGTCGGGTCGTTACAACCAATTTCTAGGTTTTTCTACCAAAATAAAATAATTCCCCAAATTTTACTCCTTAAATCCACATATAAACCTTACATTTAGCTCACAACAAGTGGGAAATTACTTACTTTGTGTTACATGAAGAAACTCCTCAAACTCGCGCATGAAACGAGCTCCAAAAATCCCAAATGAAAATGATGAAATGACCAAGTTCGATCCTTTATGTTCTACCCAGTTTTCACTTCTGCAGACAGAATTGCCGCATCTGCGGTCTCGCTTTTGCGAGTAAAAACTCGCTTCTGAGAACGTCCCTCACCTGGGCAATATCTGCTTCTGCGTGCCAAAATGCGCTTCTACGCAGGCGCTGCTGCACACAAAATGTCGCTTCTGCGGCCTTCCCCCTCAACCCAGCTCCTGTTTCTGCGCTCCTGTGCCAGTATCTGCAAGCCCGTAGGTGCGGCAATTTCCTCGCACCTGAGAATCCATCCACCCTCACTCAATTCCGCATCTACAATGCCTGGGACACTTCTGCGGTCTCGCACCTTCGGCCCTTTTCTCGCAGGTGCGATTGCACAAGACACCAGCTGCCTCAGCTGTTCCCCCAACCCCAAATTCGATCCGTTAACCCTTTGAAATCCACCCGAGGCACTCGGGACCTTAACCAATTATAACAATGCGTTCTAAAACACATTACGAACTTAGTCGAGGACTCAAATCACGCCAAACAACATCAAAACTACAAATCGACAAGTGAAGTCCTTCTTTGACTTTCAAACTTCCAAAC
This sequence comes from Nicotiana tomentosiformis, assembly GCF_000390325.3. Taxonomy (NCBI): domain Eukaryota; kingdom Viridiplantae; phylum Streptophyta; class Magnoliopsida; order Solanales; family Solanaceae; genus Nicotiana; species Nicotiana tomentosiformis. The sequence goes on along the minus strand of NC_090819.1, from coordinate 92,951,626 downwards.
TTCGACGAACGCGTCCGAATCATATCAAATCAAGTCCGATTGACCTCAAATTTTGTACACAAGTCATAATTCACATTACGGACCTACTCCCACTTCCAGAATTGGAATCCGACCCCGATGTCAAAAAGTCCACTCCCGGTAAAACTTCCCAAAATCATCCAAATCTCCAACTTTCGTCAAATGACGCCGAAATGACCTACAGACCTCCAAATTGATATCCGGATACGCTCCTAAGAAACAAATCATCATACGAATCTGTTGGAACCTTCAGATTCCGCTTTCGAGGTCGTTTACTCAAAAGTCAGACCTTAGTCAATTCTTCCAACTTATGGCTTCCAAAATTAAGATTTTCCTTCCAAATCACCCCCAAACTTCCCAAAGTTCCATTCCGACCACACGTACAAGTCATAATACCTGAAGTGAGGCTACTCAATGCCTCAAACCACCAAAAGACGCGCTAGATCTCAAAACAACCGATCGGGTCGTTACATCATCTCCTACTTAAACATACGTTCGTACTCGAACGTGCTAAGAACTTCTCCGGAGTTGTCCAAATTTACTGTTTAACACCTTATGCACCTACTCGTGCCATCACAACCTAGTTGGGCACATTAGCTCGAGTCGAACTGAAGGTACTCCCTTTTATTTAGTCAATAAGCCTTAGAACCAAATTCCAACTTCCGAATTTCTTTACAAGACCTGATTCTAACACACGAACGTCGTACCAATCACCACACACTATACCAAAACATGATCATGCATCTATGCGAAAATCACACCACGCACCACATAAATCGGTTTCCCATAATAACATCCCTCAACCACAATAACTAAAATTTTACGAATCTGATGCCCGCAATACACATCATAATACAAATAAGCCTGGATTTAATCCTCACAATACTGCCATGACAGAGAAGATGTGTAGAAATTCATAACCACCTACTGAATCAATCAAATCATGGAGTAGCTTCTCCTGATAAGGACCATAACCTCATTCTGAATCGAATAACGATATTCTCTCTTTAATATACCTTATATAAATATGATTGCACTGATTTCAGGTCCAATAGTCTCATATCACCCAGTATAAGTTACACAGGCAATAGGCCACCTCAAACACTGACCAAGATCTCGTACAACACCATCAATGCGCCAACATGCTACAACCTCGAATGCGATATATGAGGAAAGCAGACTATGGAATGGAACTTCCTAGCTCGCGTAACAAATAAAACGGTCGAAAAGATGCTATGAACTCTCCGCAGTGAATGAGAATCAACATACACAAAAACAAATATATGGAACCGTACTCAACATCTCATTGTTACAGGGTGCAACCGAATCCACCCATAACAACAAATAAGGGAATACCCATCCAGCCACAATGCTTATACCTACGAAATACCGAATATCGACCACAAGCATGCCAAGTGCACTATACAAGTCCTGGGGAGACGGATAGTGCCATACGCTACGAAACCCAAGCACAACTAAGGTGCAATAAATGACCTGCATATCGAGAGCCATTCTATCACATAACACCATAAGCTACACGGGGCCTCAAAACATGTGCGAATAATCAAGTCGTCTCACAACCCACATGGCACAATAGAGTATTACATGGAATAACTGACGACGGGAATGACATCCAATATCGGAAGACTCTTCCATAAGCAATGCAATGCTGAATGAACACATCCGTCCTGATGTAGAGCACACATCTACATTAGACCCATCAACGGACCTTAAGCCGAATCTGATGCTACTATACTGGGATACTAACCTTTCAAGGATCCACAATAACCCCTTCCCATGACACACAAGAACAATCACCAAATCCGGAACAACCCACACAGTCCACAACCCAAGTAATAGAACGCCTTTTAGGCATAAACTCGCACAATTAGCGATTATCACCAAAATCTTCATACTTGGTTTCAATCTATAACAATCAAGTGGCTACCATGCCACACTTGTAGAATCCTCCCCATGGGGTATGCTCTCACAATCCCCACCAAGGTAGCAAAGTCCACATATACATACCATCAACCGTATTAATTCTGTAAGGTAAACCACAATCTGCAATTCAATACACAATGCCTCTCCCACAGAATTCCACCCTCAGGTTACACTAAAGAAAAATGCCCGCTTACTTTGAACATATGAATTCTCCTCTGCCCATTCGAGCCTGTGACATTCTTGACAACATCGAATTGCAACCTTGATCCTCAACTCAAAATCCCATGCCGCTCACTGCACTTATAAAACTGCTATGCGAGAATACCAGAATTCATCATAACCCCTGAACTACTAGTAGAATGAGCAGTTCATTGGCTAGAAAACCTTCGCTTAGCTTATTTCAGAAGAACTAATGTGACACGCAACTGAATTCCCAAACTGCAAAAAATACAACCCTCAAGTCATGATCTACTTGCCATAACTCTGCCAGAATCTATTTACACAACAAAGCCATTTGAATCAAATACCTCCCAAATTAAACAAGTTATGGTGGTTGTCGAGCCTGCACGTATAACCACAAACCACATGTGTAACTTAACACGCTGAAGGAACTGATCATTGCCACAATCATGCTGATTCAATCGTTACCACCGACCCAACTTCTTTAAATTTACTCCAGACTTGACTTAGAAATGTCGTTAGCTCCAATCACAACATAACGAACTCAATCCGCACTCATCCCAAGTGACCCGAATCGCGAGACTACATCGTCTCAATACCCATGAATCACCTCATACCCTAATCATGCGCATAATGGCACCTCCAACTGGTATACCCATTCTACAAGACTTCCCACAAATCCGAAGTTGTTTCTTCCTTTCTGCCAATACTGCACCGCTTACCCGGTGATAACATAGATCACTCGAAGTCCCGTTCACAATCCACTGCAAAACTCGATCTTTAACACAACAGACCCGAAATCCTTAGGCACCGCACTTAAATCCTTGAACTCACTGAACCGTTGTTGAGAGTCACCCGCACAAACAGACAACCACGTGATCCAATCGTAGAAGGTGGGGCTCTCCCACTAAGATTTAAGCTACGATTACATAAATCTAGAATTCACTAAGATTCCTCCTTCTCAATTATCATGATCTCGCACTGTTAACCCGCCAAATTTCTCAAAATCTTTTTGTTAAACATCTCATGAGCATTATGAATCATCAACCACAATCACATATTCGACCTCTTATCGGTAGCAAGTAAAATCCTTCGTAGAAGCTTCATCAATATAAAACAACCGCTAACCTATTCATAGGAGATAACCCACATGTGGAATTTCATGCCGACATCTTCCAACGACGTTGCATTGGGTTCAATTACCATGCAGTCAATAACCTTTCTAAGCCCATGCTCGTCTAGCAGCTGTACAAGACCATTCATTCCCTATTGACATCAACTGAGAGTTCAACAATATTATTCGAACTCAAGTCATATTGCATCTGAATGATAATTAATTCTTCACACCCCTCTTTATTTCAAGCAAACTCCTTCTTGCCATATTCAATCTTTTTCCATACAATGACCATTATTCTAAATAAAATACGTAGACCAAATCACCTTTCATCACGATTCCCAAACCGTTCAGCACTTTCTCAAAGTACGTGGCTATCCTACCACATAATTCATATACTACTCTGCCTCTCCCACTTCGGTCAAACCATCTCCCACATGTCCTTCCTCATTCTTCGTTATCCAAATATTGTATCAAATCAAAATCCATCGCTGTAGCACTTGTGCTACTAAATTGCTACCAACTTTAAGCCTCCTAGAAGACCATCTTCCTCGAGCCATCACATTAGAATTACCAATTCGATCCTGAACCATTGTACACTGCTATTTCTGACCACCGCCTCTGAGGCACCATTTCACAATACCCTACCCCAAAGGCAAAATCAAAGACGATCATAACATTGGCGAACTGTAATGCGTTCCAACAAGTATGACGACACTGCATCATAATGAAAATTTCCATCACACTCGGAGATACCAAGTCTCGTTACTCCTTCAACCTAAACCTGAAAATTCATAGTCCATTTGCCTTTCCTTTGATGGAATTAAATACTGAATCTCTAAATCATGCACTGAGAGATCCTCTTTTTAAGCCATTCACTGCCTCGACACATAAACAAACACCTTACCATTACACCGACATTGTATGATAACTACACATAGACATCATAGAAATACGTGCACAGTCTCGAAACCATAGAGAATACAGATACTAAGCTGGACAAAAGAACATCCTTCCGCAAGGCGATGATAATAGCCTGCCCGAACACGCATGGAAAATATCCTGCACCACGTCTGTAGTACCCATACAACTCCTGGATGTCCAATTGACAACAAACGCTTCACGTGGCATAAGATTGGATAGGAAGGAAATAAAGGCATAAGCCTCTATGGAATCAAACCGCACGATGAGAAAATCAAGAAGGGAAGTACTCCTAACAACCCTATAGCCTCTCGAAGATAAGTATAGACGTCTCCGTACCGATCCGCAAGACTCTACTAGACTTGCTCATGACCCATGAGACATAAATGAACCTAATGCTCTGATACCAAGTTGTCACTACCCAAAACCCGATGCAGGTCATGATGGTGCCTAACACCTCCATCAGGCAAGCCAACGATGATTTACCAATTTAATTACTCATTTTAATATTTTTGACATCTAAATTTTTCTTAATTAAATAATATAAAATAGAATTTACAAAGTAAATGAAAACATTTATACGAACGACAATAATAAATAACCTGAAGGAAATTCCCAAAATCCGGTGTCACAAGTGCATGAGGTTTTCTAAGGAATACAATAATAATAATACAACATCTGTCCCGAATGTAATGAGATAGAGTAAAATAAATAGCACAATGAAGACTCGGTGTCCTGCGATGCGTAGCCTGGGATGCTGCTCACATAAAGTCTTCTCAACAGGTGCGCCTATGAGCTAAGGTGGTCATCAAATGAGCATGCCAGATCCTGCACATATTGTGCAGAAGTACATCATGAGTACGTAGATCAACGCGTACCGAGTAAGTATCTAGTCTAACCACAGAGAAGTAGGGACGAGGGGTTGACATCGACACTTCCTAGAGGTCCAAATAAATAACAAGATAATTCATAACAAATATGAAATGTACAGTTGTAGTGAAATAAATCTAAAATCTCATATATTTTTTTCCAATTTATTCCCTTTAGTAAATAAATTTCCTCTATCTTGTATTATTTCTTAATATCTCCGAACATGCCAAGTGTAAATACTAATAAATAAGAAATACCATAACATGCCGGGCATCAGTGGAAAGACAAGCTTGTGAACATTCGGCTACTAGTGATATAACACATGATACTGCTGAGGTCATTCGACCTAATCTAGAATAATGTGTACATTACCGAGGGTCTAGCGGCACGAACCATAGTGTGATGACCCAAAATGTCATCTTTAAATTTAATAAGTAATTATGTGTTCTAAGACCTCAAAAAATACCATTTATCATTCCTCGACTTGCGTGTATAGTTCGTACAATTTTCCGGAAAGTTTTTATGTGAAAAATAGATTAAAATGGAAAATAGAGCTTTAAAATTCAAGTGAGTTGATCTTAGTCAATATTTTTAGCAACCAGACCCGGATCGGTGTTTTGACAGTTCCGATAACTCCGTATCGTGATTTGGGACTTGGGCGTATGCCCGAAATTTAATTTGGAGGTCCCTAGCTCAAGTTATGACCATTTAACGGAACTAGCAATTTAAAGGCTAAATATTCCAAGTTTGACTACAGGATTGACTTTTTGATATCAGAGCCGGAATCTGATTCTGGAAATTTGAACAGCTTCGTTATGTCATTTATGACTTGTGTGCCAAATTTGACATCATTCCGGATTCATTTAATATGTTTTGGCACGAGATTTGCAAATTGAAAGTTTAGAACTCAAAGTTCGAATCGGGTGTGAATTGTAATTTCATTGTTGTTTGACGTGATTTTAGACCCCGAGTCAGTTCGTATTATGTTACAGGACTTGTTGGTATATTCGAGCGGGGTCTCGAGTACCCCGAGAGTGAAACGGATTGAAATCGGAACAAGAATTGGATTTAAGCAAAATCTGAAATTTTGAGTTCTCCGCAGGTGCGAGCTCGCAGAAGCGAGACTTCCATCGCAGATGCGGTCTTCCCAGGTGCGGCCCTTTTGCGCAGAAGTGGACGTCGCAGCTGCAACATTTTGTCCGCAGATGCGGAATCTCGCCTGGCTGCCCCACTTCGCACATGCGAGACCGCATGTGCGAAAATATAGCCCGCAAAAATCGGGTCTTAGCCATTTTTACTCATTTTTGAGTTTTAAGTCTCGGATTTGGGCGATTTCAAAAGGGATTTTCACGACTTTGAACTGCGTAAGTGTTCTTTTTCATAAAGTGATTATATTTCACAAATCCATGTCTATATTTATCATTTATTTCGGATTAGATGGAAGAAATTGGAATTTTTGTAAAACTTTCCAAAAATGAAAAATTAAGATTTGAAGGTCCATTTGATATCGGAATTGGACAAATTTTGTATGGTTGAACTCGTATCGGAATGGGTGTTCGGATTTCGTGCATTTTTATGGGATTTGAGATGTGGGTCCCACTGCCGAATATTTTAATGAATTTTAGATTTTTATCTGGAAATATTATAAATTCATATGGAATTAATTCCTATGATTCGTATTGAATATATCGAATTTTTTGTGAATAGATTTGAAGCTTTTGAAGGCAAATTTAAAAGGAAAAGCTGTGGTTGAATAATTGATTGGAATTTGCAAAGCGAGGTAAGTGTCGGGGTTAACCTTGACTTGAGGGAATAGAACCCTTAAATTATTTGTTATATGAATTTCATGTAAACGACGTATAGGCGAGGTGACGAGTGTCTATACGTCGTCAAATTAATTGTTTACCTGCTTACTTGAAAAATCATAAATTGGTTTTAATCATAAATTAATTATTATAATAATTATTTCTCACTTATTCTTTGCAAATATAAATTCTTGAATTCCAGCATTAATTGTTACATGCTATTTGAATTATATGCCTTAATTGTTATTTAACATTTAGCATATTAAATATTAAACTGCCTATTTGCTCCCTGATTTTTATAATAATTTGCTAATTGTTATTGTTTGCTTCATAATTAAACCATATTTATTGTATGCTTGTTGTCTTATAATTTTATATTAATTATTACATTTATTGGGAAAATTTCTTCTATAAGAATTGGTAAATGAAAAAGTTGGAGGAGCTGGCTGCACGCCGCAACATGGTTGATTATAATGAATATATTGGACGATCGGGTTGCACGCTGAAATAGACTTATTAAAAGTCTATATTGGAGGATCGGGTTGCACGCTGCAACAGACTTATTAAAAGTCAATATTGAAGGATCGGGTTGCACGCCGCAACAGACTTATTAAAAGTCAATATTGGAGGATCGGGTTGCACGCCGCAATATGATTAATTATAATGAATATATTGTGAGAGTGGGTTGCACGCTGCAACTGAATTGATGGAAATGATAATTGGTTATGACTGCTGAGTTGACTTCAATTATTATAAATGAGTTACTTGATTTATTTCTATTATTGTTGTTGTATCTAATATTGCGTACAGGTAATATAAGTGAACCGCCTTAGCCTCGTCACTACTTCGTCGAGGTTAGGCTCAGCACTTATCAGTACATGGGGTCGGTTGTACTGATACTACACTCTGCACTTCTTGTGCAGATTTTGGAGTTGGTCCCAGCGGCGTGCCATAGTTTTGCTCGGATTTCAGCTACTCGGAGGAGACTTGAGGTATAACTGCACGGCGTCCGCAGTTCTGAAGTCCCCGTCTATTTCACTTTAGCTGTGTGTTTATTTTCAGACAGCTTTACTTTATTCAAACCTTTATTTATATTTATTCTAGAAGCTCGTGCACTTGTGACACTAATACTGGGATGGTATTTAGACACCGTTGTTTGATGGATTATTTCACTATATTTCAAACTTTGCTTCCGCATTTGTTTTCTTGTTATTAATACATTTAAAAATTATTTTAAAATGGATAATATTATTCTAACGTTGGCTTGCCTAGCAAGTGAACTGTTAGGCGCCATCACGGTCCGAAGGTGAGAATTTCGGGTTGTGACAAATAGATGCATCTATATACTATCGAGGCTTTCGGCCCTCTCTACAAGAAAGGGAAGGAAGTTCCCGAATTACGAGACACACATTTACAATACAACACATGGGCATAAATGGATTATAATCTTTACCACTTCTCAATTTACTTGCCCAAAATTCAAAGTGTTAAGGCTTGGCCTATTATACATACGTTTATTTCTAATTCAAACTCAGTTATAACTTTAATTAGTTAAGCCAGCATAATGAGTTCAAATAATTCAAATATCACAGGATAAGATCCTAAGTCTACCCGGACATAACATGCTTTAGTTACGTACGGACTCTTGTCACCTCGTGTATACGTAGCACCCACAACTGGTTGCACATACCAATAATTATCACCTAGGGGTAGTTTCCCCCTCACAGAGTTAGACACGAGACTTACCTCTCTTTGACGTTCCATAACCGACTCCAAAGCCTCTCTAACGCCTCAAACCAATGCATGTCGGTCAAAAATTGTTCTAACAAGGTGCAAACCAATCAAAATATACTCTAATACTCATAATTAATTAATTTAAACAATTCTAAACTCCGCTCGAAAAATCTATGAAATTAACCCTCGGGACCACGTACCTGGATTCCGTAAAGTTTTCGAAAATAACTTTACCCATAACACCACGAACTAAAATATATAACTTATTCCAAATTCCATGTCAAATTCCATGGTCAAAATCCACAAATACCAATTTCTAGATTTTTCTACCAAAATCCCAAATTTTCCCAAATTTTCCTCCTTAAATCAAGATATAAACCTTACATTTAGCTCACAACAAGTGGAAAATTACGTACCTTGTATTATATAAAAAAACTCTTAAAAATCGCCCAAGAACCGAGCTCTAAAAATCCCAAACTAATATGATGAAATGACCAAGTTCGATCCCTTATGTTTTGCCTAGTTTTCGCTTCTTCGGACAGAATTGCCGCATCTGCGGTTTCGCTTTTCAGAGAAAAAACTCGCTTCTGCGAACGTCCCTCACCTGGGCCATCTCCGCTTCTGCATGCCAAAATGCGATTCTGCGCACAAACTGCCGCTTTTGGGGCTTTCCCCTCAGTCAAGCTCCCGCTTCTTCACTCCCCCGCCCGTATATGTGAGCCCGCAAGTGTGGCAATTTACTCGCACTTGCAAATCCATCCACCCTCACTCCATTCCGCATCTGTAACCCCCGGGTCCCTTTACTCACAGGTGCGATTGCACCAGACACCAGTTGCCTCTGCTTTTCTCCCAAGCCCAAACTTGATCCGTTAACCCTCCAAAATCCACTCGAGTCCATCGGGACCTTAACCAATTATGCCAACGCATTCCAAAACACATTAGGAACTTAGTCGAGGCCTCAAATCATGCCAAACAACATAAAAACTATGAATCGACGGTCAAAATCTTTCTTTGACTTTCAAACTTCCAAACTTCCAAACTTCCAAACTTCGACGAATCATATCAAATCAAGTTTGATTGACCTCAAATTTTGCACATAAGTCATAGTTGACATTACGGACCTACTCCCACTTTCGGAATCAGAATCCGACCCCGATGTCAAAAAGTCCACTTTCGGTCAAACTTCCCAAAATCATCCAAATCTCCAACTTTCGCCAAATGATGCCGAAATTACCCACGGACCTCTAAATCGACATCCGGACACGCTCCTAAGACCAAAATCATCATACGAACCTATTGAAACCTTCAAATTTTGATTCCGAGGTCATTTACTCAAAAGTCAGACTTTAGTCAAGTCTTCCAACTTAAGTCATAAAACCTGAAGTAAGGCTACTCAAAATCTCAAACCGCCGAACGATGCGCTAGAGCTCAAAACGACCGGTCGGGTCATTACAATAAACAACTCCAAACCTTGGCTTTTGTTCAATTATTTGGTAAACTGAAAGCTCCTCGTGGATCCAGTGGTAGTGTAAAGGATGTTAATGGTACATTTTATGGCCTTTGACAAGGATAAGATTATCATAGCATCATTATTGTTCTGTATATTCTCAAAGGTTAACCTTAGAGATCCAAATCCTTAGACCGTCTATTAATAATTTGTATCTTCCCTATTATACAACTGATAAATTAGTTTATCTTGACGACAAGAGATGTGGTTTCTCTTTGTTAACTATTAAGATGTATGTTGGGGATCATGAGTTTATACTTAAACTAATGATCAACTGCAGAAGAACAACCGCATAGTTGTGCAACAACAGTAGAGGGACGACTACACAGTTGTTCTTCTCTTGGCTTTTGTACTTATAGCAACCTTGAAGATAACTTCTTTTAACTTATTAGGAAACTCTTTTGTTGTTTATTTGTATTTTTGTCGCATAGCAAGGGGAGAATCTACATAAAGTTCATTGTGTCTGCATCTTTTGGTTGTGTTGCACATTGTGAAACTAACAGAACTTCGTCATTAGGATCAGTTGCTTGCTTCGTTTCATGTGATGATTCTTGATTTCCTACAGCCTTAACATTAGTTCCAATATGAGCACTTGTAATTCATTGACATTGTTGTGACATTTATAGTAATATTCCTGCTTTGCTAGTCTCTTTCAGTAGTGTAATATTAAAGTATCTAGAGTTAGGATTCTTGATGTCATCAGATGATTCATATCTTTTTCATTATAGGTAATTTAGAAGCAAAAAAGGTTCGTGGTCCTACTTTACTGAAAGATATTTGGAAACTTCCGTCGGGGAAGACAATTGATGTGCCGTTTAATAATCGTAACCAAGCTATTGGGAAAGAGGGTCGAAAGATTGCTAGTTTTCTAGGAATTATTTCCAGAACTCCAGAACTAGCACCTCTACATGTAGATGATTGGAGAAATTTTGATAACGAGGAAAAGAAGAAATTGGTGGATTTTGTGAGGGTATTATTATTATTATTATTATTATTATTATTATTATTATTATTATTATTATTATTATTTCGTGCACATGCTCTATCTTTTATACATGATAGAAGTGTGACTTAAAAGGTGAGTATGCGCGAAAATATAAGACTAAAGACGCTTTGCTAAAAAATAGACCAAGTCGCATACCGAGGGATCAATGGAGTGGTCTTGTCTCTTATTGGCTTTCTGATAAAGCTAAGGTATCAATCTTGAAAATTCTCCTAGCTCATTTTTATAGCGTTTTGGGTTTTGTTATGCTCAATTTATATTTATAAGATATTGCTTTAATGTTTCAATGACAAAGACGTACCCAAGCAAATAGAAACAATAGTGCCAAGCAAACGAGGCCTCACATAGGAGGATCCACACGTATTGTTACCTTGATGAATGAGCAAGTAAACCTGTGAAAATTACAAACTATAATATTTTAAACTTTGTTTGTCATGTATATATGATATCACTTTTATTATATTAGGCTATAAACGGGATAGAACCTACACGAGCAGAAATTTTCATATTAACTCATAAAAAACATAAGTATGGTAGGCCATTGGATGATGATTCTGCAAAGACAATCGTAAGATTTATTCTTTCTTTTATTTTTTTTGTTTGATGACTCCGTCAAACAAGGTACAATTTTTTCCTATTCATGAATTCTAAAATGGATTTATTGTGTATTCTATGGTCAGAAAATGATAAATGAAAGGATGAGCAATAGTGAGAGATCTACTGAGCAACCTCCTTGTAGTGTTGCTTGGGAAGGCGATGTGTATTCCCAGGTATAGGAAAATGAAAAAAATGGGTATGTTTGTGGTTTAGAATTTGATCCAACTCCTTCTGTTCTATGGGGTAGTAGGTCATCCTTAGAAAATATTGTTGCAGATGATGCTTCTAATGAGGTTATACAAATTTAGAACAAGAGATAATCGAGTTAAAGGAGAAACAAAATGAAGAAATGAATATGATAAAACAAAATCAGGAGAAGATGCAATCAACATTAATCCAAATGAGACAATTAATGCGCAAATATACTCCTAATGCATCTATGCCTCAAAGTAGCAATGGCACCTTAGGTGAACAGGTAACTCCATTTCATAAACTTTAGATATTTTTAATGAAATTCCAATCATATAAAAGTATTGTTATCTAACATGTTAATATTTATTAGATCCCCGACGTCAATAGTGGACATGAACGAGTACCACAAACATCAAGAATGCCTAGTATTGCTGAAAATGCTCAACCTTCTCATGGTACTACTCATCTTTGTCCTTCGTCGTTACTGTTTGAGTTTTCCTCCTTCGATTTTTATTAATTTGTTATTTTATTTGGGCTTACCACGGATGCTTCTTGCTTTTATATATTTCCTTTTCTCATTGTTGTTGATGTCACCAAAGGTTGTGATAATTTTTAGAAGTACAAGACACACTAGCATGTGTTGAACATTTCTATTACAGCCTGCCTAGGAGTTTCCTTCCTGTAAACAGGGAAAGAAAGTAGCAAACATATTTAAATATATTAACTTGCCATTTAAGTTTTTCTTTTTGATAGGTTTTTAGTTCTAATTAAATTTCAGACAATGGTTTTCTTAAAATATATTCTGTACATCCTCATTAATGGAGTGATCCACATCTTTACCCCTAGTTAGGTTCTAAACATGTTTGCTATAGGTTGCAGAGGATGGAAATTTGTGGGAGGTTGTTCTATTTATTACCAGTGACAAACCATTTCATATAGGTTGCAGATTTCTGCTGCTATTTCCTCAGGTTTGGAGTTGTATTATGCCTGGTAGGTGACCTTAGCACCAGTGTCCAATCCACCCCAGCTGCACTCCTATGTAATCCCTCACCATTAGATGAATTTGAAACGTTGTCCTGGTCCTCAACATTAACAGATGCAGCTTCCAAACAAGCGGTTTGTGCACCAGCTTCAACAGTAGCAGATGTATTTGGTGTACCTATTACAATAGTTGTTTTTACCTCCCTAGTGTACTGGCCCTGATCCTTAGAATATTGCCCAGCTGTTGTAGCAACGATCTCACCCAAATTCCACCTCACCATCACGTGTAGCTACAATATGAGAAGTGTTCGTGTCTAGCTTAGCAGTCTGCTCATCGCACATAGGAATTTCCACTCGTAACTCCTATTCGTGCTTCTCCACCCTAACTGATTTTTCGGCTGGTTCAACAGATGCAATAACAGGTCGATCATGTAATTCAAATCCTTTCAAAATTGAAGTCTTGCCTACAACATATGTTGCTTCAATATCAGCTGATGCCACTGTACCACTACCAAACAAAGACAATCTTCTAAAACTTCCATACCAGGCACCTGCATACATGTAAACCGGAGAATAGTGAAACTTTTCAAAGACCTATTAACAGGTTGTACAAACATAACATAGGTTGTAAAGTTGAGAGCTACTTTAAATTCAATTCCCAACTGGCCTATTATGCTCAGCTCCGTAGTAATTTTGATACTCCGCTTCTTCTATTGGTTCAAATGAAGTGCTCAACAACCAAAAACAAATATGATTTGTTTTCTTCGGTGATTATTGGTATTCTTCTATATATTCTTGAATCAGAAACCCAAGCATGTGTCCTCGTGAAGAGATTTGAACATATAATAATCTCATTCCTATTCAATTTTTTTCATACAAGATATCATTTTATATACACAAGAGGTTGGAAATGAAAAGGTAAGGAAAAGCCAACGGCTATAAGAGAGAAATTGGAAAAGATTCTTCAATGGCTTGAATTGGTCTTGCAGAATCTCTCTTTCCATGTATAAAAAGAGCGTTTCTTTGTTTCCTTATTGGCTTCATTCAGAATAGTGGATTCAACTTCTTTCCTTAGTTGACATATTCCTTAGTTGTAATTCAACTGCTTGACATAATTCAACTGCTTTCCTTTTCACCGTTAGCTGGAGGTAATGATTGAATGTACTCCTAGCTTGGCTCGAAATGATCGGAAGGGAAGCTTTGGAAGAGGTTTCGTAAATATGTCTGCAATTTGAAGCTCAGAAGGAATATATTGTGTAGTGAGTGCGCCAAGACCAACCTTTTATTGAACGAAATGATAGTCTATCTCAATATGCTTGGCTCGAGCATGAAACACTGGATTAATTGACATTTACAATGCACTTTTATTATAACAAAAATGCTGAGGTGAGTGATGTAGTGGAATACCGATGTCTCGAAGGAGAAAAGTTATCCAAACCAATTCAGCCGTCGTAGATGCCATGGATCAATATTCTCCTTCTGTGCTAGATCGAGACACTGTTGGTTGTTTCTTGGAGGACCATGAAATACAATTAGCACCTAGAAATATGCAAAATCCTGAAGTACTTCTCCTTGTATCCGGACAACCTGCCCAATATGCATCACAATACCCATAAAGTTTGAATGGACTTTGAGAAAGGAATTTAAGGCTGTAGTCTGTCGTTCCTTTTAGATATCGAAGAATTCTTTTGACGGTTCTCATATGTTCTTCCCTCGGATATTGGAGATGTTGGCAGACTTTGTTGACTGCATGAACAATGTCAGGTCGAGTGTAGGTGAGGTATTGGAGAGCACCTACTAAGCTTCGATACTCTGTTGGATCAATGGTTTTTGAGCCTTGAGGTGACGGCTGCGATTTTAATGCCATGGAAGTATTGATGTGAGAACAATTTGTGAGCCTGGCTCGATCTAGTAGTTCCTTTGCGTACCTACTTTGGGAAATAGTGATTCCTCTAGGGAAATATTGAACTTCGAGGCCAAGGAAGTAATGAAGTTGGCCAAGATCTTTGAGAGAGAATTCAGATTGTAGTTTCTTGATAAGATCCTCTAAAAATATGTCATTGTTTCCTGTGAGAACAATATCATCAATATAAATTAACATTAGTACAGTAATACTTTCTTTATGTAATGTAAAGAGAGAAGGATCAGCTTGACTGCATTTAAACCAAATATAAATAAGAAATTTTGATAAACGATCAAACCAAGCTCTAGGAGCTTGTTTAAGACCATAAAGTGACTTGTGCAGTTTGCAAACATGGTTTGGATGTTGAGGGTCCTTAAAGCGAGGAGGTTGTTCCATGTAATTGTCTCCATGAGGTAGCCATGAAGAAAGGCATTCTTGACATCTAGTTGTCGTATTATCCATTTTTGTGACACCGCAACTGCAAGAACAAGCCGAATTGTTGTGGCCTTAACTACTAGGCTATATGTTTCTTCATAAGCTATTCCTTCAATTTGCTTGTATCCTTGTGCAACTAGTCTAGCTTTGAATCTTTTGATCGATCCATCTTCTCTATGCTTGATACGAAAAATCCACTTGGATCTAATAATACTAGCATTAGATGGTCGGGAAACAATGGTCCATGTTTGGTTGGTGTGGGGTGCTTGGAGCTCTTCAAGCATGGCTTCACGCCAATGTGGGATGGTGAGAGCCGTTTTAACACTTTTTGGTACTGAAGTGGCCGTGGTAGTGGTCAAGGATTTATGTATCCGCTTTTCTCGATGCTGTTGAATGCTTTCAGCCAATATGGGGTCAAGATCAGGTTGAGTATCAAGTTTTCGACGAGTTATCATATGATGCTTATTTGTTTGTGCCACATCAAGACTTGAACCTGTAGAAGATGAGTTCAAATCAATGGTTAGACTATTACTCGGATCAGGTAAATCATTAACATTGATAGAGTTAGTGATGTTATTCTCGGTATCATTTGTAGGGCTAGCTTCAATATTTTCAGCTTGACTATGATCTTTATTCTTGTCAGGAAATATAGCTGGCATGACTTATGCATCATCAGTTGTTGTGATGTCATCCAGTACAATGTGTTGGTCCCCTTTTTTCATATGGAGGTCATTTATCTTTTCATCGGAGCTTTCCTTTTGAGGTTTGTTCTTCCCTTTTTGTATCCAAGAATCAGTGTCGGAAAATGTTGAGACGTCAAGATTCTCCTGCGATATACTTTCTTTGTTATAGGCACAAGGAAAAATAGTTGCATCAAAGACAACATGTCTAGATAAATAAATCCTATTTGTAGAAGGATCCAAACATCTCTATCCTTTTTGAATAGGACTATATCCCAAAAAGATGCATGGATATGTCTTCTTAGAAAATTTGTTCTTTCCATAATCTCTAAGGTAGGGAAAACACCTGCAACCAAAAATTCTTAAACTACCATAGTCAAGATGGTGATTGAATAATTTAAAGAATGGACTTTCCATATTCAGTGATTGAGAAGGCATACGATTTATGAGATAAACAGATGTAAAAAAAGCATCCACCTAATATTTGGTTGGTAAAAAAGCTTGAAAAAGTAGCGTGAGCCCTGTTTCTACAATATGACCATGGTTCCTTTCTGCCACACCATTTTGCTCAGGTGTGTTTGGACATGAAAATTGGTGATGAATTCCACAGTGAATCAGATGGTTTTTAAAATCAGTAGAAACAAATTCTCCGCCTCCATCACTTTGAAGAACTTTTATTTTACGCACAGACTGATTTTCTACCATTTTCTGAAAATTAAGAAATATTTTAAGAAAATCAGATTTTTTTCTCAACCGAAACAACCATGTGTATCTCCTGCAATCGTCGACAATAACAACATACTATCTCCGTTCCAGTTTATATAAACCTATTTCCTTTTTGGTCCGTTCTAAAAAGAATGACTTATTTCTAAATTTGGAAACAATTTTGCTTAAACTTACAATTCTACCCTTAATGAGAAGCTTTTATAAATACACAAATATTTTGGACCCCTTTTTGAATTATTTAGGACCACAAATTACAAAAGTCTTTATTTTTTCTTAAACTCCGGTCCCAATCAAACAAGTTCATTTGATTAATATTTAAAATGTTGACAGGATAAAATGGGTGCTGGAGCCCATAAATCACAATGTAGTTTACCTAATGGAAATTTCGAAATGTTATTTGATAATGAAAAGGAAATTCGACAGCTCTTTCCCATTTGGCAACTACTACAGACTGCTGGACGTTTTTTCCCAACTCGAAATATTTATCAAATGTTTTGACTTTAGAATCTTTAGATATCGCAAATGGGGATGTCCCATCCTTTGGTGCCAAATATTTTGCGAAGCTTTATTCTTAAAGGCGAGGAGAGCTTGTTGATTTATTTCTTCAAGAGCATAAAGTCCTCCCTTTTTGCATCCTTTAGCAAGTATCCTGCCTGTTGTTACTTAACCACAAAATCATCAGCAAAAGATTTAACGGAACGAGGATTGCCATGAGTCAGTTGTCCAACAGAGAGTAAATTTTTCTTTATATCAGGAAAATTTACTCTCTGTTGTTTTTAGTTTTCCTTCACCAATGTGAGAAATGGGAAGGCTGTCACCATTTCCTACAAATATAGATTCATTGCCCTTATATGAAGTAGTTTTGGCAAGTTTACCTGGATTGTTTAGGATGTGAGTTGTCGCTCTGGAATAAGCATAGAGTGAAGAATCTTCATGTTCGAGTTTCATTGCAGCAAGGGCCTTAGGAAGTTGGTCTTCGGGTTGAAAAGAATGGTCAAACCAATTCCAACATTCCAAGGCTGAGTGATTAGTCTTACCACAGATTTGGCAAATGATCACTTGTTCTTTCTTTTGTTGACGCGGATCGACACTATAATTATTTACCTTCGGCTGGTACGATATTTTATCATTGAAGTTTGGCCTAGCACTGTAATTACCATGGCGCGCTGCTGGAGCAAAGCCTCGTCCTCTCGAGTTAAACCTTCCTCCACCACGATGTCGTCCTCTTACTCTTTGTCCAACGAAAGTGTGTTCATGGTGAGGCTGCAAGTGATCTTTCTCCTCACTTTCATTAATCATCATTTGTTCATGAGATTGCAAGGATACAGCAAACTGATTATAAGTAGGATAAGGGGCTTTTGCTAACATAGCAGTTCGGAAATCCTTATATTTAGCACCAAAACCCCTAGCTAGTTGAAAAGTTTTACTTGTATCGTCCAATGGCTTTTTAATTGCAGCCAAGCTATCACATAAGCCTTTGAACTTGTTAGGATCGGGAACCCGGGTAGTGCGGAATATAGCCAAACAACGGTATAATGGCAATAACAAAGACAATGGAAGTTGATAACAACGACAATTAAAGTAGATAAAGAAGACACAAATTTAGCGTGGTTCGGTCAAAGTGACCTACGTCCACAAGCGGAGATGAGCAATTTACTATAACAATAAGAGTACAAAATTAGAGTAAATACTCTAATTAATCCCAAATACCCTAAGGGAATAACCTCACAAGATCACTCCAAAGAAAGGGTTCACACAAGTGCTTCCCAACACTAACTCTCATACAAAACACTCTTAATAAAGGAAGAAAAGAAGAAACAAGAAATGAAGACTCAAGTCTTGTTGGTGTGTTTCCAAATGAGTAGAGAGTCCTCATTATATAGGAAGAGAAGAAAGAAATGCTTGGCCAACAATTGGCAACATCCTCTCAAAATACAAGGCCATTTATTTGGCCAACAAGGCCTTAAATAATAGGCTCCAAATGTGCCAACAAGGCTCACAAATAAAAAGCCTAAAAATAAGGCCACCTTTTACAAATCTCCACCTTGGCCTAATTTTGGCTGATTTAGTAAATTTGCTTGACCTTCTCCGCAAAAGCCCCAATGGGCATATGTCAAAATTTAATGCCATCAAAATCAGACAAGTTGTCTGATACCGAAACTGCAGTAGGGCCTATAACAGTGGAGCCCAATAAAGTATACAACGAACCAGATCTGTGTGCTTTCATGATCACAAAAGTATCTTGAAAAACTTTTAAAACTCCACCTTCACTAGTGAATTTGCACCCAAGGGATTCTAAAGTGCCCAAAGATATGAGATTTTTCTTCAACTCACGAACATATCTAACATCAATGAGAGTTCTCACCACATCATCGTGCATTCTGAACCGAATTGTACCTTTGCCAATAACGTTGCAAGTAGCATTGTTACCCAGTTGGACAACTCCACTTGCAACTGAATCATATGTAGAAAATAAGTCCCTGCTAGGACACATATAATATGAACAACCGGAATCTAAAATCCACTCATTATCTAATCTGAAACTAGTTTCAGTTGCTAAAAATATAGTTCCCTCAATCTCATCAGTTGCTACACTAGCTTCGGCGGTGTCAGTATTTTTGTGCTCATTTTTTCTTTCTTTATGCTTTTCTTTATTTTTCAGTTTATAGCATTCAGAGATATTGTGACCTTTCTTATGACAATAGCGACACTGTAAATTATTGTATCTGGATATGGAGTCGAATTTGCCCCTAACAAACAAGCCAACTTCCGCTTGAGTTCCACTAGCTTCCCCAGTAATATCACTATCTATCTGTTCTTTTGATTTTAAGATAGATTTAATATCCTTATAAGAGATATTATCCTTTGCATAAAGCATAGTATCTCTTATATGCTTAAAAGATGGGGGTAGAGAACAAAGCAGTAACACGGCTTGATCCTCATCTTTAATTTCAGCATCTATATTACTCAAATCCATAATAATGGAATCAAAGGTATCAAGATGAGAGAGAATAGAGGTACCTTCACCCATACGAATTGTATAAAGCTTCTATTTCAGGTAAAGTCTATTTTCCACCGTCCTCTTCATATATAAGGTTTTCAATTTTTTCCACATGCCTTTGGCTGTGATTTCTACAGAAACTTCACGTAAAATCTCATTTGAGAGATTTAAAATGATACCTGCTTTTGCCCTTTTGTCTATGACTGCAAACTCCTCATCCGTCATTTTATCCGGCTTCTTCTCCTTTTCTTGTAACGCCAAGTCTAAGCCATCCTGAATTAGGATAGTTTCTATCTTTAATTGCCACATTCCGAAGTTTGCACTTCGATCAAATTTCTCACTTTGTTAGAGTAATTTTGGCTATTAAAACTAATCAGGTTAGATCCGGCTCTGATACCAATTTATTAGGATCGGAAACCCGGGTAGTGCGGACTATAGTCAAACAACGGTATAATGACAATAACAAAGACAATGGAAGTTGATAACATCGACAATTAAAGTAGATAAAGAAGACACAAATATAACGTGGTTCGATCAAAGTGACCTACGTCCACAAGCGGAGAGTGGCAATTTACTATAACAATAAGAGTATAAAATTAGAGTAAATACTCTAATTAATCCAAAATACCCTAAGGGAATAACCTCACAAGATCACTCCAAAGAAAGAGTTCACACAAGTGCTTCCCAACATTAACTCTCATACAAAACACTCTTAATAAAGGAAGAAAGGAAGAAACAAGAAATGAAGACTCAAGTCTTGTTGGTGTGTTTCCAAATGAGTAAAGAGTCCTCATTATATAGGAAGAGAAGAAAGAAATGCTTGGCCAACAATTGGCCACATCTTCTCAAAATACAAGGCCGTTTATTTGGCCAACAAGGCCTTAAATAAAAGGTTCCAAATGTGCCAACAAGGTTCACAAATAAAAAGCCTAAAAATAAGATCACCTTTTACGGAACTTCTTAAGGTATTCATCAAGAGACATGTTTCCCTTTTTGAGGGATGTCAATTTTTCATTCAAAAGTTGTTCTTTTTCAATCGTAGTAGGGAGAGTCTGATTCTCAATAGATTGCCATACCTGATGTGCCGTTTGGATGTTTTCCAACGACATTAGAACATCTGTCTCTATGTTTCTTAGTAACCAAGCCGTTAGTAAGACATCATTGTTGAGCCAGGTAAGGTATTGCGGATTTGGAGCAGCCTTTCCGTCGTCACCAGTGATTTCTTTTTCCGGCTTGCTTTCATTAGTAAGGTGATGTTCTAATCCAATACTCCGAATCAAAGGTTCTATTTGAGAACGCCAAAGTAAGAAGTTTGAAGTGTCTAGTTTCAATGAGATGAGACTAGTACACTAGTGCAAAGTTTGAAGAGAAAGAGAGGGTTCTTGCATTTGTTGGTTGGAATTGGCCATGAGAGTTTTGCTTGTTCCAATCTCTTGTGAGGGCTCTGTTACCAAGAAGAGATTTGAACATATAATAATCTCATTCCTATTCTATTTTATTCATTCAAGATATCATTTTATATACACAAGAGGTTGGAAATGAAAAGGTAAGGAAAAGCCAACGGCTATAAGAGAGAAATTGGAAAAGATTCATCAATGGCTTGAATTGGTCTTGCAGAATCTCTCTTTCCGTGTATAAAAAGAGCGTTTCTTTGTTTCCTTATTGGCTTCATTCAGAATATTAGATTCAGCTTCTTTCCTTAGTTGGTACTTGACATAATTCAACTGCTTGACATAATTCAACTACTTTCCTTTTCACCTCGATGCATATCGCATCAATGGCGGGCACTTTGGACTAACTAATTGAAAAACATCCTAGATAGCACGATCAACAGGAACATCAGTCTATTTTGTTCGTCAACAACAGGTTTCATTGAGTCTTGATTTTGGTTTCTTCTTTCTAGACCTTTATGCTAAGGTTATTGATCAGACAAGAATAGTGGCTGATGTCTACAGAGCTTCTTTGTTTTTTTTTTTTGTGTGTAATGGAATCCAAGGTATATACCGCATACTATTCTCAGAACAACCTTAACTCTGCTACTGTGACTTAGTCATTCCAGAAGTTAATGGCTAAGTTTAGAGTTACTCAGTTTACCTTTTCCCCATTCACATCTGCATCATTCGAGTTTTTCATCCAGTTGTCCCTCTAGAGAATCCTCATGAATAGCTAGTTTATGAAGGGAATAGGACTGTAAATTCCAAATCTATCAATCTGGTTTATGAAGCCATTGATGTTCAAATAATCTAGTTGTTTCTGCTTATAGATGTTGGGTGAGGGAGTTGGCTGACAAAGAATCTAGCAGTGATGGAATCTTCAAGATGTTATTTCATATTATACTTTATCCTTTAACACAGTTATTTCATAATTTCAGGTCCTACAGTCAGATGTTCGATAATTTAGCGTTTGGAAGATTTTAAAATGATGAAAAGTTGCGAAAATATTTTGAAGACCATCATTCGTCTGGATTAGTAATATGATGACATTAGCTATTTAGTCCAAACAATATATTTTTATGTTTTAAGTTATTCTGATATTAATATTTTTGATTAGTACTTCTTTTTGTTTGTTAAGATTTAATGAGATATACTTTGTTTTTTGAATTAATATTAATAAATTTTATTATTTGGGTTATATTCTATACAAATGTAGTAACTATTATTAATCGTGGCTAAATTATTGCTATTATTGCTTGTGACTTTCAGCGCTAATTTTGTTTGATATACCAGCTATAATAATGGACAATAATGGGTAAATTAAGATGTTTTCACAAGGGATATTGCAACCGTTATAACTGATATAAAACAATTACCGTTAAAGATATTGACTTTTAGCGGCAATTTAGTTAAACATATTAGCCATTAAAATGGACACTAAAAAGGCAAACTAAGATGTTTTAGGAAGGGATACTATGACTATTTTAATTGCCAGAAAATAATTGCCGTTAAAGAATCGAACTTTTAGCGGCAATTATTTTGAATTTAACGACTATAAAAATGGATGCAAAAGAAGTATAATTAGCAGTTTGGATTAGATTTAGTAGCCATTATAATTGCCCCAAACAATTTTCGTTAGAGATGCGAACTTTTAGCGGCAATTATTTTTAATTTAGCGGCTATAAAATTAGATGCTAAAGAAGTATAGTTAGCTGTTTTGGATTGGATTTAGTAGCAATTATTTTGCAAATAATTGCCCTTTGAAGATAATAATTTTTAGCGTCAATAAACCACACCTTTTACCAGCTTTTGCTATTGCCGCTAAAACGGTTTTGTCTTGCAGCTAAAGGTCTATTTTGTAGTAGTGTCACAACTTACCTTCAATTTCTATTGATTCATTTGCTATGCTTGCAGATATTTTTGTTAAAGACCACGCCGACGCTATTAAAGGTGAGACAAGAAAATGAGATATGCTCGAAATCAAGCAAAGGGACAACAAGATTCTTAGGGAATTCGTATCAAGATTCTAGATGGAACGAATGGACCTGCCCTCGGTTGTTGACGATTGGGTCGTTCAGTCATTTACTCAGGGGATGAACCCCCAAAATTCGATTGCGTCTCAACAACTGAAGCAAAATCTGGTGGAGTACCCAGCGGTTACCTGTGCCGATATCCATAACAGGTATCAGTCAAAGATCAGAGTCGAGGATGACCAACTAGGGGCTCCCTTGGGGTCGGTTTATCCCAATAAAGCAAATAAAAAGTCTAAAAGAATAGTGGATCAGGAGTCGCGGCCACCCTGAGACCAGCCTAACAACTCGGAAAGAAGGGGAAATAGACCCAGTCTCTATCCAGCAAGGAACGATAGAAGAAATTATCAGGGTCCAAGCAATCGAGGTTTGGTGAATAGAAACAGTTTCGACGATCATCCGGAGTCAGAGATGCCCCGAGCCTATCAGAATATAACTTTAACATGGATGCAGCGAGTCTGGTGTCATCTATCGGTCATATAAAGGAGACCAAGTGGCCGAGTCCACTCCAGCTCGATCCTGCACAAAGGGATCACAATTTGATATGCAAATATCACAGTACTCATGGGCATAGAACCGAGGATTGTCGTGCGTCTATTCAACAATGAGCATCTTCGGGAACTCCTAAGTAAGCGCGCCAAAAACCATTTCAAGAGCAAGGACACCAATAAGAAGATCGAGTAGGAAGAACCTCAACATGTGATTAACATGATTATCGGAGGAGTAGACATTCCATAAGGACCGATGATAAAACGCACCAAAGTTTCTATCAAAAGATAAAAACAAACTCGAGATTATATTCCAGAAGGATCCATCTCGTTTAGTGATGAAGATGCTAATGGCTTCATTCAACCTCATAATGATGCACTGGAAATATTTGTACTCATTAATAAATCTCGAGTTAAGCGTGTGTTAATTGATCCAGGTAGCTTGGCCAACATCATCCGATGGAGAGTCGTGGAACAACTGGGGCTGTTGGATCAGATCGTACCAGCAATTCGAGTACTGAACGGGCTAAATATGGCGTGCGAGGCAACGAAGGATGAAATCACCTTATCGGTCAACACAACTGAAACCACTGAGCAAATAGACTTCTATGTGATCGAAGGGGATATGAGGTACAATGCCTTGTTCAGAAGACCATGGGTTCATAGCATCAGGGCAGTACCATCGACCTAGTACCAAGCGTTGAAATTTCCAATTCCAGGTGGGATCAAAATATTATATGAGGAAACATTGGCCGCAAAGGAGATGTTCTCCATCGAAGAGGTTACCCCAACACCCGTGGTCACAACATCAAAAAATAAGGGACTGATTGAAGAGAAAAATGCACCAAATATAAACCACAGGTCTTAGACTCGACCGAGCCAAGAAAATAGGAGGCGTCTCTAACCGATGAAGAAGATGATTTCGGGGTTCCGAGATCCTTCGTAGCACCCGATGACGCCGATGCCACCAAGGGAACGATCGAGGAACTGGAACAATCATATTGTTTGAGCACCTGCTGGATAGAAAGGTATACCTAGCACGGGGCTAACCCCTATGCTCAGGAAAAAGCTCATTGACTTTCTTAAAGCTAACGCCGAATGCTTTTCCTGGTCTAACTTAGACATTATAGGAATCCCTCCGGAGATAACAGCTCAGAAATTGAATTTGGATCCGAACTTTTGCCCGATCAAACAGAAAGGGAAGCCACATTCCGAAGTCAAGCACGTATTCATCAAAGACGAGGTATCTAAACTCTTAAAAATATGTTACATTCGGGAAGCTAAATACCCGTATTGGCTAGCTAACGTAGTCGTCGTACATAAAAAGGCAAACAAACTTATAATATAATGTGTTTAGATTTTAAGGATTTGAATAAGGCATGCCCAAGGGACTCGATTCCTTTGTCTAACATCAACTGAAATGATCGATGCGACAACATGGCATGAGACGTTGAGCTTTATCAATGCCTCTTCCGGGTACAACCAAATACGGATGAACCCGAGTAATAAGGATGAAACTTCTTTCATAACTATGTTTGGCTCTTACGGTTATAACGTGATGCCATTTGGGTTAAAATATATCGGTGCCACGTATCAATGCCTAGTTAATCGAATATTTGAGGAACAAATAGGGAAATCAATGGAGGTTTATATAAATGATATGTTAGTTAAGTCCCTACGAGCAGAAGACCATTTGAAACATTTCCAGGAAACTTTCATCAGATTAAGAGAACATAATATGAAGTTGAACCTGGAGAAGTGTGCCTTTAGAGTCAGCTTGGGTAAGTTCTTCGGCTACATAGTACCTAACTAGGGAATAGAGAACAACCCGGATAAGATAAATGCCATAGAAGATATCACCGTGGTCAACAATGTGAATGCAAAAGCTGACCGGCCGAATAGCCGCATGGGCTGATTTATTTTCAAGTCATTGGACAAAAGCCACCGATTTTCCGCGTTGCTAAAGATAAAGAGTAATTTTGCTTGGACCCCGGAGTGCCAAAAGGCTTTGGAGGAACTCAAATGATACTTTTCAAGCCCTTCTTTGATGCACACCTCGAAGGCGAACAAGAAGTTATACCTTTACTTGGAAGTGTTCGAGGTAGTAGTAAATGGAGTCCTGGTCCAGGATGACGAAGGTGCACAATTTCCTATATATTATGTTAGTAGAAACTTAGGTGAAGCCGAAACGAGGTATCCACAACTGGAGAAATTAGCACTTACCTTGCTAAGCACATCGAGGAAACTAAAACTATATTTTCAATGTCACCCTATAAGTGTCGTGACCTCGTACCCTCTAAGGAATGTTATGCATAAACCCGAACTTTCAGGCCGACTAGAAAAATGGGTCGTAGTAATTAGCAGGTATGATATTGAATACAAACCCCGAACATCTATAAAGTCTCAGTTATTGGCTGATTTCACACCGACCTTGATCCCCAAGGTCGATAAAGAATCGTTACTTACCTCGGGGACAAGCTTGGGGGTCTGGACCCTATTCACGGATGGTGCTTCCAATGTGAAAGTATCTAGGTTGGGGATCATACTAACCCTCCTCCCCCATAGGTAACATAATAAGGCAATCAATTAGAACTGTGAATTTCCTAACAATAAAGTCGAGTATGAGGCTATGGTTACATGTCTAGAACTGGCTAAAAGCCTAGGGGCTAAGGTAATCGAAGCCAAGTCCGATTCCCCCCTCATTGTTAACTAAGTTAACGGAATGTTCGAATTCAAAGAAGACTGGATGCGGAGATACCTGGATAAATTGCATGTAGTGTTACAGCGTTTCAAGGAATGGACGTTACAACATGTGCCTCGAGATTAGAAAAGCGAGTCCGATGCATTGGCTAATTTAGGATCGTCCGTTGACTCCGATGAATTCAACTACAGAATGATTATGCAATTGATGAGCTCAGTTATAAAGGCCGGTCATGCCGAGGTAAACTCAATGAATTTGACTTAAGACTGGTGAAACAAATATGTGGATTACATTCAAAAGAGGAAATTGCCATCGGATCCTAAAGAATCAAGGGCCCTTTGAACTAAAGCTGCCAAGTGTTTTCCTGATTAAAAGCCAACTATATGGAAGGTCTGGAGCGGAATTATTTGGGAGTAGAATTGTTAGTTCAGAAATTGATTAGGGCTGGGTATTACTAGAACGAAATGGAATAGGATGCAAAGGAATTTGTTAAAAAATGCAACGAATGTCAAAGGCATGCCCCCATGATCTACCAACTGGTAGAGGTGCTTCACCCGGTCCTTTCCCCTTAGCCGTTCATGAAGTGGGAAATGGATATCGTAGGTCCTTTACTGTGGGCGCCTGGTAAGGCTCAGTATATCTTGCTCATGACCGATTACTTCTCCAAGTGTGTTGAAGCTCATGCGTTTGAGAAAGTCAGAGAAAATGAGGTCATCGAGTTCATCTAGGATTATATAATCTGCCGATTTGGGATACCAACCGAAATTACGTGTGACAATAGGAGAAAATTCATCGGCAAATTCATCGGCAGCAAGGTCAATAAGTTCTTTAAAGATCACAAAATCAAAAAGGTTTTATCGACCCCTTATCACCCAAACGTGAATGGTCAGGCGAAGTTGACTAACAAAACCATACTGCTTCGAGGTCGAGTACTAGTGAGACACTGTTTTCTCTAGTCTACAATGTACATGCTTTGATTATTGTAGAAGTGGGAGAGCCTAGCTTAAGGTTCCAATATGCTACGGAAACATCGAACGATGAGGCCATGGCCGCAAGCCTAAATTTAGCGGACGAAAAGTGAGAAGCTGCCCTAGTCTGGTTAGCATCTCAAAAGTAGTAAATGGGAAGATATTACAATCGATGGAAAAACCTTCGACATTTACAAGTTGGGTAATCCGTGTTGAGGAAAGTCACACTACATACCAAGAACCCGAATGATCGAAAAGTAGGCACGAACTAGGGAGGACCATACATAGTCACCGATATAAGCGGGAAAGGCTCGTACCAGCTTGATCCCGGAAATGGCGTGTAACTGCCAAACAACTGGAATGTGGCTCAATAAAGAGGTACTAATGCTAAGGTATGAATATCTAAATTTATTTAAGGATTATTATTCTTTGAACTAAGCCATGCAGGTACTCAATTGAAGTCAAGTCCAAGAATTAGGTCTGAAAGCATGTGTTGCACTCGTTTTCTCTTCAACCGGATTTTTTTACCGAAGAGCGTTTTACGATAAGGTTTTTAACTTGACAACAATAAGCTTGATATTCTAGTTTTGAAGACTTGTGTAAGACGAGGGACTGGGCACTGCCAGTATCGGATCAATAGTACTCGAGCCCTCAAAATATGGCCTCGAGTACTAAGGGACTATCACACCCTTAGTTAAGAACAGAAGATCTAAATTCAGAAATTTGGAAGACAATTTGATTCGACATCAAAAGCAAAGGCTTGAATAATAGGATTTATTGTAAGGGTCAAACAGTCGAACGAGTCGTGCTCCTATAGTTCATTCTCGCCATGTCGGGCCGTTTTTGTATCTTTGATTACCTACAATACATTTAAAGTAATAAAGTGAGAAATTTTCCTTCTATGTTTTATCAGATCATGTTTACATGAGAAATGTTATCATTATGTCACTTAGAATGAATATTGGGTTCAAAATCTTCTACGCCCATGGGCCATCGTTAACTGGGGGGGGGGGATGAAACCCCAAAGTCAGTAAGAGACAACGAGGCCATGCCTAATCATTTAGACCTCTAAGCCTATGAGTCGCCCTGAACCGGGGACTATCATCCTGTAGCAAGGCCGGACAAATCGGGCTACTAAAACCCAAGGGCACCAAGCTTACTAGGCAGGGCCTAAATACGAAAGACTACGATCAACTTAAGGTTCAGAGCCACCTTCCGCAAAGATTAACTGTGTCTGAATAAATCATTTGAATATTTTAATGAAAACTACGTTTTATTTTTATCAGATCCTCCGAAGGCAAAGCAACTTAGAGTCGTTATTTGACCCATGCCCTATCCGAGCTTTAAAAGTTGAACAATTTAAGCAATGTCAAATTTTATGTTAAGGCATTGATGATGTATTAAGGTCGAGACACATGTTATCTATCCTAAGTCCTAAACATAAGAAAATGCAGAAAAGTTAAAGGACATAAAATATATATGTATATATTTACCGAAAGGTATTTACAAAGACACGAGAAAACGGACCCAAAGTACAAAATGTACAAATATATAAAAAAGACAAAAATAAGCTAAGACATTTCCTGCCTAGTCTTCATCAGATTCAAGCTTGCTATCCGAACTCTCAGGTTGGTACCTCGCCTCGGTCTCGACTTCAAGATTCTTGGCCTCTTCAATATTGACCGTTAAAGTCAATCCCTGGGGCTTGGACATCCTCGAGAGCCTCCATCCGAGATAGCCGCTTTACATACTTAGACATCATTATAATACAAGCTTCGTCTATCTCAACATCAGTCTTAAACTGGGCCAACATGTCCTGGATTTTCGAGACCTCGTTCGAAGCCATCTCTAATTTTGGACTTCAGCGCAGTATACTCTTGGTCGAGGAAAGTTACGCCAGGAGCTCCTCATTTATCCGAGACCATTTTTCGGCATTTATTTCATCACTAGAAGTTGAACTTTGGTCGATGCCAAGTCCTCTTTGGTTGCATCTCATTCTGATGCTAAGCAATCCATTTTGCCTCTCAGTTCGTCAGCTGAAGCCTTGACCTCGTCCATTTCATACCTAAGCTAGTCGATTCGAGTTATTTTCTCGTAAAACTACGAGGTTGCGGATTTAGCATTTGCATTTAATCTCTCGTTATTGATCTTGAACATTCTTACCTTTTCAGCCAAAAGGGCATGGTACTGTTTCAATCTCAGCTTGGAGGGCGGAGCGGTCGACCATGTCCCTACGGACTTCATCCTTCTGCTCAAAGAGAGCTTTGTACATCTCTATTTTTTGGAACTGCTCATTGAGCTCAAATTCGAGGTGACTCACCTCCATCGTGGACCGGTAAAAGCTTTCATGATGAAGAAGCGAGGTATGAGATATAAAGAAAGAAAGTCTTTAAAAAACCGTTAAGGCAATGAGAACTATTTAAGATGAAAAAGGAATAAGGTATACCTTATTAAATGCCTGCTGAGCCTCATTGAAAAGGCTTTGCCCATCTACCTCATTCATCTTCACTTGTTCTTCTTCTATTACCAAGGAACATAGATAGTCGGCCATTTCAACTGGCCCAGATATCATGCTAGTATTTGTCAGTACTATGAACATGACCATTTTATTCCGTTTAGGGTCCATACTCGGGGCGGGAAACTGCTTCTCTAACTTTGAGCTAGAACTCACCCGACCTGACCCCGGTTGCACGACTCTCTTCGGGATCTCCAGGTGGCCAAAGTCGGAGTAATCCTCCAGCATGCCAACGTCTACACCCTAGAAAAATGAGTTAAGGGCATCATCCATGGCTCGGAACCCTTCGGTCGATATCTCTTCGGCGGCCCGAGCTTCATCCAAAATGGCCTCCATACGAGGTGGAGACTCCTGGATGTGGATGACGATAACATTTTCAGAGGTGGCCCTCCTCGGGACTAGGGGTGTTCGTCGGTCGGTACAGTACGATATTTAGACATTTCGGTTCAGCATTTTCTGTTTTCGGTTTCTAAAAATGCTATACCAATACCATATCTAATTAAATTTTATATCGTTTGGTTTCTCTCCTTTCAGTTCGATAACTTTGATTTATTCGGTTTGAATACTAACTAGTTCATAGAGTCATAGACTGTAATATTCTTAATTAAAGTACTCAAAAATACAAAACTAAAAGTGTTTATTGAAAAAATATTTGTCCAAATCCAGCAAATATCAACCCAGAGAGAGAAAATTATACATAAAGGAATAAATTTGATCATTAAAAATGTCTTGTTACTTTCTTAGAGTTAATTGATAATTTAGAGAATAAAAAAAGTAAAATTTTAGATTTTTTATATTTATGTTATAATTAATATATGTGTATTCTGTAATATAATAGTATATATTTCTGTAAGATATCGGTATTTTGATATTTTATTTTAAATACCAAATACCATACCTAATACTAATTTTTTTTAAAACTTAAACCAAATACCATACCAAATACAAAAATATCGAATACTAAATATCAAAATTATCGATTTCGGTAAGGTAATTCGCTATTTACCAAATTAATCACAATTCTACTCAGGACTAGAGGGGATTCTTATGAAGTATTAGCCGTTTGTTCTTCCTCAGGCCCCCGAGATGAGGAGGATTTAGCCCATTGAGAATCCCCCTCCGGGGCCACCAATTATTGGTCGGCGACGATCGGCTCGTGGGTGACAAACTTCATTTCCTCGTAATTCTCGGGAAATCTTTGAGCCGATGAAGAGCCTCAGAATTTGGTACCCCAGTGCCCAAAGCCTTTTTGGTGCTCATTCTAACCCTGAACACAATCCTCTTTCTCTTTTTGGCCTCGACAGAAGCGTCCTAGGAGTCAGTGGATCTCTTCTCTTCTTCTTCATTTTCCCCTCCTTCTCCGTAGAAGCTTCGACAACGAGTTGTGGTTTCCCAAACATGAGGTCGAGGTCACGGCTTCATAGATTTCTCGAAGTTTGGTGGTCTTTGGCAAACCTATGAAAAACGGACTGTCATAGAAAATGATAGAATAAAAAATTCAACCAAAAGGGAGGGGGCACTCTCCGCGAGAACGAGCCTCCCACTTGTCTTTGGAGATCTTGCGCCACTCACGCTCAGGATAGATAATTTGCTTGTATATGCCCTCGACCCACTCCCTAAAATGTGGGACCACATTGGGGATTCGAGCGACCGTTGCATGTCAAATAAAATAAGTGATGAGAATGAAAAGTAGATACAAAAAAGTACTTTGGCGACTTAAAAGGAAGTAAACTTACGTTTTGGATTCCACTTCTAGGGGAACAACATGAACTTGGAAGGAATGAGGTCCACGGTCTTTACCATAACAAACCTTCCTAACCAGCCTCGGTCATTGTCCTAGTCTATACAGGAGAAGAGAGCTTTCTTTGCCCGACGTGCAAGTTTGATTAGCCCCCCTCAAAAGATTCGGGGGTTATAAACTAATATCAGGTAGTCGACCGTTAACCGAGGCTCCTTTGTGTTGTTCGCAAAGTGACGGAGAAGGGTCACGATCCTCCAAAAGGAAGGATGAACCTGCCCGAGGCAAATTTTGTACCTCTTATAGATTTTGAGGATCACTGTATCAACGAGAACGAACTTGAAAGGATACGTGTAAACACTTAAATATCCTTTCACGTGTGTCGTGATATCCTCGTCGGGACTGGAAATGGCTATGTCATTGCCTTCCTATTTGTAGTCCTCTCGAACTACTTCAAGCGTGTCCTCGGTGATGCAGAAAATGTACCTTCACACTTCTTTACCCAGTCTCCTTGTGCAGAGGCTTTTTCGACCTTGAAGTCATTATCTATCGAGAAACCTCCAGGGATGAAATCTGTATGGGGAGGTCCCGGGCTACTACCAGAAGTGTTGCCTCAGTTCCAGTGGCTGAGGAAGAAGTCGTTGATGTAGTATTTTGGGGTACTGATTTCGAAGTCTTAACTATCTCTATCTGAGAATATGAAGATTTGAAGGTTTGAAGGTTTGTATATTTGTTATAAAGATTTGAATGTAAGGTATGAAGGTTTGAAGATAAGATATGAAGTAATAAAGATGTGAAAAACAAGTTATGAAGATTTGAAAGTTGATGAACAGATGAAAAACTCAAGGGTAACTCAAGGAAGTTCGAAATCAAAAAGTAAAAAAGTGAAAAAAGGAAACCAACACTTTTATAGGGAAAGGGTAATGGGTGCGTGACGTTTCGAAGTCGGAAACTACCGGGGATGATCTACCGGCGGCTTACGTGTGTTCAAAATTAGAGGGACGTGACTGATAGGACGTTTCAGTTCGTCAACTTGCTCATGGTGTGCGGGAGAAGCAACCGGGGTCAACTAGTTACTTCTCATCGCTCCTGTAATCTACTCTTCGAGAAGTGAGGGGACTATCTATGTACGGGTAAAGTCAGAGATAAAGAGAGGAACAATGTTACTCGTTACTTGCTCGAGTAAGGCCGAGAGTGCCTGCAGATTGAAACCGGGATAGGATAGATGATACGTCGGGATTCAAGAATCGAAGGTGACCGAATCCGAAGAGATTCCAGCTCGAGCAACACGTAGAACCGAGGGTAAAGGATGAAATGGTTAAAGAAGACAAACGGAGAGCCAAAATATACGCCATCATCCGGATATTACGACAGGGATCACACTCGGTATTGGTTGCAGATCGTGTTTTCATGAGAGAAAAGGAGGGAAAGCTTTTTAAATATATCTGCAGCACCAGATTTGTAATGTATGTAAGGGGTTCTTTTGGTCTGGCAATTAATCATGTTATTTTTTTCTTTTTCTTTTTTTTACTATTTTGATCAAGTTTTCTTAATTTTTATAATGAAATTTGATTATATGCGCATTTTTTAATGTTGTAACTTTATATCCGCAAAAGTAAACATATAAAGTTTTCTTTTGGTCATTAGGTTGATACTTTATGGCCAAAGTCATCATTTGATCCCAATCCTTGTGAAAGGTAGACTAGACTGGACGTGCACGACCCTCCTAATAATATTCATAAATGATTAGTTTTTGATAATAGATGAAGATTGTCGTATGTAATATTGGGTTCATGATAGACATTGATACTCAAGTGCATTTCTCTGTCTGAATCAGAATAAATATGTTTTCGAATTATGAAAAACACTGGTTTGATTTATAAACTGATACTTTAGTATGATGACCCGATAGGTCATTTATAGTTTTACCCTTCATTTTTGTATTTTGAGACCTCGAATAGCTCTTTTTAGCCTTCCTCGATTTGCATACGCAGTCTGTGTCTTTTTCCGGAATATTTTTATGTGAAAAACTAAAGAAAATGTAAAATTTTGCCTACAACTCATTTGAGTTGACTACACTCAACATTTTGTGTAACAGGACCTGGATTAGTATTTTAACGGTCCCAATGGGTCCGTATCATGATTTGGGACTTGGGCGTATGCCTAGAATCGAATTCGTAAGTCCCTAACTTGATTTAACGTAATTTGTTAAAAACTAGCAATTTAAAGATTTAAATTTTTTTTAAGTTTAACCGTAGGTTGACCTTGTTACTACCGGATTCAGATTTTAGTTTCAGAACTTGGTATAGGTTCATTTTAGTATTTATGACATGTCTGCAAAGTTTGGTGCAAAACAGAATTGATTTGACGTGATTCAAATACCCGGTTGTAAAATTTAATGTTCTTGAGTTTCTTTGAAAATA
Source organism: Nicotiana tomentosiformis (assembly GCF_000390325.3). NCBI lineage: Eukaryota > Viridiplantae > Streptophyta > Magnoliopsida > Solanales > Solanaceae > Nicotiana > Nicotiana tomentosiformis. Next base: position 92,917,719 of record NC_090819.1, on the reverse strand, counting down.
TCATTCATTTTGACGTCCGTTCTAGGTGTTGTTTCGGTGCTTTGATCACACGACCGAGTTCGTATGATGTTATTATACTTGTGTGCATATTTGGTTTGGAGCCCGATGGGCTTGGGTGAGTTTTGGATAGGCTACGAACCATTTCGGACTTAAAAGAATGTTGGTTTTTGCTGATATATGATGTCTGGTGCTTTGTGCTTCATGATCGCTAATGTACTCTCGCAATCACGAAGGAGAGATGGTACAGGGTGGAATTCCTTCATCACGAACGTGATGACTGGGTCACGAATGCGAAGCTTTAGGGGTTTTCCCTTCACGAAAGCGGACAGCCTCTCGTGAACGCGTTGGGTTGAGGGAACCTGGGAAGGGGGAAACGTTGTTACTCTACACGAATGCAAGCCCTGGCTGGCCAACGCGAAGGCCTGGGGGTAGAAGACTTCGCGAACACGTGAGGAACATCGTGAACGCGTAGGCCATTCTGATTGTTGTGCATAGCATTCGCATCAAGCCCTTCGCGAACACGAAGAAAGCCTGACGCCCAGTAAATAAATATCACATCTTCTCATTAGGGATTGGCCTAGAGGCGCTTTTGAAGAGAATCTTCATCACCATTTCATAGGTTAGTATACTTTAATTTGTTTTCTTCCATTTCCATCAACACCCATTGATTTCTAAACTTAATCTATGCTCTTGCATGGTAGTAAATTAGTGATTTGGGAAGAATTGGGGGGGAGGGGGGGAGGGGTTATAAAATTGATATTTAGACCTAAAATTGAGGTCTAATTTCAAAACTAATCACATAATCGGGCTCACAGGTGAATGAATAATTGGGTTTTGCTCCGAATCTCAGGTTTTGACCAAACAGGACCGAGGTTAACTTTTGTTGACAATTTGGAAAAAGTGTAAAGATCTTAGATTTATGTATTATAATTCTTTTTTCTTGCATTATTTGTTGATATTATGTCTATTTTGGTTAGATTCGGTTGGTTCAGAGGCGAATTTTAGAGGAAAGGTCCCTGTTGAGCTTTGATTTGCTTGCGGAGCGAGGTAAGTATTGATTCTAACCTTAATTTGATGGAATTAAAAACCCTTGAACTATATGTTATGTGTTTTACATGTGTAATGGCGTATATGCGAGGTGACGAGTGTATATACGCCGTCAAAATAGTTGTTTTCTTTCTTTCCCGTATTTCATTAATTATCTCATTCTATGTTTTAATTGCTACATGTGTTAGTTGCTTTCTATGCCGTAGCTTGTTAATTATCATCTACTCCCGTATAACATGTAAAAAGTGTATATACGCACCACAAGGTATTTTACATGTTATTTTGGATTAAGGGAGAATTGTATACGATGGGATCGGGTTGCACGCTGCAACGGATTGTGTGTTTTGTATTCATTATTGCATTGTGTTAGCTTTCAGTGTTTTCATATGATATTCTGAGGACTGATGTTTCTGGTTTTACTGATTTCGAGGATTGAGTTTCTTTCATAAGTTAACCGCCATACTTTTCATGTGTTCCTTTCCTGTTATTATTATTATACTCCATACTGGTTATTGTAGGTTACCCGCCTAAGCCTCGTCACTACTTCATCAAGGTTAGGCTTGGCACTTACAGAGTACATGGGATACAACTGCGGCAATCAGTAGATTGCTCGCATTGATTGCCGGACGGAGACTTGAGGTACAATTTCACGACATCCGCATCCCTAAAGTTCCCCTTCTATCTTATCCTAACTGTTTATTTCATTTCAGATAGTTATGTTTTCATTCAGACCATTATTTGTATTACTCTAGTCGCTCGTGTACTTGTGACACTAGTTCTGGGATTGTATCTAGATATCGTTGTTATTATGGTTTTCTTACTCTATTTCAGCTATTTTAGCTTCTGAGTTATTATTTAATTTGAATTGTTAAAAATGGCTAAAAACTATTTTAACGTTGGCTTGCCTAGCAAGTGAAATATTAGACGCCATCACGTCCCCAAGGGTGGAAGTATTTTATCGTGACAAGTTGGTATCAGAGCAATAGGTTGTCCAGGTCTCACGAGTCACGGACAAGCTTGCTATAGTCTTGAGGATCGGTACGGAGATGCCTGCACTTATTTTCCATAGGATATGAAGTTTAGAATATTTTAACTTCTTTCTTTCTCTATCGTGCAATTTTATTCTATCATTGATGATTGAACCATTCTATTTTTGTTCTCTCGTAGATGGCGAGAACACGCACTACATCTACTGCCGGACAGGAGGCACAGCCCCTTGTGGCAGCTACAACCAAGGGTAGAGGTCAAGGCTGAGATCGCGGCAGAGGCCAAGGCCAAGGTAAAGCTCAACCTAGAATTCTAGCAACAACACTTGCAATGGAGCCCCAAGTAGATTTTGAGGAGGAGGTTCTAGCTCAGGTTCCGGAGGGGTTTATAGCTACTCTAGTGCTTTAGGATGCTCTAGTCCATTTTGTGGGCTTTATGGAGAGTCTGTCCTAGACCGATACATTCCCGGTGGAACCAACTATCTCTCGGGCTGGGGGATAAGCACAGACTACCGCTACTCACACCTCAGAGCAGGTGGCTCCCTAGCATCATACTCCAGCAGTCTCACCAGTTGGGGTGGTTCAGCAGTTGTTACGGCACAAGCCGGTGATAAGACCGCTATGTTTTCATAGTCTTTATTGAGGCTGGACAAGTTTACCAATCTCTTTACTGATCATTTTAGTGGTGCACCTTCCGAGGACCTACATGATTATCTAGACCACTACCACGAGGTGTTGCAGAACATGAGTATAGTTGAGACCAATAAGGTCGATTTTGCAGTGTTTCAGATGATTGGTTCTGCCAAGAGATGGTGGAGAGATTATATATTGACTAGACCAGCTAGTGTGTCTGCACTTACCTGGGATTAGTTTTCATGACTATTTCTAGAGAAGTACATCCCTGTATTTCTAGGAGAGGATTACCTCAAGCAGTTTGGACGTCTTTAGCAGGGTAATATGATTGTTACCTAGTACGAGACTCGATTTGTGGACCTAGCTCGCCATGCCATTATTTTTCTTCCTACAGAGAGGGAGAGAGTGAGGATATTCATTGATGGGCTCACTTTCACTATCAAACTACAGATGGCCAAGGAGACAAGTAACGATATTACGTTCTAGAAGGACGTAGATATTGCGAGATGTATTGAGATGGTTCATGCTTAAGAGAGGGAGCCGGTGTCTGATAAGAGGCCTCGTCATTTCGGTAGTTTTAGTGGTTGCCTCTTCTGGAGGCAGGGGTACTTTTGGTAGAGGATATCCTCCCAGGCCATTTCAGTCAGCGCTTTAGGCATATCACGGTGCTTTAGGGAGTCGTGGTCCTTATGTGCATCATTTTGGGAAGCCAACCTACAGTGCACCAACAGTTCCTATCAGTGCACCTCCGATCCAGAGTTATGACTGTGGTTATTCGGCCCGTTTGGGTCAGCTTCAGCTTCAGCAGCCACATCAGCAGGATGTGTGTTTTGAGTGTAGAGGTACTAGTCACATCAAGAGGTTTTGTCCGAGGTTGTAGAGAGGAATGACATAGTAGAGTTCTCGTGCCATGGTCCCAGCATCGGTTTCTCCACCGTCCACTCATCCAGTTAGGGGCAGGGGCCATGCAACCCGAGGTGGAGGTCAGACCGTTAGAGGTATAGATCAGGTCATTAGAGGTGGAGGCTAGCAAGTTAGAGGCCATCCAAAAGACGTAGTCAGAGTGGTGGGGCCCAACCACGATTTTATGCTTTCCCAGCTATACCTGAGGCTAAGTCATCTGACGCCGTCATCACATGTATTATTCTAGTTTGCCATAGATATGCTTCAGTTCTATTTGATTCGGGCTCTACTTATTCCAACGTGTCATCCTATTTTGCTTCATATCTGGTTGTGCCTCGTGATTCTTTGAGTGCTTCTTTGTATTTCTCCATGTCTGTGGGAGATTCTATTATTGTAGATTGTGTCTATCGATCGTGTGTAATTAGAATTGGGAGTCTTGAGACTAGCGTAGATCTCCAAATTCTTGATATGGTATATTTTGATGTTATCTTGGGCATGGATTAGCTATCACCATACCATGCCATATTGGTCTGTCACGCCAAGACGGTGACCATAGCCATGTCGGGGTTGCCTCGATTGGAGTGGAGAGGGAATCCTGGTCATTCTACTAGCAGGATTATTTCTTATGTGAAGGCTCGCCGTATGGTCGGGAAGGGATCTCTAGCTTATTTGGCCTATGTTCGTGATTCGAGTGTGAAGGTTCCTTCCATGGATTTAGTACCAGTTGTGCATGAGTTTATAGAGGTATTTCCTAAAGATCTGTCAAGGATGCGACCCGCCATAGATATTGACTTATGTATTGATTTGACTCTAGGAAACCAGCCCATTTCTATTCCACCATATCATATGGCCCCGTCGGATTTGAAGGAATTAAAGGAATAGTTGCAAGATTTGATAGATAAGGGATTCATTAGACCTAGTGTCTCGCTCTAGGATGTGTCCGTGTTATTTGTGAAGAAGAAAGATGGGTCAATGAGGATATGTATAGATTATCGGCAGTTGAACAATGTCACTATCAAGAACAAGTATGCATTGATGAGGATTGATGACTTAATTGATCAGTTTCATGGTGCCAAGGTGTTTTTGAAGATTGATTTGAGATCGGCTACCATCTATTGAAGATTAGGGCATCAGACATTCCTATGACGGCTTTTTGGACTCGGTATGGGCATTATGAGTTCCTAGTGATGTCATTTGGGTTGACAAATGCCCCAACAGCATTTATGGATTTGATGAACCGGATTTTCAAGCCCTATTTGGATTCTTTTGTGATCATATTCATTGATGATATCTTGATCTACTCTCGCAATCGGGAGGAGCATGAGCAACATCTTTGGATTGTACTTCAGACTTTGAGAGATAATGGGTTATATGCAAAATTTTCAAACTGTGAGTTTTGGTTAGACTCAGTCACCTTTTTGGGGCATGTTGTATTGGTAGATGGCATTAAGGTAGATCCTAAATAGATTGAGGCAGTTCAGAACTGGCCTAGACCTACTTCAACTACAGAGATCCAGAGTTACCTGGGTTTGGTGGGTGATTATCGCTAGTTCGTGGAGGGGTTTTCATCCGTAGCAGCCTTATTGACTAGATTGACCTAGAAGGGTGCCCCATTCATATGTTCGGATGAGTGTGAGTTGAGATTTCAGAATCTCAAGACTGCTTTGACTACAACGCCAGTGTTGGTGTTGCCCACATGTTCGGGATCCTACATGGTGTATACTGATGCATCTCGTATTGGGCTCGGTGCAGTATTGATGCAGGATGGAAGGGTGATTGCATACGCATCACGGTAGTTGAAGGTTCATGAGAGACATTACCCTGTTCATAACTTAGAGTTGGCAGCCATTGTTTATGCACTGAAGATTTGGAGGCACTATCATTACGGTGTGTCATTTGAGGTATTCACATATCATCGAAGTCTACAGTATTTGTTCAAGCAGAAGGATCTCAACTTGAGGCAGAGGAGATGGTTGAAGTTGTTGAAAGACTATGATATCACTATTTTGTATCATCCCGGGAAGGCTAATATGGTGGTCGATGCCTTGAGTAGGAAGGTAGTGAGTAATGGTAGCCTTGCGTATATTCCAGTTTAGGAGAGGCCATTAGCATAAGATGTTCAAGATTTGTCCAATTAGCTCGTGAGGTTAGATGTTTTGGAGCCCAGTCATGTTCTAGCTTGCACAGTCTCTCGGTCTTTATTGTATGAGCGCATCAAAGTGCGTCAGTATGATGACCCCCATTTGCTTGTCCTCAAGGAAACAGTGCGGCACGGTGGTGCCAAACAAGTTACTATTGGTGATGATGTGGTTTTATGGATGCAGGGTCATACTTGTGTGCCCAATATGGATGGGCTTCATGAGTGATTCTTGAGGAGGCCCACAGTTCCCGATATTCTATTCATCTGGGTGCCACCAAGATGTATCAGGACTTGCGGCAGCATTATTGGTGGACGAGTATGAAAAAGGATATTGTTGCATACGTAGTTCGGTGTCTAAATTGTCAACAAGTTAAGTATGAGCATTAGAGTCCTGGTGGTTTGCATTAGAGGCTAGATATTCTTGAGTGAAAGTGGGAGCGTATCAATATGGATTTTGTTGTTGGACACCCGTGGACTCAGAAGAAGTCAAACGCGGTATGGGTCATTATGGACAGGTTGACCAAGTCGACATATTTCATTCCATTGGCAATTAGCTACTCTTTATAGCGGTTGGCTGAGATCTACATCCGTGAGATCGTCCATCTTCATGGTGTGCCAGTGTCTATCATTTATGTTCGAGGTACGCAGTTCACCTCGCTCTTCTAGAGGGCCGTACAATGTGAGTTAGGCACATGTTTGAGTTGAGTATAGCATTTCACCCCTAGACGGACGGGCAGTCCGAGCGCACTATTTAGATATCGGATGAAATACTTCACGCTTGCGTTATAAATTTTGGGGGTTCTTAGAATCCGTTTTTGCTGCTTGCGGAGTTTGCCTACAACAACAGCTACCAGTCGAGCATTCAGATGGCTCCCTATAAGGACTGTACGGAAGGCGGTGTTGTTCGCCAGTTGGTTGGTTAGATCTGGGAGAGGCTCGATTGTTAGGTACTGATTTGGTTCAGGATGCCTTGGATAAGGTTAAGATTATTCAGTATCAATTTCGCATAGCTCAGTGTAGACAGAAGAGTTATATCGATCATAGAGTTCGTAGTGTTCCATTCATGATTGGAAATAGGGTATTCCTCTGAGTTGAGCGCTAGGTATATCAGACCCTTTGGATTCTTGAGAGAGTGGGTTAGGTGGCCTACAGGACGGCATTGCCACCTAGTTTATCAGCAGTCCATCTGGTGTTCCATGTGTCCATACTCAGGAAGTATCACGGTGATTCGTCCTATGTGTTAGATTTCAGCTCAGTCCAGTTAGATAAGGATTTGACTTATGAGGAAGAGCCGGTGGCTATTCTAGCCCGGTAGGTCCGGCAGTTGAGGTCTAAGAGTTATACTTTAGTTCAAGTACAGTGGAGAGGTTAGCCGATTGAGGCAGCCACATGGGAGTCCGAGTCGGACATGCGAAGTAGATATCCACACATTTTTACCAGTCCAGATACCTTTCTATGTTAATTCGAGGTCAAACATTTGTATAAGAGGTGGAGAATGTGATGACCCGATAGGTCATTGATAATTTTACCCTTCATTTTTGTATTCCGAGACCTCGAATAGCTTAGTTTATCCTTTTTCGATTTGTGTGCGTAGTTGATGGTAGGCTAGAATCACGTGTTTTATTAATAGTTTGCACTCTAATTACCACATTTTACTTGCGTTCGAGCTTGAATGTTAGTGTATTGCACTTATTATGTATTTTATGCCTTGCAAGAAGTGATATCTAGTTAAAATGATATTCGGGAGCAAAATCAAATAAGTTGGAGCTTTGAAGTCTGAGTAAAAGCCAGAGGAATTAAACCGAGATCGCCTTCATGGTCGGGAGCCAAGTATGGATGTCAAAACATGAAGAAAACGAGTCACTCTGAGGAAACTCCACTGTCGCGGCGCATGGAGCTGCGCTGCAGTGTATTTCTGCTGTTGCCCGTCAGAACATGCTCTCTGAACTTCCCCACTAATGCTCCGCGTGGGGCGGCGCGCCTGTGTAATTTTCTCAGAGTATATGTCCTGTCTCGGCTTGGAAAAGGTTATATCACCTGGGCCCCACTCCTACAGGGTATAAATACACCAAAATGTCATTTTAGAGGGGACGTTTTGACTTGGGAAGCTTTGGGAGAGCATTGGAGGCTACAAGACAAGAGATTTCATCATTTTTCCATAAATTCAATACCGGAGTTTGGATTGTAACGTTAGATTGATATTTTCTCATTCTTTAATTATATTTGTGATGACTTCCTCCATGATTATGGAGTAGTTTCCCTTAGGGTTTGACGGATATGGTGTTTTGATAAATACTTGTGGATTTTAACTCTAGTTTGTGCTTGAATTCGTTTATAGAGTTTTCAATTGTTGCAATTTTATTCATCAGTGTATTTAATCGAAAGAGAAATATCTTGGGGATTATCTTTGCATTATTTTGTTTGATTTAATTCATTGATTCTCCTAATTAATCGAAAGAGCTTGTTGAATTGTTGATTAAATCAAGTTGGGAGAATATTCGAGAGATGTTTTCCTAAGGAGCAATCCATTAACGCATACTTGCATACTTCACAATGCTTATATTAGTTCACCTTGTAGAGTTAAGATTTAATTGAGAGAAGAGTCTTGACTACACGTTTGAACTAATCATCGAGTAAATCTGTGAGAATCATTAGAACATTAGAGTAAATTAAACTAGAGTTAAATCCCACATATTTTTCTTGCACCTATCGTGTCAAACCCTTATTCCTCACATTGATAAGAAACCAACTTTGCGAATTTCTAATTCCTTGCCGTCAATTGTCAATTTCTTTAATTTAGTAGTTAAACTTTGTTCATAATCTGTTAACTCAAGATTTCATCCTCCTGAATAGCAATTAAACCAAAAGTTACTTGAACATTATTTAAAACCAATCCCTATGGAGACGATATTATACTGTTCTATCTTTGATTAGTGAGCATTAATTTTGTGTTGTATTTTGAACTCGTCAAATTTTGTATTGCGTGTATTTTTCCGAAACATTTTTATGTGAAAAACTAAAGAAAATATGAAATTTTGCCTTAAAACTAATTTGAGTTGACTATGGTCAATGTTTTGTGTAAATGGACCTGGATCTATGTTTGGACGGTCCCGGTGGGTCCGTATCTTGATTTGGGACTTGGTCGTATGTCCGAAATCTAATTCGAAAGTCTCCAACTTGATTTAACGTAATATGTTGAAAACTAGAAATTTAAAGATTTAAAGAATTCCTAAGTTTGACTGTAGGTTGGCTTTTACCGCCACTAGGTACGGATTTAGATTCCGAAACTTTTTATAGGTTCATTTCAATATTTATGACATGTCTGCAAAGTTTGGTGTAAAACAGAGATGATTTGACGTGATTCAGACGTCAAGTTATAAAATTTCATGTTCTTGAGTTTCTTTGAAAATATCATTCATTTTGACGTCTGATTCGTAGTTTTAGGTATTGTTTTGATGTTTTGATCATGTTAACAAGTCCATATTATGCTATTACACTTGTGTGCATATTTGGTTTGGAGTCCAAGGGACTCGGGTGATTTTCGAATAGGCTACGGACCATTTCAGACTTAGAAGAATGCAAGTTTTTGCTGATATCTGATGTCTGGTGCTTTTTTGCTTCGCGATCGTGAAGGTACCCTCGTGATTGAGAACGGGAACTCGGACAGAGGCGAATTTGCTTCATCACAAATACAATGGCTAGGTCGCGAACGCGAAGCTTTAGGGGTTTGCCCGTTGCGAACGTGGACAACCACTCGCGAAAGCGTAGGGTTGAGGGAACCTGGGAAGGGGGCTTCACAGTTACTCTACGCGAACGCAAGCCCTGGATCACGAATGTGAAGGCCTGGGGGGATAAGCCTTCGCGAACGCATGAGGAACAACACGAATGCATAGGCCATTCTGAGTGATGTGCATCGGAATGAGTTAGGACCTTCGCAAAAGCAAAAATAGCTTGATGCCCAGTCAATTAAATATCCCAAATATGGGATTTCACCTATTTTTCACAATCTTCTCATTAGAGCTCAGCTTAGAGGTGATTTTGAAGAGAAATTTCATCACAATTTCGTAGGTTAGTATATGTTAACTCGTTTTCTTCCATTTCCATCAACACCAATTGATTTCTAACCGTAATCTATTCTCTTTCATGGTTGAAAAATAGGGATTTGGGAAGAACTAGGGTATTTGTAAAATTGAGAATTAGACCTCAAATTGAGGTCGGATTTCGAAACTAATCACATAATCGGGCTCGGAGGTGAATGGGTAATTGGGTTTTGGTCCGAATCTCTGGTTTGACCAATAGGGTCTGGGGTTGACTTTTGTTTACTTTTTGGGAAAAGTGTAAAGATATTAACTTTATTTATTTAATTGATTTTCCTCACATTGGTTATTTATATTAAGTTGATTTTGGTTAGATTCGGTTGGTTCAGAGGCGAATTTTAGAGGAAAGGCCCCGGTTGAGCTTTGATTAGCTTGCGGAGCGAGGTAAGTGTTGGGTGTAACCTTAATTTGAGGGAATTAGAAACCATTGAACTATAGGTTATGTGACTTACATGTGTAACAGTATATATGCGAGGTGATGAGTGTATATACGTCGTCAAAATAATTGTTTTTATGCTTTCCCGTATTTCATTAATTATCTCATTTTATGTCTTAACTGCTACATGTTTTAGTTGCTTTCTATACCGTAACTTGTTACTTGTAATCTATTTACTCTTGTATTGAACTACTCGTTTCGTCCATGATTTCATGATTAATTTCTAGCTTCACACTTTAATTATCATATATTTGGCTTGGCTTGTTGCTTTGTATTAATTGTAGCATTCCTTGATTTGGCACGAGGTTCCTTTATGGCTTTTCTTTCATAATTCTTTAATCGTAGATATTCTTGCAAATTGAGTTGTTGAATTGATTACATTTATTGATTCAGTTTATGGATCGAGTTGTACGCCGCAACGGGTGGAATAAGGGAGGATTGTGATTATACGGTGGGATCGGATTGCACGCCGCAATAGATTTTATTTGTGATTTTGATATGGTGAAATAAGAGAGTATTACGATATTAATTCTGATTTTATAGTGGGATCGGGTTGCGCGCCGCAAAGAATTTTACATATTATTCTTGATATTTTATATTGTGAAATAAGGGAGAATTATGTTTGTACGGTCGAATCGGGTTACGCGTCGCAACAGATTGTGTGTTTTGTATTCATTGTTGCATTGTGTTAGCTTTTAGTGTTTTCATACAAGATTTTGAGGACTGATGTTTCTGATTTTACTAATTTCGATGATTGAGTTTATTTCATAAGTTAACTTCCATACTTTTCCTTTGTTCCTTTCCTGTTATTATTTTTATATTGCGTACATGTTATTGTAGGTGACCCGCCTAAGCCTTATCACTATTTCGTCGAGGTTAGGCTCGATACTTACAGAGTACATGGGGTCAGTTGTACTCATACTACACTCTGCACTTCTTGTGCAGAATTTGGAATCGGTCCTAGCGGTGGTCAGTAGATTGCTCGGATTGATTGCCGGACAGAGATTTGAGGTACAACTTCACGACGTTCGCATCCCTGAAGACCCCATTCTACCTTATCCTAGCTGTTTATTTTATTTCAGACAGTCATGTTTTCGTTAAGACCATTATTTGTATTACTCACGTCGCTCGTGTACTTGTGACACCAATTCTTGGATTGTATCTAGATATCGTTGTTGTTATGGTTTTCTCACTCTATTTCAGCTTATGAGTTATTATTTAATTTGAACTCTTAAAAATGGCTAAAATCTATTTCTAACATTAGTTTGCCTAGCAAGTGAAATATTAGGCGTCATCACGGTCCCGAGGGTGGGAATTCTGGTCGTGACATTTAATATTCTTGAAATTATAATTTTTGTTCTAAAAGAGGTTCTAGTATTTGTTTTTTTGTATCTTTTGAATTCTGTTTATCCATTTAGAAAGGTTTTTATATCACTAAAAAGGATCGGAGAAGCATGGCCATCCAAGATGCCTCTTAGACGGTTAGACATAAGTCTAGTAGTGACATGATTGTAGTAATGTCACTTCTATCGATAAGGATTATGAAGTAGAAATTCTGCTAATAAGCCAACAATCCAAGGTAGATACAAGACATCCCAAAATCGATAGTACAAGTCATAAGCTCTATTGAGTTTACTAAAAAATCTCTAAGTACAACCATTCCGGAATAGAAGTAAATAGCACAAGGTAAATTTCAGAAGGTGATTCCGAGACCTGCGAATGCGACAACAGGTATACCTTGAGTCTCCATAGTAAGGCTCGAACAACTAGCTAGTGATCAACCAACTACGAAGTACCTAGCATATCATGAGTACACCATAACGGTACCCAGTAAGTATCAAGACTAAACTCAGTAGAGTAGTAATGAGGGACAGTCAAAACACCTATTAGACTTAACAACCTGTACAAGGATGACTCACGTGCCAACAATAACAATAACTCATAACCGCATGGATAACTCACGTTCCAAATAGTACAGCTTTCACACAGAAGGCAGGTATACGAGAATACATGTTAATGATCATTAGATATCAGGGTTAATCTTCTCAAATCGATGTGAGTGATTAATTACGTGTATGCTTGTGCAAGTGGTCAATCACGACTCGAGTCAACAAGTAGGAGCAGAGACAACGAATGGCACATAGAAAACAATACAACAATACGTAAAATGTATAAATCACACAAGGTAGGCACACCACTATACAAATATCAGCAATAACAATGCCCTAGGCCATCACAAGTCATCAAAAATCACCCCCGACATAGCCCACCTTGTCTCGCCACGTGCGCAACAATAAAGTAAATGCCCGCCTTGTCTCGCCGCACGCGCATAACAATATTCCCTCCTTGTCTCACCACATGTACAAACCCACATATATAACCCGCATTGTCATGCCACACGTGCAAATATCAATAATTGCAATAAAACGGACAACTCACGTGCAAACACCCCCACAATCCTCTCAACAATACTACGTGTGTCAATATATAACAACACAATATAATGCTTTCACCACGTGTGCCCATATGCCAAAATATTTCCTCAAAATAATTCCAATACCACAACCACGCATAGCTCTCAGCTCAACAATACTGAGTACAACAATAACTGTAATACCCCATGTTTATATAAGGGCAAATTAGTTCTTTTAGAATAACTTAAACTAAATAATAATAATAATAATAACAAAAGATGAATTAGGGCCAAGCCACTACGTTAGCACAAGTAAAAGGGATAGGGGCAAAGTAATGGAGTTCGGCAGAGGCAAACTCACAGGAGCGATCGAAGGGAGCAGTGAGGTGGGTCTGCTTCTTTCTAGCGAAGAGATTCACGAAGCAGGAGAACAAATTACGTAATTAAATTCTAAATATTTCCATGGTAATCTATCAGGGATTCCCATTACTCAATACCTAGCATATTGTTAGTTATTATTTCACTAATTAAGGGTAGAAACAAGACTAACAACTTAAGATATTCTTATATCGCATTATAATAAATTCCTATTAAATTGACTGAAGATTCAGGTTATACCGACACTCTAATGTATAGGCTAGAAATATTTAGTACAAGTACTAATTGAGGGGAAGAATACAACTTTTGTGCAAACGATTTGAAGCATTGGACCAGCTATGTTTGAATTAACGGAGTTAATACATAGATTGGTTTTGTTACAAGTAGGTAGTTGAAGAAGTTGAAATAGTGCTCGAGATGGCACGTTGGGTATTCCTGCACGAGTATTGTGAGTAGTAATCTTACTGCAATTTGTGTTTTCATAACCTGCATGGTTTATACTATATTCTGAAAAAATAATGGGTTACCGAATGTTTGAAATTGCATGTGGGACAAGTCCTTTACTTGATATAGTACTAAATATTTTACTTGAGATGTTTACACTTATTTAAAAGATTCTCATTATTACTAGACATATTTTACTGTTACTTGAGATATGATTACCGTTACCGAAATTTGGATTGCATGATTTGATAAGAATTGAAATGCCCTGTACTATTTTGAAAATGCTTCCATGTGAATCTTTACTGTTTATAAAGAAAAGTATAAATGGGAGGAGACTTTGAAGGATCCCGTAGCTAATGGCGGGTTCGTTGGTGCACCTTGTATTTACCGATTATCGAGTACATTTATAGCCCTCGCTAGTGGAAGGTAGAACTAGCATACAGTTACAGTTTTTCCTTGAGTAGGGACCTACAATTATATTTGACTCCTTTCACAAAGGGGTCCACACAATGATACATATTAGATGATCCTTTATTTTAAGACTCCCAAAAATTGATATTGATATTACACAGTGTTTACCGAGTTTATTACCGAATTGTCAATTGATTTATATTACAAGAAACACATGATGAGACTGGTTATTGTTTATTGTTTCTGTAAGGGCATTTTTATGATATTTTCTGTTTAATATACTAGTATGTTTTCTAACTTGTATCCATTAAAAATGGTTGTGATTAAGTGTTATTACTCACTGAGCTAGCGACTCACTCCCCGCTATTATTTTTACAGAGGCAACAATAGACGCAGGCGAGGATTTCGTTAATTAGAGTAAACGAGTTGATAGTTTCTGGTAAGCCCCACAATTATTTGCGTGGGCAAGGATTGCTATTTATTTGTTATAGTATCTTTCTTGAAACTCTTAGAGTCGCTCCATAGCCATTTTTATGAGTATCATAAGTATTCTTTTATTGATATAGATTTGTGACTCGTATTAGACTTTCCTATCGTATTTTTGGAGATGGAGTTAGTATTAAATTGTTAAGAGTACTTCGTTGATGAGGATTATAATTTATTTTGGTGGATATTGGTTGGTTGTGTTGTTAATTTCTAAGACAGGTTTATTTTTTATAGTCCTAAAACAGGAGAAAATATGTCCGATTTTCTATAAAATACCCATAAGGCTTGCTTGAAGCACTTGCTCCTAAGTGCCGGTCATGATCCTAAATTGGGTCCTGACAAAGTTGGTATCCGAGTCATAGGTTATTACTATGACTAATGGAGCACACATTAGCAGTAGAATCTCAATTATGGTTATGTAGCCGGCCATTCCCATAATCGTGATTCTTCGAGCACGTGATATGATGTGTCTTGTCTTTCTTTATTATTCCTCCGTACGCGTGTGGCGATTAGGGTCAAATAATTGAATCTGACATTACTTATCATATTTGTGTATGGCTCGGACCAATTACCCGATAATAGAATTCGGCTAGAGGTCCAAAGACATCAAATTTCGCCAATGGACATGCAACCATCTCCCAGCAAAGAAATGCTACATAAGTAGTATACAAAACTAGTGAAAGTTTCATTGTACCACTACGAGGCTCTTCCATACTGGTAAGATGCGTAATAGAGTCCATTTCAAAAATTTGTACTAGTCTACCACTATAGCGATAGAGATATGCTATCACAAAAGGTATTTACCTTCGTGAAAAAAGAAAAAAGAAAAAATTGAGATCTTGATGGATATAGTGGATAAACATGAGAAGAATAATCAACATAATGGGGCTCTAGAGTCCTCATGCACCTAGAAGATTGTAGGGAACATCGAAGTATCCATAATAAAGTTCCTAAAGTTGAAACTATCAAATTTACTATTTCTGATAGTTCAGAGAATCCTTAAAGATTTTTAGTAAAATACTTACCATATTACGAGTTATAGGATATTTCATGAAAAGGTTTTTGGAACAAGCAACTTTTAGACTAGAGAACACGGTGAATGCATGAAATGTGGGACGCCAACATAAGCAACACAACTAATTTGGAAATAATTTCACTAAAGTGTTTATGAATCACTTCCTTCATGACAGTTTGTGACGTAAGCTTGCATGCTAGATCGTTTAAGAAATTAATTTAGACGATACGTATACTTACATATAACACCAAACTTTTTCAGCTGGATATGCGAGCAACATCTTAAGTTTAGAGGCTTGTTGAACGGTTGGTTAATCATCTAAACAAGGTAGTAATTGCATATACGAAGACTTAAACCTATTCTGTAGCAGTTGCACTTACCAGAAAGATTGAAAATATGGACATGATAGGCGTGCAATAACTTATATAAGAAGATCAAGATTAGATATCTTTTAGTATGGATTTTAATATGAGTCGAATATTTAAAAATCAAGGACATTTTGAGATATTAAGCGATCATTTTTGGGTTACCACTTGGGTGAAAAATCTATAGTAGTTAGATACGTGTTTAAAGCTTTTAAGATTCAAGTTAAGAGAAGGAAACCCTAGTTAACCAAGTTGTACTTGATATGGTTGACTCTAACGTACTGATGTATATGGATTAATTATCTTCTTACTAAGCTACCCAAGATTATTATGGAAAGACTATTAAGTTTAGTAAACTTTAAAAGCTTGTTTTGTCCAAAAAGGGGATTATAGATTTTAGAGACGAGCAAAGTATATATTATGAAGGCTTAATGGTTATAAAAGAAAGGTTGTTTGGGTCTCATAGATACGGTAAGGGGCACATGAGAAAAAACACTTACTTTGAGAAAACAAATATCATAATGAGAGATTCTCTAATGTATTCCTAAGAATTTACTATGAATACTTCCAATATGAGAAATAGACTTTGGTATTGAGTTGACACCGGACACGCAAACCATATTACATGGCACCAACAGAGTTGAGAGAGCTAAATGAACAACTGCAAGACCCACTGGATAAGGGTTTTAGCATACCGAGAGTTTCACCATTGGGTGCACCAATATTGTTAAAAAAAGAAAAGAAGAGAATAGATCCCTAAGAATGTGCATCAACTACAGATAATTTGATATCCGCCTCTAGAACTCAGTACATACATTAGGAGTTACTGTGATGCCTTTTGGACTGGCTAATGCTCCAACTGCATTAGTGTATATATTTGTAACGACCCGACCATTCATTTTACTTTCTAGAATCTCGTTCCCCTAAATAAGACTTTTTATATGTGCTTTTATTAATTTATGACTTGTGGGGATGGTTAGTTCGGGATTTGGAAGGGTTCGGGTTGAAATCGGAATACTTGGTTCCTTAAGGTTGGCTAAAAAGGCCAAGTTTGACTTCGGTCAATATTTTGAGTAAACGACATCAGAATCAGGATTTGACGATTCCAATAGGTTTGTATGATGATTTCAGACTTGCACGTAAGTTCGTATCGAGTTTTGGATGACCAGGGAGTATTTTGGCGCCTAATAGTAAAAGTTGGTTCTTTGAGGCTTTAGAAGTTCTTTAAATTTGGTTTGGAGCGGGTTTTGGTGTTATCGAGGTCCTAACAGAATTCAGAGACCGAGAATAATTCTATAATATCATTTAAGACTTGCACGCAAAATTTGATTTCATTCTGAGTAGTTTAAGTACGTTTCGGCGCATTAGAAGTAAATTGAAGAACTTGAAGTTCTTAAGTTCGATTCAATTGGTTTTGGGGTGTGATTCTTAGTTTTAATATTATTTTGGGCGTTCTGAGAGTTCGAGCTAGTCCGTTTTATAATTCCAAACTTGTTGGTATATTCGGGCGGGGCCCCGGGTGCCCTGAGTGTCAATCGGACGAGGCTTGGACCAAGATGAGAATTTGGAGCAATAGCTGAAGCGATCCATAATCGCACCTGCGCTTGGCCAGCCGCAGGTGTGAGCTCACGAATGCGAGCCAAGCCTCGTAGAAGAAGCCAAGGAAGGGCAGCCCAGATTCCGCAGGTGCAGCCCATCCTCTATGGAAGCAGAAACCCGTCCGTAGAAGCGATGCCAGCCGACCTAGGGGAGTTCCGCAGAAACGGATTTTTGTCCACAGGTGCGAAAATTGCTATGACCGCAGGTGCGGAAATCGCTGAAGGTAGTGAACTTCATTTAATACGGGACTTAGGCATTTTTATCCCATTCTTCACACATTTGGGTGATTTTGGAGCTTTAAAAAGGGAGACTTCAACCTAGCTATTGAGGGTAAGTAATTTGTACCTTAATGTGAGTTTAATATATAGATTATGGGTAGATTTCAACATAAAAGTTGGTAGAAATCATGAGTTTAGATGAAAAACCTAAGGTTTAATAAAAATAAGATTTTACCACGAAAAAGATTATGAAACTTAGTGAAAACCATATAACTATGTTCCTACGGTTATGCGTAACAAAATTTCTTCAAACATTTCCGGAATCCGGGTATGTGGGCCAGATTGTGAATTTTAGGAATCTTGCAATTTGGGTTAGATAATCACTCTAATAGTGGAGATATCAACTTTTGAGCATAGATTGATTTATTTATGTAATGTTTGACTAGCTTTGAGTAGTTTGGCATCAAATTTGGAGGTTTGAGCGCATTCTTGAATTGGATAGTAGGCTTTTAGACGAGGTAAGTCTCTTTTCTAACCATGTAAGAGGGAATTAACCCCATAGGTAAATTATAACTAATATGTGCTCCTACGTGTGGGGGGCTATGTACGTACGAGGTGATGAGAGTCCGTACGTAGCTACTAATTATGCTATTGTCCAGGAAGTCTAGGACCTACACCATGCTATACTTGAAATGTATGCACTCCCATTTGTTGATTTAATTGTTTAATGAATATTGGAAGTTGATAAAGGAATTGAAAAAGGTTAAAGTTACTTACTTAAAGTTGCGAATGGAACACTTGACTATAAATGAGAATTTGTGTGTTATTTGAAATGTTTTCTATTTGTGGAGTGGGTCGAACGCCTCGGTAACAGATATTTGCATCTATGGTTCATGCTGTTCGACCCTCGATAGTGCACAATTTAAATGTTATATTGGATCGGGTCGTACAACCTCGGCATAATATGCGCATGAAAATCTTTGGGACTATTCATGATTTACATTGCTTAAAATGCCTTGAATTACAAGTTGTTACATAATGAAACTAAGCTTGGGACTTAATACTTGCGAAAGAAGAATTTACTATTTCCTGATATTGAGCTTTAAGTAGTGTTCATGAAATCCATGCTTAATATATATTTGATATATCATTATTGGCCCATAGTAAGTGTCAAAGTCGATCCCTCATTACTCTTTCTTCGATTTAGACTGGATACTTACTGGATACATATTGTTTATGTACTCACGCTACACTTCTGCACTTGATTGTGCAGGATCTGAGGCAGTTACATCCGGTTACCAGTCTGGTGCACATATTTGATTGTGATGACCCAAAAGGTCATCTTATATTTTAGAACTCGAATCTTTGCTCTTAATCCTTAAAACAAATCTTATTTTTACCCTCCTCAGTTTGCGTGCGCATTCTAGGCATATTTCCGAAAAGCTTTTATGTTGAAAACTCATGAAAATAAGAATTTGTTTGCTTTAAAAGTTTATTTTAGTTGACGTCGGTCAATATTTCTGGTAAACATGCCCGGATCCATTTTTGGACGGCCCCGGTGGGTCCGTATCGAATTATGGGACCTGGGTGTATGCCCAGTATCAAATTCGGAGGTCCCTAGCTCAAGTTATGAATTTTCGATGAAAATTAAAAGTCTGAAAATTTATTTATTTCTAAGAATTGATTGATGTTTGGCATTGTGAATACCGGGTTCGTATTTTGGTTCTGGAGCCTGGTACAGGTTCATTATGATATTTAAGACTTGTCTGTGAAATTTGGAGAGAAAAGGAGTTGATTTGACGTGATTCGGACGTCCAGTGGAGAAAATAGAAATTTTAAAATGTTCTTGAGAATTTCATTTGATTTGGTGCTAAATTCGGAGTTTTAGGTGTTGTTTTGGCGATTTGATCACGCGAGCAGGTCTGTATGATATTTTTAGACTTGTGTGCATGTTTGGTTTGGAGCCCCGAGGGCTCGGGGGAGTTTCGGATAGGCCACAGGTTGTTTTGCACTTGGGAAAAATCTGGTTTTCTGTAGATTCTGGTGTCTGGCATATCCTTCTTCGCGAACGTGAAGGCCTGGTCGCGAACGCGAAGTGATGGGGGATTTACCCTTCACGAATGCGACCGGCTCATCGCGAACGCGAAGCACTTGGGGACCTGGGGGAAGGTTGGTCATTCCTTCATCACGAACGCGAGCAATGTCTCGTGAACGCGAAGGCTTGGCAGCCAGTACCCTTCGCCAATGCGACAGTGGCCTCGCGAACTCGATGCACACTGTCGCCCAGTGCATAAAACAGAATCAAACATGGGTTTTAGCCATTTCTTCAACATATTTCAAGAACCAAATGGGTATAGGCGATTTTCAAGAGTCATCTTCTTCCCCAAAGTGTTGGTAAGTGATTCTAAACCATTTTCTTTCAATTACCCATTACATTTCTTAAATTATCAACCTAAAATCTAGAGTTTTCATGTTAGAATTTTGGGTTAGGGTAGAAACAAGAGATTTCGTAAATTTGGTAATTTAGACCTCAATTTGAGGTCGGATTCCAAAATCAATTATATATTCAGGCTCAAGGGTGAATGGGTAAATGTGTTTTGGTCCGAACCTCGGATTTTGACCAAGCGGGCCCAGGGTCAATTTTTTGACTTTTTGAAGGAAAATTTGGAAAATTTAATTTATGAAATATAATTGATTCCTTTAGCAATATTTGGTATTAATGAGTCATTTTTGAATAGATACGAGTGGTTTGGAGGTGAATTTCAAAGGAAAAGCTGTGATTGAGAATTAAGTGGCCTTCAGAGCGAGGTAAGTATTGTGTCTAACCCTGACTTGAGGGAATTAGGAACCTTACACTATTTGCTACTTGAGGTAAGGGAGAGTGTTAATACATGAAGGGTGATGTCGTGCCATATTGTGAGTGTTAATGCACGAAGGGTGATGTTGTGCCATATTATGAGTGTTAATGCATGAAGGGTGATGTCGTGCCATATTGTGAGTGTTAATGCACGAAGAGTGATGTCGTGCCATATTATGAGAGTTAACGCACAAAGGGTGATGTTGTGCCGTTTCTATTGATTTTATGGTGAATTTGAGAGTAAAAGCACGAAGGATGATGCCGTACATTTTTCCTTTACTGTATTCGTGTTTCTGTTGATTCATAATATGTTGGTTGTTCTAGTTATCATTCTGCTGTAGTTCTTTATCTCATATTTCTCCCAGCATGTTTCCCCCTCCCGATATCTCATGTCTAATTCTTCATTTCTGTTATTTGTATATATATTGTTAAACTGTACTAGTTTATTTGTAGGTGCCTTTCCTTAGCCTCGTCACTACTTTGTCGAGGTTAGGCTCGACACTTACCAGTACATGGGGTCGGTTGTACTGATACTGTACTATGTACTTTCTGTGCAGATTTTGGTACCGGCTCGGGTTTATCGAGATTTTTCTATTGGACCGCTAACCGGAGACTCAAGGTAGATCTGTCGGCATTCAAAGACCTTGAAGTCCCCGTCTATCTTTTTGTTCTACTGTTTCTTTCATTCAGACAATTGTATTTCTTTCAGACTATTACTTGTAGTAAATTCTAGAATGCTCGTGAATTGTAACTCCAGATCCGGGTAGTAGTTGTTAATGCAGTCTTTATATTATTCCGCACTCATTATATTTCAATTTATCTAATTTATTGTTATCTACTGAATGGAAATAAGGTTTTGGTTTAATGATTCTCTAACGTTGGTTTGCCTAGCAAGTGAAATGTTAGGCATCATCACGGTCCCGACGGTGGAAATTTCGGGTCGTGACAAGTTTGTATCAGAGCACTAGGTTGCCTAGGTCTCACGATTCACGAGCAAGCTTAGTTAAGTTAGGAGGATCGGTACAGAGACGTCTTTGCTTATCTTCTAGAGGTTATAAAGTTTAGGAACAAGTTTCACTTCTATTCTTCTCTATCGTGCGATTTTGCTTTCTCAATAATGATTGAACTCTTCTACTCTTATTCTCTCACAGATGGCAAGAACACGTACCGCTTCCTCAGTTGAGCAGCAGCCAGAGCCTCCAGTGGCATCTCCTACGCGGGGCAGAGGTCGAGGCCGTGCTAGAGGCCGAGGTAGGGGCAGGGCTCAGCCCAGAGCCCGAGAAGCAGCCCCAGTAGTGGAGCCCCAGATAGATCTTGATGAGGAGGTTCCAACCCAGACTGTTCCTGCTGGACAAGCTCAGGTTCCGGAGGGGTTCATTGCCACCCCAGTACTTCAGGACGCTTTGTTCCGTTTGGTGGGCCTTATGGAGAGTGTGGCCCAGACTGGCGCATTTCCCATAGCACCAGCAGTCTCTCAGGCTGGAGGAGGAGCCCAGACTCCCACTACTCCCTCTCCGGAACAGATAGCTCCCCAGCAGCACAGCCAGTCAGAGTAGTTCAGTTGGTTGTTGCGGCACAGACCGGTGATTGGTCAGCTTTGTCTTCTGAGGCTTTGTAGAGATTGGACAGGTTTACCAAGCTCTTCCCAGTTCACTTCATTGGTGCTCCTTTAGAGGATCCCTAGGAGTATCTTGACAGCTATCACGAGGTTCTACGGGACATGGGTATAGTCGAGACCAATGGGGTCGACTTTGCTGCATTTCAGATGACTGGTTCCGCCAAGAAATAATGGAGAGATTATTTATTGACCAGACTAGCAGGGTCGCCTGCTCTTGCTTGGGACCAGTTCTCTCAGCTTTTCATAGAGAAGTTTCTGCCTATCACATTGAGAGAGGAGAGTCGCCGTCAGTTTGAGCGTCTCCAGCAGGGCAGTATAACTGTTACTTAGTATGAGACTCGTTTTGTAGATTTGGCCCATCATGCTATTCGTCTGCTTCCCACTGAGAGAGAGAGGGTGAGGAGGTTTATTGATGGACTTGCTCAGACTATAAGATTGGAGATGGCTAAGGAGACTGGGAGTGAGATTTCTTTCCAGTCGGCTGCTAATGTCGCCAAACGTGTCGAGATGGTTCTTACTCAGGGAGGTTAGGGGTGTTAACAAGAGACCTCATTATTACGGTGAGTTCAGCGGTGCCTTATCTAGAGGAAGGATTACTTTAGGTATAGGCCATCTTCCCAGGCCATTTCATTCAGCAATCCATGCATCCCACGGTGCCTCAGGTGGTCGTGCTACTCATATGACTTATTCCGACCAGCTAGCCTACAGTGCACCACCAGCTCCTATTAGTGCACCTCCATTCCATAGCTATCACGGTGGTTATTCAGGTCGACAGGGTCAGTTTTAGGGTCAGCAGTCACAGCAGACGAGGTTATGTTATAATTGTGGTGGTCCGAGGCACATTTGATAGATTTTTCCCTCGGGCAATGGGCAGCTCACAACATCAGAGTTCTCGTGCCATGGTTCCGGCACCAGTTGTTGCACCAGAGGTAGAGGCCAGACTGTTAGAGGTGAAGGTCAGGCCGTTAGAGGTGGAGACCAACCGGCTAAAGGTCATCCCAGAGATATAGTTCAGGGTGGTGGGGCCCAGCCCCGTGTTATTCTTTCCTAGCCAGGCCTGAGGCTGAATTATCTGACGTTATTATCACAGGTACTATTTCAGTTTGTAGTAGAGATGCTTCAGTTCTATTTGATTCGGGGTCTACTTACTCCTATGTGTCATCCTATTTTGCTTCATATTTTGTTGTGTCCCATGACTCTTTGAGTGCTCATGTGTATGTGTCCACGCTAGTGGAGGATGTTATTGTTGTAGATCGTGTTTATCGTTCGTGTGTGGTCACCATTGGGAGTCTTGAGACTCGTGTAGATCTTCTACTTCTTGATATGGTTGATTTTGATGTCATACTGGGTATGGATTGGTTGTCACCTTATCATGCTATATTAGATTATCACGCTAAGACGGTGACCTTAGCCTTGCAGGGGTTGCCTCGATTAGAGTGGAGAGGGACTCTTGGCTATTTTGCCAGTAGGGTTATCTCTTATGTGAAGGCTCAGCATATGGTAGAGAAGGGGTGTCTAGCTTATTTGGCTTATGTCCGCGATTCTAGTGCGGAGGTTCCTTCCATTGATTCAGTGCCAGTTGTTCGTGAGTTTTCGGAGGTGATTCCTGCAGACTTGCCGGGGATGCTACCCGACAGGGATATTGATTTCTGTGTTGATTTGGCCCCGGGCACTCAGCCCATTTCCATTCCGCCATACCACATGGCCCTGCCAGAGTTGAAAGAATTGAAAGAACAGTTACAAGATTTTCTTGATAAGGGCTCCATTTGACCTAGTGTCTCACCCTGGGGTGCACCTATGTTGTTTGTAAAGAAGAAAGATGGATCGATGAGGATGTGTATAGATTATCGGCAGTTGAACAAAGTCGCCATCAAGAACAAGTATCTATTGCCGAGGATTGATGATTTATTTAATCAGTTTCAGGGTGCCCAGGTGTTTTCAAAGATTGATTTGAGATCTGGCTACCATCAGTTGAGGATTAGGGCATCTGATGTCCCTAAGATAACTTTTTGGACTCGGTATGGGCATTATGAGTTTCTAGTGATGTCGTTTGGGCTAACCAATGCCCCGTCAACATTCATGGATTTGATGAAAAGGGTGTTCAAGCCCTACTTGGATTCCTTTGTGGTTGTATTTATTGATGATATCTTGATATACTCCTACAATCGAGAGGAGTATGAGCAGCACCTTCGGATCGTTCTTCATACTCGGAGAGACAACCAGATATATGCTAAGTTCTCAAAATACGAGTATTGGTTGAGTTTAGTTGCTTTCTTGAGTCACATTGTATTAGCCGAGGGTATTCAAGTGGATCTTAGGAAGATTGAGGCAGTTCAGAACTAGCCTCGACCCACATCAGCTATAGAGATCCGTAGTTTCCTGGGTTTGGTGGGTTATTACCATTGATTTATGGAGGGGTTTTCATCCATAGCAGCCCCATTGACCAGTTTGACCCAGAAGGGTACCCCGTTCAGGTGGTCATACGAGTGTGAGGCGAGCTTCCAGAAGCTCAAGACAGCTTTGACTACGGCACCGGTATTGATATTACCCACGGGTTCGGGATCTTATATAGTATATTGTGATGCATCTCGTATTGGTATGGGTGCGGTATTGATACAGGGTGGCAAGGTTATGGCATATGCTTCGCGGCAGCTGAATGTTCACGAGAAGAATTACCTTGTTCATGATCTAAAACTGGCAGCCATTGTTCACGCGCTGAAGATTTGGAGGAACTATCTTTATGACGTGCCATGTGAGGTATTCACGGATCATCGGAGCTTGCAGTATTTATTCAAGAAGAAGAAACTCAATTTGAGGCAGAGAAGGTGGTTGGAGCTATTGAAAGACTATGATATCACCTAATTGTATCATCCCGGGAAGGCCAATGTGGTGGCTGATGCTTTGAGTAGAAAATCAACTAGAATGGGTAGCCTTACATATATTCCAGTTGGTAAGAGACCTCTTCCATTGGATGTTCAGGCCTTGGACAACCAGTTCGTGAGGTTGGATGTTTCTGAGCCCAGCCATGTTCTAGCTTGTACAGTTGCTCGGTCTTCTTTGTTTGAGTGCATCAGAGATCGGCAGGATGACGATCCTTATTTACTTGTCCTTAGAGACACAATGCGGCATGGTGATTCCAAGCAGGTTACTATTGGAGATGACAGAGTTTTGAGGATGCATGGCCGTATTTGTATGCCTAATGCGAATGGACTTCGTGAGTTGATTCTTGAGGAGGCCCACAGTTCCCAATATTCTATTCATCAGAGCGCCGCCAAGATGTATCAGGACTTATGGCAGCATTATTGGTGGAGGATAATGAAGAAAGACATAGTTGCATACGTAGCTCGGTGTCTAAATTGTCAGCAAGTAAAGTACGAGCATCAGAGACCTCGTGGTTTGCTTCAGAAAATAGAGATTCCTGAGTGGAAGTGGGAGCGTATCTCTATGAATTTTGTTGTTGGACTTCCACAGACTCAGAGGAAGTTCGATGCAGTTTGGGTCATTGTGGACATGCTGACCAAGTTAGCGCACTTCATTCCTGTGGCAGTTACCTATTCTTCGGCGCGGTTGGCAGAGATTTACATTCCTGAGATCGTCCGTCTTCACGGGGTGCCAATGTCTATAATTTCTGACGAGGTACGTAGTTCACCTCGCACTTTTGGAGAGCAGTACAATGTGAGTTGGGAACGTGAGTTGAGTTGAGCACAGAGTTTCATCCTCAGATAGACGGACAGTCCAAGCGCACTATTCAGATCTTGGAGGATATGCTCCGCACATGTGTAATAGACTTCGGAGGATCGTGGGATCAGTTCTTGCCCCTTGCAGAGTTCGCCTACAACAATAGCTACCAGTCGAGCATTTAGATGGCTCCCTATGAGGCATTATATGGTAGGTGGTGTCGGTCGCCAGTTGGGTGGTTCGAGCCGGGAGAGGCTCGATTGTTGGGCACAGACTTAGTACGGGATACCTTGGATAAGGTCAAGATTATTCAGGATCGACTTCGCATAGCTCATTCCACGCAGAAGAGTTATGCCGACCATAGAGTTCATGATGTTGCATTCATGGTCGGGGAGAGAGTGTTTCTTCGAGTATCACCCATGAAGGGTGTAATGAGGTTTGGAAAGAAGGGAAAGTTGAGCCCTAGGTATATCGGACCTATTGAGATTCTAGAGAGAGTGGGAGAGGTGGCTTACAGGCTTGCGTTGCCACCTAGTTTAGCAGTTGTTCATCCGGTATTCCATATGTTCATGCTTCGAAAGTATCACGGCGATCTGTCCCATGTGTCATATTTCAGCTCTGTCCAGTTGGTCAAGGATTTGACTTACGAGGAGGAGCCGGTGACTATTCTAGCTCGACAAGTTCGCCAGTTGAAATCAAAGAGTTATCCTTCAGTTCAAATGCAGTGGAGAGGTCAGCCTGTTGAGGCAGCCACTTGGGAGTCCGAGTCTGATATGCGGAGTAGATATCCCCATCTTTTCACCAGCCCAGGTACTTTTCTATGTCCGTTCGAGGACGAATAGTTGTTTTAGAGGTGGAGAATGTGATGACCCAAAATGTCATCTTATATTTTAGAACTCGAATCTATTCTCTTAAGCCTTTAAAAAAATATCATTTTTACCCTCCTTGAAAACTAATGGAAATAAGATTGTTTTACTTTAAAAGTTGATTTTAGTTGACTTCGGTCAATATTTTTGGTAAACGGGCCCAGATGCATGTTTTGACGGTCCCGGTTGGTCCATATCGAATTATGGGACCTGGGCGTATGCCCGTAATCGAATTTGGAGGTCCCTAGCTCAAGTTATGAATTTTTGATGAAAATTAAAAATTTAAAAATTTATTTATTTCTAAGAATTGATTGATGTTTGGCATTATGAGTACCGGGTCCGTATTTGGGTTTCGGAGCCCGGTACAGGTTCATTATGATATTTAAGACTTGTATGTGAAATTTGGTGAGAAACAAAGTTGATTTGACGTGATTCGGTCGTCCAGTTGAGAAAAGAGAAATTTTAAAGTGTACTTGAGAATTCCATTTGATTTGGTGCTAAATTCGGAGTTCTAGGTGTTATTTTGGCAATTTGATCGTGCGAGTAGGTCTGTTTGATGTTTTTAGACTTGTGTGCATGTTTGGTTTGGAGTCCCGAGGGCTCGGTGAGTTTCGGATAGGCCACGGGATGTTTTGGACTTGGGAAAAATCTGGTTTTCTGCAAATTCTGGTGTCTAGCATATCCTTCTTCGCGTTCGCGAAGGTCCTCTCGCGAACGCGAAGGATAAACTCGTGAGGCTGAGACTTCTTCTTCGCGAACGCAAGGACCTGGTCGCGAACGCGAAGTGATGGGGTATTTACCCTTTCGCGAACGCGACCGGCTCATCGCGAATGCGAAGCACTTGGGGACCTGGGGGAGGGTTGGTCATTCCTTCATCGCGAACGCGAGCAGGATCTTACAAACGCGAAGGCTTGGCATCCAATACCCTTCGCGAATGCGACATAGCCTCGCGAACGCGATGCACACTGTCGCCCAGTGCATAAAATAGAATCAAACACGGGTTTTAGCCATTTCTTCAACATTTTTCAAGAACCAAATTGGTATAGGCGATTTTCAAGAGTCAACTTCTTCCCCAAAGTGTTGGTAAGTGATTCTAAGCCATTTTCTTTCAATTACCCAATACCTTTCTTGAATTATCAACCTAAAATCTAGAGTTTTCACGGTAGAATTAGGGGTTAGGGTAGAAACTAGGGATTTCAGAAATTTGGTGATTTAGACCTCAATTTGAGGTCAGATTCCTAAACCAATTATTTATTCAGGCTCAGGGGTGAATGGGTAAATGTATTTTAGTCCGAAACTCGGGTTTTGACCAAGCGGGCCCGAGGTCGAGTTTTTGACTTTTTGGAGGAAAATTTGGGAAATTTAATTTATGCAATATAATTGATTCCTTTAGCAATATTTGGTATTAATGAGTCATTTTTGAATAGATACGAGTGGTTTGGAAGTGAATTCCAAAGAAAAAGCTGTGATTGAGAATTAAGTGGCCTTCGGAGCGAGGTAAGTGTTGTGTCTAACCCTGACTTAAGAGAATTAGGAACCTAGACTATTTGCTATGTGAAATTCATGTGAGTGGAGTATATGTGAGGTAACCAGTATTTATGCGCCGTCAATTTACCTATTTTTCATGTTTCTTCCATTTTTCTTATATTGTCTCTTTTCTATGCCTAATTGCTACGTGTTTATACTAGTGTTGTTAAATTGATCGTTCTTATCATGTTTACGGAATTTCTGGTGATAATTGAGAATTTATTTCAAAGTTGAGATTGATATTGTGGAACCAAATATTGAAGTAAGGCTTGTACTTGTTATTCTATCTCCATGTTGTTATTTATGTATTGCATTATAGTAAGGGAGAGTGTTAATGCACGAAGGGTGATGCCGTGCCATATTGTGAGTGTTAATGCAGAAGGGTGATGCCGTGCCATATTGTGAGTGTTAATGCACGAAGGGTGATGCCGTGCCATATTATGAGTGTTAATATACGAAGGGTGATGCCGTGCCATATTATGAGAGTTAACGCACGAAGGGTGATGTCGTGCCGTTTCTATTGATTTTATTGTGATATTGAGAGTAAAAGCATAAAGGCTGATGTCGTACATTTTTCCTTTACTGTATTCGTGTTCCTGTTGATTCATAATATGTTGGTTGTTCCAGTTATCATTCTGCTGTAGTTCTTTATCTCATATTTCCCCCAGAAATATTCCCCCTCCTGATATCTCCTGTCTAATTCTTCATTTTTGTTATTTGTATATACATTGTTAAACTATACAGGTTGATTTGTAGGTGCCTTGCCTTAGCCTCGTCACTACTTCGTCGAGGTTAGGCTTGACACTTACCAGTACATGGAGTCAGTTATGCTGATTCTGCACTCTGCACTTTCTGTGCAAATTTTGGTACTGGCTAGGATTGATCGAGATTTTTCTATTGGACCGCTATCAGGAGACTCAAGGTAGATCTGTCGGCGTTCACAGACCTTGAAGTCCCTATCTATCTTTCTGTTCTACTGTTTCTTTCATTCAGACAGTTGTATTTCTTTCATATTACTTGTAGTAAATTCTAGAATGCTCGTGAATTGTGACTCTAGATCCGAGTAGTAGTAGTTAATGCAATCTTTATATTATTCCACACTCATTATATTTCACCTTAGCTAATTTATTGTTATCTACTGAATGAAAATAAGGTATTGGTTTAATGATTCTCTAACGTTGGTTTGCCTAGCAAGTAAAATATTAGACGCCATCACGGTCCCGATGGTGAGAATTGTGGGTCGTGACATTGATCCCCGCTACAAGACTACACGGTGAGCTGCCCTTTCGAGCCGTTATGCAACAACCGAAGTCTTTTTCTTGTTTATTTGTTCTATCTATCCCATTTCAGACAGTATACTAGAAGTTTTTTGTATATTCTACTAGTAGCCCATATACTTGTGACACCGGGTCTTGGCACACACTAGTAGACTTATGATTTTGGGATTGTATTCCTACGGTTATGATTTCATTTAGTTATTTTCGTTATGATTTCACTTGATCATTTTAAATTTCCATTATTTCTTAAATTCTTTAAATTTAAGGAAAGTTAGTTGTTTGAATTAAAAAAAATTGTTTGATTTTAAAAAAAATGAAAATCACTAGATTGTTAATAGTCGGCTTGCCTAGCAACGATGTTGGGCGCCATCACGGCCTAAACCAGAATTGTGAAAATATTCTTGTATATTCTCGTAGCCAGGAAGTGCAAGAGAATCACTTGAAAAATACGTTAAAGTCACTGCAAGAAAATCAACTTTTTACCAAGTTCTTCAATTGTGAACTTTAGCTAGACTCAATGGTATTCATAGGATACATTGTATCTAAGAATGAATGTACGGTAGATTCTGAGAAGATAGAAGCACTTCCTAAATAGCCGAGATCCATTTCTCCTACAAAGATTATTTTTTTTTGGCTTGACAGGCTACTATAGGCATTTGTGTAGGATTTCTCTAGAATAGCACCATCACTCACCAAGTTAACATAGAAAATCATTAAATTTTAGTGGATGGAGGAATGCACAACGAGATTCTAGAAGCCCAAGGCATGTTTGACAATCACACTAATGTTAGCTTATTCCAATAAGCTCTAGATAATTCACGATGTTCTGTGATACTTCAATGGTAGGATTTGGTTATTTTGTCATGCAGAAGGACCGTGTGGTAGCTTATGCTTCAAGGAATGTGAAGAGTTTAAGTCGTATTATGCCACTTATTAGTTGGAGATTGTCATAGTGGTATTTTCTTTTTAGGATTTGGAGAGACTATTTATACGAAGAAACTTGTGAAATTTATACCTAGCACAAGAGCCTAAAGTACATTTAAAATCAATAGAGATATAAGTATTTAGCTACGCTGATGGAGGAAACTATTGAAGATATAATTGTACTATTTTGTATTGTTCGGGAAAAATACATATTATGACTTATGCAAAAACAAAAAACAAAAAAGAATCCATGGGTAATTTGGCGCATATAGCTCCTGTAAAGATACTTCTGGATAAAGATATGCATAAACTAGAAGGTACACGTATTAGATTCAGTGTGAAAAAAAATTCAAAGACATTATTGGCTATTGGTCCAGACTGATGTAGAGTTCATAAAGGCTAGTCAATACGAGGATGAGGGATTGTTCAAGTACCAAGATTAGTTTTTAGCTAGTAAAAGCAAGGATATGACTGTTAATAATGATGGTATATTCCAACTAGGTAATCAATTATGTGTAGAAAACATATATGTATTGAGAGAGGCTATTTTTGATGGAGCTCACAACTCTAGATACACTATATATCGCAGGTCTATAAAATGTATCATGATTGGAATTTTTTTTTGGATTGGTTGGAAAAGAAAGAAGAATTAAAAAAAAAAAGAATTTGTTAACTTTGTTCCTAACTATTTGACATGTCGGCATGTTAAGACAAGCACTTGCGACTCACAAGTCCACTACAGCAACACAAGATTCTGAAGTAGAAATGCAATATAATTACAATACATTATATGACTAAATTATTTAAACCATTAGAGGTATGATTATATGTGGGAAAGTTTTAAATTGGCTTACAAAGTAGGCACGTTTCTTGCTAATCAAAACTCTTATAGTACGGTAAAATATGCACAAATATACATGAATGAAAAATTATCTGACTCAATAGA
This sequence comes from Nicotiana tomentosiformis, assembly GCF_000390325.3. Lineage (NCBI taxonomy): Eukaryota > Viridiplantae > Streptophyta > Magnoliopsida > Solanales > Solanaceae > Nicotiana > Nicotiana tomentosiformis. The sequence goes on along the minus strand of NC_090819.1, from coordinate 92,886,455 downwards.
GCTCGATTGTCCATCATCTATGATAGAGGATCACAAGTCATTTCACGATTAGAAAGCCTTTTCAATAGACGTTGGGTACACGAGTAGATCTTAGTACCGATTTTTATAGCGGACAAACGCAAAGTCCAAATGTACTATACAGATCTTTGTGGATATGTTGAGAGATTGCATTATTGAGTTTGGAGGTTGTTCGTATGCCCATCTATATTTAGCTTAATTTCCCCACTATAATAACTTTCATTCTAGCATTCAGATGGCACCATATGAAGTATTGTATGGTAAGAGATGTTGTTATCTAATAGGATGGTTTGAAGCTGGTGAGACTAACTTATGAGGATCTGACCTAGTACAAGAAGCTATTGACAAGGTCGAGTTGATCATACAAAAATTGCTCACAACAAAAAGCAAACAAAAGTTTTAGCTGGTAAAAGGAAAAAAGACTTTAGAGTTTTTAGTTGGAGATCGAGTTTTATCATGTATCTCTCCCATGAAAGGCGTAGTGTGATTCGGAAAAAAAGAGAAGGGAAATTAAGTCCTAGATTTTATAAGACCGTATGAGACAGTTGAACAAGTGGGAGTTGTGGCATATCATTTGGCACTTCCTCCTGAATTATCTTCTATTCATCCAGTATTTCATGTCTCAATGCTAAGAAAATGTATATCAGACTTATCTCACGTTCTTGAACTACCTATTATACCACTCGATGAGAAGTTGTCTTACGAGGAGGAGCCGATGGCTATTGTGGATAGACACGTAAGAAAGCTACGATAAAAAGAAATAGAGTTCGTAAAATTCTTATGGAGAAATCATATTGTTGAAGAAGCTACTTAGGAAGTGGAAGATGTTATGAAAATCAAGTACCCTCATATATTTCAGACAACAAGTATGCACTTGTTTTAAATTCGGGGACGCAATTTCCTAAGGTGGGGAGAATGTAATACCCCATGTTTATATAAGGGCATATTAGTTCTTTTAGCATAACTTAAACTAAAAAATAAATAACAAAAAGATGAATTAGGACCAAGCCACTACGTTAGCACAAGTAAAAGGGATAGGGGGCAAGGTAATGGAGTTCGGCAGAGGCAAACTGATCGATCGAAGGGAACGGTAAGGTGGGTCTGCTTCTTTCTAGCGAAGGGATTCACGAAGCAGGAGAAACAATTAAGTAATTAAATTCTAAATTTTTTCATGGTAATCTATCAGGGATTCCCTTTACTCAATATCTAGCATATTATTAGTTATTATTTAACTAATTAAGGGTAGAAACAAGACTAACAACTTAAGATATTCTTATATAGCAAAATAATGGATTCTTATTAAATTGACTGAAGATTCTTTTAGGTTATAATGACACTCTAATGTAAAGGCTAGAAATATTTAGTAAGAGCACTAATTGAGGGGAAGAATACAACTTTTGTGCAAGCGAAATAAATTCTTCTTTCCTTATACAAATAGTTGTATCGATCGCAAAGTAAGAACAAACAGAGAATCATTGTGAGAATCATCTCGGTTCCAAAGGAATAAAAACATGGGAATTAATCTAATTGGACCAGTTATGTTGTAATTCATGGAGTTAATACATAGATTGGTTTTGTTACAAGTAGGTAGTTTAAGAAGTTGAACAAAGTGCTCGAGGTGGCGTGTTGGGTATTCCTGCACGAGCATTGTGAGTAGTAATCTTATCGCAATTTGTATTTTCATAACCTACATGGTTTATACTATATTTTGAAACTAAAATGTATTACCGAATGTTTGAAATTGCATGTTGTCACACCTCCTTTTTCCCCCACAAAAGATATGTGTATGGATTGTTGTGGGTTAAAGAGTTTTTCCAATTAAAGTAACAAATTTGATTAGGGATTATTTTATTTACAGAGTCGCCGCTTGGAATTGATTTTTTGGGTGTTCCAAGTCACCTTTTATTTGAGTCCCTATTCAAAGGAAGATTTGACTCTTTTATTATTGGTCTGCGAAAATAAAGTCCCGGTAAGAAATTCTGTTGATCGGGGAGAAGGTGTAAGGCATTCTCCAAGTTCCGTTGTTCCAGCACGGTCGCTTTATTGACTACAACTTGGCTTGAATTAATTTTAGATAAATTATGATTTATTGGTTTCCATATTTTATCTATCTGCTTTTAATTATTAAAATATAGAATTATCTTTGAAACGAATCATGTGTGTGAATCTGTTTTGTTTATTATGCCAAAATCTTGTCACGCCTACGTGTACACAATAAATAGCATTTTATTATTAAGATTTTTTGGGCCAAAGTTAACACATACTTCGGTTTTATTTTTGAAAATCACAATTATGCCACACGAACGTATATATCATCGCGATAAACTAATTAAAGGCGTGCCAAAAGCACTCTATCGGTGTTCATTATTCTTCCTATATTTTTAGATTATTGTAAGATCGTGAATTATAGAATTACTTGTGGAAGAAGTGTATGATTTTAGATATTTGAATAAATAAACCATCATATACCAATACTCTATAATCCAACAATTCAAGCCCAAACTTATTAGGGTCTAAATCTTTCCAACTTTAAAGCAAGTTTGAATACCATATTTTCATAAACATGATTAATTATATAGTATTTAATGACTAATTTACATTATTATTTATAAAGTTTAAAGGGAAATAAATAAAATCACATGAAATAAGATTAAAAGAATAGAGGAAAGAATAAACCTTTAATGCAAAATTTCCAATTAAATGAGTTTTCAAGAACATGTACGGTAACTCAGACGAGCGTCGAACAAGCATAAGCGAAGAAGAACATCAAAGCTAGTGAACGGAGCTCCAACGGAATCCTCGACTACTGACTTCATTTTTTGGCGTGTAAAAAGGGATGTTATGAAGTATTTTTGATTGGGTTTTGGTTGATGAATTGCTAGAGTTTTCAAAAAAAAAGAGACGAAAAAAGAATGACACGAGTAGAATTTCCCTTAGCATACAAGGAGAAAACACAATTCTCTCAATTCCCTCCTCTCTTTTTTCCCCCTCTTTCTCCCCACATTTCTCTTCTATTTATAGACAAATATTTGGATTTTTTTTCAGATTTTATTATTTATTATTTTATTACTTTTATTTTTTAATTTTTCACTTTTTAACTTTTCTTTTTTTTTAATTTCCACATTCTTCCTTTTCTTTTTCTTTTTTTAATTTCTACTTTCTTTTACTTTTTTTTAAAACAAATTCAGTTTCCTTTACTTTTATTTTTTAATTCCAACTTTCTTTTACTTATCATTTTTAAAATTTTCACATTCTTTTTCTTTTATCTTTTTTAATTTTCCACTTTCTTTTACTTTTTTTTTAAAAACAATTTCAACCTACTTTTACTTTTAATTTTTTATTACATACTTTTAATTTTCCTATTATTTTATTCCCATCTGAAAATTTAAAAAAAATGTTCAATTTTATCGGTTTGTTTCTTAATTTATTTTATTTTAAAATAAAGATAAAAAATAACAATAATACTAATAGTAATAATTTGACCTTTTAAATTATTTTTAATTCTTTCCCTATATAAAAATAATGTAACAAAGCTAAAAATATATATATTAAATTTCTAAAAATATTTACATAGTAGAATGTGGTAAAAATTCAAATATAGTCAAAAATTAAGTGTTCACAACTGCCCCTCTTTTCTTGAAAATATGAAGAGTTTTCAGGCAAAGACTAGGTGAGCCATGTGACTAAAGTTTTTACCAAACCGTTATTCAAAAGGAAAAAAATAAAAGATAGGGTGCAACCGAGTCGTGATTTTGGACAACCTACATATCCCGCGTTATATGGGAATTAGGTCGTATGTAGTTCAAGGAAAATGGTGGAATGATGAGTTGAGGAGTCGAGTGAGGTTACGTTGAGGCTCCGGTCTGCGGTCCTGCTATTATAAAAAATAAAGTAAACAAGCCTATCAGCTATTAGTTATAAGATTCCTATCTATGAGTCTTCTGAAACTTGATCTTGAGTCTTGACTAGTTCTTCATGCGGACTCTGATCTAAACCTTGATGCTCGCTAGCTGTAGGTGCTAGTTCATTGTTCTATATTTTCTTCTAATCAAAACGGACTCCAATGCTCGTGGCTTCAGTCATGTCTTGAGCATTCCACATCTTTACAACTACTTTTGCATTTTGGATTCACCTATTTTTTCTTTTCTTTTATTCTGAATTGAGACTTCTTCTTTTGTCCATCTCGAACCCTATGCCTTGAGTTAAAACCTACTCAGACACCAAAACAAACAAACAAACGAAATTGATCTTCCCCAGTTTGTACTAGGAAAATTTCGTGAGTTATTGTAACAAAATTCTAAACTACTTCTTTACTGAAAGCAATAAAAGGTTGGGAATGGTGTACCCCGAAAAAAATAGAGACTGGGGAATGAAAGAAACTAGAGAGTGGAGACCTTATGTTTGAAAAGCGACTAGGGATTGGTGTACCCTGATACTGGTAAGGAAATGTACCAGGGGTTGGTACCCTGTATTACGAAAAAAGAATGTAATCATGGGATGGAGTCATGTATAACTGTAAGAAAATGTAACCAGGGGATGACACCCTGTATTACGGAAAAGAAATGTAACCAGGGGTTGGTGCCCTATATTACTGAAATGAAAATGAATCCCCTAGGCGAAAAGGTTCTACCTGGGTTAAACTACGTAAAACAATCTGAGCGAAGAGTACTTCTACCCGGAACTAAGAGCTGGATCCCCCTAGGTGAAAAAGTCTACCTGGGTTAAGCTACGTAAAACAACCTGAGCAAAGAGTACTTCTACCCGGAACTATGAGCTGGATCCCCCTAGGCGAAAAGGTTCTACCTGGGTTAAGCTACAAAAAATAACCTGAGCGAAGAGTACTTCTACTCGGAACTATCAGTTGGATCCCCCTAGGCGAAAATGTTCTACTTAGGTTAATCTATGTAAAACAACCTGAGTGGAGAGTACTTCTACCCGGAACTATGAGCTGGATCCCCCTTGGCGAAAAGATTATACCTGGGTTAAGCTACGTAAAACAACATGAGCGAAGAATACTTCTACCCAGAACTATGAGCTGGATCCCCCTAGGTGAAATGTTCTATCTGGGTTAAGCTACGTAAAACAACCTGAGCGAAGAGTACTTCAACCCCGAACTATGAGCTGAATCCTCTTAGGCGAAAAGGTTCTACCTGGGTTAAGCTACGTAAAACAACCTGAGCGAAGAGTACTTTTACCCGAAACTATGAGCTGGATCCCCTAGGCAAAATGTTCTACCTGGGTTAAGCTACATAAAACAACCTGAGCGAAGAGTACTTCTACCCGGAACTAAGAGCTGGATCCCCTAAGTGAAAAAGTCTACCTGGGTTAAGCTACGTAAAATAACCTGAGCAAAGAGTACTTCTACCCGGAACTATGAGCTGGATCCCCCTAGGCGAAAAGGTTCTACCTGGGTTAAGCTACGAAAAACAACCTGAGCGAAGAGTACTTCTACTCGGGACTATCAGCTGGATCCCCCTAGGCAAAAATGTTCTACCTAGGTTAATCTATGTAAAACAACCTGAGTGAAGAGTACTTCTACCCGGAACTATGAGCTGGATCCTCCTTGGCGAAAAGATTATACCTGGGTTAAGCTACGTAAAACAACATGAGCGAAGAATACTTCTACCCAGAACTATGAGCTGGATCCCCCTAGGTGAAATGTTCTATCTGGGTTAAGCTACGTAAAACAACCTGAGCGAAGAGTACTTCAACCCCGAACTATGAGTTGGATCCTCTTAGGTGAAAAGGTTCTACCTGGGTTAAGCTACGTAAAACAACCTGAGCGAAGAGTACTTCTACCCGGAACTATGAGCTGGATCCCCTAGGCAAAATGTTCTACCTGGGTTAAGCTACGTAAAACAACCTGAGCGAAGAGTACTTCAACCCGCAACTATAAGCTATATCCCTAGACGAAAAGATTCTACCTGGGTTAAGCTACGTAAAACAACCTGAGTGAAGAGTACTTCTACCCAAAACTATGAGCTAGATCCCCCGAGGCAAAACGATTCTACCTGGGTTAAACTATGTAAATGAGAGGTATAGACAATAGTGATGCATGCTGGAAAATAAAATAAAATGGAGATTTTGAGGGACTTACCTTTGGTAATATTCGTCCTTTGAGAATCGCCATTCTACACTGCTTTGTTCCTGCTTCAAACAAAGAAAAACTGTGAGTTTTCAAAGTGGTGGTTGGTTTACTGCCTTGATGCCCTAAGTAGCTTGAAGTCACGGCCACTGCTGTAAATGAACTGATTCTTCCAGTATGGTACTGAGATGCTGGATACTCTGTATAGCTTCCTGGAGACCTTGGCTCTCCGATGTTGCCCCCGACTATTTCATATCCGGATGTCCATGGTACCGCTAACACTTGTCCCTAAGGCAAGGAAAATTTCCTTTAAAATAGAACTTAGTTTTCTTGCACCTAGTTCCAGTTCGTGTCTGTAGTGCTTATCAACTTTTTCCACGAAGCAAGTCTTGCTTAGGCGACCTTTTCAGTTTCTTTGAAACGCTTTGTTCATCTTATTAAAAGAGATCACAGATGGATTCGTGCCTTCATCAATGCCGTATATGCCCTAAATTATTCTTGGTATTAGAGGGAAACTGTAGTCAATTTTGCAGCCATTTCTTTTCTTTGATTTTGATGCAAGATTAGACCGAAAAAGGAATCAAAGAAAAATTATGGGTTAAAATAGAAAATCAATTGAAAGTGAGAAAAAAAAAAGGAATTATGTCTAAACAAAAGGTGCCCCTTTCGGGGGAGGGGAATAGGGAGACTTATCTTGAGGTATGTACCGACTTTAATGAATCATGACATGCATTTTGGACAGGACGCTTGATCCGTCTGAGCTGTCTAATTCTCAAACAACTGTCGCAAATGCTCATCTTGATACTGTCTTAGTTGTGCTCAACCGGAGTATCAAAGACTCTCATTCGGCTAGTAGCGCCCTTTGCAGGTTTTCGCTAACTGACCTTTCTCATTTCTTTTCTCACCATCGCCTTATAGTGCTCTTTGCGAGTTTTCACTACAAGACTCTCTCATTTTCATTTTCAATGCTCTCCATCGCCCTATGGTGCCCGTGAGAGTTTTCACCAATAAGACTCTCTTACTTTGGTTGCATCAGATCCAAATGATTGGATCCTCCAATTGTTGAACATTCTCGTTGATTGATCGGAAGGACTTGAAAAGGATTTTGGTAAAAAGAATTTGTATTGAATTACAACTTTTAGACCTTTCACGCGAAACCATCACCGAACTATTGTAACATCTGCCCCAATTTCAACGTTTTGGAGGAATGCGGATTTTTTGTTTTGGTGTGACTCAACCCAAGAGATAGGCTGCCTACGTATCCTTTCGGAATCAAGTCGAACGTAGTTCAATGACTCAGAAGATTTTTTTATTTTTATTATTTTTATTTGTTTTTACAACTACACGGGTTCCAAAAGGAGGGAAAACCAAGAAGACAAATATGGATCAAAAGGTTTAACAAAAGGGTGACACTTATTTGGGGTAGTGAGCAAAGATAGCCTTCGTTATCTCGATCTGAGAAAATCGATGTGTGGAAGTTCTGCAGTGGGTATGTATCAAACATAATATCTTTTGACTGCATATGCATTAATAGTCATGTCTGGTACCAGTCCTTCTTCATCTACCAAGTGCACATCCCCTTTTGGTAACACTTTCTTGATGATGTAGGATCCTTGCCAGTTTGGGGCAAACTTTCCTTTAGTTTCTACTTGGTGCGGAAGGATGTGTTTTAAAATGAGCTGGCCTACCTCAAAGTGCCTCGGGAATAATTTCTTATTATAAGTGCGTGCTATTCTTTGTTGGTATAAGTACCCGTGGAAAGCTGCGACCAATCATTTTTCGTCAATCTGTGTCAATTGTTCCAATCGGTTCTTGACCCAATCTTTATCCTCAATCTCGGCTTCAACAATGATCCGAATATAGGGAATTTCAACTTTTGCACAAGCATTATCTTCAACACATTCTGCTTCTTGATTCATTATTTTGAGGTCTGAAAGTGTATTAGGATCTGGGAATGAAGTCCGCAAGCAAGTCATGTTATCAAAATCTGCATTTAACAGCATTGAAAAGAGAATAAGAAAAGTGACATGATTAAGAAAAGAGACATTCCTAGACAATGAAATATTAATTTCATTTGATTTTGTTTTTATTATTATTATTTTTTAAAATTTTCAAGATAGAAGGGTTTATATCGGAAAGTAAGACAACAAAGTTAAACATCCGAATCACATCCTGAAATAATGCGAACGCTAAAAGTATAGCAAGACCGGCTACTAAGACTCCCGTCTGATAGGGAACTTTCAGGTTTGGCGACCATTATTTGGCTTTTCTTCTGTCTCGGCAATGGCTGCAATGGCCTTCAGTGCTGGATCAAATTCCTTATTTTCACAAATCATTCCTACTACTGGCCCAGTGTTGTAAGAAAACAAGGGGTTGTTTGTCACATCATGTGCCTCCTCGTCTTGAAGAACTATTGCATTGACCTCGATGAGGTCTTCCACTACTCTTTTGAGAGTCCAACAATCTTCAGTATCATATCCCACTACTCCGAAGTGGTATTCACATCTAGCATCAGCTCAGTGTGAGGGGGACTCGGGGTTTGGCCGGTTCGGGCCCACTGGCTGTAGCAGACCTAGCCTGACTAGCTTTTGCAACAAGCTAGGGTATGATTCACCAATAGGGGTGAACTGATTCCTTCTAGGGGGCTCTCTTGGGCGAAGATTGTATTGGGGAACATTTGATTGGGGATTATATGGATCTTTGTAGGGAGGGGCATTCTGGGAGGTGGAGCTCAGTTTTGTGTATAATGTTGTGGTCGCGCGTAAGATTGTGCGCTCATCACCGCATAAGGATGGGGTACTATGACATAAGGAGCATCTTGATAGGGATAATAGTGTTGTGGGACCTCAGGAAGCATATATGATTGGTTGAATGTCATGTGGTCCCCCCTCGAGCTGGAAGCCATCGTGGGTATCTATTCTCTCTCATTTCTGTTCATCAAACCCCCCGAACTATTCTGAACTGCTTGTGATGCGGCCTTAAAAGCAGCTTGACTCAAGATTCGGCCCGTTTTCAAACCATTTTCGACCATCTCCCCAATATTTATAGCCTCAGCGGATGGTCTACCCATAGCAGACATCATGTTCTGGAAATCATTAGGCTCTTGAGACTCTAGAAAAATAGTGATCCACTCATGATTATCTATGGGTGGCTTAACTCTAGCCTCTTGCTCCCTCCACTTGATGGCATACTCCCTAAAGTTTTCTGTCGAGTTTTTCTTCATATTGGACAGGGAATTGCGATCTGGTGTAATATCAATGTTGTACTGGAATTGTTTGACGAAGGCCTGGGCTATGTCATCCTAGACATGACAGTGAGAGATATCTTGGTCAATGAACCATTCATAGGCTACCCCCATAAGACTTTCCCCAAAATAAGCCATCAACAATTCTTATTTTCCACCTGCACCCCTCAGCTGGTTGCAATACCTTTTCAAGTGGGAGATGTCGCCGAATCCATCATACTTCTCAAATTTGGGGTCTTGAACCCTGGTGGCAAATGGATGTGAGGGAACATGCATAGATCACTGAACGAAACACTTTATTGATCACCTAGTCCTTATATGTTTTGTTCAAGACTTTTCATTTTCCTGGCCATATAATCTGGCTCACCTGCCTTGGAAGGTTTTTCATTTTCCACTGGTGACTCGTACTGAGGAGTGTGATTGTATGGAGCCGAGACCCTGAAAGCCATATTTGGAGAGTTGTATTGGCCATCATAATCCTGAGGTGGTGGCTCGTTATTTGGCCTTATCACAGGAGGTGGTGGCAGGATTGTATATACCGGTGCGCCAGACACGACGAGAGAGGTGTTCCTGACCGGTGCGACTGGAGGTCGCATATTAGAGGTACCAAGGGCAACATGGAGGCTGTAGTTTGGCACATACCCTGGTGGTAGAATGTGATCGCTTACTGCATGGAGCAGTGGTTGAGTATCCGGGGTACGGTGAAGGTTCCCTCTACGGGACCCTATGGTGTAGGCTGACCGAAAACTCAAGCTTGATATACATCAGAAAGTTGTTGTCTCAATTTTCGTATTTCCTCCGACTCTTGCTCAACTGACGGACCCTGGGGGTTGTCATTGACCAACTCGATTTCATCACTGTTATCCATTACTACCGCTCTCTTTGATCTGGTGAAGTAATGATGTGTTGCCAGTTTCACCACAAACCAACCACCTTAAGCTTACTATATAAGAGACATCAAACGTGTTAGGGTTAGGCATTTTATAGATATGAATCATACGTAATATGCCACGCTCCTATCATTATCACCATTTATTTCTTTTCACTCATGCCTCATTTTGACCCCTCATCTTAGAATCGCTGAAAAATATTTTGATCGAACCTTTTGGGGGTTGCATACGTATCATATCGCCGCATGAATTAGATCATTGCGTAGTTCAGGGAGATCGGGAATAAACTGGTCCATTTTTCTTTTCTTTTTTTATTTTTTATAAAGACTTTTAAATATTATTATTTTTTTGTGTTTTTTTCTTTTTATTGAATTTTGATTTTTTTTAAAGAAGGAATTCTAAAGAAGGAAGAAAATATTTTGGATTTTGATTTGAATTTTTTTTTGTTTTTTCTTTTCGAATGAAAGACTTCGGAAAAGAAGAAAAATATTTTTGATTTTTTGTTTTTTGGATTTTCTAAGGAAAGAATTTTAAGAAGGAATTAAGGAAAGGGAAAATATTTTTGATTTTTTTTTTTTGAAAATTGGGGCCAAAACCGATGAGGTTTGCCTACGTATCTCACATCCGGTGAGAATCAGACCTGCGTAGTTCAGTCAATATTTCAGGAATGGGATGACATTTTTATTTTTGGGAAAAATTCAATCTTATTTTGTAATAATCATTTTGGGGTAAAATTTTGACAGGGTTTTTGGATTTTCAAATACCGAGAATTTTAAAAAAAAACAGGAAAGTTTTCTCTCTTATTTTCTTCCTACTGGTTTTCTCTCAATTCTTATTTTTATGCTTTAGAAGCCGGTCAGCATGCACAAACCGAATCAAACATAATGTACATGTAGCACATAAGATGCATCATGATGGTTTTGTAATTATCGGGTACACCTGTTCTAGACGGACCCAACCCCTATATTGAGTCCCTAAAGTCAAATGTCCATGATGCAAACAAACGTTCCTACTAGGGATCCATTATGAAGCTATGTTATTCTTGGTTTAAAATCTTGGGGGGAGTGTTTTAGACGTGGCTTACCCAAGCGGACGACTCGAGCCGAGGTGGGGGCACCGTATGGGGAGCACGAAAGTCTACCGGCCTAGTTGATGATCCAACCTCGTTCTATTTGGCATGACCTCTAACAGAAAAGTGGGCCACGTGCACGTGTGCACTATAAATTCAGAAGACTCGTAAGGGAGGCGTAAGAAGGCAATTTATATAGTTCAAATAATATCAAAGCGGTAAATGAGCGACAATTAGTACATTAGGCCCACAAACACAGTAATATCAACAATCAAGAAAGTCAAGTACATATCACATTACAAGCTCGAATTCTGAACCCTGAACCAGAAGTTCTGTGTTCTTGTCCCTAACAGAGTCGCCAGAGCTGTCACACATCCTTCCCTCCCACCCCCTTTTATCCCACAAAAGATATGTATATGGATTGTTGTGGGTTAAAGAGTTTTTGCAATTAAAGTAACAAATTTGAGTAGGGATTATTTTATTTACAGAGCCGCCACTTGGAATTGATTTTTTGGGTGTTTCAAGTCACCTTTTATTTGAATCCCTATTCAAAGGAAGATTTGCCTCTTTTATTATTGGCCTGCGAAAACAAAGTCGGGGTAAGAAATTCTGTTGACTGGGAAGAAGGTGTAAGGCATTCCCCAAGTCCTGTGGTTCCAGCATGGTCGCTTTATTGACTACAACTTGGCTTGAATTAATTTTAGATAAACTGTGATTTATTGGTTTTTATGTTTTATCTATCCGCTTTTAATTATTAAAATATGAAATTATCTTTGAAATGAATCACGAGTGTGAATCTGTTTTGTTTATTAGGCCAAAATCTTGTCCCGTGTACGTGTACACAATTAATAATATTTTATTATTAAGATTGTTTTAGCCAAAATTAACACATACTTCGGTTTTATTTTTGAAAATCACAATTATGCCACGCGAACGTATACATAATCGTAATAAACTAATTAAAGGCGTGCCTAAAGCACTCTATCGGTGTTCATTATTCTTCCTATATTTTTTAGATTATTCTAAGGTCATGAATTATGGAATTACTTGTGGAAGAAGTGTATGATTTTAGATATTTGAATAAATAAACCATCATATACCAATACCCTACAATCCAACAATTGAAACCCAAACATATTAGGGTCCAAATCTTCCCAACTTTAAAGCAAGTTTGAATACCACATTTCCATAAACATGATTAAGTATATCGCATTTACTGACTAATTTACATTATTATTTACAAAGTTTAAAGGCAAATAAATAAAATGACATGAAATAAGATTAAAAGAATAGATGAAAGAATAAACCTTTAATGAAAAATTTCCAATTAAATGAGTTTTCAAGAACATGTACAGTAACTCTGACGAACGTCAAACAAGCATAAGCGAAGAAGAACATCAAAGCTAGTGAACGAAGCTCCGACGGAATTCTCGACTATTGACTTCACTTTTTGGCGTGTAAAAAGGGATGTTATGAAGTATTTTTGTTGGGTTTTAGTTGATGAATAGCTAGATTTTTCGAAAAGAAGAGGCGAAGAAAGAATGACACGAGTAGAAATTTCCTTAGCATACAAGAAGAAAACAAAAAAAATTTCCTTAGCATACAAGAAGAAAACAAAATTCTCCCAATTCCCTACTCTCTTTTTTTCTTATCTTTCTCCCCACATTTCTCTTCTATTTATAGAAAAACAATTCGAAATTTTTTCAGATATTTTTATTTATTATTTTATTTATTTATTTATTAAAAAGAATTCCCACTTCCCATTTTTCTTCTTTTTTAAAAAAATAAATAATTCCCCACTTTTCTTTACTTTTATTTTTTAATTTCCCACTTTTTAACTTTTATTTTTTTATTTTCCACTTATTTTACTTTTTTTTATTTCCACTTTTTTACTTTTCTTTTTTTTAATTTCTACTTTCTTTTACTTTTTTTAAAACAAAAATCAGCTACCTTTACTTTTATTTTTTAATTCCAACTTTCTTTTCCTTTTGATTTTTTAAATTTTCACATTCTTTTAATTTTATTTTTTTTAATTTTCCACTTTCTTTTACTTTTTTAAAGAAATAATTTCCACCTACTTTTACTTTTACTTTTTTATTCCATACTTTTAATTTTTCTATTATTTTATTCCCATCCGAAAATTTGAAAAATGTTTAATTTTTTTAGTTTTTATTTTATTTTATTTTAAAATAAAGATAAAAAATAACAATAATACTAATACTAATAGTAATAACTTGACCTTTTAAATTATTTCTAATTCTTACCCTATATAAAAAAAATGTAACAAAGCTAAAAATATATATATATTAAATTTCTAAAAATATTTACATAGTAGAAGGTTGTAAAAATTTAAATATAGTCAAAATTTTGGTGGGACAAGTTCTTTACTTGATATGGTACTGAATATTTTACTTGAGATGTTTAAAGTTATTTAAAAGGTTCTCATTGTTACTAGCCATATTTTACTGTTACTTGAGATATGATTACCGTTACCGAAATTTGGATTACCTGATTTGATAAGAATTGAAATGCCCTGTACTATTTTGAAAATGCTTCCATGTGAATATTTACTGTTTACAAAGAAAAGTATAAATAAGAGGAGACTTTGAAAGATCTCATAGCTAACGGCGGGTTCGTTGGTGCACCTTGTATTTATCGATTATCGAGTACAGTTATAGCCCTCGCTAGTGGGAAGGTAGAACTAGCATACAATTACAGTTTTCTCTTGAGTAGGGACCTACAGTTATATTTGACTCTTTTCACGAAGGGGTCCACACAATGATATAGATGACATGATTATTTATTAGAAACCTCCCAAATATTAATATTGATATTACACAGTGTTTACCGAGTTTATTACCGAACTATCAATTGATTTATATTACAAGAAACACATGATGAGACTGATTATTGTTTATTATTTCTGTAAGGGCATTTTTATGATATTTTCTGTTTAATATACTAGCATATTTTCTAACTTGTACCCATTAAAAATGGTTGTGGTTAAGTGTTATTACTCACTCAGCTAGCAGCTCACTCTCCGCTATTATTTTTACAGAGGAAGCAATAGACGCAGGCGAAGATTTCGTTAATTAGAGTAAATGAGTTGATAGTTTCTGGTGAGCCCCGCAGTTATTTGTGTGGGATTGTTATTTATTTGTTATAGTCTCCTTCTTGAAACTCTTAGAGTCGCTACATAGTTATTTTTATGAGTATCATGAGTATTCTTTTATTGATATAGATTTGTGACTCGCATTAGACTTTCCTATCGTATTTTTGGGGATGAAGTTAGTACTAAATTGTTAGGAGTACTTCGTTCATGCGGATTATAACTTGTTTTGGTGGATATTAGTTGGTTGTGTTGTTAATTTCTAAGTCAAGTTTATTTTTTTATAGTTCTAAAATAGGGAAAACTCTATTTGATTTTCTATAAAATACCGATGAGGCTTACTTGAAAGCACTTGCTCCTAAGTGCCGGTTATGATCCTAAATTGGGTCGTGACAATAACACGAGAGTACGATAAGTAAATCAACACAAGAATTATAGAACACATAGATTGGAAGAACGAGCTCACAATGAAAGACACGCAAGTAATAATGGTTTCAAACAAGAATAAATCAACAACGGGAGAGATAATGGGTAACGACGATGTCCAATAAGAGTAGCTCAACAATTGAAGGGATACCATGTAACAATGTTTCCAAATAAGTACAACTCGACGATAAGAGAGATAGCAGGTAGCAATGATTTCAAATAAGGATAAGTCAACAATGGAAGAGATAACAAAACTTCAATTAAGGTTAAGCAGTTATAGAAGAGATAACAATAACTTCAATTAAGGTTAAGAAATTACAAAAAAAGACAGTATGGGAATTAAAGGGGCAACAACTTCAATTAAGGCACATAAGAGTTTATTTGGCAACAAGAGTAGAACATGAATCAATCAACTCCAAATACGACACGTAAGGGTGAATTTAGCAAATGGAGGATTTAACACGATAAGACAACTTCATTTTAAATGAACATAAGAACCTAAGAGACTAAATTTGCCAAATTTCCACAAATAAGACCGAGTACGTACTCGTCATCTCGCGTACATGGCCTTCACATGACACAAATAGCACAAACGACTCAATTCCTATGGGGTAGTTCCCCCACACAAAGTTAGGCAAGATACTTACCTCGAAGAAGCTAAATTTGTCACGACCCGAAATTTCCACCTTCAGGATCATGATAACCCCTAACATTTTACTTGCTAGGCAAGCCAACGCTAGAAGAATTTTAGCCATTTTTAACAATTCCTCTTAATTAAATAGTAAAGAAATCAACAACCAGAATAATATGTGAATTTAAATGGACAAACCAAAATAATAACGATGTCTAAATACCATCCCACAACAGGAGTCACAAGTGCACGAGCTTCTAGAAAATACAAACAAGTGTCTAAATAAAATAAAGTTATCTTAATGAAAGCACACAGTTAAGATAAAGTAGAAGGGGACTTCAGAGCTGCGAATGTCGTGTGGCTATACCTCAAATCTCCTTTGAAAGTTGAATCCAGGAAAATCGACAGTATGTTGCTGGGACCAACTCCAGTATCTGCACAAGAAGTGCAGTGTAGTATGAGTACAACCGACCCCAAGTACTTTGTAAGTGCCAAGCCTAACCTCGACGAAGTAGTGACGAGGCTAAGGCAGGTCGCTTACATTAACCTGTACGCAATAATAATAATAATAATAATAATAATAATAATAATAATAATAATAATAATAATAATAATAATAAACAGTAACAAAGGTAAGACCGTTAAATCATATCAATAACCGAAGTCAATTCAGCAGTCATAGCCAATTATTTCTTTTATCATTCTGTTGCTGCGTGCAACTCGTTCCCACAATATAATCCTTCAATTAATTTTCGTTGTGGCGTGAAACCCGCGCCAATAATATAAACTCAGAAAAAACTGGTTGCGGCGTGCAACCCGATCCAACAATATCATCTTTCAATAAAATTTGTTGCTGCGTGCAACCTGCTCCAAAAATATAAACTTAAAATAAAATCTGTTGCGGCGTGTAGCCCGCTCCAATAATATAATTTAACAACACTTAAATATAAAACTACTCCAATAAGTACCACATTTAATAAGAAATTACTAGGCAACAAAGCATACAATAATTATGATTTATTTAGGAAACAAGTAATGACAAGTAGAAATTAATGGTCAAAAATAGGGAGAAAATAAGCAATTTAATTTTTAATATGCTAAATGTCAAGTAGCAATTAAAACACATAAGTCAAATAAGCATGTAGGAATTATAACATGAATTCAGGACATAATATAATACAAGGAATATGAGAGAAATAATTAATATAATAATTAATTCATGAATTAAAATAATTTATGATTTTCAGATAAATATGCAAACAATTAATTTGACCACGTATAGACACTTGTCACCTAACCTTTACGTCGTTACACATGAAATTAACACAACAAATAATTCAAGGGTTCTAGTCCCTCAAGTCAAGGTTAACCATGACACTTACCTTGCTTCGTAATTCAAGAGATCACTCGACCATGACTTTTCCTTTCGAATTTTTTTCCAAACCAACCAAATATAACAATTTATTTACCAAACAATTCAATATGAGCTTTAGAAATTATTTACAATTCGAAAGAGAATTAATTTAAGTCATTTTTGGAAAAGTCAATGTGGGTCCCAATTTTTGGAACCCGACGAAAAATTACGGAATCCAAACACCCATTCCGATACGAGTTCAACGATACAAAAATTATCAAATTCTAATGTCGGATTGGCTTTCAAATCTTCATTTTACATCTTTGGAAGATTTTACAAAAAAACTGATTTTCTTCAAATAAATTCACGGATTCATGATGTAAATAAGTATGGAATCATGATATAAAAGAACACTTACCGAGTTCATATTTGTGAAAACCCCTCTGATAATCGCCCAAACCGAGCTCCCAAATGCTATTTTTGTTAAAAATAGCAAAACTCCCCTTTTTATGGGGGGTTTTATGTTTGTAGAGCCACAGGTGGCGTGGGGCGCTGCTTGTGGTGCTTTTTCCAGAACTCCAGAAGTCCGAGCGCCAGGGATAGCGCCCCACGCTACTCCTGGACGCTGACGGCGGGAAATTGTTATCTCGACACGAAAATGGGCATAACTCTCTCATACGATGTCCAAATTGAACGATTCTTTTTGCTATGGCTCCGAAAGTTTAATACGAATCTAATGCTTCAATCAAAGGTAAGTTTGGAGCTTATTATTTTGATGTCATTCCACTTATTCTTGAAGAAACGACGTCGAAACATTCTAGAATATCCAAATTAAATTACGTTATTCACCCGAGGCCCTCGGAACCTCAACCAAATATAAACAAAAGTCCCAAAATATCATGCAAACTTAGTCGATGCCTCAAATAACATGAAACAACACTAAAAATAAGGATCACACCCCAATTCAAGCTTAAATGAAAGTATTGAATTCCAACTTCTACATTCGATGCCGAAACCTATCAAATCAAGTCCAATTGACTTCAAATTTTGCACACAAGTCATAAATGACATAACAGACCTATTCAAATTTTCAGAATCGGATTCCAACCCCAATATCAATAAAGTCAACTCCCGGTCAAACTTCCAAACCTTCCATTTCCAACTTTCGCCATTTCAAGCTAAAATCAACTACGGACTTCCAAATAAATATCCGGACACACTTCTAAATCCAAAATTACCATATAGAGCTATTGGATCCATCAAAACTCCATTGCTGAGTCGCTTGCACAAAAGTCAAACTCCGATCAACCCTTTTCATTTTAGCTTCTAAAATAATAATTGTTCTCTCTTGATTTAATTCCGAATCATTTGAAAACCCAACTCGGCCACACACACAAGTCATAATACATATTACGAAGCTTCTCGATACCTTAAGACCCTGAATAGAATGCTAATTCGCAAAATGACAAGTCGGGTCATTACATTCTCCAACTCTAAAATAAACGTTCGTCCTCAAACGGTATTAGAAAAGCACATGGGCTGGTGAAAAGGTGTGGATATCTACTCCGCATGTACGACTCGGGCTCCCAGGTATATACTTCAACCGACTGACCTCTCCATTGTACCCGAACTGATGGATAACCTTTAGACCTCAACTGTCGAACCTGCAGGTCTAGAATACCTACCAGCTCTTCTTCATAAGTCAAATCTTTGTCCAATTGGACTGTGTTGAAATTTAACACATTGGAGGGATCACCATGATATTTTCGGAGTATAAACACATGAAACACCATATGAAATGTTGATAAACTAGGTGGTAGTGCAAACCTGTAAGCTACTTCACCACCCTTTCAAGAATTTCAAAGGGTCAGATATACTTAGGGCTCAACTTGTTCTTCTTTCCGATTACACCCTTCATAGGTGAAAGCCAGAGCAATACTCTTTCTCCAACCATGAATGCAACATCACGAACTTTATGGTCAGCATAACTCTTTTGCCTAGACAGTGCTGTGCTAAGTCGATCATGGATAATCTTGACCTTATCCAAGGAATCATGTACCAAATTGGTACACAACAACCGAGCCTCTCTTGTTTCAAACCAGCCAACTAGCGAACGACATTGCCTCCCATATAATGCTTCATAGGGAGCCATCTGAATGCTCGACTGGTAGTTGTTATTATAGGCAACCTCCGCAAGTGGCAAGAATTGATCCCAAGAACCTCCAAAGTCTATAACACAAGCGCAAAGTATATCTTCCAATATCTGAATAGTGCGTTATGACTGTCTGTATGTCTGTGGATGAAATGTTGTACTCAACTCAACCTGCGTGCCTAAATCAAGTTGTACAGCCCTCCAGAAGTACGAGGTGAACTACGTACCTCAATCTGAAATAATAGACACGGGCACAATGTGAAGGCAGACAATCTCGCAGATGTAAATCTCAGCTAACCACTCTGATGGATAGGTAA
The DNA here is from genome assembly GCF_000390325.3 of Nicotiana tomentosiformis. NCBI lineage: Eukaryota > Viridiplantae > Streptophyta > Magnoliopsida > Solanales > Solanaceae > Nicotiana > Nicotiana tomentosiformis. The sequence goes on along the minus strand of NC_090819.1, from coordinate 92,867,160 downwards.
CTACCACTGGAACAAAATGTGCGAACTTGGTCAACCTATCCATAATGACCCATACTGCATCGAACTTCCTCTGAATCTGTGGGAGTCCAACAACAAAATCCATAGTGATACGCTCCCACTTCCACTCAGGAAATTCTAACTTCTAAAGCAAATAACCAGGTCTCTGATGCTCATACTTGACTTGCTTACAATATAGACATCGAGCTACATATGCAGCGATATCCTTCTTCATTCTCCTCCACCAATAATGGTGCCACAAATCATGATACATTTTGGCGGCACCCGGATGAATATAATACCGGGAATTGTGGGCCTCTTCAAGAATTAATTCACGAAGCGCATCCACATTAGGCACACAAATACGACCCTGCATCCGTAGAACTCCATCTTTCCCCACAACAACCTGCTTGGAACCACAGTGTCGCACCGTGTCCTTAAGGACAAGCAAATGAAGATCATCATAATGTCGCTCTATGATGCACTCATATAAGGAAGACCGAGCGATTATGCAAGATAGAAGCCGACTAGACTCTGAAACATCTAATCTTACGAACTGATTGGTCAAAGTTTGAACATCTGCAGCTAACGGCCCCTCACCAACCGGAATATACGCAAGGCTACCCACACTCACAGCCTTTCTACTCAAACCACCGGCCACCGCATTGGCCTTTCCGGGGTGATACAAAATGGTGATATCATAGTCTTTCAACAACTCCAACCATCTTCTCTGCCTCAAATTGAGATCTTTTTGTTTGAACAGATAATGTAGACTACGATGATCAGTGAATACCTCACACGAGACACCGTAAAGGTAGTGCCTCCAAATCTTCATCGCATGAATAATGGCTGCTAATTCTAAGTCATGAACATGGTAATTTTTCTCATGAACTTTCAACTTCCGCGAAGCGTATGCAATCACTCTGCCATCTTGCATTAATACTGCACCAAGCCCAATGCGAGATGTATCACAATACACCATATAAGATCCTGAACATGTGGGCAATACCAACACTGGCGTCATAGTCAAAGCAGTCTTGAGCTTCTGAAAGCTCAACTCACACTCGTTTGACCATCTGAATGGGGAACCTTTCTGGGTCGATTTGGTCAATGGGGATGCTATGGATGAAAACCCTTCCACAAACCGGCGATAATAACCTGTCAAACCTAGGAAACTCCGGATCTCTGTAGATGAAGTAGGTCTAGGCCAATTCTGAACTACCTCAATCTTCTTAGGATCCACGTTTATGCCTTCTACCGATACAACATGCCCCAAAAAGGCAATCGAGTCTAACCAAAATTCACATTTTCAAAATTTGGCATATAGCTGATTATTCTTCAAAGTATGAAGCACAATCCGAAGATGTTTCTCATGCTTCTCTCGACTGCTGCAGTAAATCAAGATATCATCAATGAATACAACCAAAAAGAATCCAAATAGGGCTTGAATACCCGGTTCATCAAATCCATAAATATTGCTGGGGCATTTGTCAGCCCAAATGACATCACTAGGAATTCGTAATGCCCATACCGAGTCCGAAAATCTATCATAGGGACATCAGATGCCCTAATATTCAACTGATGGTAACCATACCTCAAATCTATCTTTGAAAACACCTTGGCACCCTGAAGTTGATCGAAAAAGTCATCAATTCTTGGAAATGAATACTTGTTCTTGATAATAGCCTTATTCAACTGCCGATAATCTATACACATCCGCATTGAACCATTTTTAATTTTTACAAATAACACTGGTGAACCCTAGGACGAGACATTAGGTCTAATGAATCCCTGATCAAGCAAGTCTTGTAATTGTTCTTTTAATTCCTTCAACTCCGGCGGGGCCATACGGTATGGTGGAATAGAAATGGGTTGTGTGCCCGGAGCCAAATCAATATCTTTGTCGGGTGGCATCCCCAATAAATCTGCAGGAAATACATCTAGAAACTCACAAACAACTGGGACTAAATCCATAGAAGGAACATCAGCACTAGAATCGCGAATATGAGCCAAATAAGCTAGAAAGCCCTTCTTGACCATATGTCAAGCTTTCACGTAGGAGATAACCCTGATGGTAGAATGGCCAGGGGTCCCTTTTCACTATATTCGAGGTAACCCCACCATGGATAAAGTCACCATTTTGGCGCGACAATCTAGTATAGCATGATAAGGTGACAGTCAATTCATACCCAAGATGACATCAAAATCTACCATATCAAGAAGTAGAAGATCCACGCTATTCTCAAGACTCCCAATAGTAACAACACACGAACGATAGACATGATCTACAGCTATAGAATCCCCCACCGGCGTGGACAAGTGCACAGAAGCACTCAAGGATTCACGAGGCACAACCAAATATGAAGCAAAGTAGGAGGACACATATGAATAAGTAGATCCTAGATCAAATAAAACTGAAGCATCTTTATGGAAAACTAGAACAATACCTGTGATTACGACATCGGAAGACTCGGCCTCAGGCCTAGCTGGAAAAGCATAAAATCGGGGCTGGGCCCCACCACTTGGAGTTGTATCCCTAGGAAGGCCCCTAACTGGCTGGCCTCCACCTCTAACAACCTGACCTCCACCTCTAGCTTTCTAACCCCTGCCCCTAGCAGACTGGGTGGGTGGTGGAGCAACCTGTGCCGGTATGATAGCACGAGAATTCTTCTGAGATCTATTGCTCGACAGCCTAGGGCAATACCTCCTGATATGACCAATGTCCCTACACTCATAACACCCATCATGTTGTTATGGCTGCTGAAGCTGAAGCTGACCAGGACGGACTGGATAGTTGTTGTACTGACTCTAGAGCGGTGGCGCACTCATAGGAGCCGAATGTGCACTAAATGCTGGCTGCCTAGAGTAAGGCATAATAGGATTATGACTCCGTGAAGCACCGTGAGATGCCTGAAGTGCTGAATAAATGGCCTTGTAGGATGACCCCTACCATTAGTACCCCTGTCTCCAGATGAGGCACCTCTGAACTTACTGGACCTCTGACACTGGACCTCTCTCCTAAGCATGAACTTACTTGATCGGCCTAGTAATATTCACGGCTGTCTGGAAGGAAATATCACTCCCTGTCTCCTTGGCCATCTGAAGCCTGATAGTATAAGTGAGTTCATCAATGAATCTCCTCACTATCTTCTTTTTAGTTCGAAGCAAGATGATGGCATGACGTGCTAAGTCCACAAATCGGGTCTCATACTGGGTAACAGTCATACTACCCTGCTGGAGATTCTCAAACTGCATGCGGTATTCCTCTCTGAGTGTAATAGGAACAAACTTCTCTAGAAATATCTGTGAGAACTGCTTCTGGGTAAGTGCAGGTAAATCAGTTGGTCTAGTAAATACATAATCTCTCCACCACCTCTTGGCAGAACCAGTCATCTGAAATACAACAAAATCGACTCTGTTGCTTTCAATTATTCCCATGTTCCGCAATACCTCATGGCAGTGGTCAAGATAATCATATGTGTCCTCAATAGGTATACCACTGAAGTGAACTAGAAAAAACTTGTCTAATCTTAATAGGGCCTCAGAAGACATGGCGGGTCTATCATCGGCCTGTGCCGCAACAACTGGCTGGACTACCCTAACTGGCGGGACTTGTTGAGCCTGATATTGACGAGCTATCTTCTCCAAAGCAGGAGTAGTAGGAGTTTGTGCTCCTCCCCCAGCCTGTGAAATGCCTGGTGCCACTGGAAATGTACTATTCTAGGCCACACCCTTCATTAGGCTCACCAAACGAACTACAGCGTCCTGAAGTACATGAGTAGCTATGAATCCTCCCGGGGCCTGGACTGGTCCAAAAGGTGCTGTCTGAGCTGGAACCTCTTCCAAATCCACTTGAGGTTCTACAACAGGTGCAACTACTTGAGTTCGAGGCTGGGCTTTGCCTCTGCCTCTTCTTCAGCCTCTAGCACGACCTCGGCCTCGGCATCTACCCCTGGTCATAGTTGCCACCGGGGGCTCTGGCTCCTATTCGGCGGTAGATGTAGTACGTGTTCTCGCCATCTGTGAGAGAACAAGAATAGAATGGTTCAATCATTGATGTAGAATAAAACCACATGATAGAATAAGAAAGAAGTGATATTGTTCCTAAACTCCATAGCTTCTGGAAGATAAGTACAGACATCTCCGTACTGATCCTTTAGACTCTACTAAGCTTGCTAATGACTCGTGAGATCTAAGTAACATAGAGCTCTGATACCAACTTGTCACGACCCAAAATTCCCACCTTCAGGACCGTGATGACCCTTAACATTTTACTTGCTAGGCAAGCCAATGCTAGAATAAGTTTAGCCATTTTTAACAATTCCTCTTAATTAAATAGTAAAGAAACCAACAACCGGAATAATATGTGAATTTAAATGGACAAACCAAAAAATTATGATGTCTAAATACCATCCCAGAATTGGAGTCACAAGTGCACGAGCTTCTACAATAATACAAACAATGATCTGAATAAAATAAAGTTGTTTGAAAGAAAGCACACAACTAAGATAAAGTAGAAGGGACTTTAGAGCTGCGAACGTCGTGCATCTATACCTCAAGTCTCCTCTAATAGTTGAACCTGGGAAAATCTACGGTACGCTGTTGGGACCAACTTCGGTATCTGCACAAGAAGCGCATATATTAGTATGAGTACAACCGACCCCATGTACTCTGTAAGTGTCGAGCCTAACCTTGACGAAGTAGTGATGAGGTTAAGGCAGGTCGCTTACATTAACCTGTACGCAATAATAATAATAATAATAATAATAATAATAATAATAATAATATTGACAGGAATAGAGGTACGACCGTTAAATCATATCAATAACTGAAGTCAATTCAGTAGTAATAGCCAATTATTTCGTTTTTATCATTTTGTTGCAGCGTGCAACCCGTTCCCACAATATAATCCTTCAATTAATTTCCGTTGCGGCGTGTAACCTACTCCAACAATATAAACTTAGAATAAAATTTATTGCGGCGTGCGACCCGATCCAACAATATAATCTTTCAATAAAATCCGTTGCCGCGTGCAACCCGGTCCAACAATATAAACTTAAAATAAAATTCGTTGCGGCATGCAACCCGCTCCAACAATATAATTTAACAACACTTAAATGTAAAACTACTCCAATAAGTACCACATTTAATAAGAAATTACTAGGCAATAAAGCATACAATAATTATGATTTATTTAGGAAATAAGTAATAATAAGTAGCAATTAATGGTGGAAATCACGGAGAAAATAGGTAATTTAATATTTAATATGCTAAATGTCAAGTAGCAATTAAGACACATAAGTCAAATAAGCATGTAGCAATTATAACATGAATTCAGGACATAATATTAGACAAGGAATATAAGAGAAATAATTAATATAATAATTAATTCATGAATTAAAATAATTTATGATTTTCAGATTAATATGCAAACAATCAATTTGACGACGTATAAGCACTCGTCACCTCGCCTTTACATCGTTACACATGAAATTCACGTAACTACTAATTCAAGGGTTCTATTCCCTCAAGTCAAGGTTAACCACGACACTTACCTTACTTCGCAATTCTAGTGATCACTCGACCACGGCTTTTCCTTTCGAATTATTCTCCAAACCAACCAAACCTAGCAATTTATTTACCAACAATTCAATTTGAGCTTTAAAAATTATTCACAATTAGAAAGAGAATTAATTTAAGTCATTTTCGGAAAACTAAACTAAAAGTCAATGTCGGTCCCACTTTTCGAAACCCAACAAAAAATTATGGAATCCAAATACCCATTCCGATACGAGTTCAACCATACAAAAATTATCAAATTCCGACATCGGATTGCCTTCCAAATTTTCATCTTACAAATTTGGAAGATTTTACAAAAAATTGATTTTCTTCAATTAAATTCACGGATTCATGATTTAAATAAGTATAAAATCATGATATATAAATGATTTAGGATAAATAACACTTATCTAGTTCAAATATGTGAAAACCCCCCTCTGATAATCGCCCAAACCGAGCTCCCCAACTCCATTTTTGTTAAAAATAGCAAAACTCCCCTTTTTATGGGGGGTTTATGTCTGTAGCGCCACAGGTGGCATTGGGAGCTGCTTGTGGCGCCGTTGCCAGAACTCCAGAAGTCTCAGCGCCAGGGATAGCGCTCTACGCTACCCTGGACGCGGACGACGGGAAATTTTATCCTGACACGGAAATGGGCATAACTCTTTTATACGATGTCCGAATTCGATGATTCTTTTTGCTATGGCTCCAAAATTTCAATACGGATCTAATGCATTAATCAAAACTGAATTTGGAGCTTATTTGCTTAATACGATACCACTTATTCTTGAAGAAACGACGTCGAAACATTCTAAAATATCCAAATTAAATTCCGTTAACCATACGAAATCTACCCGAGGCCCTCGGTGTCACGACCCAATTTCACCTGTAGGTCGTGATGGCACCCAACACTACAGCTAGGCAAGCCAACTAATAAATTAAGCATACATTGATAAAATTTAAAATAATAAAATACCAACTTCTACCAATGTGTGTGCCAAGACCCGGTGTCACAAGTGAATGAGCATCTAGTAGATTATACAAAACTCCAAATACTGTCTGAAATAAAATAGACAGAATATAAATATCAGAAGAGACACTGGTAGCTGCAGAACGGCTCAGAAAGGCAGCTCACCACTATGCCTCTGGATGACGTGGGTATGTGATGATAGGTCCTCCACTAGTACCTGTCTCAGATCCTGCACAAAAAGTGCAGCAAGTGTAGTATGAGTACGTAAACAACGTGTACCCAGTAAGTATCAAGTCTAATCTCAAAGTGGTAGAGATGAGATGACCGACTTTGACACTCACTATAGGTCAATAACAGTTGAAATAAAACTAGGATATTTAAATCAATGTGATTTATAGAATTTATTTAATCAGCGGAAATAATTAAATTCCTTCAAATGTATCAATTAGATTCTTTTAATTCAAATAAATTCCAATTTACTAATTAGCTTTACAAGCTAAAGTAAATTATTAAAGCATCGTGTAATTATTATTATTATTAAGCACGATTTCTGCCGAGGACGTACGGCCCGATCTAGAGTGTCGTGTACACTACCGAGGGACGTGCGGCACGATCCATAGATGCATCTATCCTGCCGAGGCGTTCGGCCCACTCCACATGAAATGAGGACATTTACTTATGTGCCTCCGGAATGACAGTATGTTTATTATATGATAAATTTTGGAGGAGAACAATTCCTTTTGACAATTAATTGATTTAAATAGAAATCAAGCCTATGAGATTTTCATCCTTTAATATCTTTATCAAACAATTCACAATATATAATCATATATATCAATTAATATTAATTAATCAAAGAATACAATTTACACAAGTAATACATGCTTTGAGTCCTAAACTACCCGGACTTTAGCATTAATAGTAGCTACGCACGGACTCTCGTCACCTCGTGCGTACGTAGCCCCCACAATTAGCAACAATTATTTAATCTTAATCACCTATGAGGTAATTTCCCCCTCACAAGATTAGACAAGAGACTTACCTCGTCTTGCTCCAATTTAATCCAAGATTTTGCCTTTTCCACGATTATCCAACTCTGTCTAGCTCGAATCTAACCAAAATAATTCAGTACAATCACTCAAAATTGTAGGAAATAATTTCTATAAGGAAATACTACATTTTTAATAAAAAATTCCGAAATTAATTAAAAATTCGCCTGCGGGGCCCACATTTCGGAATCTGGCAAAAGTTATAAAATCCGATAACCCATTCAATTACGAGTCCAACCATATCAATTTCACTCAAATCCGACTCCGAATCGATACCGAAATCTCAAAATTTCGTTTCTATGAGATTTCTAAATTTTTCCAAATTTAAATCTCAAAACACTAATTAAATTGTGAAAATAATGATATATTTATGTTCATAGGCCAAATCCAAGTTAGAATCACTTACCCCAATATTTTTCCCTTGAAAATTTATCAAAAGTCACCTCTGCTCAAGCTCAAGTTTGCCAAAAATGGCAAATGGAACGAATGTCCTCTGTTTTTATAACACTGCCCAGCACTTCGGAACTGGGCCTCGAACAGGGCCTCGATCAGGCTTCGATTATGGCCCTCAATCAGGCCTCGATCGTGGCTTCGATCACAGGATCGAGCCGGGACCTCGGATCATGGCCTCGATCATGGCATCGAGTCCGGTCCTTCGATCATAGCCTCGATCATGGCATCGAGCTTGAGTCTAAGATCAGGGCCTCGAGCATGGGTCTCGATCCTAGCCCTCGAGCCTTATCTTCGATCATGCCCTCGAGCCTTGCCTTCGATCGAGGCTTCGATACTGAGCTTCATCCCTGGCTTCGACTCAGGCCTCGATCGTGGGCTCGATATCTGGGGCTCGATCTGAGGCTCGATCACAGCCCAGAAAATGCAGCAGAAGAGAAAATTGCAGCAGCTTTTTAAGTCCAACTTTTGATCCGTTAACCATCTGAAACTCACCCGAGGCCCTCGGGACCTCAACCAAATATACCAACAAGTCCTAAAACATCATACGAACTTAGTCGAACCTCTAAATCACATCAAACAACGCGAAAACCATGAATCATACCCCAATTCAAGCTTAATGAAACTAAGAGTTTTCAACTTCTACGTTCAATGTCGGAACCTATCAAATCAACTCCGATTGACCTCAAATTTTACACACAAGTAATAAATTACATAACGGAGCTATAAAAATTTTCGGAATTGGATTCCGACTCCGATATCAAAAAGTCAACCCCCCGGTCAAACTTTCAAACTTTAAATTCCTATTTTAGCCATTTCAAGCCTAATTTCACTACGGACTTCCAAATAAAATTCCGATCATGCTCCTAAGTCCAAAATCACCATACGAAGCTGTTGAAATCATCAAAATTCTATTCCGGGGTCATTTTCTCAAAATATTGACTGAAGTCAAACTTAGCACTTTAAGGCCAACTTAAGGAACCAAGTGTTCCGGTTTCACCTCAAACACTTCCAAATCCTGAACCAACCATCCCCGCAAGTCATAAATCATTATAAGCACCTACGAAAAGTTTTATTTTAGGGAACGGGGTTCTAAAAGTTAAAATGACCGGTTGGGTCATTACACTCGGGACCTCAACCAAATATACCAAAAAGTCCTAAAATATCATGCAAACTTAGTCTATGCCTCAAACCATATCAAACAACACTAAAAACACGGATCACACCCAAATTCAAGCTTAAATGAAACTATCGAATTCCAACTTCTACATTCGATGTGGAAACCTATCAAATCAAGTCCGATTGACTTCAAATTTTGCACACAAGTCATAAATGACATTACAGACCTATTCAAATTTCCAGAATCGGATTCCAACCCTGATATCAATAAAGTTAACTCCCAGTCAAACTTTCAAACCTTCCATTTCTAACTTTCACTATTTCAAGACAAAATCAACTATGGACTTCCAAATAAATATCGAGACACAGTCCTATGTCCAAAATCACCATACTGAGCTATTGAAACCATCAAAACTCCATTGCGGAGTCGTTTGCACAAATGTCAAACTTCGATAAACCCTTTTAATCTTAGCTTCTAAAATAATAATTGTTCTCACTCGATTTAATTCTGAATCATCTGAAAACCAAACTCGACCACACACACAAGTTATAATACATATTACAAAACTGATCGAGTCCTTAAGCCATCGAAAAGAACGCTAATTATCAAAATGACAAGTCGGATCGTTACCAAATTGATACTCTAAAATGACCTTCTCGTATGACACAACCTTCACATGGTTCGAATCTAGCCAAAATAACTTAATATCATAAATAGAATTCATAGGAAACAAATTCCAGATAATAAAACCTCGATCTTTAATGAAAACTAGAAAGTCAACCCAAAATGTCAACTACGAGCCCGCACCACAGAACCCGATAAAATACATAAAATCTGAACACCCATTCCGATACGAGTCTAACCATACCAAAACTATCTCATTCCGACATCAAATCTTCCTTCAAATCATCATTTTACATTTTCGAAAGGTTTTACAAAACTTCTTATTTTCTCTCATTCAATTCACTAATTTACTGATAAAAATTATTATGGAATCATGAAATATAATTAAATCCGGATAAACAACGCTTACCCCAATCTACCACCTGAAGAAACCCTCCATAATCGCCAAAATTTGAGGTCTACAACTCAAGATATGATGAAAATGGGCAAACCCTCGAATTTAAACGTTTCTGCTAGAGATTCCACTTTTGCGGACCAGGGAACGCACCTGCGAGTCCGCATTTACCAGCGATGGCTTGCATCTGCGAAAACAGCTTACCAGAACAGACCTCGCGGCTGCACAAAAGGGGCCGCACCTGCGACATAGCAGAAGCACCTAAACCAACTGCAGAAGCGGAATCATGCGCATCTGCGTTCACTAAGCCGCATAAGCGATCATCGCACTTGTGCGCCTAAATCGGCAGAAGCGAAGATTCCGCCCAGACCTCAATGTCGCAAAAGAGACACAAAATGCACAGAAGTGGCCCCGCATCTGCGCTCCAAAATGCGCAGGTGCGGCACACCAGAAGCAGACTTGCCAAAAATATGAGAACAAATTCGAAACTTGTCCGAAACACACCCGGGGCCCCTGGGACCCCGTCCAATCATACCAACAAGTTCCAAAACATAGCGCGGACCTGGTCGAGGCCTCAAATTACATCAAACAACATCAAAACTATGAATCGCACCTCAAATCGAATTTAATGAACTTATGAACTTTTAACTTCAACAACGCGCGCCGAATCATATCAAATCAATCCGGAATAACGTCAAATTTTGCATGCAAGTCCCAAATGACACCACAGAGCTATACCAACACCCAGAATCGAAATTCGAACTCAATATCAACAAAGTGAAATCCTTGTCAAACCTCTCAACCTTCCAAACCTTTAACTTTTCAATTTTCGCCAAAATGAAACAAATCAACCTAAGGACCTCCAAATTCAAATCTGGACACACGCCTAAGTCCAAAATAACCATACGAAGCTATTGTAATCATCAAAACACTGTTCCGGAGTCGTCTACATAAATGTCAAACTCTCGTCAACTCTTACCGCTTAAACTTCTAAAACAAGTATCATTCTTCCAAATCAATTCTGAATCATCCGAAAACCGAACTTGACCGCATACGCAAGTCATAATACATGATACGAAGATGCTCGAGAGCTTACGCCACCGAACAGGACGCTAATTCTCAAAATGACTAGCCGGTCGTTACAGAATTACACATGCAATACATGCATCTACAAAATTAGTTAATTTGCAAATTAAGAATATCTAATGATTTCTCCGTTGTCAAGTCGGTCAAGTGCGCTTACAGTTCATCATTTTGAACTTCTATGTTTTTCTCGAATTTTATACATCATACATGTACAATTCATCAACAGTAACTTCAATTTTACGTTATTTAGAATTCAAGCTGCATTGTGCTCTCCTAATTATAAAACAGCATAAGAAATAAATTAGTGAGAGAGACAATCAAGCAAAAATCATTGGCTAGTTATCTCCTTTAATTACCAAGTCCAGCTGCCAATATGAGTTGTAAATCATTAGTTCATTTAATAGATGGCCCGCTGCACTTTAATACTCCATGTGTCTCAAATTATCAGTCGTGTTTCTCTTTTACACGCTTCTTAAAAAATATTAATTAGAAAAGAGATTAGACTATTTTACCATTGTTTATGTGTGAAGATAAAATCTCTTTTCATTGAATATTTATTATATTTATGTATTATCTCCATCTTCAATAACAATTATTACCAAGGGTAAAAAATAAAATAAAAAAAGCAATTTTGTCTTGAACTTCTATAGTGACAAATAATTTGAGACAACTATTTTTAGTGTCACGACCCAAAATCCTATCCTGTCGTGATGGCGCCTATCTTGGTACTAGGCAAACCGACATTTAAAAATATTCCCAAAACTTTTAACAGAAAAAGAATTAAAGCAGTTTAAACAATAAAAGTTTTCATAAACGGGATAGAAACCCAAAATACAACGCGGAAGTTCCCAACCACCGGGGTGACACAGAGTACATGAGCATCTATACATCACAAGTCTGGAAAATACTGTCTATGACAATATGAAACTAAATACTATAAGTTGAAAGATAGGGAAGGAGAAACAAGGTCTGCAAAGCAGCTACCTCGATAGTCTCCGAAAATCCGAAATCCACAACTCAACAACCGTCGTGATCTGAAGCACCTGGGTCTGCACACAAGGTGTAGGGTGTAGTGTGAGTACAACCAACTCAGTAAGTAATAAGACTAAATAAAGAACTGAAAGTAGTGACGAGCTTCACAGTTATAGTTCAATTACAGTGATTTCAACAGAGGAAAGTAGGCATGCTCTCAAGCTCGATAAATTAGGTCAACCAGTTACTCCATGACAAGTTTAAGTGAAACAGAGTGTAATATCTTTTAGAAATTTTGAGACAGTGATACATGGGAGCTAAGTGCAACAATAATGAAATCAAATGCATCCTCTCAGGGCCACAATCACTCAGCTCTCCCATTCTCTCAACACTCAGCACTTGGCACTCACACTCAGTAGGTACCCGCGCTCATTGGGGGTGTGTACAGACTCTAGGGGACTCCTTCAGCCCAAGCGCTATAATCTGCATGAATAACTCACATGATATAGTATAATATATGGATCCACATGAACAACTCACATGCTGCACGGACAACTCACGTGCTATAGTATAATATCTGGATCCGCACAGACAACTCATATGCTGCACAGACAACTCACGTGCTACAGTATAAATATCTCACAATCAGGCCCTCGGCATCACTCAGTCATTCATCTCTCTAGTCTCTCGGGATCTCAATAATCATGAAAGTCAGCCCCAACAGAAATTATATAATGTGTCAACAAGGAACAATAGAGACTGAGATATAGTAACAAGTAAAACTGTGACTGAGTATAAAATAACAATTTAGCAGATAATTCAACATATACACGACCTTTGTGGGTCCCTACAGTGCCAACATATAGTCTAAATATGATTTCTAACATGATTTGTAGTTCAATTTCTCTACTAAATGGAGAATGTACAGATAACAATAGATTATTCAACTATACGGTTCCATAGAATTTGACCAAGTCACAATTCCTATGGTGCACGCCCATACTCCTGTCACCTAGCATGTGCATCACCTCAAAGCCAAATACATTACACGTAATACGATGTTTCATACACTCAGAACCAAATTTAGAATTGTTACTTACCTCAATCCGAGCAAATCTCTACTCCAACACACCCTTGCCTCGCGAAACGGCCTCTGAATTCCTCGAATCTAGCCATAAACAATGTTGTATAATAAATACGGGCTAAAGGAATAAACTAAATAAGAAAATGCTAATTTATTAATCAACGGTCAAAAATCGACTCAAAAGCCGGCCCCTAGGGCCCACATCTCGAAATTCGATAAAAACCACAAAACCCGAAATCCCATTCAATCACAAGTCTAACCGTACCAAATTTATCAGAATTTGACACTAAATCATCACCCAAATCCCCAAATTAAACTCTTCAATTCCTAGCCTCAAACTCCCAATTTACACTTTAAATGCATACCAACTAGGTGGGAAAATCAATGGAGAAGCAAGATTATTGATAAAAATGACCACAAGGGACCTACCTCAAGAATCTCATTGAAAAACCTCTTAAGAATCGCCTAAATCGTGCTTGATATATTTGAAATATAGCCAAACTCGCGAACCCTTGTTTTAATAATTTGCCCAGGCTTTCCGCTTCTGCGGACACTTAACCGATTTTGCGGCTTTGCAGAAGCGACATCACCCACGCATCTGCGGCCAATTTTGCTCCTGCGGTCCCTCACTCCGCTTTTGCAAACTCGCTTCTACGAGCATCCAAACCACTTCTGTGGTCCCAGCTCATCTGTCAACTTCTGCTTCTACGGTCCTCCTGCCATATATGCGGTCACGTAGATGCGGAGCTCTCTATCGCACTTGCGCGCCTTTCTCTTCTGCGCACCACTCGTCGCACCTGCGGCCATGCAGGTGCGGAAAACTCTTCGCACCTGCGACAACCTGCACACTCCGCTCCAAATCGCATCTACGCATCACAGCCCGCACCTGCGAGTTTGCACCTACGATCAAAGCTCCGCATGTGCGGTTACACCAGTAAAGGTCCAACTTCAGCAATTACTCAACTTGAACTTTTGATCCGTTAACCATCCGGAATCAAACCGAGGCCTCCGGGACCTCAACCCAATATATCAACAAGTCCTAAAACCTCATACAAACTTAGTCGAGCCCTCAATTCATATCAAACAACTTCAAAAACACGAATCGCACTTCAATTCAAGCCTATTTAAACTAAGGAAATTCAACTTCTACAAACGACGTCGAAACCTATCAAAACACGCCCGATTGACCCCATATTTTGCACACAAGTCACATTTGACATTATGGACCTACTCCAACTTCCGGAATCAGAATTCGACCCGATATCAAAAGGTCCACTCCCGGTCAAACTTCCAAAAAATCTAACTTTCGTCATTTCAAGCCTACTTCCACTACGGGTCGCCAAATCATAATCCAGACACGCTCCAAAGTCCAAAATCACATAACAGAGCTAACAGAACCATCAAAACTCCATTCCAGAGTCATTTACTCAAAGATCAGCATCCAGTCAATCATTTTAACTTAAGCTTTTCACTATGAGACTAAGTGTATCAATTCATTCCGAAATCTCACCGAACCCGAACCGACTATCCCGGCAAATCACATAACAACTATAAAGTATAAAATGAGCAGTAAATTGGGGAACATGGCTACAACTCTCAAAATGACCAGCCGGCTCGTTACATTTAGTAACCATGAATGATAATATGAAACGGAGGCAGTACACAGTATGTTTAAAAAATGAAGGTACTCCCTTCCTTTCAATTTAGATGAAGTACTTTCCTTGTTATTTCGTTCCAAAAAGAATGACACAATTCTATAATTGAAAATAATTCAATTTTAAACTTCTCATTTTACTCATTTTCCCCTTAAAGAGAAGCTTTTATAACCACACAAATGTCATGACCCCATAAAAGTTTTACCATTAAGCTTTTAAGACCACAAATTTTAAAAGTCTCCCTATTTTCTCTTAAACTTTGTGCCGAGTTAAGACTACCTCATCTAAATTGAAACGGAGGAAGTAATATTTTTCTTATAGTTAAGAAATTAGGTTAGTGGCGCACGATTCTGTAGGTACTCAAATAGATAGTTGCCCACCATTCTATCCTTCTCAAAGGAGTTGGGGTGGGTGTCGGTCAGTGTGGTTCAGTTTTCAAGAAATTCGGTTTGGTTTGTTCAGTTTTCGATTATTAATGTGGTGTACCAAAAAATGAACAAATATAAATACGAGTTTTTCGGTTTTTAAAACTTCGCTTAATTCGGCTAATATTCGGTCGGTTTTGGCATTGCCCTTTGGGGTTTTTCTCTACTGAAAATCAAGCTTCAGTTATTAAAGGTTAGCTTAATTTTTCTCTTCAATTTCACATGGCAATATAGTTGCCATCTTTTATGAGGCACAACATAGTCAAATTTCTGATGTTTCAACTTATTTCTTACTTTTGCTGTCAAAGGAAACCAAAAACAACTTTCATTGTCCGTAATTACACCTAAGCGTACCTTCTTTATTCCTCCAGTACTACAAAAATTAAACTGTACCATCTACACAAGCTAACAAACCTACTTTCTGCATAACGAGTTAAGCATAATAACATATTTACAAAACTTCGGTTTTTCAATCCCAAAACTGATCACCGAACTGAATGCTGAATTTTACAAAATTAAAAATCGCTAACCGACAGAAAAACCAAATAAATCAAACCGAATAAACAAAATTGTTGGTTCGGCCGGTCTTTTCGGTTCGATTGATATTATGCCCACCCTACAAAGGAGAAGGTAGCGTGAAATGACACTCTCCTATTTTTCAACGTGTAGCTGCAAATAGGTCTAGTTTTCGATGGACAACTTGAATGCTTATGGTTACAAATATAGAGAGGGTATTACGAATAACTTGAAGGTCCTATCCTTACTCAATTTCCCGAAGATGACATATTTAATCGGGATCTGAAAGATGCGCAGAATCGGGAAGATGATAGTGGTTATGACAACAATGATGGTGAGTCTGGTGATGGAACACCCTTCCCTAATGAGGGTGATGGTAATGAGGGCGAGAATGTTGAACCTGATTTGACGAGGGAGCATGCTCCACCTCCCGTTAGACCAAGAATGTACGAGTCCAATATGTCGTTTCATTCAAGGGATGTTCCCTACCTTGATTAGTTGCCAAGTATGTCGGATGTTGATGCCCTCGCAAGGGATCTTAACGAAATTTGAACAGCAATGTGGGATGAATCTAGAGCAACGGTGCTATCAAAGGGCATGTTTTTTGCTGATAAAGCGCGCCTAAGTAGGGCGGTACGAATGTACAACATAAAATAGTGTTGTGAGATTGTGGTTCATGAGACATATCCAGAAGTATACAATGTTATTTTTCATAGATGGTTTCAAGGTTTTAAGTAGATGTTGCATGCGAGAAAGTTGAAAATAAATATGTGGATTGTGGGGAAATACATTGGCACCCACAATTGTGAAATGGACACATTCAGTGGGAATCATTTTAACTTGAATGTTGACTTGATTTCTCTTGTCTTGATTTCACACATCGAATCGTCCATAAGGTACACGATCAAAGAGTGTATAACATATGTCCACCAGGTATATGGATGTGCCATTACCAAAAGAAAGGCACTTCTCGGGCATAAACATGCATTTGAAATTATTTATGGTAACTGGGATAAGTCATTTGCCGCTCTACCCAGGTACATGGATGCATTGAAACACTTTAACCACGTGGTTGTTGTTGAATGGAAGCTTAAGCAGAGTTCGGGAATACCAGAATACATATTCAGATATGTGTTCTAGCATTTAAACCAGAATACATATTCAGATATGTGTTCTGGCATTTAAACCAGCCATTGATAGTTTTGTTCATTGTCGGCTGGTAATATCCATAGATGATACTCATGTCTATGGAAAGTATGATATTAAGTTGTTGATCACTGTTGTTGTAGATGCTAATGGAAGCATATTTCCCCTAGCATTTTCTATTTGTGCCAATGAAAATCAAGAGACGTGGACATTGTTTTTGAACCAATTAAAGGAGCACGTTGTCAAATAGCGTTCATGTATTTGTTTAATATCTAATCGGCATGGAGGTATTTTACGTTCTATACAGAATTTGAATGCATGGCAGGAACTGTATGCCTACCACTATTACTGTGTTAGGCACTTGAAGGCCAACTTCCATAAGGATTATCCGAATAAGGACTTGCATGATTTAATATGAATGGCTGTAACAGATCACCAAGAGTGTAAATTCAGGAGATGAATGGAATTGATTAGTCCGAAAGAGTTGATGCGACATGAGCTTGACAAGTGGACTTTGCATACGGATGGTGGTGGATTATGGGGAATTCTGACTATAAATGTATCAAAGACTTTCAACGGGTTATTGAAGTCTACACGTGGATTGCCTCTCACTGCCATGGTGCTGATGTCTTTCAAGTAGATGGCGGAGAGGTTTGTTGAAAGATCTAGAGGTACATTATCATTGATTGAAAGGGGTGTTGAATTTATGCCCCAGCCAATGAAACGATTTGAGAAATATAGGAAAAGATCACAATGGCATTCATTTTTGCAGTATTGCAGCGAGCAAAATATTTTTGAAGTTCGCACTGGTATGCATCAAAACCCTGGGAATAAAACACACACCGACAATGAAGCCAGAAGATTATGCTTCTATGGAAAATGGTCAATCTATCACTTGCCATGCTCACATGCCATGAAGTGCTTTCAACATACAGGTTTCGCGGCAACGAGGTACATTGATAAAGAATATAATATTGCTGGATACTTAAACACCTATTGTGGACAGCTGCATCCAATAGGTGTTGAGCATTATTAGCCATCGGAACTATTTAAAATGGTGTGTAACAAGGAGTATATGTGTCAATGGCAAGTGCAAAAAAGAACGCGTATACAGAACTAAATGGATATTGGTGATACCGTTTATGCACGTAAATATGGTATATGTTCCCAAACAGAACACCACCACCATAAATGTCCTTCAGCTGGTTTGGTAAGTGGTGGTAATTCAGTTTCAGGTGGTAGTTCATCCAATGTGCCCAATTATCAAGGATAAACATAGTGTTTTATTGGAGTAATTTTGTTGTACTAAATATATGTAAATGTTCAGGTTGCAAAATGTATGAAATAAAATTATATTTTCAATGGGGTTAAATCTAATTGATATTTAGAATTAAAGATTCAATACAATAATTTAACATACACCCCAAGGAATAAAAAATAATTGTCATTCGCCATTATCGCCGATGTCTGGCACTATTTCATTGTCACCGTCTTCATCTTCTTCGTCAACATCTTGTACGCACCCTTCGGGACCAAGAGCATCGTAATCTAGGCTCCAGTTGACACACATTTCTCGTATTTCATTGCTATCATCAATAAGACCACTTTCTTGATTTCTACAATAATATAGGACTCCTACGTCCAACGTATGTGGTAGAAACTTAGGTAGTCCCTCCCACTCGACAATTGTTGGGAAAACAGGATAATTATTGTCTTCATGTAATTTTTCATTTTCTAATAAATCCCAGTACTGATCCTCTGTTCCTTCCAAGTAGTTAAAGATCATCCATTGCCTGATGGACAGCAAGTGCCTTTTCCATCTCTAGAATCTCCTTCATCAAAAGACGAATCACGTTTGGTTCATCTTTGTGTATATTTGTTTGGAAGGTTACTGTAACGACCCGACTTGTTGTTTTAAGAATTAATGCCCCGTTCAGTGACTTAAGGTCTAAAGCAGCTTTTTTAATATGTATTATGACCCGCGGGTGTGGTCGAGCTTGATTCTCAAAAGATTCGGAAATAAATTGAAAGAACAATTCTTATTTAGAAGCTTAAATGGAAAGAGTTGACCGGAGAGTTGACTTTTGAGCAAACGACGCATTTTGGCGAAAGTTGGAAAATAGATGATTTTCGGAAAGTTCGATCGAAGGTTGAATTTTTGATAACGAGGTCGGAATCCAATTTTAAAAATTGAAATAGGTCCATTATGTCATTCATGACTTGTGTAAAAAATTTGAGGTCAATCGGACTTGATTCAATAGGTTTCGGCATTGAATGTAGAATTTGGAAATTTCA
Source organism: Nicotiana tomentosiformis (assembly GCF_000390325.3). NCBI lineage: Eukaryota > Viridiplantae > Streptophyta > Magnoliopsida > Solanales > Solanaceae > Nicotiana > Nicotiana tomentosiformis. The sequence continues at coordinate 92,847,821 of NC_090819.1, read as the reverse complement.
TAATAGACAAAAGTTTCTAGTGAGTTCGCACAAGACCTAACTTAAAATGAGAATAACTCTCATGATACAAAGTGTTACATGGTGTATTACCTATCAAATGAAATATCTTTGAGTCTAGTTTCTATCTCTTTAAACCGTTCGTCATTTGGACATTCCTACAGGAAGTTATGACCAAATTACCAAAGGCTGGAAGAATGCGATTTCGCGACCAATTCTGCGACCATTATACGATCGCAGAAGTGATTATGCGACCGCAAACTGGTCGCAGAATGGACCAGAACAACCCAGATCTAGGCACCGATTTTTGCGACCATTGTGCGGCTCGCATACCCATTCTACGGTCCATTATGCGACCGCATACCTGCTTTCGGAGGGTTAATTTTTCTATTTTCATAACCCGACCCCATTTTAATAAATAGACTTTGGGGCTTATTTTGGAGTATTTTTCTGAGGATTTTAGAGAGAGGCAAGAGAATTTTAGAGAGATAAGGAAGGAACCAAATATTATAATCATCCAATCTTCAAGAATCAAGGAAGATAATCACAAGATCTTCATCTAAGAGGTAAGATTCAACCCCTAGTCTTCAAATTTCGAGTTTGGGGTAAAAGATTGGTGATTGAGAGTATGATTCTTGGGTGTAAGAGTATTATGTATATATGCTTGTACCAATAAGGTTTGTGGAAAAATTGTTGAGATCAAATAAGTAAAGATTGGGTTGTGGAATGAAGGAAAACTTGTAGAAGAACTTTGTAATCAAATTTGCACACCTAGTGTTTGATAAAATGCTCAAATGAGCTGAAACCATGAAAATCTTCCTAATTATGGTTCACTTTTGTTATGTTTCTAAATAGATTGAAGTTGCTAGAATTTCCGGAACCTCGTAGTAATGTAAGGAAGGTTCAAGAAATATTGGAGCCGTCCGGAGGTCAATTCAAGTGAGAAAGCTATTTTAGAATATCGGCCTATGTTCAAAAAGGTAAGTATCTTGCCTAACCTCGAGTGGGAGAATTACCCCTTAGGCATCGAGTCTTATGTGCCATTTATGAAATGTGAAAAGCAGTGTACGCGAGGTGACGAGTACGTACTCGGGCTTATATGTGTAAAATGTATTGAGTTAAACTCTTGGGCATATTGTGTAGTAAATTGGATAGTTGTTGGCATTTATAAAATCATCTACTTGCCATGCCTCAATTCGCGTTTGTTGAATTTGTTTTTGTTTGACAATTTGAGGTGCTTATTACTTGTATATTTATGTGGATTCCGTGAATTTGATGATTTGATATTTCTTGGAATTTAATTTCATTATGAATTTTCTGTCTCAAATAATTAATTAAACAAGATTAAGAAGGAGTGTTTGTATAATTATCAAAAATTGGATTTAATGAAGACGTTGCCCTATGCTGATTATTTTCTATCATTGTTGATTGTTTTTAAGGTTTTATACATATTGTATGGAGCCTTGGACTATTTGTTGTAAAATTAATTAATTTTGTTATATCTTTGTAATTGGTTTGTGGCCATTGGGTAAATTATGATATGAATTGATTTTGTTATGTTGCCGTGAGAATATTCCATGTAAATTATTGTGCTATTTGACTTATTATTTTGAGGATATAAGGGTGGCATTCCACTGTTGATATAATGTGGGTATAAGGGTGGCATTTCACTGTTGTTGTGTGTGTTGGGATATTGTCTGGGCGGAGCGATAAGGGTGGCTATATGAGAGATAAGGATGTCTATAGGAGCGATAAGGGTGGCTATAGGAGAGATAAGAGTGGCTATAGGAGCGATAAGGGTGGCTATTGATATTGTCAGGGCAGAGGGATAAAAGAGGCTATTATAGGAGTGATAAGGGTAGCTATAGGAGAGATAAAGGGTGGCAAATGTCATGGATGATATGTGATGAAGTGGAGTGGTTGCATTGGTGATTTTTATGTGATGTTGTGATTTTTCTTGTGTTAATTTTTATACCTTGTGCAACTTGTCTTGTTGTTGGTAAATTGATAATAGTCTGATTTATGTTGAAATTGGAAGCTTGTGGCTATTGCCAGACAGATTATGAAAAGAAATGTGGGCACGAGGTGCCGTGAGTAAATAATAATAATGTTGGCACGTGAATTGTCCGTGCAGTTGAGATATGAAACGTGGGCACGAAGTGCCGGGGAAAATATGATGGTTTTATTATTTGCGCGTGAACTGTCTATGCAGATGTGATATGAAAAGTGGGCATGAGGTGCCGGATAAATATGATGATTTAATTTTGGGCACGAAGTGCCGTGAAAATATAAAAATCGGCTGAGACCCTTGTTTAAGAAAAATATGAAATTGGGCTGAGACTCGTACTTTATGATTTTGAAATGAGGTGTCACAAGGTGACTTATATTTGAAAGATATTTATGTGAGGAAGTTATATTTGAAAGAGATTTATTGAAAGAATTATATTTGAAAGATACTTATTTGAGGAAATTATATTTGAAAGAGATTTATTGAAAGAATTATATTTGAAAGATATTTATTTGAGAAAATTATAATTGAAAGAGAGTTATTTGGAAGAATTATATGTGAAAGATATTTATTTGAAGGACTTGATTTAATTGGGTGTACTTGTACTTACTATTTGTTGAGCAATATTAATGGTGTTCTTGTTGCCATGTTGTGCATATCACTGATTAGTTTGTGTTGCCCTTATTGTTATTTGTTTCCTATTATTCTGTATACTATATTGTATAGGTTATTAGACTAGTGAGTGCCTTGATTGTACCTCGTCTCTACTCTACTGAGGTTAGTCTTGATACTTACTTGGTATCGACCATGGTGTACTCATACTACACTTGTGCACCTTTTTGTGCAGATTCAGGTATTGGAGCTATCGTACTCGGACAGAGTTAAAGTGTGATCGCAAGGATTCAAGGTAGAGCTGCTTGGTCGTCGCAGTCCCTTAAAGTCTTTTCATTTTATTGTACTATTAATTATTAATCAAACGGTATTAAGTATTCGATCCTTGAGATCATTTCATGTATTCAGTTAGAGTTCGTGACTCAGTATTACCAGTCTTGGGAGGTTGTTATATTTGTAACTATTTCCGTTGTTGGTTTATATATATAAAAACATGGCTTGAATTGTTTTGAAATCGGCTTACCTAGTCTTAGAGACTAGGTGCCATCATGACACCTGAGGTGGGATTTTGGGTCGTGATAGTTGCAGACAATGCTTGTGGTACACCAAGCCCATGCCAGTAACGTAGTACTTAATAATCACATCATTTTGAGTAAAGGAGAACCTATTGTAGTTTTTCGCCCCAAATTCGCATGCCTTCAGGCTTTGTAGAATGCGCTTCGCCCTCAATAATGTGCCCTACAAACTTTAAGATCAGTGTGTATATTGATAGGCTTATTTTCCAAGGGAAGCAGAACATCATACCACTTGTCATCAACCAAATCAGTATAACAACCCAGAATATTATTTTCAAGGTAGGGATCCATTGTCTTATGATGTGTTCCATTTGGATCTTTTGAACTACCTTCACGTTTTTGCCTCTTCGTAAACCACTTATTAAATGTTAGTGGCATTTATGAATTGGATGTTGTTTAGGTTCTTCAACTGGTATTTGAATATTGATCTCTTGGTTCAACTTAGGAAGAACTAAGCTGCATGTCGACCTGTAAGAACGCGAAACATAGCACCTTACCAATATGCGCTATGTGTATTGTCATGTCGACGTGAAAAAGTTTTCGGCCAGAAAAAGCTATTGACATGAAACATTGGACCCACTTGTACCCGAATGATTCATTATTACATGAAATATAGCGCCTCACCAATATGCGCTATGTGTATTATCATGTCGACCTGAAAAAGTTGATGACCTGAAATGTTGGACCAACTTGTAATTGAAACAATCGTTATCACGCGAAACATAGCGCATCACCAATATGCGCTATGTGTATTGTCATGTCGACCTGAAAAAGCTGTCGGCCTGAAAAAGCTGATGACCTAAAAAAGTTGTCGTCTGAAAAAGCTGGATCCACTTGTACCCGAAAGAATCATTATTACGCGAAACATAGTGCCTCCCTAATATGCGTTATGTAACTTAAAATCACTCTTAGCTGCCTATAAAAAGCTCGCGCATTTTAGTTATTATTTGCGTTGTAACAAAACGAATAGAAAAACTTTCCATTTATTTTCCATTTTCGAGCATTACGATATGTTTGCACGCAATTACGTACCAAGGTGTTACTGTGGCAAACGTGCAATTTTGAAGCCATGTTGGTCAAATTGCAATCTGGGGCGCAGACGTTGGATGTGTAAACAAGTTGTAAGTTATTATTCTTGGATGAAATTTTTGTTAATACTTTTTATATAACATGTTAATTAATAGTTTTGTGTTATTCTCTCATTCGTATGACGAAAAGAAATGTGGTTTTAATGAATGGTATGATGAACCAATTAATCAAGAATACGACAAATCATGTTTGCTAAAAATTTGGAATCTGACCGTTGAATACGAACTCCAGATCATGAAACTACAAGAACAATTTGCGGCATTGCAGGAGAAACTAAAAGAGGCAGAAGAAGAAAAAAATAGGTTGGAGGAGAAATTTAAGTGGTTGAAGCACAGAATAATGGGCGATAGTGACTAAACAAATACATTGATGCGTTGAGTGTAGTATTTTAGTTTTATGTTGTATGTGTCATGTATTATCTTTAATTAGTAAAGAATTTAAATTTTATGTTAAGCTGTCATTTTTTTGTGTTGAAGTGTTAAACTAATAAATATCTCGAGAAATAAAAACACATGCACAAATTATTTAAAACAAAAATAATGTTGCTATTATATATTTAATGTCATATATACAAATAATAATAAATGTCAATATGTCTCATAGCATGTATGCTTTAAAGCATTGGCTAGCTTGAGGCGCATCCCATCCTGCCCGGCTACGCTATCAGGATCATCCTTATCACATCGCCTCTTTATCGGAGAATGCTCTGTAGCATGATCGTCGGTAAGGCTGGCCGACTCGGTAGAAGCGGCCATCGGGCCGGTAGTAACCTATAGAATAATAAGATACTTTACTATATGAAATAATAATTACTAAAGTACGTGCTAGAATTTGTTTTTTAATGATCATAGCATGGTCTCGGCGGGCTCCTAAATAAGATCATCCGTCTCCGGCATCTCAGTATCGCATAATGCGGCCTCCGTGACAGGTGATGTCGATGTCTTTAAAAAAATAAAAAATGCTTTAGATATTACTAACTAATCAATGAGATAAAAATAAATATAAATAATAGTAATACAAACAAACTTGCACATGAGTAGCGCCGAAAGGCTCTGTCGGAACATCAAGGTGCACTGGAGTAGATGAAGTATGTGCTAGATCCTTAGCATCCCTCGGTGATGAGCCATAACTCAGTCATCGCGCACTATGCACCTCTCGTGTAGGATGATAATCGGTAACCGTTGATGGATTTGGGGATGAGGAAAATACTGATCCCACTTTTGTCGCTTAATGGCCATGTCCACGATCAATAATGGAGTTGACGGGGTTACCTGCGAAGTCCCTGTTAACACTTGAAGGCTGAATGACGGCATGTCATGATGAGCATCGTGTGGCTCAGGGTGGTCACCCGGATGATTATCTCTAATATCATCCATGGGTGCCTTAATGCCCTCTTGCTAGGGACCCCGTCCTCGCCGACCACCACGACCTCGTGGGACACCTCTTCCTCTCTACCCACGCCTACCATGTCTACCAAATTCAGGCTCCCCTGGTGGCCCATGATGGTACTCCTCTGGCGGCACATAAGCAGCCTTGTTTCCTAAGCGCTCATCATCTCGGGCACGTCTCAATATCTCGGTAGCAAGATCAGTAACCTGACAGTTATACCCGTGCAAAGTTGCCGCTCTCTCGCCGGTATACTGCAGCATCTACAGTCCCAACTGGTAGAACTGATGTAAGCCAATAGCCTGCATAAAATATTAATTACGGAAGAATAATGTAACATTATAAGTAAGTATAACAAATAACATACTAGTGCCTCATGCTTTCCGGCGTATGGAATGTACCGACCACCAGCGCGATGAACGGGATTCTAGACGAGAAGTCGGGTAACGCTGCGATACCAACCCATATACTAATGCTCGTCATTCCTACGCTCAGGTGGAGGTGGTGGCAGAATTAGGTTATACCTCTGGTCCCAAACCTCAATTTGGCAAAATACTCGCTCGGTGGCATGATGCTCGATAATATCGAGACATATCAGTAGGACGGAAGAGCTCCACATAGCTCGGCCGCGAGAGCAATAATTGGGAAAACCAATGTGATGACCCAAAGTATCATCTTTAAATTTAATAATTACTTTTGTGTTCTAAGACCTCGAAAAGTAGTATTTATCATTCCTCGACTTGCGTGCATAGTCCGTATAATTTTTGAGAAAGTTTTTGTGTGAAAAATGAATTGAAAGGTGAAATATAGTTTTAAAACTCAACAGAGTTGACTTTGGTCAACATTTTGAGCAAACGGACTCGGATCAGTATTTTGACAATTCTGGTATGTCCGTATCGAGATTTGGGACTTGGTGTATGCCCGAAATCGAATTTCAAGGTCCCTAGCCCGAGATATGGAATTTTGATGAAAAATTAAAAGTTTGAAAGCTTAATAATTTTTAAGAATTTACTGAGGTTTGATTTATTGACATCGGGTCCGTATTTTGGTTTTAGAGCCCTGTTTAGGTCCACTATAATATTTATGACTTGTTTGTCGATACTGGCGAGAAACGGAGTTGATTTGACGTGATTCGGACGTCTGGTTGTAAAAATAAGTTTTAAAGTTTTCTTAAAAATTTCCTTTGATTTGGTTTCCGATTCGTAGTTCTAGGTGTTAAATTGGTATTTTGATCGTGCGAACGAGTTCGTATGAGGTTTGTGGACTTGTGTGCATGTTTGGTTTGGAGCCCCGAGGGCTCGGGTGAGTTTCGGATTGCCTACGGACCATTTGACCGTTTGAGAAAATCTGGTTTTTTTAGCTTCTGCTGTCATCTGCTGTTTTGTGCTTCCTGATCGCGAAGCCATTCCTGCGATTGCGAAGAGAAAAGTTGGACTGGCACAATTGTGCTTTGCGTTCGCGACCGAGGGCTAGCGTTAGCGAAGGGTCGAAGTGCAAAGCTTCACGTTCGCGATCGAATCCTCGCGTTCGCAAAGAGGAAATGGGGCAAAAGCTGGGGTACACAAATTTGTTTTTCGCGTTCGCATGAAACGGCCCACGATCGCGTAGGTCTACGGGGTTATGCTTCGCGTTCGCGTAGATCAAATTGGCAGCCTATGCAAATTGTGCTTCGTGATCGCGAATAGTAAAATCGACCTGGGCAAAAATGTTCTACGCAATCGCGAACGCCTTTCCGCGATCGCGATGAGTAAAAATCCGAGAAACATAACTTAAGTTCTAGAAAATGGGATTCGTCCCATTTCCAACCATTTTCCATTTTTGAGTTCGGGTAAGGCGATATTTGGGCAATTTTAATGGGAAAACATTGGGGTAGGTATTCCTTATCCTATATTAATTATATTTCATGATTCCATACTCATTTATATCATGAATCCGTGAAATTTTGGGAGAAAAATCAGATTTTCATAAAATGTTCCAAAAACAAAAATTTAAGATTTGAAGGTCCATTTGACATCGGAATTGGATAATTTTTGTATGGTTGAACTCGTATCGGAACGGATGTTCGGATTTCGTGAGTTTTTCCGAGATTTGAGATGTGGGTCCGACTGTCAATTTTTAAAGTGCATTTTAGATTTTATCTAGAAAATTAGTAAGTTCATTTGGAATTAATTCCTATGATTCGTATTGAGTATATCGAATTGTTTGTGAATAGATTTGAAGCTTTTGGAGATAAATTCGAAAGGAAAAGTTGTGGTCGAGTAATTGATTGAAATTTTCAAAACGAGATAAGTGTCGTGGTTAACCTTGACTTGAGAAAATAGAACCCTTAAATTATTTGTTATGTGAAATGCATGTGGACGATGTGTAGGCTAGGTGACGAGTGTCTATGCGTCGTCAAATTAATTGTTTGCATAATTATTTAAAAATCCTAAATTTGTTTTAATATACGAATTAATTGTTATGATAATTGTTTCTCTCCTATTCTTTGTCAAATATTAATTCTTGAATTCCTGCAATAATTGCTACATATTGATTTGATTTATGTGTCTTAATTGTTACTTGACATTTAGCATATTAAATATTAAAATGCCTATTTTCTCCATAATTTTCACAATTCATTGTTAATTAGCATTGTTTGTTCATAAATAAATTATAATTATTGTGTGCCTTGATGCTTAATAGTTTCTCATTGGACGTGGTATTTATAAGAGTAATATTTATTACATTTATGAGTTGTTGAAATAAATTGGGGGAACGGGTTGCACTGCGCAACGAAAATGAAAGTAAATATATCTATATTGGGGGATCGGATTGTATACCGCAACAGACTTATTTAAAAGTCTATATGTATACTTGATTAAAATAAATATATTTGAGGATTGAAAATGAATATATTGTGTGAGCGGTTTGCACACTCCAACGAAAATTGATTGAAATAATAATTGGTTATGACTGCTGAGTTGGCTTCAACTATTAGAAATGAGTTACCTGATTTAATTATATTATTGTGGTTATTACTATTATTGCGTACAAGTTAATGTAAGTGACCTGCCTTAGCCTCGTCACTACTTCGTCGAGGTTAGGCTCGGAACTTACCAGTACATGGGGTCGGTTGTACTGATACTACACTCTGAACTTCTTGTGCAGATTTCAGAGTTAGTCCCAGCGGTGTACCATAGACTTGCTCGGATTTCAGCTACCAGAGGAGACTTAAGGTATAGCTTCACGACGTCCGCAGTTCTAAAGTCCCCGTCTACTTTTCTTTAGGTGTGTGTTTGTTTCCAAACAACTTTATTTTATTTAGACATTTATTTGTATTATTCTAGAAGCTCGTGCACTTGTGACACTAATTCTGGGATAGTATTTAGACCCTCTTATTTTATAGATTATTCACTGCATTTCAAACCTAGCAAGTGAAATGTTAGGTGCCATCACGGTCCCGAAGGTGGGAATTTCGGGTCGTGACAACCAACTATGAGCGCGTCATTGTATGGCCTCCATACGAACTATTAATTAAACACAGTAATTGCCAGTAAACTCAACACATATAAAGCTAGGCCCCAAAAAACTTAAGTATACATGTACATGTGCGCCTTCAAGCAAATCTAACAAATCCCTGTAATAGGGGAGATGATGTCGAGCCTCGAACTTGCGTCCGTAGCCTCGCCTTTCAACCCACCTCCAAGCAAAAAGGAGAAACGGTGGAGGTGGTGCATCCAGAGCCATCAGTGGTAGAGGTGGATGGAACTGCAGTAACCGCTCCCAGGCCCAAACCTAATATAGATTGTGGACGTAAAATTTAAGGTATTTTTTTACTATGTATGTTATAATCATGAAATGAATTGACTATGTTTTCATCTGCAGCAGTGGTAAAAATCTGGCAACGTCTGTGTGGGTGCCCATGCACGCCCGGCACATATGCCTATAGAGGTAACCTAGAACAGCTGCACCCCAACTGTAACCAGGTAAATCATCTAGCCTCTCCAGATGATGTAGAAATCTCAAGTTGACTAGGTTTCATGAAGTGTACGGGAACAGTACACCACCAAACATCAGCAGCAATAACAATCTCGTGTGTCGGTCAATATCCTCCATTGGTGAATCATATGTAATCTCTGCATCCATCATCGCCAGATGCTGCCGGACGGGCGTCTGCTGCAATCGAATCGCCCCACTCAATGCAGTCTCCTCCGCTGGCTGGAAACTGGTGAGTCGCTGCAATATATGCAGGTAATGCACTCCCCTATAGTCTTTAAGAGCATACTGGTAAGCTACAGGTAATCCATCGACCGGCAGCCCGAAGAGAACCTCCACGTCCTCAAGCATGATGGTAGCCTCGCCGATGGGTAGATGAAACGTTTGCATCTCCGGTTGCCACCGCTCTATCATAGTCGTGATCAACGCCCAGTCGAACTGCAAACGGTCAATCTCTATGATCCTGTAGAAACCCGTATCCTGAAGGCGTCTAACTATACGGGGATGGAGTGGGTGGTCCCTAATGAACTCCCACATATTGTCTATACGTTTGGGGCGGAATGTTTGGGACAAAACACTGCCCATCCCAGATGTATGAAGACCTATGGTTGCCCCGTAGCAATAGTAGCTCTCGAGATGCAGGTCCAGGATGCACATGGGAACCACCATGACGATGTCTGTAAATTGAACAATATTAATTAAAATATTTTTCTTTTTGTTTGCTTAACATCTTTAAATATATTGTAATATCTTTTATATTAATATTTAATCGATATTTTTACTATATTATTACTTAAGTTGATACATTTTCTATATTATTAGTTTATATGTTAATTTATTATTTTATATGTTAGGTTATTATTTTATATGTTAGTGAATTATTCTATATGTTAGTTTATTATTTTATACGTCAGTTTTTATTTTATATATTTGTTTATTATTTTATATGTTAGTTTATTATTTTATATATTTGTTTATTATTTTATATCTTAGTTTATTATTTTGTATGTTAGTTTATTATTTGATATGATAGTTTATTACATTCTATGTTAGTTTCTTATTTCATATATTTGTTTCTTATTTTGGATGTTAGTTTATTATTTTATAACTATACATGATATAATTAATAAGTATTCTTATAAAAATACTTAGTTTGACAAATATTGTTATTTTTAATGTTATTTTCTTATATTTGTTGACTAACATTCGAGAGAGTTTGTGTTTGAACTATCATCTTTTTTTCAAATATTTTTGGGATTAACAGATAATTAAATAATTAATTTCATTAACTACAAAGATACTACGCTAAAGGGCACTAAATTTTACTACGCTAAAGGGAACTAGATTACAATTACGGACACTACATTACAATTACGGGCACAACATAACACTAAAGGGCAAATAACAATTTATCAATTTTACTAATCTTTTATCACATAAATAATCTAATCCGGATAAAAAATAACAAATTAATTTAATCACAAAATAATCACAAAAATACATATGCCACAGTAAAAAAAATAACTAATAAATATTTTTTATAACAACTAATAACATTAATTATTTATAAAATAATAATTTATCTATTTTACTAATTTCTACCACAATAATAATCTAATCCATATAAAAAATAACAAATTAGTTAAATTACAAAACAATCACGAAAAAGTATAGATCACAGTAAAAAATAACTAATACGCATTTTTATACATGATTTTTAACAAAAAATAAATCGGAATACCCCGATTTATAATTTTTTGAAAGGTGAGTATTTGATGATTTGGGGGCCGAAACGAGCAATCCACTACGCTATAACACCTTAGATCCAGTGTTAGCTTGCTACAATATCGAGAAGATACACTTTTTTTGGGACGGGTGGGCTCCACTGAGATTGTTTCTTTAAAAATGGAGGGGGATCCGGTGAAAGCTTGCTACAATACCGAGAAGATATACTTTTTGTGGGACGGGTGGGCTCCACTGAGATTGTTTCTTTAAAAATGGAGGGGGAGCCGATTTGTTTGTTTGGGGGTCTGCTGATTCGCGTCTGATGAGGGAAGGAGATGACACAGTTGTTTATATAGGTATAGCGCGCATAGGAATAGGAAGGTTTTAGAGGGCTCAGGGGTGTATAGTTATCTTACTAATTGCTGTTCGAATTATAATCTCTTGGATGCCTATTTCTCAATGAGCTCACGCTGTGCTTCTTTCTTTAACGTCTATATAAGCGTATGAGTTTTCAAACTTGCATATCAAGGCATTGTGACTAGTTCGAATTCTAGTATTGCGTAATTCGGGTTTGCTTATTTCCTTATTATTTTTAGAAAGGGAAAAAATGAAATCTTAACCTAAAGAATCTAAGGACATTGTACTATGTCAATTCTTCATGCTGAAATAATTAGTATATATATAATTTTGTTTTATTTTTTACAATTTTTCTTTTGTAGGTCAATATTATCTTTTGTTGTATATTAGAACTCAAATATGTTAACAAGAAAAATATCAGTCAAGTTACTCAAAACTCAAAAAGAAAAAGAAAAAAAGAAAAATTGAAATTTAATAGTCGCAAGAGGTGCTCTTAATAAATTAATAACTAACAACAAAAGAAGAATCAAACAATATGGGAGAGTGTTCTACATATGAACAAGTCCCATTTTAGTTGAATAAGATGATAATGCAACCCAAGCAGAAGACCAACTTTTTTTCTCAAAAAGATTAAACACAAATAAATTTAAGGTCTTTTGTTTATTAAAAGTTTGGCGTTAAATCATCAATTTTATTGAGCCACCTCTGCATAAAGCATACTCCATATCCAAGTCTGTTCCAAGTCTCGTCTTCTAAGGACTTCAATGACGCATCTTCTGTTTGGAGAAAAGACAGTTTTGAGAACCAATATCATCTGCTAGGCAAGGAGGCACAATTGTTCCAACCTGGTACCATTTTCCCCTCTCCTGCATTAAATCCTTGAATAAACTGTCTATTGTTTCTCTTGTGATGCCCGGCATGACTACAACATGTGCCATATCTCTTGTGCAAGACAGTTGCCAATGACGAATGAAGTTAGGGTCATTAGGTCGTTCAAATACAACGATAATGCTAGACTCATTGAGCATAGCGCTAATTCCTGCTTTATAAAGTCGGCCTTTCAAATATAGGGCATTTTCGTTGCACATTTTGGCATCTTGTTGCAATCCGGCACGGCCTTTCATGCATAAACTGTACCATAAGAATATTGGTGCCAAGCCATTTCGACTACCAGAAATTGTAGCATCAACGGAAGCAATGTACTCGATTTTTGTTGAGAGACTAGTAATGTAACTTTTCCTTGTTATCTGAATGCCACAAGGCATTGGACATTCCAAGAATTTATGGCCTGAAATTGAAACACTGCCTATTGGCTTCTTGAAGGTAATTGTTTTCACCTGTTGTCAAATATAATAGAGAACTAGGTCACTTTCTATAAAGTAATCTTACATGTTGGATAAATGGGACAATTAGCCCATATAGTGCAGCGTCACAATGGATGTAATATCTATCATTGGAATAACCACATTTTTGAAGTATTTGTAGGACCAGATCAAGATCATCAATAGCTCATTTGAAGGTAGTTCCTAAATTATTGTTAAAAGTAGTAGTACTCCGCGTATGAGAATGGGAAGATTACTCGACCATATATTGAAGTTTGGAAGATAAAGGATCTTATAATAATATTTACCAATATTGATATTGATGATGGCCGGTTTGTTCTTGTTGAGAAATAACTTTGATCTCAAATCTGCATAATCAATCTCCCCATTGACTAAAGTATTGATGGTCTCTATCTCCATTGGGTACATTCTTGCTGCTTTAAAAATCGAGTAATGTGAATCCTTTGATGCATATAGTATCCCAGTGGGATGTAACTCTCTTCTGCACAAATAATATTGAAATGGTAAAAGTGAAATACATCATTTGAATATGAGGTCTCTAAATGTGTACATAACTCTTTTTTTAGATCAAGTATAAATATTATAGAATGTCTCCAAGTGCAGGTCTGTCAAACTATTCTATTACAACAATTACGTATCTGTCCAAATAAGTTAGGATTGACTATATAAATCTTCACTGATGATCTTACTCCATTTAAACTCATTTCAGGCCAAAGTAAATTATATATATATATATATATATATATATATATATATATATATATATATATATATAAGTACTAGACCTCATCAACTCCTCACAGAGGCGGATCCAGTGTGAGAGTTACGGGTTCAATTAAACCCATTAAAAGTTGAACTCCTCACATCAACTCCTCACAGAGGCGGATCCAGTGTAAAAATTTATTAAAATTGCCTATCAATGGAGATGGGAAAGTGATGCCTACCCAATCAAAAGACCATGGAGATTTCCATCTGTGCCACCATTGGTAATGTATCCCCAATATTCATCCTTCTCAATTTCCCATAGTTGCGCAAACCAATCTAAAACAGCAACTTCAAAATCTTTTGAATGGAAATCGACAGTGTTCTGAGTGAAGGGATCTCCGCAGTTGTTCAAGTGGAATTGCAAAAGTGGAGCTAAAGCAGCATGATGCTCGTAACATATATTAACTGGATAACCTGTAAAGAACCCATTTAAAGAGGCTAAGTTTATATATTTCGAGAACAAGTATGACTAAAAGGTTTTGTTTACATTATTCTTGAAAAAGTTTCTCTACTTCTCGTTGTAAAATTAATTTTGGCACATGTACGAAATTAACTAATAATCTACATATTTTTTAGGGATAATAGTAAGATACTCCGTGAACTTGTCCAGATAAATAAGTTTCCTACTCAATCTTTATGAATGTCCTAGTACCTCCTTATCGTTGGCCAAAGTAAATTTAATACCTCTGTGTCTACACAACTAGGATAAAACCAGATTTATAAAACCAGATTTTATCCTAGTTGTGTAGACACATGTCATTTGCATGATTTTTACTTTTTTTTCCCTAGACTAATTCAACACTAACCACCCCCTTCCCGAAAATTCTCCAAACAACCATCATCCCTAAAATTCAACAAGTTTCACACCCTTCACCATTTTTGTCCAATTCATAACTCTCTACGGAGAGCAACCATCAGACCATTTTTAATTAAAAAGATTTTCAGATTTCAAACAATTACAAATTGTAATAAACCACCGTCCAATTTCTTTCAACCATTTTTTTGCCATTGAAGACCGTCCAACTAGATTCAAAAATCAACAATACAATCCATTTATTTTTCATATTTTATCATCTTTTACTTCTTTTCATTACCAAATTCGAGTTTTTTTCTTGTGAGGTAGAAAAGGCAGCATATTCAGAGCTAAAATTAAGAACGCATTACTGTTGGGTTTAAAAAATATGAACTAATGGGTGTCAGAAATTGGAAGAGAAAACAAAGAAAGTAGAAATTAGGTTGCCTTTAATAATGACATTTATAGAATTAAATATGTACCCAATATTAATTAAGGAACACGGTGAAAGAATTAAAGGAGTAGTAGACTAGCAATAACTAAGGAGAAGAAAAAGGAGTTAGGTGAAGTTTCGACAAACTAAAGAGTTAAGTGGAGCTTTTGATTTGGAATTTGAGAATAGGAAGAAAACAAAGAAAATAAAGAAAGAAGATATGTGGGGATTAAGAAGAGAAAGGAGAAGAGGAAAAAGGAAGAAGATAAAAGGAGAACAGAAAAAGAAAAAGCAATAAAAGAACAATGAATAAGAAAATAAACAATGCAAAAAATATTTAATAATAAATATATAAGTGCAATTAGTTGCTAACATCCCATTAAAAGATAACACGTGCATAGTTTAATTATTTTTTAATATTTTTTCTTGCCTTTCACGCACATATAAGAATGCGATAACATATTCTTTGCTAAATCAGCTTTGAGGATGATATTAAATTCACTTTGGGAAATAATAGAGAAGTACTGGGGCACCCATAGTAAGAAACTATATTATCCCTATTTTTTAATAATTAATACTTAATGGACTTCAAAAATATATTGCATGAATGAGTACCCATTAGTTGGCATTGGTACTGTTAGTTGTCGGAAGTACACATAACTAAAAGTAGTACATGTATATATACAAATTGTGGAACACAAACTATTAGAAACGTGTGGAGAATTAGGCACATCATTATTGTGGCATGTGGGAGAAGGTAGTTAGGGTGACAAAATATGAGGTAGATATTTAATACTCCTCTCACCTGAAAAAGTTTGTCACACTTTATCTTTTCATGAGATATCACATTGTCTTATTTCATTTTAAAAGCTAAATTTTTTTATTCCAAAAATATCCTTCAATTATTGGCAAATACGTATGATGGTAAGAGAGGGTTCTAGTAACTCAAGGAACAGTTGAATAAACATGAAAAACTTTAATTTCCTATGTGTCCACCCTGATAAAGAGAGAGCTCCGTTGGCGGATCTGGTGCAAAAGTTATGAATTTACGTGAACTTAGTAATTTTCACATAAATATTATATTTGTATTAAAAAATTTATTAAAAATATAAAAATATTTAGTTTGAAACTCAATTCATTGTTCTAACAACGGAAAATCAAAGTTGTTGTTGAGCTCATGCTTCATGCAGCTATAGTTGTTGAGCTCGCGTCCATCCAAAGATATTTAGCCTTCCAATCTATACACCTTAGCTTACTAGTCTTTTAATTTTATTTTGTTAAATTGTGTATAAAAGTTAGAGTGATAGCTATATATTTATAGAAAAGGCCACTGGACATATATTTACCTATATGATATTCTGTTCGATGGGATAAGATCTCTATATATTGAGTCAAAATTTTGTCCGATGGGATAATGTCTCTATATATTGAGTCAAAATTCTGTCCGATGGGATAATGTCTCTATATATTGAGTCAAAATTCTGTCCAGTTCTTGCGAAAACGTCTTATTATCTTTAATATCAGGTTCCACCACACTGAGATTCAAACTCTCTCGTGGTGGCGGTGGCGCGTTGATTTTACCTTTTGTTGGGACAATCATTATGCCAAACTCCTATCTCATAAACACAAAAGAAGAAATTTCAATTAAAAAAATCTTTTATGATTTGAAATGAAATGAGTATTAGGTTAATTTTATTATAAAATAATATACTAGTGAGTTGGCTCGTCTTTGAACTTGAGTATAAAAGAAAATACTATAGAAAAAAATTGAACATGAATATTACGTACCTTTTCAAATCCCATTCTCAGAGCTAAAGAGGTGTCTCTATCTGAAATTATTGGGATTAGTCAGAATGGTCTCAAAGAGATGAAGTTTTTGCGCATCTCACTTCATTTGGTTCCTCCAATTTATAACAAAGGAAATTAAAATATCTTTCATGGAAATGAAAAACGTGCCCCTATAGTTAGTGGTCCAATTTTTCCTTCACGTGAGCTTTGTAAAAAATGTTTTTCACCGCAAGGAGAGAGAGGAAGATGTGTATAATTTTTATGTTACGTTTGAAATTAGAATTTGAAATTTTTGAGTTCATTTTAGGTGACAACATTAGATGTTAGCAATTGGATTCTGAATTTAGTTTTTGTATATATGTTTAACCGAAAAATGAATAGAGTTAAATTTATACGTAGTTCTAAGGATACGTGATATAAATTGATACAAATAGGGAAAGATACATAAATGTGTATTGAAATTAATTATAAAAGAAATGAATGCAAAACCAGATGAACTAATTAGCCTAAGCCTTCAAGTTTAATTACCTCCAAATCGGGTGAAGAATGATTGATAGAAGAAACAATTTTACTAAAATACCAAAAGCCACCAAAAAAATAGTATTGGCCCTGTTTTCGTATATATTAGAATGAATGTGTGTCTCAATCAATGTATCCATACAAATGATAACCACTCTTAATTTAGTGGGGGAATCCCATTTTGAGTATAATTAAAAATACATAGTGGGGATCCCATGATAGACTAATTAATTAACTTTTCCTTGATTTCCGCCGAGATTTTCTCCTCAAATCTCGATATCGATATTGATTTCCGCCGATTCGCTGGTCCATTGGCTCGATATCGATCTTGGACGGTCTCGGTATGGGTCGGTCTCTGGGTCTCAAGCTCGATATTGACTGGAGCTCGATATTGATCGGTCTCTAGATCTCGAGCTTGATATTGATCGACCTCTGGGTCTCGAGCTCGATATTATGTTGACGAACCTCGGTCCATCATGCTCCAGTCTTGATTAATCACATGAAGGGCAAAATCAATTTTGACCATATACAGATAGTCCCCTCGTTTCTCGGAAAGAAGGTAGCGAGAAACGATATGATTTTTCAACCTCCGACTAGGCGAATACTGACGTTTGCGACGAGCCCGATTGTGACGTATGTGACAAACATCCCATCGGTCCAGTTACCAAGGCATTAAATGCGCGTCAGTCGATTGTCGGCCACTGCCAATTTTGAACCGTCGCTGTGAAATCTATAAATAGACCCTTTCTTTATTATTTCAAACTTTTACCTTTAAACCTTCTTCTTTCCAATCTTCACAGTCCTTCGCCTTCTCCAAAGTTTTCTATTTTCAAGTTTTGGAGTTTCTTTGCTTGTTCTTCTCAAAACACCAAATACTTCAATCTCCCTTCTTCTTTGTTCATAGAAATTCAGATGGCCAAAATATCTAAATCCGTTCCGCAAAAAGAGGTTACTTCTTCATCACAACCCGTCGGCGGTGAGGATGCGGCGGAGCCTCGCCCTGAGGAATTCGTTCCGGTAGGGTGTTCAACTGTCAGTGATTTTAAAGTTGAAAAACCTTCTTCTGTATCGGGTCGATGTAAGCGGATTCGAGGTACCTGCGCACAATCACCGAGAAAATTCTCGATAAAGTCAAACAAGAATGCAATTGGACCGATAAACACATGGTTGTCAAATCGCCTGATGAATCAATTACTACCCACGTGGAATGGTTCCTAAGTGTTTATACGTATCCTTTCATATTGGGTCTTTTAGATCTTGTCATCGACGCTTTTTGCAAGAGATACGATGTGACCTTTGGCCAGATCCATCCTTCTTTTTGGAGAATAGTGATTCTTCTATGATTTTTCTCGAGCAAAATCGAGGGGTGCCTTTTCACCCGCGACCACCTCATGCGCCTTTAAAGTCCCCGAATTTATCGAGCAGGGTTAATCAAGCTCGCTCACCGTGCCACTAAAGCGCCGTTCTCGAGTGTAGACGAGACTTGTGATCAAGGTTGGATGAGCCGATTTGTTCGAGTCAAAACCTCGGACCTGATCCCTGCTGATGACATGCCATTTCCTGAGAAATGGAATATGAACCGTGAGCACTTATTTCCCTTTGTTCAATTTTAATTTTGTAACTGCCTTTCATTTTCTTGATCCATTTTTTCTTTCTTGTCACAGCTGTGGCTTGGATGCCTGAGCCGATTCCGGATCTTAAATAATGGGTTAAAGGTCTGGTGCTGCAGAGACCGTACTCCGAGCGTGCTTGGGTGGAATTATCAAAGGGTCGATGGGAGGCCCGTAGTCATGGTAAGTCTCTTTCTAAATTTGTTTGTCATTTGCTCTTCTTTACTTGCTTAACCCCCTTTTTTCCTTTTGTAGGATTTGGGAAGGACGTTTCCATGAGGCCCCCATCTGGTGATGAGGAGGTTCCTGTACCGAAGCATGTTAAAGAAAATTAGAGAAAAGATGTACCGAGTTCCTTGGTCTCGAAAAAGAAAAAATCGGCAAAGAAATATCGCAAGCCAAAGGGGGGCCCTGGTGTTATGCTTCCGGAATCAATCCACCGATTAAGGGACGAGCACAAAGAAGGAGAAGAGGAATTATTCGGTGTACGGGCTAATATTGTAATACAACAATCTTCCGAATCGGCGAAAGTGAATAAGGGAACCCTGGCCATAATCCCGGAACAAGAAAAAGCCGAGGCTATTCCATCTCGAGTTGAGATGGTTGGAGGGGAGACCGAGGGTAGGACTTCTCGCGCAGCAGAAGATATCTCGAGGGATGAGCTCGGGATAGTTGATATTAGCGGATTCCCTCAGATTTCAGATGCTATGATCAGTGACGCCATCATGATGGAAGGACGATCCTACGAGGGCATTCAGAAGCCAATCGATATCCACGATTTTCTGGATGGGCTCGAGCCTGCTGCCTCGGAGGAGGTTATCGGGATCGGTTCTCCATCGGTTCCAAAACTGGTGGACTAGTTCCTAGCCCCGTGTATTGATCCTGATCGTAGGCGAAAGGTGGTGCTCTCCGTCTCGGAGGATACCCAAATTTTTTCTCCCCCCGTGGGGATTGCTAGTTACCTTCGGTCCTTAGTGATCGAAGAGGATCAGGCAGTGATGAATGCGGTAGGACCCACCAGCCTTTTCAATGAGGCCCAGCATGCTCTGAATCGGGTAATTTCAATGGCATATATGCTGTTTCTTTTATACTTGTTGTAGATAATTCTAACATTTTTTCCATGTTTGTAGGCTTCGGTGTTGCATCACGAGGCTTTTCTACGAATCCGAGAGGAGCATGAGGCCGAGGTTCGGGACCTCACAGAGAAGAGTGACCCCTATAAACTTCTTAGCGATAAACTTCGAGCAGATTTGGCAGTGGCTCGGGATGAGCACGAGGAGATGGCCGAGCAGGTATTCCGAATTCTTCACGGTAGTGAAGACGAATTGGAGATAAACACTTAGAATCTAATTCTGTAGGTTCGGTAGAGGCTTGAACAGATTGGAAAACTCAATTCACAGGTAGATGAGCTAATGACCGAAGGGGAAAAATTCAAAGAAAATATGGATATCCTCGCCTCCAAAAAGGAGGTCGTTCAAGCGAAATTGGAGTCGGCTAAGGCCCAGCTTTGGGCTGTAAAAGAAAATGCCTCGGTGCAGATCGAGAGGGTTAAAGAGCTTCAAACTCGGGTAGATTTGGCCACCTCCAATAAGGAAAGCTTGGCTAATTAACTCGAAGTGGTCAGATCTGAGGTGACCGAGGCTAATAAAAGAGCTCATGCTAAAGTGGCCCAGTTCAGGATCACCGTTGAAGTTAATCAGGCCAAGGCCAAGAGCATGGTCTAACATGCTAAATGGCAGGCTTAGAGAGAAGCTCTCGGGGAGGTCAGTGCTCATGGCTTCGATGTTGAGGCCAAAATTTAAAAGGCCAAGGCGGAGGAAAAGCTCTCTGTGTTGCCTTTGTAAAAGATTTTGATGTATATATATAAAACATTTACCTTCTATGGCTTATGAATCTTTTGCCTTTTTGTAAAATTATACATAGGTCAAAAAGTGCCTTAGCATGGAATAATTATTCGAAGGCCCAAGATTGAGATAGTAAGGACCGATAGCAAGTACTGCACTCGACAGTTTCTTATAGGTAGTCCCCGAGTGAATGTTTGAACTCAAACTGAGGTGGCTCTTAGGTTTAATAAGTAGATGTCAAGTAAAATTATTCGCTCGAACTCGAAGCACAGTAGCCCTTAGGCTTTACAGTCGAGTGAGAATGATTTCTCGAACTCGAATTAAGGTAGCCCTTGGGCTTTGTAGTCGAGTGAGAATGATTTCTCAAACTCGAATTAAGGTAGCCCTTAGGCTTTGTAGTCTAGTGAGGATGATTTCTCGAACTCGAATAAAGGTAGCCCTTTGGCTTTGTAGTCTAGTGAGAATGATTTCTTGAACTCGAATTAAGGTGGACCTTAGGCTTTGTATTCGAGTGAGAATGATTTCTCGAACTCGAATTAAGGTGGCCCTTAGGCTTTGTAGTCGAGTGAGAATGATTTTTCGAACTCGAATTAAGATGGACCTTAGGCTTTGTAATCGAGTGAGAATGATTTCTCGAACTCGAATTAAGGTAGCCCTTGGGCTTTGCAGTCAAGTGCGAATGATTTCTCGAACTCGAATTAAGGTAGCCCTTAGGCTTTGTAGTCGAGTGATGATGATTTCTCGAACTCTAATCAAGGTAGCCCTTAGGCTTTGTAGTCGAGTGAGAATGATTTCTCGAACTTGAATTAAGGTAGCCATTGGGCTTTGTAGTCGACTGAGAATGATTTCTCGAACTTGAGTTAAGGTAGCCCTTAGGCTATGTATAATTCAATCTCGTTGATTTTTCGGATGGCAGTCCCCGATTTATGGGGTAATTATTCGAGCTCCCGTCATGGTCGACCCTTAAGACTGTTTGCATAATAGATTGAGAATATGAAGTAGAAGAACCTTTCTGAGGTATGAGATAACGGTAAAGAAGAAATTTCTCTTTTATATGTCATGCGTACATGTTTTGAGCCAGGGCTCGAGCAAACTATGTGAGCATGGTTCGTTTTACCATTTGGCCCTTACAAATTTTTCCTATCGAGACCCTATTTCCATGAAGTAACGATCTTGCCCGAACATGATATTCGCGGGCAATGCCCTCCAGTATTCGAGGTTGATTGTAAAGAGGCTTCAGATACTGTTGAATTGTTCTAAGTTAGTACGATCAATGGTTGTCTCATTAAAAACGTCGCCTGAAAACCCATTTGGGAAAAAACCGGTCTAAGGGAAAAAGAGTGCAACGCGCACTTTCAGACCTAAATATTTCACGTTGAAGAATCCATCCTTGCTTCTACTGTAACACCTGTAAGGGTTAGTTTCTAAATACATATGAACATGGGAGGGTCATACCTTAGCAATAGTATCATTTTAGGTGCGATACGTTCCAATTTCTCGGTAGTTCTTTGCCGTTTATCATACCGAGCTTGTAGAATCCTTTTCCGACGATTTCGAGAACCTGATACGGTCCTTCCCTGTTCGCACCCAGTTTCCCTTCATTTGGATTTTGGGTATTGAGTGTGACTTTTCTTAGCTCCAAGTCCCCCATGTTAAAACGTCGAAGATTGGTTCTTCGATTGTAGTACCTTTCTATTTGCTATTTTTGGGCGACCAATCGGACGAGAGCGGCTTCTCGTCTTTCATCCAACAATTCTAGGCTCGTATTCACGGTCTCTTTATTTGACTCCTCTGTTGCATATTGAAACCTGATGCTAGGCTCTCCGACCTCGACCGGGATAAGAGCTTCGGCGCCATAAACCAACGAGAATGGTGTTGCTCCGGTATTGGATTTCGATGTTGTGCGGTATGCCCATAGGACTTCGAGTAATATTTCTCTCCATTTTACTTTGGTTTCGGTCAATCTCTTCTTAAGTTTTTGGTTGATGGTTTTGTTGGTTGATTCGGCTTGTCCGTTCCCGCTGGGATGATAAGGTGTTGATAGGATCCTTTTGATCTTGTGGTCCTTGAGAAATTTAGTTACTTTGCTGCCGATGAATTGTTTTCCATTATCACATACAATCTCGGATGGCATCCCAAATCGACATATGATGTGGTCCCAAATGAAGTCTATTACTTCCATTTCCCTGACTTTCTCGAAAGCATGTGCTTCAACCCATTTAGAGAAATAATCAGTCATAAACAAAATAAACTGAGCTTTACCTGGGGCCGATGGGAGGGGGCCAATGATGTCTATTCCCCATTTCATAAAAGGCCATATAGATTGGACCGAGTAGAGTAGTTCCCCGGGTTGATAAATCATGGGTGCATGCCTTTGGTATTTGTCGCATTTTCGAATGAACTCCCTTGCATCCTTGTCTATATAGGTTAAATAATATCATGCTCTGATTATTTTGTGGAACAGCGAATCGGCACCGGAATGATTTCCACAAGTGTCCTCGTCAATTTCACGTAGGATGTAATCGGTATCTCCCAGTCCCAAACATATTGCCAATGGTCCATCGAACGTACTCCTAAATAGTGTTCCGTCTTCGGACAAGGTGAACCGTGATGCCTTTGTGCGCATCTCTCGATTCCTTTGGGTCTGATGAAAGCTTCTCGTTCTTGAAGTACTCTATGTATTTGTTTCTCCAATCCTAGGTTAAACTTGTGGAGTTTATCTCGGCATGACCTTCTTCGATTACCGATCTCATGAGTTGTACGATAGTCCCCGAGTTGAGTTCGTCATCTTCGACCGATGAACCTAAGTTTGCAAGGGCGTCAGCCTCGCTGTTTTGTTCTCGGGGTACATGTTGCAAGGTCCATTCCATAAATCAATGTAGAGTCACCTGTAGTTTATCCAAGTACCTTTCCATTCAATCTTCTCGGACTTCAAAAGTCCCATTGACTTGGTTAACCATGAATAGGGAATCACACTTAGCCTCTACGACTTCCGCTCCCAAGCTTCTAGCTAGTTCGAGACCTACACTCATGGCTTCATACTCGGCCTCATTGTTAGTTAATTTTGTAGTTCTAATAGATTGTCTAACTATATTACCTGTTGGTGATTTTATATAATGCCTAGTCCGGACCCCTTCGCGTTCGAGGCACCGTCCGTAAAGAGGGTCCATACTCCCGAAGAGGTACCCGATTTTATTAGTAGTTCTTTTTCGATGTTGGGTACGAAGGCCGGTGTAAAGTCAACTATGGAGTCCGCCAAGATTTGAGATTTGATGGCGGTACGGGGTCGATACTCAATATCGTACCCACTGATTTCTATTGTCCATTTGGCCAATCGACCCGAAAGCTTGGGTTTGTGAAAAATATTTCGAAGAGGATAAGTTGTTACAAGACATATCAGATGACACTGGAAATATGATTTTAGTTTCCTAGAGGCGCTTATTAAAGAAAGCGTTAATTTTTTTAAGTGTGGATATCTAGTTTCTGCCTCGCCTAAGGTCCGACTGATATATAAAATAGGGAATTGCATACCTCGTTATTATCGAACTAGGACTCCACATACCGCTATCTCTGAGATAGCCAAGTACAGGTAAAGTTGTTCGTCCATTTTCGGGGTGTGAAGCAGCAGTGGGCTTGATAAATACCTCTTTAGTTCCTTCAAAGCCTGCTGGCATTCCGGAGTCCATGCAAAGTTGCTCTTCTTCTTAAGTAGTGAGAATAATTGGTGGCTTATATCTGAGGATCTCGAAATGAATCATTCTAGGGCGGCTATCCGTCCAGTTAGCCTCTGCACGGCCTTCACATTATCCACTATCGTGATATCCTCGATAACTTTGATTTTATCGGGGTTGATCTCGATTCCCCGATTGGACACCATGACACCAAGAAACTTACTCAAGTCAACTCCGAATGCATATTTTTCGGGGTTGAGCTTCATATTGTACTCCGTCAGTATATCAATAGTTTCCATCAAATGCTTTAAATGGACCTCTGCTCGCACGGACTTAATTAGCATGTCATCAATATAAACTTTCATTGATTTTTCTATTTGTTTTTCAAGCATTCGGTTTACTAGGCGTTGATAAGTTGCACCATCATTTTTCAGTCCTAATGGCATTACGTTATAACAGTAGGTACCGTACTTATTGATAAACAAGGTCTTTTCCTGGTCCTCTGGGTTCATTTGTATCTTGTTTTACTCGGAGTAGGCATCGAGAAAATTGAGAGTCTCATGGTCGGCCGTGGCATCAATCATACGATCGATATTAGAGAATGGGAAAGAATCCCGAGGACATGCTTTGTTTAGGTCTTTATAATTTATACACATTCTAAATTTGCTTCCTTTCTTACGGATTACCACCACGTTTTCTAGCCATTCGGGGTATTTTACTTCTCGAATTGATCCTATTTTAAGAAGTTTGGTTACCTCGTCCATGATGAAGGCATGTTTGACCTCGGATTTGGGCCTTCTTTTTTGCTTCACCGGATGGAATTTCGGATCCAAGCTTAGTCTATGAGTGGTTATTTCAGGTAGGATCCCTGTCATGTCAAGATGGGACTAAGAGAAAAAGTTCATGTTAGCTATAAGAAATTGAATAAGCTTTTTTCTAAGCTCAGGATTTAACCCCGTACCGAGGTATACCTGATGTTTGGCATATTTCGATATGTGTTGATGTTACTTTGCCCATGCTTTAACCACTTTTTGATGTTATTTAATCTTTAAAACACCCAACATGGTGTAATTATTGGTTTGATGACTAATTAAGTTATGTGTGACGATTTAAGGTGTTCGGAGTGCAAAATATGAAGAAAAGGTGGTTTAGCTAGAGGAAGAAGGGTTGGATGCGTCGCATCCAACCTAGGAAAACATCATCATGCATGCAACCTTAGCAGTGAAGTTGGGCCATCGCGTCTGCCATCGCATGCGAAACTGGGAAGTAGAAGTGAAGCTGGATGCGTCGCGTCCACCATCGCATGCAAGCTGAGAAATAGAGGACAAGGTGGATGCGTCGCATCCACCTTCGCAGGCAAAAAATTGAAATGGAGGACAAGGTGGATGCGTCGCATCCACCTTAGCATCAACCCCTGAAGCCGATTTGGACTAGGAATAGGAGAGCTTTGGCCCACGACTTTTGTACGCAATATATAAGCTAAAAACGCCTCTTTGAGGTTATCTAACATATTGGGAAGGGGGAAAAAGCCACGACAAAGCTGTGGAGGCCGGAATTCATCAAGTTTCTTCTTTCTCCCACCAAACTTAGTAATCTTTATGTTTCTTTATATGATTTGTTGTTTGGCTACCATGTCTATGTGGAGCTAAACTTCACGTTCTAGGGTTGTGGTTCTTTCATGACTATTGTTATTCGGATATTGATTTTGACTTCTTGATTTATCATATTAGTTTATTTATTCAATCTTGCACTTAATTATTTAATTGCTTGATCATCAATTGAATATTATCTACGAATCTAGAATTGAACTCGAAAGTGGGAATTCTATATTGCATATAGGATTGAGTAGGGCAAGTTCTTGAACTCGGGCATCGGGGAACGGATTCGTAGTTAGGATAGACATATACCTAATTGCCTTGCTTGGTTGATTTACAGGAATTATAAATGCGTTCTTGTTGATTCTAACTCCATAGACATATAGGCGTTAGGTTAGCTTGAATAGGCGAGTAAGAACTCGACAGATTCTTATGAGCATTAACCCTGTCAACCAATAAGCTAGATAAATTAGTCGGTCAATTCAATTGAAGAATACAATAGGATTGTTAGATAGCCCATAACCCTAGATCGTTTTCATTACATTGATATCATAAAAGTCTGCTCTTTCTCTGTTCAAAGTTTATTATTTATATTATTCTTATTTAATTAGTTAGAATAAAATATTTTTAGATTTAATTCTTGTTTAGATAATTAAGATAGGCTAATTTAGTTAATAGTTAATCATAAGTCCTCGTGGGTTCGACATCCGACTTTGAGTCACTTTATTACTTGACGACCGCGTATACTTGCGTGAGTGTGTTTGGTCGCAACAAGTTTTTGGCGCCGTTGCCGGGGACTTAGAAATTAGCTACGTGACTAAGTTAAGCTTTTATTAGATATTTGTTTTCAAGTTTTAATTTTCAGTTTGCCTGGTTTGTGTCAACGCAGGGTTTACTCTCGAATGCAGAGGAGTAGAAGTGCAAACAACCTCATTCCTCTTGATCCAGAAATCGAACGAACATTACATAGAGTGAGAAGGGAACACGAAGCTAGAACGAGAATAGAAAGAGATTTGGACATCGCAATCCAACCACAGCCAATAGATATGGCAGGCAATGAAGAGCGTCCGGTAATCGAAGCCGCAAGGCCCAATCTTGCGAATATGACTCAGGCTATTGTGAAGCCTGATATCACTGGGCATTTTGAACTCAAACAGTACATGGTACAGCTGATTCAGTCAACAGGACAATATGTGGGTCTATCTCATGAGGACCCGCAGAGGCATATTCAGAACTTCTTGGAAATCACGGACACTTACAATTATCCGAACGTCTCCAAGGACTATGTCAGGCTGACACTATTCCCTTTTTCACTGTTGGGGGAAGCTAAAGAATGGTTGCAAAAGGAGCCCGCGAACTCTATCCACACTTGGGATGATCTAGCAAGGAAATTCCTGATCAAGTTTTTCCCAACTAAGAAGACAAAGTCGTTGAGGAGCCAAATTCTTGGGTTCCAACAACGGGATGGCGAGACACTTCGTCAAGCTTGGGAAAGATACAAGAAACTACTCAGAGACTGCCCGCATCATTGTCAAACTGATGAGGTATTGGGTCACACTTTTGTTGATGGGTTAGATGAAGCATCAAAGATGAATCTTGACTCAGCTTGTGGGGGTAGTTGCATGGCAAGACCGTATAGTGAAATACAACTCCTGCTAAATAATTTCACTGCTAATGACCATAATTGGCAAGGAGAGGGGGATTCACGAAGGGTAATTAAACAGAAGGCCGCCGGTTTGATTGAGCTTGATGACTTTTCCGCCATGAGAGCCGATATAGCAAAATTGGCAAATCAGATGAATAGAATGACAACACAACAAATGCAACATGTACAGCAGATGTCTATTTGTTGCGAACTATGCGGAGACAGTCATATGATTGACATGTGCCCCACGAATCCTGAATCTATATACTATGTGGGACAACAAAACAGAGGTCCTATGAATCAACATGCGCAATATGGGAACACTTACAACCCAAACTGGAGGAATCATCCTAACTTCTCATGGGGCGGAAGTCAACAGAATCAGTATAGGCCTCAAGGGAATTTTACTCAACCTCAGAAGCCACCCCAACAAATGGAAGAAAGTACGAATGACTTGCTGAAAAAGTTGTTACTAGACAATCAACAGCTCAGGACCGATTTCAGAAATCTTGAGAGGCAAATGGGGCAGTTAGCAGCAAACCAAAATACTAGACCTACAGGCTCACTTCCCAGTGATACAGAGAAGAACCCTCAAATTAATGCAGTTACACTTAGAAACGGGAGGGAACTAGAGGAAGCGCCAAGGAAGATAAAAGAAAAACCTATACCTGGGGGGAGTTGACACCTAAGGCAACACAAGAGTCAAAGGAAGATGATGCAAGTTCAGAGCGAATGGAGGTTACAAGGCCACCACCACCTTTCCCCCAAAGATTGCAGAAAAGGAATGACGATCGCATGTTCAACAAATTTCTCTCCATGTTGAGTCAGGTTCAATTAAATATTCCATTAGTGGATGTACTTCGTGAAATTCCAAAGTACGCTAAGTACATAAAAGACATAGTGGCTCATAAGAGGAAATTGACTGAGTTCGAGACGGTTGCACTTACTGAGGAGTGCACATCAAGGGTCCAAAACAAGCTTCCCCAAAAGCTTAAGGACCCTGGCAGCTTCACTATTCCAGTACAAATCGGTAATATTAACGTGGGACGTGCTCTGTGTGATTTGGGTGCAAGCATAAATCTGATGCCGTTATCCTTGTTTAAGCAATTAGGTCTGGGAGCTCCGAGACCAACCACCGTGATGTTGCAATTAGCTGATAGGTCCATAGCCTACCCCGAAGGAGTGATTGAAGATGTGCTGCTGCAAATTGGAAAATTCATCTTCCCAGCTGACTTCATTATTCTAGACTTCGAGGCTGATGAACAAGTTCCAATCATATTGGGACGACCTCTCTTGGCTACTGGCGATGCAATAATTAAAGTGAGAGAAGGGAAAATGATTATGAGAGTGGACAACGAGGAGGCAGTCTTCAATGTCTACAAAGCAATCCAACTCCCCCGCCACTATGAGGAGCTCTCTATGATATCTGTGGTGGAGGTGGATGAGAAACTTCTTAACACGAGTGTATATCTAGGCGACTGTTTAGAAAAAGCAATCATGCTGTTTGATAGCTTGGATATGGATGATGAGGTTGAGGAGATGAAGGGAATCCTAGATACATCATGTGGTTACATGCAAGGAATAATCCCGTTTGAGCCCCTGAATAGGCCAAGTGGCCCCCCACCAAAGCCGTCAATTGAAAAAGCTCCAAATTTGGAACTTAAACCCCTACCCCCTCACCTTCAATATGCTTATTTGGGAAGTTCTGACACTTTACCTGTTATTATTTCTGCTCACTTGTCTAAATTACAGGAAGAAAAGCTATTAAGGGTGCTACGTGAGCACAAGCGAGCAATTGGGTGGACAATGTCTGACATTAAAGGCATTAGTCCAGCTTTCTGCATGCACAAAATCCTCATGGAGGACGGACACAAGCCGAGTGTAGAACACCAACGCCGACTAAATCCAATCATGAAAGAAGTGGTAAGGAAAGAAGTGATTAAGTGGCTTGATGCAGGTATTGTATTTCCAATCTCTGATAGTAAATGGGTAAGCCCCGTTCAATGTGTGCCGAAGAAAGGGGGGATAACCGTAGTAGTTAATGAAAATAATGACTTAATTCCTACAAGAACTGTAACTGGATGGAGAATTTGCATAGATTACAGAAAACTAAACAATGCCACCCGGAAAGACCACTTTCCCCTGCCTTTTATTGACCAAATGCTTGATAGATTAGCTGGCCAGGAATACTACTGTTTCCTGGACGGTTATTCGGGGTATAATCAGATTGCTATAGCCCCAGAAGACCAAGAGAAAACTACATTTACATGTCCTTATGGCACGTATGCGTTCAAGAGAATGCCCTTCGGTCTTTGTAATGCACCTGCGACTTTTCAAAGGTGTATGATGGCTATTTTCACTGACATGGTTGAAAGATATGTAGAAGTATTCATGGACGATTTTTCTGTGTTTGGATGTTCTTTTGATAGTTGTTTGATGAACCTTGATAAAGTGCTAGCTAGGTGTGAAGAGACGAACTTGGTGCTAAACTGGGAAAAGTGCCATTTCATGGTACGTGAAGGTATAGTTTTGGGGCACAAGGTTTCAAAAGATGGTCTACAGGTGGATAAAGCAAAGGTGGAGACGATCGAAAAATTGCCCCCGCCGACATCCATCAAAGGCATTCGCAGTTTCTTGGGTCATGCAGGTTTTTATCGTCGTTTCATTAAAGATTTTTCGAAAATTTCTTCCCCTTTGTGCAGGCTTCTAGAGAAAGACGTTACCTTCAAGTTTGATAATGCATGTCTGAAAGCATTTGAGGAGCTGAAGGGAAGATTGGTGACTGCACCAATTATCATTGGCCCCGATTGGGCACAACCATTTGAGTTGATGTGCGATGCAAGTGACATAGCAATTGGAGCGGTGTTGGGGCAAAGGAGGGATAAAATCTTTCACTCCATTTATTATGCAAGCAAAACTATGAATCCAGCTCAGATGAATTATACAGTGACTGAAAAGGAGTTGCTTGCAGTGGTGTGGGCGTTTGACAAGTTCAGATCCTATCTAGTGGGAACCAAAGTCATCGTCTACACAGATCATTCAGCTATCAGATACCTATTTGAAAAGAAAGACGCCAAGCCGAGGCTGATTCGTTGGGTCCTCCTCTTGCAAGAATTTGACTTAGAGATCCGAGATCGAAAAGGGACAGAAAATCAAGTGGCCGATCATTTGTCCAGATTAGAGAGCCGGAACCATGTAGCTGAAGGAGGGTCAATTAAAGAAACATTTCCGGATGAGCAAATATTGGCAATCACCTCAGGTGAAGCCCCATGGTATGCAGATTATGTGAATTTTATCGCAAGTGGGGTAACGCCACTAGAATGGACAGCTGACAATAGAAGAAGATTCCTACATGATGTAAGGTTCTACGTGTGGGATGAGCCATTCCTATATAGGCAGTGTGCAGATCAGTTGGTGAGAAGGTGTGTTCCTGAGGAAGAGATGAAGGCTATACTACATGACTGCCATGCGTCACCATATGGAGGTCATCACGGCGGGGATAGAACCGCCCAAAAAGTGCTACAATCAGGTTTTTATTGGCCAAAATTGTTTAAGGATGCACATGCCTTCGTTAAAAATTGTGATAGATGCCAAAGAACTGGAACTATCACGAGGAAGCACGAGATGCCCTTGCAAAATATACTGGCGGTAGAACTTTTTGATGTTTGGGGGATTGATTTTATGGGACCATTCCCATATTCTAACGGACACAGATACATCTTGGTGGCGGTCGACTATGTTTCTAAGTGGGTAGAGGCCATAGCTCTTCCTACTAACGACGCAAAAGTTGTGGTAGGCTTTGTAAAGAAGCACATCTTCACACGTTTTGGGACCCCAAGAGTGTTGATAAGCGACGGGGGAACTCACTTTTGTAACAAACTGCTGAATAATATTCTCGCAAAATACGGAGTCAAGCACAAAGTTTCCACTGCCTATCATCCCCAAACGAGTGGTCAAGTAGAAGTTTCCAACAGAGAGGTCAAGCAGATTTTGGAAAAGACAGTAAGTATGAATAGAAAGGACTGGGCCGGGAAGCTGGATGACGCATTATGGGCATATCGCACTGCGTACAAGACCCCAATAGGCACTTCTCCGTACAGGTTGGTTTATGGGAAGGCCTGCCATCTGCCCGTCGAGCTTGAACACAAAGCATATTGGGCGATTAAAAAGCTAAATATGGAGATGGACTTGGCCGGTGAAAAGAGATTGCTACAACTCAACGAGCTTGATGAGTTTCGATTGCATGCGTATGAAAATGCCAAATTGTATAAAGAGAAGACCAAAAGATGGCATGATAAGCATATCCAACATCGTGAGTTTGAACCAGGTCAACAAATTCTACTGTTTAATTCAAGGCTAAAGCTTTTTCCAGGAAAGCTTAAATCTCGATGGTCGGGTCCGTTTGAAGTGGTTAGTGTGAAACCTCATGGTGCGATAGAATTGTGTGATAAGGGGTCCAATACGACATTCTTGGTAAATGGCCAAAGAGTAAAACACTATTGGGGTGGTGACATTGCACGTCACAAGACCACAATGGATTTAGTGGAGGCATGAAGAACATGTTGCGTCGTGCAGCGACGTTAAATCAGGCGCTTCTTGGGAGGCCACCCAAGTTAGTTAGTTTATTTTTATTTTTATTTTAATTTTTTTTTTCTCCTTTCTTTTCGGAGGACATAGATTTTATTCAAGAAAACGAGGCGGATGCGTCGCGTCCCCCTCAGCAAAAAAAAAAAAAAAAAATTTTTTTTTTTTTTGACGGGCCAATTGCTCAAGGCAGTGAAGTCTGCCTATCGCGCCCGTATCGCGTCCGAAAATTTTTGAAGGAAGACAAGGGGATGCGTCGCGTCAAAGCTCGCACGCACAGGTAAGTAATATATATTTTAACACATCTTAAGATAACCTATTCGAACAAAAACGTTTCTTGCGACGCATCCACTCGTCTCGTTTTGGCGACGCCTACGAACGCAGAACAGAATTCTCTCATCGAAATTGTAACGCAATAAGATCAAACGCGACAGGTACGCATCATCCTCTTCGTTCTTCCGTTGGCTTCTCTCCAAATTCGTCTCTCCTCCCTCCTTCTATGGTAGCAACAAGTAGGTTTTGCAATTTCAAGATTTTTAGGGCTGTCGTTCTTGGTAGTTGTAATGGTTGAGAGATGATAAACTATAATTCCCTTCATCTCGTCCAACTTTGGGAGGGTAGTTGCACTGCTCAACTGATAGAATGAACTAGGCACACTTGTTGCATACCACATGTTCGACGAATTGTCCCTGAGAAAAATTTAGGCGTCGGTGAAGTCTGAGTAACCGAGCAACATTGGTGTATGCTTGAGAGTAAGTGTGGGGTCGAGTGAGGGGCTATGTGAAATTGAATTTTTGAAGAAAGTTATCACATACTTGCTGAAAGTCATGAGCTACAATTCCATGAAGAGTGAATGGCATGACTTTACGAATAAATTGAAGTCTGCAAGCTGTTGCAATTGCTTTCAAGCTGAACTTCGCTGTTTCATCTGCTAATTGTTGAATTCTTTGCATTGCAGGTACTTAGATTCGTAAAATGACAGCAGCGAGTAAACCATCCAAGCAACAAGACAAAGATGGTAACAAGCAACCGCCCAAAAAGCCTACCGGAAGGGCAGCGGGCGGTCCAAATCCACAGAAAAAGAGGAAGCGGACGGAGAAGGAAATGGAACTGCTGCCTAGGCAGTTAAGTGATGATTCAGAGCAAGAGGAGGAAACATTGGTCCGGAGGACAGTGAAGAAGGGTATTACACCAAGCAAAGGAATAGAGATACGAGAGCCTGTGACATACCAAAGAAAAGCTTCGAGAATGAGTGCTCCAACTGATAAAGGGAAGGAGAAGATTACTACAGAATCTGAATCCGATTCCGATTCGGACAATGACCACCTACAGATCAACATGAGTGATGAAGACGAAGGTGAACCCATAGACCGAGTTGATTGGGAGAAATACTTTGTTAATGAGAAGGCATTCCGAGCCTATAAGAAGATATTGGTTTCAAAGAAGTACATTCCGGAAAAGCCGATAAACATCGGACCACTTAAGACAAAGTACTCAGAGTTTCTCAAGTCAATTCGAGAGGTGCAAAAATGGGGACCCATTCTGAAAGGTCATGGCAAAGCCAACCTCACCATTGTTAGAGAGCTCTACGCCAATTGGCGTCACGCACGGGGAAACATTGTGCGAGTAAGAGGGGTAGATATTAATGTGTCAGCTGAAGCTCTGAATAACTTCTTAAGGGTGCCACACACACTCACTGACAGGTTTGACGCCATATGCAAAACACCAGATTATGCACACATTAAGTCTGTCCTATGCCCTACCAGGAAGGATGCAGAATGGAAGCATGGGAGTATGGAGTACCACTCTATAGCAAAGGAATTCATGAGTGCGTTAGCACGTGTGGCTCTAAATTTCATTTGTAACCGACTGCTGCCATGCCAACATAAAACTGATGTCCCTCGTTACCGCGCACTCGTATTATATGCTTTATTAGAGGGGATACCACTCAACTTCGGAGCCATCATGCATGATCAAATGCAGCGAACCAGGATGAATTACAAGTGGAGGCTGTTCTTTGCTAATACCCTAACGGCTTTTTTAACAGAGAGGGGAGTACTATGGGACAAGGAGAATGACGACATTGAGGCTAAAGCTCCAGGACCATATGATGTCACTCATGTTCTAGAGCCGAACAAGGGAAGGTCTTCTAAGCTCACCGTCCAACAATTATTTGAGCATATGCAAGCAGATATGCATGAGAACAGGGCTGAGCTGATAGCGACTCGTGTCGAGTTGAGTGCCACCAGGGATGAGTTGAGACAGACTCGTGCGGATCTAAGCCGAGTTCAGACCGAGCAGGCCACGATGATGAAGGAGATATCATTACTCCTCAGAGCTCTGGTTCAATGTGCAGGTACAGACATCTCCCAGCTGATTGCATCATCCACTGCCGGACCATCCACTCCTGTTCCTCCCATAGTCACCGAGGCTCCACTCAACAGGCCTATTGAGGTCGCTGTAACACCTGATACAGAATCAGCACCAGTTGTTGATGATAGGAATGCTATGGATGCAGATGCTCCTCCACAGACTGCGGATGAGCCCTCCACCTTGACTTAAGGGAGTCCTTCTCACCCTACTTTACCTTGTTTGTGTGCGTTGGGGACAACGCACAGTCCTAAGTGTGGGGTGGGGGTGATTTATGTTTGATGTATGGATGAATGTACTAATATATTCACTGGATTAATGGCATAAAATAGCAGTAAATTCATCTATATGGAGTAACTATCAGTTTATCTATCAGTTTATCATTATGAAAAAATAAAAAAATATATAAATAATAATAATATATATATATATATATATATATATATATATATATATATATATATATATATATATATAGTATCTTTGTAGATAGTAATAATCCCCTGTGGTTTTTCTTTGTGCCTCGGTTCTTTTCCATGGGATGTAGTTTGAACCGGGTAATTTTGTTTTCTTTTTAGAGTAGAGTAGGAATGTAGGGAATAAAAGGAGGAAGAATGATGAACCTAGGTGACCTTGACTTGGTTGATACTGGCATATTTAAGCTTTTACATATGTAATATCTTCCCTTCTCACTCTGAAATTATTGATGATGCCTTGTTAAAACGGATAGCATGTTTTGTTGCAGCCTATTTCTCATTTTCTTGACTTGTGTTCACTTTGCGCTTAATGCTTAATATCTCGTTGCTCCGTGAATACTTGCATTGTTTGAGAGTCGGAATGTGACCGTCCTTAGCGAGTCATGTGCCATGTGTGGTGAGGTTTTGTGTAGTCCATGTAGTGTACTTGTGTCTAGAACTTGCCCGGTATGTGAGTTGAAGCGAAATTTTAGGTGATGCTCGGTTTGAAAAATGATTTTAGGCTTTCTTTGATCTTTTTGAGCTTATTGCTTATCACAAATAAAATCTATCCCTAGTTAAACCTTTTGAGCCTGTAGACCTTTTATTTGGTACCCACATTACAAGCCTATACCCTGTTTATTCTTAATTGACATTGTTTTGATCCTTTTACCTCTTAAAGCACTTTAATTGTTAGATGAGCGCTAAAAGAAGTAAGAAGGGACTAAGTGTGGGGTGACTTTTGAGTGGAATCAATGAAAGAAAGAAGGGTGCACTTATTTTGTAAAATAATACACCACTAGCGGAAATTGAAAGAAAAAAAAAAAGAAGAGAAAAATCTGGAAAAAAAAAAAAGAAAGAAAAATATAGATGAATAAATTGTTGTCTTGTTCTTGCTAGTGGGTACGAATTAAAGTAGTTCTTAAAGAAAGAGAAAATATTGTTGGGGGTGATATTATTTGTGAAATTGAAGTGGTGTTGAAGAATTTGCGCTTAAGTTATTTGATGATGTGTTAAAGTGCTTAGGAGGGTGAATCACTATTCCTTAAATATATCCTACCCGTCCCTTAGCCCACATTACAACCATGAAAAAGTCCTAATTGATTTTAGATCGAGCGAGCTTACATTAGTAGAGATTTACATTAAGGGCAAGCCTATGGTACCAACTGCATGCATGCGACTTCTTTTGTGAGAGTGAGCGATTTTCTTTGTGAGCATGAGATTCGAATGTGTGGATTGATTCTACTCTCTTTGCTTTTGTTGTGAGGGCACATGGTTTCACGAGGGATAGGTAACGTTATTAGACTTCTCTATGATGTTGGGTGTTCAAGCCATGAGTGCATTGTGACATTGAGTCGGTTTTTGAGGTTAGGATTGTTATGAGCATGTTGTCTTTGTTCGAATATGTTTAAAGAAGGGCCTAAGAAAAGGGAAGTGTGTTGATGCATAGTCTAGAGCCTAATTGTAGCAAATAACCATGGTCATAGGTGCAGTGTGCTTTGAATGATAAGAGTTTAATTTTGTTTCGTCTACTATAGGATGGTTTGTTCGAGGACGAACAAAGGTTTAAGTGTGGGGTAGTGATGTTTGGCATATTTCGATATGTGTTGATGTTACTTTGCCCATGCTTTAACCACTTTTTGATGTTATTTAATCTTTAAAACACCCAACATGGTGTAATTATTGGTTTGATGACTAATTAAGTTATGTGTGACGATTTAAGGTGTTCGGAGTGCAAAATATGAAGAAAAGGTGGTTTAGCTAGAGGAAGAAGGGTTGGATGCGTCGCATCCAACCTAGGAAAACATCATCATGCATGCAACCTTAGCAGTGAAGTTGGGCCATCGCGTCTGCCATCGCATGCGAAACTGGGAAGTAGAAGTGAAGCTGGATGCGTCGCGTCCACCATCGCATGCAAGCTGAGAAATAGAGGACAAGGTGGATGCGTCGCATCCACCTTCGCAGGCAAAAAATTGAAATGGAGGACAAGGTGGATGCGTCGCATCCACCTTAGCATCAACCCCTGAAGCCGATTTGGACTAGGAATAGGAGAGCTTTGGCCCACGACTTTTGTACGCAATATATAAGCTAAAAACGCCTCTTTGAGGTTATCTAACATATTGGGAAGGGGGAAAAAGCCACGACAAAGCTGTGGAGGCCGGAATTCATCAAGTTTCTTCTTTCTCCCACCAAACTTAGTAATCTTTATGTTTCTTTATATGATTTGTTGTTTGGCTACCATGTCTATGTGGAGCTAAACTTCACGTTCTAGGGTTGTGGTTCTTTCATGACTATTGTTATTCGGATATTGATTTTGACTTCTTGATTTATCATATTAGTTTATTTATTCAATCTTGCACTTAATTATTTAATTGCTTGATCATCAATTGAATATTATCTACGAATCTAGAATTGAACTCGAAAGTGGGAATTCTATATTGCATATAGGATTGAGTAGGGCAAGTTCTTGAACTCGGGCATCGGGGAACGGATTCGTAGTTAGGATAGACATATACCTAATTGCCTTGCTTGGTTGATTTACAGGAATTATAAATGCGTTCTTGTTGATTCTAACTCCATAGACATATAGGCGTTAGGTTAGCTTGAATAGGCGAGTAAGAACTCGACAGATTCTTATGAGCATTAACCCTGTCAACCAATAAGCTAGATAAATTAGTCGGTCAATTCAATTGAAGAATACAATAGGATTGTTAGATAGCCCATAACCCTAGATCGTTTTCATTACATTGATATCATAAAAGTCTGCTCTTTCTCTGTTCAAAGTTTATTATTTATATTATTCTTATTTAATTAGTTAGAATAAAATATTTTTAGATTTAATTCTTGTTTAGATAATTAAGATAGGCTAATTTAGTTAATAGTTAATCATAAGTCCTCGTGGGTTCGACATCCGACTTTGAGTCACTTTATTACTTGACGACCGCGTATACTTGCGTGAGTGTGTTTGGTCGCAACAATACCTTTCGCTCGGGCAGATTTTCGATTAGCGTGATTTGCTCCAGTTCTTCGTCCGTTGGTTTAGTAGCGTCAGAATCACCGAGGACCATAAAGGATCGAGGGATCCCATAATCATCATCTACGTCAGTCCTTTGATTCTCTAATTGGGTGGAGGCTGAGGTTTGTGATTGCTATTTGGTGTCCCGTTTCTCCTTCGAACTTGATCCATATGTCGATGATAGTGATAATATATGAATCACTTCATCGACAAAAAATATTTCCTTTTCAGCCAGTTTCTCCCCGTAGACCATTTTGATTCCCTCTAGTGTTGGGAATTTTAGAACCCGGTGAAGGGTCGAGGGTACTACTCTCATGTTGTGGATTCACGACCTCCCAAACAGGGCGTTATATCTCATTTCGCTATCGATCACGTGGAAATTCATTTCCTGGATGGCCCCGACCACAATTACTGGCAAAAGTATTTCGCCATTAGTAGTTTCACACGCCATATTGAATCCGTTTAGTACTAGGGTAGTGGGTACCACCTGGTCCTGTAGACCGAACTACCTGGATCAATTAACATACGTTTAACTTGAATTTTATTCATAAGTACATATATTACTAGTGCTTCGTTATGGGACTGCATGATTGTTTCCACGTATTCGTCACTAAAGGACAAGGTTTCTTTAGGTATGTAATCCTGAGTTAGAGATCGCTTCTCTCTTATAATCGATATCTTAGTGCATTTAAGCACCGGCCCCTGAGGAACATCGATCCCTCCGATGATCATGTGGATGATGTGTTGTGGCTCTTCTTGTTCGTTTTATCTATTGAACACTTTGTTTTTGAAATGGTTCTTGGCCCGGTCGCTTAAAAACTCTCGAAGGTGCCCTTCATTGAATAACCGGGCTACCTCCTCTCTCAACTGCCTGCAATCTTCCGTTTTGTGGCCATTGGTGCCATGATACTTTCACGTTTAATTGGGATTTCTCTAGGCTGGATCGGACTGCAGAGGTCGAGGCCATTTAGTATCTTTGATTCGTCCGATAGCCGATACGATGGCCGATGCATCAATGTTGAAGTTATAATCTGATAATCGTGGTGCTTCCTTAGGTCCGGTATGCCTATCGAACCCACTCTTGTTTATCAGTCCTCGAGACCCTTGGCCTTGATCACTTCTCCTTTTGCCTCGTACGGGGTTACATTCCAGTTTGCTACCCCTACGATCTTCATTATACGGCCGGTATCGATCCCTGTTTGACCTTGGTCCCCAGGCGGTGTCCCTTTTAATAACGAACCCAGAACCCAACTGCTTGTCTTCGATTCTAATCTTCGATTGATATCGATTGTGTACGTTGGCCCAGGTAATAGCCGGGTACTCGATCAAGTTCTACTTCAACTGTCTTGAAGCCATCGAGCTTCGTTCGTTTATTCCTTGGGTGAAATCTTGAACGGCCCAATCATCTGTGACCCGTGGTAGATCCATTCATTCTATTTGAAAATGAGATACGAACTCTCTTAGCATCTCTTTATCTTTTTTCCTTACCTTGAAAAGGTCCGACTTCCTGGTTTCGACCTTTATGGCTCCGACATGTGCTTTTACGAAAGAATCTGCAAGCATAGCAAAAGAATCGATAGAGTTAGGCGGTAAATTATGATACCATATCATCGCTCCTTTTGACAGGGTTTCACCGAACTTCTTTAATAATACGGATTCAATCTCGTCATCTTCTAGATCGTTCCCTTTGATGGCACATGTGTAAGAGGCGACATGTTCGTTGGGCTCGGTCGTTCCATTATATTTAGGAATTTCGGGCATGCAGAACTTCTTGGCAATCTGTTTTGGAGCCACACTTAGGGGTAAAGGCTTTTGTACGAATTGTTTGGAATCCAAGCCCTTTAATATTGGTGGTGGTGCCTCCGGGATCTGATCAACCCTGGATTTATAAGTTTTTACCATTTTGTCGTTTGCTTCAATCCTCCTTTCTCTTGACTCTATTCGTTTTGTCAGTTCCTCGAGCATTTTTATAATTTCGAGATTATTCCCTGATTCATGTTCATTCGTCCTTACTATAGTTGGCCACGTTTTGTGGGTGACTTCTTGGGGTGGACCGGGCTCGAGCCTGCACGGTGTCTGGGTTTGGCTCTGCAACTGAGCTATCACTATCTGTTGAGCTTGCAGCATTTCAAAAATCATACGCAGGCTGATCCTGTCTTCTCCAGCATTTTGGGCATTTCGAACTGCAGATTAAGCTCCACCATGAATGTTATTTTCGGGGTCGGAACGTTGATTCGCCTCAATGGCCACCTGTGAATTAACGTCAATTGGATCTACGGCTCGAGTTCCAACTGGTTCGACGAGGGGCCTTTCATCCCCGGGCGTCAAGTTATTGTTCTCATGTTGAAGGCCAGCTTCGTTATCGATAGGTAGGGCCATTAATTAAGAGTTCGTCATTTTTAACTTGAAATCAAAGACACTTCCAAGAGCAAGTGTAAAATAGTGTGTTTCACAGAGATTCATACCAAATAACCACTATTATCCTTAGCCCCACGGTAGGCGCCAAACTGTTTACCCGAAAAATGGATAGAGTTAAATTTATACATAATTCTAAGGATACGTGGTATAAATTAGTACAAATCGGGAAAGATACATAAATATGTATTGAAATTAGTTATAAAAGAAATGAATGCAAAACCAAGTTTAATAAATTTTTAAATACAAATATACGACTTAAACTAAAGTATAAGTAACCTTCTTACTCCGTCCTTGATGCTGGTAATTAACTTGATATCATACTATTAATATATGTTCATAGTTTATGATCAAATCTAAAGGGGCAGATTGAGAGTATTTTGAAGTCACTGCTGGAAAGAGGTAATTGGTTCAATAGTAGTACGTTGCGCTCAATGAAATAAATATCTTGGAGAAAATCTTTAAACTCTTCTTTTTACCTACTGATAAATCGTCCAATATATAATATTCCACCCCTTTAAAAAAATGACATAGTTTTATTATTAGTCCATTCAAGAGAGAGAGCGATACATTTTTAAGTCTTGAACTTTCTATTTTAATTTACCTTTAATGACAAGTTCTTATAATTATAAAAATATTATGGCTGATTTAAAATTACAAATTTCAAAAATTTTATATTCATGTAAACGACATAATGTATTTAAGACTATAAGTTTAAAAAAATATATTTATTTTTAAAATTAGTTCAATTAAACTATATCATATACTATTGAATAGGTGAAACTACGTAACTTTGGTGAAAGTGTGACAGCAAATATTAATGTTGCATGAATCGTCAAACTAACTGAGACCACACTTAAGTACTTGCAATTAGGGGTGGACAAACCGAACTGAAAAATCACACCAAACCAAAAACTCAAACCAAATTGATTAAAAAATCCGACTAGGTTTGGTTTGATTCGGTTTGGTATTGAGTAAACAAATTCGAACCAAACCGACATATAAATATATAATTTTTGTATATACTTTGAAATCTTTAAGTGAGACCTTCATACCTCCATCCTTATCTTCAAATCTTCATCCTCATCTTCAAACCATCATATTTTCTAGAATTCGATCGAAAAAACTTCCAAATCCATGCCTCAACAGACTGTCCCTTCAACTTCCAACCTGACCACGGATGACGAGGTGGCCGTTCCTGCTAAGTCTCTTTCCCTTTTACAGGTTTGTCCAAGACCACTGAGCTTCGGCAATTGGATGAGGATGAGGCCCCGTCCTCGCTTGCTAAACCCTCCGCTTCAGGACAGCTAGGAGCTGCAGCACAGGATGAGAAGAATAAGAAAAAGAAAAAATCCTTTGGTTGCCCGGACGCCGAGGTCAAGAAGAAACGGGTAACTTTCTGGGTCTGGAAAAGAAACAATAAGAGTACCAAATTCAGGGTGTCGGACCCCGATTCCCTCTTCCAGCTCAGGGATTACCCTGTGGACAACGATCTGTAATTTATCGCTCATAGGTCCACCATCGACAAAGGAGAACAGGCGGCAACCAGAGAAGGTGGCAGAGAGGCCGATCCCCCTCTAGCTCGGGAGACAGAAGGAGAAGGTACTCTTTTATCGCTCGTGGGAACATATCGATCTAGTCGAGAAGGTAAAGATCTTTGAGGTTAGAAAAGAGAGGATACATGTGATGAATAATGATGCAACCTCGCAGGTCCAATAGAAGATAGACTTGATTGACCAGCTTAGGGCCGATATGGATGAGGTCATGACTACGGCTGAGGCGCTGAGGGGCAGTGTTACGACCCAAATTCACATAGCATAGATCACGCCGTAAGTTAGTCGACGTAAATCCAAGAAGAGATTATCTTTGAGATGACAAGAAGTTAATCCTGTTGGTCTTAAACGATATAAGGGTGTATAAGAGTGGTTAACAAGTATTAGAAGTTAAACGAATCAAGGATGTTGTAACCCGTATTTTCGGATAATAATAGAGGTGATTAACTGTCCCAAGAGGTCTTGTTTTAATATATTTGAATCATATAATATCTGTATCATAAGTCTTGAAGTCAAGCGAGTTATGAAACAAAAGTCGATAAAAGTTGTCGCAACTTAGGTTTATAATTTTACTTAAACTTTAGGTCAAATGTTACTGCATTTTTATCCCCATGTGCTTGGAATTATGGGGTGATCTACCTATAAAATTGAAGATCTATGAGTCTAGTTTCCAACGTATTAAACCGTTCATCGGTACGATCTCGGAATAGAGAGATATTCGCGTTTTTGCGAGAGTGCGCCAAGCTGCTCTCTATGGGGCCTACAAAGACGGTTTAAGACATATGGACATATATAAGATACCTCAACCCCGTTTTAAGTCATTATTTTTCAGTATATTCAGACCTTATAACTCTAAAAACAGTATCTCAAGGTTCTCTCATGATCCAAGACCCAAACAAAGGGCAAACAACACAAATCAAATGTCGGGAATCCCGTGGCGCTAGTAAGTTTCTTGTTCTTCTTGTTGTTGCTGATTTTTGTGTTGTTACAGCTCGTGTGGGAGGTTGTTTTAAGTGTTTTATGTTCTTTAAATACTCCTTCAAGTTTTTAATATCAACCCTAGGTGATTTCAAGTCTTCTAAAGTAATTCTAGTGCCGAAAAACCCGAATTAATTGCTAGTTTCGCTTCCTTGTTCTTGTGGCAGAATTGAAGGGATATTTCGTGGAAAATTAAGGTCAAATTGGAGTTGTTCTTTCTGTTTAAAGGTAAGGAACCTCTTACTCTATATATATTTAAGATTATCCAAGTTGTGGCTAAGTCGTTGATGCTAGAACTTGTGAAATATATATCGAAAGGCTTGGTAGTAATGTTGTTAGTTGGTGGACTGTTTTGGAGGCTCAATATGATTATTAATGATGTTGTTTGGGCTGTTTGGTGATTGTATTGACTTGTGGGAAGTCATATAAATAGGGGAGGTGCTGTCCGTTTCATCGTAAAATAGGTTGCGGTCGATACATAATAGTTACGACGCTTAAACGATAATGATAGTGTCATTTCTCTTATTGTAGACTAAGGAGTCGTGACATTTGCATAGCTTGAGGTTGGGCAGTATATACAAGGTATGTGAGGCTATCCCCTTCATTCTTTTGCACGACTCCGATTGTACATAATGTAATGAACGAGCTCCCAAAGATACTCTACTCTTAGAAGCTAGCAGTACTTACATTGCTGCCCTTCTTATGAAACGATTGATATTGATGTTACTTCTCTTATTCTTATATTATCAATGTTGTTGGTAGTTCCTGATTCTTATAAGATTCTTGATGAAGAGTTAATCCTAATAACGTGTACGAAGGATACCGACCTTACGTCACTCCGAAAGGTTCAAAATGTGATTCCAATGAGTCCAGCATGCATCATATATATGTATCTATTTTACTCTACCGAGCCGCGCTATAGTCGGCCGGGTATGGCACCTATTGTGCAACCACTGATCAGTTGGGTTTTACCGAGCTCCACGTGGCCGGGTACGATTCTACCGAGCCCTATGATGGCCGGGTACGTTTTACCGAGCCTATTATGGCCGGGTACGATATGATGATGATGATGCCCACAAAGGCATATGTTTTAAACGTTTATGTATATATATATGTATGTATCATGTATTTCATGTCAGTAGCCCTCAGAGGTACCCAGATGTCACAGGTTGTATATTCCCTATCCCTGTTTACATTACTGTTCTTACTTATGCTTTCTTGCCTCACATACTCAGTACTTTATTCGTACTGACGTCCTTTTTATTTGTGGACGCTGCATGTC
Source organism: Nicotiana tomentosiformis (assembly GCF_000390325.3). Classification (NCBI taxonomy): domain Eukaryota; kingdom Viridiplantae; phylum Streptophyta; class Magnoliopsida; order Solanales; family Solanaceae; genus Nicotiana; species Nicotiana tomentosiformis. The sequence goes on along the minus strand of NC_090819.1, from coordinate 92,803,438 downwards.
GTGCTGCAGGTCCTGATAGACAGGTAGACGTAGCTCCCCCACCACAGTAGGCTGTCCAGTTCAGCGGTTATTGGCGAGATCCCTTCTCCGGACTTGCCGTGGTCTTGGTATGCATTTTTGTTATAGACCTTATGGGTATGTCGGGGCCCTGTTCCGGCAATGTTGTAGCACTTATGTTCTTTTAGAGGCTCATAGACAGGTGTCGACTCATGGTAGCTCGTACCTTATATATAGTTTCTTGACAGTCTTGTCGTCCCATGTTATGTATGTTCATGACATTATCTTTCATTGTTGGATGTTCATGATCCATGTCTACCATTTATATTGATCTTGTCGGCCCTTAAAGATAATAAGGAAGGTTAGATAAAATGTACGTTGGTGCTCGGCAAGTATGGCCCGGGTGCTAGTCATGACCCTCCAGTTGGGTCGTGACAAACTTGGTATCAGAGCAAGTCTGTCCTAGGGGATGTCTATGAGCCGTGTCTAGTAGAGTTTTGATTATGGATGTGTAGCGCGCCACATTTATAATCAGGAGGCTACGTGACATCTAGGGTTGTTACCTTCTTCCTGAATCTAGATCGTGCGTAGAGTTGAGTAGTAAGTGTTCATATCTAATATTCACCTTGTTTTCTTTCAGCGATGCCTTCGACTAGGAAGCAAGCAATTAGTAAACGGCTTGATACAGCTGTGGGAGAGGGTAACATTCAGGTGCCTCCAGCCAGAGCAGGCCAAAGTGAGGCTCAGAGTGAGATGCCGTCTCATACCTCTCCGTCTCCTCCAGAGGATATTAGGAGGCACCCAGTACATCCAGTTCCTCCGTCTAGCACTACAGACCACGATATGCGCAGTGCGATGCAGTTGTTGACTAGCTTGGTAGCTGCCCAGGCTAAGAGGAAAAATACCGGTGCTGCTGATAAACCGGTTAGTGCGAGAGTTTGTGATTTTATTAATCTAGACCCTCCAGTGTTTATCGGATCACACCCCAAGGAGGACCCGCAAATATTTATTGATCAGGTTCATTGTACATTGCGGGTTATGCATGCTAGTGATACGGAGGCAGTAGAGTTGGCTTCTTATCGGTTACGGGAGTTAGCGATTTTATGGTATGATAGTTGGGAGAGATCTAGGGGTCCGAACGCTCCTCCAGCCATGTGGAAGGAATTTTCTGAGGCCTTTCTTCGTCACTACTTGCCAGCTGAGATACGACGAGCTAGAGCTGATAAGTGCTTGAACCTTAGACATGGTAATATGAGTGTACGAGAGTATAGTATACAGTTTGATTCTTTAGCAAGGTATACTCCCCATATGGTGGCCGAGATGAGTGATAGGGTGCACCTGTTCGTGAACGGGTTGGGACCACATCTGATAAATGAGTGCACAACAGCCTCCTTGGTAGAGGGCATGGATATTTCCCGTATTCAGGCTTATGCCCAGACCCTTCAGGATCATAAGTTATATGCTAAGCTCTCTAAATGTGAATTCTTGCTGAACTCAGTAGCATTCCTTGTCCATGTGATATCTGATGAGGGTATTAGTGTCGACACTCAGAAGATCGATGCAGTGAAGAATTGGCCGAGACCTACAACACCGTCAGAAGTCCGCAGCTTCCTGGGGCTAGCAGGATATTATAAGCGGTTTGTAGAAGGGTTTTCCTCTATATCAGCACCATTGACTAAGTTAACACAGAAAGCTACCAAGTTCCAGTGGTCTGATGCTTGTGAACATAGTTTTCAGGAGCTAAAGAATCGATTGACATCCGCGCCAGTGCTCACTCTCCCAGAAGGAACAGAAGGTTATGTGGTATATTGTGATGCCTCAGGTATAGGTTTGGGGTGCGTATTGATGCAACGTGGGAAGGTGATTGCTTATGCATCAAGACAATTAAAGAAGCATGAAAAGAATTACCCGACTCATGATTTGGAATTGGCTGCAGTAATATATGCTTTGAAGATATGGCGACACTACTTATACGGCATCCATGTTGACATCTACACAGATCACAAAGAGTTTACAATACATCTTCAAGCAGAAGGAGTTGAATTTGAGGCAGCGTAGGTGGCTTGAATTACTAAAAGACTATGACGTCGAGATATTGTACCATCCCGGTAAAGCCAATGTTGTGGCAGACGCTCTCAGTCGTAAGTCAATGGAGCTTCACCAGCTGGCCAATATGAGAATCAGATTGTTGGACTCTGATGATGGAGGTGATACTGTACAGAATATAGCAGAATCATCTTTTGGTAGCCGAGGTAAAAGCACGGCAATATGAAGATCCTACCTTAGTAAGATTGAGAGAGGGAATTCAGCAGTGTAAGATTACAGCTTTCAAGATCGGAGGAGATGGGACACTAAGATACCAGGGCCGATTATGTGTGCCTAGTGTGGCAGGATTGCGAGAGAAGATTATGATTGAGATTCATCAGTCCTGATATTCTATCCATCCTGGCTCGACAAAGATGTATCATGACGTTAAGGAGCAGTATTGGTGGGATAACATGAAGAAGTCTATTGTAGAATTTGTAGCCCAGTGTCCTAATTGTCAACAAGTAAAGATCGAGCATCAGAAACCCAGTGGATTGATTCAGAATATAGAGATTCCGACCTGAAAATGGGAGGTGATTAGTATGGACTTCATTATTGGATTACCTCGCTCTTATCATAAGTTTGACTCCATCTGGGTGATAGTTGATCGACTTACAAAATCTGTCCATTTTCTACCAGTTAAGACAACTTACACGGCTGAAGATTATGCGAAGTTGTATATCAAGGAGATTGTTAGGATTCATGGTGTGCCGGTATCTATTATATCATACCGAGGAGCTCAATTTACGGCTAACTTTTGGAGTCTTTTCAGAAGGGTTTAGGCACACAAGTAAATCTCAGCACTGCATTCCATCCGCAGACTGATGGACAGGCTAAACGTACTATCTAGACGCTTGAAGATATGCTACGAGCATGTGTTCTAGATTTCAAGGGGAATTGGGATGACTATCTGGCACTTATAGAATTTGCCTACAATAATAGCTACCATTCCAGTATTAAAATGGCCCCGTATGAGGCACTGTATGGGAGGAGATGTAGATCACCAGTTGGATGGTTCGAAGTCAGTGAGACAGAATTATATGGGCCAGATTTGATTCACCAAGCCATTAAGAAGGTGAAAGTGATACAAGAGTGACTGAGGACGGCACAAAGCAGGCAAAATTCTTATTCCGATGTCCGACGTCGTGATCTGGAGTTTGAGGTTGGTGATTGGGTTTTCCTGAAGATCTCGCCGATGAAGGGTGTTATGCGTTTTGGGAAGAAGGGTAAGTTGAGTCCGCGGTATATTGGGCCGTACAAAATTCTTCGACGAATTGGACAGGTTGCTTACGAGTTAGAATTGCCATCTGAATTGGAATTTGTCCACCCGGTATTCCATGTATCTATGTTGAGGAAATGTATTGGAGACCCTTCTCGGGTCGTCCCTATCAAAGATGTACAAGTTACAAAGGATCTATCATATGATGAAGTGCCAGTGGCTATATTAGATCGACAAGTCCGCAAGCTGAGAACAAAGGATGTAGCTTCCGTGAAAGTATTATGGAGGAACAAGAATATAGAAGAAATGACATGGGAAGCAGAAGAGGAGATGAAGTCTAAATACCCTTACCTATTCCAGAGTGAAGATAACGAGGATGCCAGGGGAAAAAAGGATGCATTATAAGGTGAAACGGCTCTATGAGGTAAGCAATAACTTGTGAATACTCTTTTTTTAAAATACAAAATGGTGATATGCAGATAATGTACATATCCATAATGCTTTGTATAGTCTTGTAAGGCCATAGGTTGGGTTTAACTGCTTGCAAGTTTGGCTAGTGTCCATTTTATAGGGGAAACTCAGCCGGAAATCTCCGTCAGAATCCACGATGAGTTAGACACCCCATAAACCCTTACATTCGAGGACGAATGTTCCTAAGGGGGAGAGGGTGTTACAACCCAAATTCGCATACCATAGATCACGCCGTAAGTTAGTCGACGTAAATCCAAGAAGAGATTATCTTTGAGATGATAAGAAGTTAATCCTATTGGTCTTAAACGATACAAGGGTGTATAAGAGTGGTTAACAAGTATTAGAAGTTAAACGAATCAAGGATGTTGTAACCCGTATTTTCGGGTAACACGAGAGGTGATTAACTGTCCCAAGAGGTCTTGTTTTAATGTATTTGAATCATATAATATCTGTATCATAAGTCTTGAAGTCAAGCGAGTTATGAAACAAAAGTCGATAAAAGTTGTCGCAACTTAGGTTTATAATTTTACTTAAACTTTAGGTCAAATGCTACTGCATTTTTCTCCAAATGTGCTTGGAATTATGGGGTGATCTACCTATCAAATTGAAGATCTATGAGTCTAGTTTCCAACGCATTAAACCGTTCGTCGATACGATCTCGGAATAGAGAGATATTCGCGTTTTCGCGAGAGTGCGCCAAGCTGCTCTCTATGGGGCCCACAAAGGCGGTTTAAGACATTTGGACATATATAAGATAACTCAACCCCGTTTTAAGTCATTATTTTTCAGTATATTCAGACCTTATAACCCTAAAAACATTCTCTCAAGGTTCTCTCATGATCCAAGACCCAAACAAAGGGCAAACAACACAAATCAAATGTCGGGAATCCCGTGGCGCTAGTAAGTTTCTTGTTCTTCTTGTTGTTGCTGATTTTTGTGTTGTTCCAGCTCGTGTGGGAGGTTGTTTTAAGTGTTTTATGTTCTGTAAATACACCTTCAAGTTTTTAATATCAACCCTAGGTGATTTCAAGTCTTCTAAAGTAATTCTAGTGCCGAAAAACCCGAATTAATTGCTAGTTTCGCTTCCTTGTTCTTGTGGCAGAATTGAAGGGATATTTCGTGGAAAATTAAGGTCAAATTGGAGTTGTTATTTCTGTTTAAAGGTAAGGAACCTCTTACTCTATATATATTTATGATTATCCAAGTTGTGGCTAAGTCGTTGATGCTAGAACTTGTGAAATATATATCGAAAGGCTTGGTAGTAATGTTGTTAGTTGGTGGGCAGTTTTGGAGGCTCAATATGATTATTAATGATGTTGTTTGGGCTGTTTGGTGATTGTATTGACTTGTGGGAAGTCATATAAATAGGGTAGGTGCTGTCCGTTTCATCGTAAAATAGGTTGCGGTCGATACATAATAGTTAGGACGCTTAAACGATAATGATAGTGTCATTTCTCTTATTGTAGACTAAGGAGTCGTGACATTTGCATAGCCTGAGGTTGGGCAGTATATACAAGGTATGTGAGGCTATCCCCTTCATTCTTTTTCACGACTCCGATTGTACATAATGTAATGAACGAGCTCCCAAAGATACTCTACTCTTAGAAGCTAGCAGTACTTACATTGCTGCCCCTTCTTATGAAACGATTGATATTGATGTTACTTCTCTTATTCTTATATTATCAATATTGTTGGTAGTTCCTGATTCTTATAAGATTCTTGATGAAGAGTTAATCCTAATAACGTGTACGAAGGATACCGACCTTACGTCACTCCGAAAGGTTCAAAATGTGATTCCAATGAGTCCAGCATGCATCATATATATGTATCTATTTTACTCTACCGAGCCGCGCTATAGTCGGCCGGGTATGGCACCTATTGTGCAACCACTGATCAGTTGGGTTTTACCGAGCTCCACGTGGCCGGGTACGATTCTACCGAGCCCTATGATGGCCGGGTACGTTTTACCGAGCCTATTACGGCCGGGTACGATATGATGATGATGATGCCCACAAAGGCGTATATTTTAAAAGTTTATGTATATATATATGTATGTATCGTGTATTTCATGTCAGTAGCCCTCAGAGGTACCCAGATGTCACAGGTTGTATATTCCCTATCACTGTTTACATTATTGTTCTTACTTATGCTTTCCTGCCTTACATACTCAGTACTTTATTCGTACTAACGTCCTTTTTATTCGTGGACGCTGCATGTTGTGCTGCAGGTCCTGATAGACGGGTAGACGCAGCTCCCCCACCACAGTAGGCTGTCCAGTTCAGCGGTTATTGGCGAGATCCCTTCTCCGGACTTGCCGTGGTCTTGGTATGCATTTTTGTTATAGATATTATGGGTATGTCGGGGCCCTGTTCCGGCAATGTTGTAGAACTTATGTTCATTTAGAGGCTCATAGACAGGTGTCGACTCATGGTAGCTCGTACCTTATATATAGTTTCTTGACAGTCTTTTCGTCCCATGTTATGTATGTTCATGACATTATCTTTCATTGTTGGATGTTCATGATCCATGTCTACCATTTATATTGATCTTGTCAGCCCTTAAAGATAATAAGGAAGGTGAGATAAAATGTACGTTGGTGCTCGGCAAGTATGGCCCGGGTGCTAGTCATGACCCTCTAGTTGGGTCGTGACAGGCAGGATGGTCCTGCTGGCTTTGGAAAAGGTGGCTATAAAAGAGGAGTTAGTATCGGTCAAGGAACAACTATGTATGGAAAAGGACAAGACCGACAAGTTGTCTCGGTTAAACGATGAACTTCGGGCACAACTGGGTTCAACCGTCTCGGAACGGGACGACCTCGATTGGGAATACACTATGCCGAAGTCCAAATTAGAGGCAACCTCGATTATTTTCTCTGACGTTGAAGAAATGCTGGCCTAGTATAAAGTCAATGTGGAGATAGTCGAGGCCCGTTTAAGGACAAAGACCGAGTATGTAAATCAGTTGTCTCGGAAGGAGACCCTCAAGGAGGTTCACGCCCGGGGATTCTACCTGTCGGGTGAGAGTGAACAAGCCAAGAGGCTTGAGGTTGAGGCAAAAGAACATTATGAGCCTGAATGTCCTGAAAGATCAGAAGGTTTTGAAGGTTCTGGTGCCGAGTCAAGCCTCCATAAAGATCAGGCGGAGATGCCTTAGCTCTTTTTTTGTTCCCTTTTTGTAAATTTTCTTTCTTGTTTATTTTGAGGGCGTATTATCGTGCCTTTGTAAATATTTTTTGAGATATACACAAAAATTTCCCTTTGGAAACACAATGTTGTTACTTTCCAGCATCTAGTATCAGTTTTTTATTTATGAATCATCCACAATGCCTTAACATATAATCTGTTACGCGGCGCCTTCCTGAAGTTCCTTGGAAGGGCGACGTAAGGCTAGGCAACCGATGTCAGTACGGTTGCTGTCCGCCAACTGAGGTCCCCTCCGTACGCTAGACTAGATTGTCAGTGCCGTACGGGAAAACCAATGTCATGAGCAATTGAAAGAGAGCAGAAAAGAGAATTGAGAATGAAAGAAAGCTTGATTGCATTGAATGAAAGCTATTACAGAAAACAAGACGGTGTCGGGGGGGAGAGACACCAGTACAGAGAATTGTTTGCTTGCTTGAAAGTTTTGATTGCTTGGTCCCCCTTAATAATGCTTAAAAAAAATAAACCAAAGTTACATGACTAGACCTATGAAAGCTGGAAAATCACACTTAAAGAAAATGCAGCAAAACTACTCTATATTTACAATGAAAAGGACTTAGTCTTCTACAAAGCAGCAGCAAGTCCGTTGGCAGCAACTTTGTCTTTAGCATCAGGGTCTGCGCGCGCGGCGCTGTTGGCTTTTGCCTGTGGCTGGGCGCTGGCGATGGCTATCGGTGGGGCGACAGAGGCACATGCGCGCTTGTCACTTGGAGCTGCCGAGACCACGGGGCCGACCGTGGCGACGGGCGTTGGGAGGCTGGCCAGGACGCCACGGGGCGCGTCCAAGGGATCATGGGGCATGGCTGGAAAGCCGCCCATGACATTCTCCCCCACCTGAGTTGGCGACGTCCTCGGCGCCTTCCTTGCAAGGTAATCATCAATCAGGCTCTTGTAGGCTTTGAGGTTTGTTCCCCTCTCCCAAGTATTCTCCTCTACATCACATCCCTGCCATTTCACCAAGAACTCCTGGTGATCTTTTCTTGAGGCGTGAATCACTCGATCATCAAGAATAGCTTCAGCACGCCTTTTTCCGGTTGAATTAGGGCCTCGAATACTTGGTATTGTGAGTTGGCTTCGTGAAGGATCCTCCACATCTTCCCGAAAAGGTTTCAGGAGACTGACATGGAAAACAGGATGGATTTTCCACCAAGCTGGGGTATCCACCCGGTATGCAACTTTCCCAATGCGCCTTTCAATGGACAAGGGTCCAATATATTTTTGCAATAGGCGAGGGTCATGGACCCCTGCAAACAAGTACCGCTTTGGGATTTTGACCATCACTTTGTCTCCCACCTGGTATTCCACAAAGCGGCGATTCTGATCAGCATGCCTCTTCATCCGCTTTTGGGCTTTGACAAGATAGCTCCGCACTATCTCCAAATTTTGCTTCCATTCTTTTGAGAAGCTGGCAGCCCGAGGAGATTTTGACATGTTTGGTGCGTTCACTGTGTGTGGGAGTAGCGGTTGCTGTCCGGTAACAATTTCAAAAGCGCTTTTGTTGGTACTTGAGCTCTTTTGTGAATTGAAACACAGTTGAGCAGCATCCAGAAGCTTCACCCAATTCTTCTGCGATCCGGTCACAAAGTGCCGGAGATATTCCTCTAGCATGCCATTGAATCGCTCCGTCTGGCCATCAGATTGCGGATGAAAACTTGAGCTATGACTCAATTTTGACCCGAGGCACTTAAAGAGTTGGGTCCAAAAATTGCTAGTGAAGCGTGAGTCGCGATCACTAACAATGTCTTTAGGTAAGCCCCAATACTTGACGACATGAGAGAAGAATAGTCGAGCTGTATCTTCTGCTGATATATATTGTGGGGCTGCTATAAAGGTAGCATACTTGGAAAACCGATCCACCACAACCAAGATAGTTGTGAGATCTCCGACCTTGGGCAATCCGGTGATGAAGTCCAGGGAAACGCTTTCCCAAGGTCTTTTTGGTACAGCTAGTGGTTCCAAGAGCCCTGCCTGCGTCAAGCGGTCTGACTTATCTTTCTGGCATACTAGACAAGTCTTCACATACTGAGCGACGTCATCGACCATTTGAGGCCAATAATATGCACGGCGAAGCAATGCCATGGTGCGTTCCTCGCCGGGATGACCGGCCCACAAAGTATCGTGGCATTCTGCAAGAAGAGTCCGTCGCAGATCTCCTCCTTTAGGAACATAAAGTCGGTTCCCTTTCACCTTCAGGAACCCATCTTCGGTGTAGAACTGGCGAGTCTTGCCCTGTCCTACCAAATCAACCAAATACTGTGCAGCAGGATCCTTGATGAGTAGATCCTGTATCTGGTCTTTTATGGTGGTGGTTACTTCGCTTCCCTTTAGGGCGGCGAGAACACACATCGATGCTAGATCAGCTCTCCGACTGAGTGCATCAGCAACATGATTGGTCTTTCCACTTCGGTACTCCAGGTTGAAGTGAAATTCCGCTAGGAGTTCCTGCCACCTAGCCTGTCGTCCATTCAGCTTTGGCTGGGTCATGAAATGGCTAACGGCTGTATTGTCTGTCTTGACCACGAATGGGGCTCCCAGTAGATAATGCCTCCAAAGGCGTAAGCAATGAACGACAGCCAATAATTCTTTCTCATGGGCGGCATAGCGTCGCTCTGCATCCTTCAGTTTCCGGCTCTCGTACGCTACGGGATGCCCTTCTTGTAGCAATACTCCACCAAGTGCATAGTCGGAGGCATCCGTTTGCACTTCGAATGGCTTGGCCAAGTCAGGGAGGGCCAAGACTGGGCTACTGGACATAGCCATCTTCAATGCGTCGAAGGCCTTTGCCCGCTTGGGGCCCCAATCCCACGGGGTGGCCTTCTTGAGAAGTTCTGTCAGCGGCACTGCAATGAGGGAGTAACTTTTCACAAACCGCCGATAGAAGTTGCATAGGCCAAGGAACGACCTCAAGGCATGTATATCCTTAGGAGGCGGCCATTCTGTAATGGCCTGAATCTTCTGCTGGTCCATCTTGATCCTCCCTTCCTCGATGACATGTCCGAGGAAGTCAATTTGTTTCTGAGCAAAGGAGCACTTGGATAGCTTCGCATATAGTTCGTGCTCCCGCAATCGGGCTAGGACCTTCCGCAAATGCTCCAGGTGTTCTTCTAGTGTCTGGCTATATACCACAATGTCATCCAAATAAACCACGACGAATTCGTCAATGTATTCTCGGAAGACTTGGTTCATCAAGGTGCAAAATGTGGCTGGCGCGTTAGTCAAGCCAAAGGGCATAACCAGGAAGTCGTACGACCCATATCTTGTCACACAGGTCGTCTTGTGCTCATCACCATCGGCAATCCGAACTTGCCAATAACCTGTCCTCAGGTCTATTTTGGTGAATACCGTCGCACCACCCAGTCTATCAAACAAGTCTGCCATTAGCGGAATAGGGTACTTGTTTTTCACGGTGATTTTGTTTAGAGCCCGGTAATCCACGCAGAGTCGCAAACTACCATCATGTTTCTTTTGGAATAGCACAGGGGACCCGTATGGGGACTTAGAGGGCACAATGATCCCTGTGTCTAGCATTTCCGTCAATTGTCTCCGGAGCTCGGCGAGTTCGGGTTGTGACATTCTGTATGGCGCCCGGGCAGGTGGCTTCGCACCCGGCACCAACTCAATCTCATGGTCCACAGTTCGCCTAGGCGGAAGACGCTTTGGCATGTCTTGTGGCATGATGTCTTCAAATTCCAGAAGTAACTCCTTCACGGGTGCAGGAATGGGACCCGAGGAGCGTTCTATATCTTCCATGCAGAGGGTAGCCAGGAACGTGGGTTCATGTCTTTTTACCCCCTTCTTCAACTGCAAGGCCGAGATGTTCTCGGCTGCCATCTTCATGGGAATGCACGGAATAATGCAGGGCTTGGCCCCATTTGCCCCCATCATCAGCAGCATGTCTGCATACGGTGCGGGCATGGTATTGGTCTGTCTCAGGAATTCCAACCCCACGATTAACTCAAAGTCATCTATGATCACTACGCGCAGGTTGAACTTTCCTTCATAAGGGCCAAGCTTCACTGGTACTTCTTTGGCTATTCCACCCACTGGTTGAGGTGGTGAGTTGATAGCCTTCACACGACCTTTGCCCTTTCCTACGACTAGTCCAAGACGCTCCACCTGAGTCGAGGCTAAGTAGTTGTGGGTGGCACCTGTGTCTATCATTGCCCGAATGGGCTTGCCATTTACCTTCATGTCAACGAACATTAGGGTCCTCTCTTGATGAGGAGGAGTCCTCAAATTCGCCTTCTTATTTCCTTTCCTGGCAATTGGACAGGGGTCCTTCTTCTTGCGGATACCGGCACTGGTACCCGCTAAGGGCTCAGAAATGGAGCCAACAATTGCATTGAATGCACCTACTGGCTCGGTCTGGTCCGCATCATCGGCGTCGTCATCCGTCCCATCCTCAAAAGCTTGATGGGCATTCATCTGTGCATGTGGACATTCATTATTCCAATGTGGTCCGCCGCAATGGCGACATCCTGAGGGGGGCTTCCTCCCCCGATCATTGTTGTTAGATGCAGCACTAGTACTGCCGGAAGAGGGAGTCTTGGATTTGGGTGCACTCCGGTCTCCTCCACTTCTGCTAGGGCCACTAGTGTTTGGTTGGCCCCCTTTGTATCCTCCTCGGACAGGCTGTTGAGGCCTATCCTTCCGGGCTTCCACTTGGTAATCCCCAAGGCACTCTGCTGCTTGGATTGCCTTAGGCAACGTGTCTACCCTTTGTCTCTGCAACTCCATCCGGGCATAAGGTTTCAACCCTTCCAGGAAGGTGAAGAGTTTGTCTTTGTCCCCCATGTCACGGATGTTCAGCATGAGCGCGGAGAATTCCCGCACGTAATCTCGCACTGATTTGGTCTGGCGGAGCTCCCGCAACTTTCTCCTGGCATTGTACTCAACATTTTCGGGGAAGAACTGTAGGCGTATGGCTGCCTTCAGTTCCGCCCATGTGTCGAGGGCATCTTCACCTGCCTTGATGGCTTCGTACTTCACCCGCCACCATAGTTTGGCATCACCCTGAAGATACATGGCAGCAGTTGCTACCTTCTTAGCTTCTTCCAGGCTTCCCACGGCATCGAAGTATTGCTCGATGTCGAAAATGAAATTTTCCACTTCTTTGGCATTCCGAGCTCCACTGTATGGCTTTGGCTCAGGAATTTTCAGCTTTTGTGCCATGGGGGCGAGGTTCACACCACCCCCAAATTGGTTTCCGCCTCCTCGAAGTAGGCCTTGTAAAGCAGCATTGACAACATTGAGCTGGCCTGTCAAGTTGTCAATGGTTTGTTGCATGGCAGTCACCCTGTCTGCCTCTTGTTCCCTGTTGGCTAAATCCTCGGCACGCTCCTGCTGGAGGACCTCAAATTTACCAAAAATTTCAGCTGCCTCTGTGGCTGCTGTTTGCCGGTCTCCTTCAGAGTCGCGGCTGATGTTTTCTATGTCAACTTCGGCCTGGATGAGTCTGCGGTCCAGGTCGTCCAACCTTTGCACTAGGCTGGTTTTTAGATCGGGCACCATTTCCACGATGGGCCGTAATGCGTCAACCGTTCCCTCAAGGGTCGCGATGCGATCCCCATAATTCACCATGGTCAGAAATGGTGGTAATTGCAATGTGATCCCTCGTCCGATGTCGAGCCTAGGCTCTGATACCAACTGTTACGCGGCGCCTTCCTGAAGTTCCTTGGAAGGGCGACGTAAGGCTAGGCAACCGATGTCAGTACGGTTGCTGTCCGCCAACTGAGGTCCCCTCCGTACGCTAGACTAGATTGTCAGTGCCGTACGGGAAAACCAATGTCATGAGCAATTGAAAGAGAGCAGAAAAGAGAATTGAGAATGAAAGAAAGCTTGATTGCATTGAATGAAAGCTATTACAGAAAACAAGACGGTGTCGGGGGGGAGAGACACCAGTACAGAGAATTGTTTGCTTGCTTGAAAGTTTTGATTGCTTGGTCCCCCTTAATAATGCTTAAAAAAAATAAACCAAAGTTACATGACTAGACCTATGAAAGCTGGAAAATCACACTTAAAGAAAATGCAGCAAAACTACTCTATATTTACAATGAAAAGGACTTAGTCTTCTACAAAGCAGCAGCAAGTCCGTTGGCAGCAACTTTGTCTTTAGCATCAGGGTCTGCGCGCGCGGCATTGTCTGCGCGCGCGGCGCTGTTGGCTTTTGCCTGTGGCTGGGCGCTGGCGATGGCTATCGGTGGGGCGACAGAGGCACATGCGCGCTTGTCACTTGGAGCTGCCGAGACCACGGGGCCGACCGTGGCGACGGGCGTTGGGAGGCTGGCCAGGACGCCACGGGGCGCGTCCAAGGGATCATGGGGCATGGCTGGAAAGCCGCCCATGACATTCTCCCCCACCTGAGTTGGCGACGTCCTCGGCGCCTTCCTTGCAAGGTAATCATCAATCAGGCTCTTGTAGGCTTTGAGGTTTGTTCCCCTCTCCCAAGTATTCTCCTCTGCATCACATCCCTGCCATTTCACCAAGAACTCCTGGTGATCTTTTCTTGAGGCGTGAATCACTCGATCATCAAGAATAGCTTCAGCACGCCTTTTTCCGGTTGAATTGGGGCCTCGAATACTTGGTATTGTGAGTTGGCTTCGTGAAGGATCCTCCACATCTTCCCGAAAAGGTTTCAGGAGACTGACATGGAAAACAGGATGGATTTTCCACCAAGCTGGGGTATCCACCCGGTATGCAACTTTCCCAATGCGCCTTTCAATGGACAAGGGTCCAATAAACTTCGTAATGTGCATAATGACTTGCGTGTATGTTCGAGTTTGGTTTTCGGAACATACGGGATTAAATTGAAAGAACAATTCTCATTTTTTTGAAGCTTAAGTGAAAAGAGTTGACCGAAGTTTGACTTTTGAGCAAATGACTTCGCAATGGGATTTCGATGATGTCAATGGCTTTGTATAGTAATTTTGGACTTAGGTCGTATGTACAGATTTGGATTTGGAAGTCTGTAGGGCAATTTGACGCATTTTTGGCGAAAGTTGGAAAATGGAAGATTTTTAGAAAGTTTGATCGGGAATTGACATTATTTATATCGGGGTCGAAATTCGATTCTAGAAATTGGAATAGGTCCATTATATCATTTATGACTTGTGTGCAAAAATTTGAAGTCAATTGGACTTGATTTGATAGGTTTCAGCTTCGAATGTAGAAGTTGGAATTTGATAGTTTCATTTAAGCTTGAATTTCGGGTGTGATTCATATTTTTAGTGTTGTTTGATGTGATTTGAGGCATATACTAAGTTCGTATGATATTTTAGGACTTGTTGGTATATTTGGTTGAGTTTCCGAGGGCGTCGGGTGGATTTCGGATGGTTAACGAAATTTAATTTGAATTTTTCTATGATGTTTCGACACGTTTCTTTGAGAATAAATGTTATAACATTAATAAAATGAGCTCCAAATTCAAATTTTATTGAAGCATTAGATCCATATTAAAATTTCGGAGCCATAGAAAAATGAATCGTCGAATTCGGATATCGTACGAGAGAGTTATGTCCATTTCCATATCAGGAAAGATTTCCGGTTGCCGCCAGCCCCCAGGGTAGCGTAGGGCACTAGCTATGGCACTGGGAATTATTGGAGTTCTGGAAACTGCACCACAGGCAGTGCCCCATGCTCCTTGTGGAGCTCGAAACAACTAAGGCTCTATAATTGGGGTTTTTTCTATTTTGGACAAAAAAAGAGTTGGGGAGCTGGGTTTGAAAGTGTTCTTGACTCCCTTGTGATTATATTTCATGAATCTATGGTTATATTCATCGTTTAATTCGAGTTTTGATGGAAGAAATTAATATTTTTGTAAAATCTTTCAAAAACAAAATTTTTAGATTTGGAGGTCGATTCGTTATCGAAAGTTGATAAAATTGGTATGGTTGAACCCGTATCGGAATAGGTCTTCGGATTTCATGAAAATTCTATAGGTTCCGAGAGGTGAGCCCCACGTTGACTTTGGTTGACTTTTTAATGTGAAATTTTTAGTCGACGTTTTATTATCTGAAATTATTTTCGATAAATTTTAATGAAGTTATACAATCAATTTGGATAGATTTGAGTTGTCCGGAGGTCAATTCAAGCAAGAAGGCTATTTTGAAATATCGGCCTAACTACAAAAAGGTAAATATCTTGTCTAACCTTGAGTGGAAAAAATTCCCCTTAGGCATTGAGTCTTATGTGAAAATTGTGAGATTGAAAACCATGTACGCGAGGTGACGAGTATGTACTTGGTTTAAATGTGCAAATTATATCGGTTTAAATTCGTAGACACCCTTATGTATTAAATTGGAAAATTGTTGGAACATAGTAAATTGTCATGCCTCGTTCCTTGTTTGTCGAGTTTGTATTTTATATGATAATTTGGAGTGATTGCCACTTAGATTTTATGTGAATTCCGTGTGTTTGTTGATTCGATATTTCTTGGAATTATTTTCATTATGGATTTTCCATCTACAAATAATTAATTAAATAAGCTTAAAAAGAGGCGTTAATATATTTATCAAAAATTTGGTTTAAAGAAGGTGTTGTCCTATGCTGAGTTACTTTTCTATCTCCGTTGTTATTTTGAGGTTTTATATATATTGTGTGGAGCCTTGGGCTATTTGCTTTGAAATTAATTGATTTTTGTTTTATCTTTTGGAGTTGGTTGTGGCCGGTGGGCAAATTGTGATATGAATTGTTGTATTGTGTTGTCTTTTAAATACTTTCCCTGATGTTATTTATGCTTCCTACCTTGCTTGTTAATGATATCCATGTGCTTGGTAAGGAAGAGTGTAAAGCACTAAGGGTGATGCCGTGCCATTTGAAAGTGTAAAGCACGAAGGGTGACGCCGTGCCATTTGAGAGTATAAAGCACGAAGGGTGATGCCATGCCATTTAAGAGTGTAAAGCACGAAGGGTGATGTCGTTCCATTTCAATTATATTATCATGTTAGGATGTGAATAAAAGCACGAAGGGTGATGCCGTGGTATTATTTTTATATTATCATATGTTCATGGCACGAAGGGTGTTTCCGTGCAGGCGAGGATAAGAGACATACATTATATTGTGATATCTTTTCGTTGTGTATGCATTCATGCCTTTATTGTCACTACCCCAAATTTCCTCCGTAGGATGTCGTGATAGCACCTAGTCTCTAAGACCAGGTAAGCTTATCAATGAGTAATAACAATAGAAATATGAAATAAATAAATCTACAAATTTACATAATTACAACTCCCAAAATCCAGTAGAAATAAGTCACAATCTTCTAAGGATTTATCCTTAATATCTCTATATATCAGAGTCTAAAGAAAATAAGGAAGAAACATAATAAGGATAGAAGGGGACTCCGGAGTCTGCGGACGCTGGCAGATATACCTCGAAGTCTCCTCGTACGGCTAATTCATAGATGCCTGGTCTGATAAGATGTATCTGGATCTGCACAAAACGATGTGCAGAAGCGTATTATGAATAAACCACAGCGGTACCCAGTAAGTGCCAAGCCTAACCTCGGTAGAGTAGTGACGACGTCAGATCAGGCCCTGCTGGAATAATACAAGACAAGGAGAAAAGTTTAACAATATAATAACAATAATGACAATGGGGATAAATCAAGTAAGTAGTTTGTCACAATTTAACTACACAAAATAAGAGTAATTAACACCTCGCGGAAGGAAAACATAAATTTACAACTTTAAGGAAAACACCAAAAATAACCAAAGACAATGCAGCCATAAAGAAAATATCAACAAGGGCACTTCCGAAGTACAGACTCGTAGTCCCAAATCATAAATAAATTCACAATATCTCATTTCTTTATATCACCACGGGAGCCTTCACATTTAATTTTAAAGAAAATATTTTTTCCGAAATAGCATCCCGCGGTTTAGCCACCCTTATCACACCGCATGACTTCTAGTAGTTCCTCTACTAACCACGCGTATCAAGCCACCCTTATCTCACCGTATGCGTTTCAACACCCAGAGCTTATGCCACCGCATGCGTATCAATATCACAATATATCACAATTTGCACCTCAAGTGCCCAAATATTTTAACTTGCCAAAATAAATCAACAACAATATTTTCCACAAGAAAGAGCTCACGGCTCATGCCAAAATAAATCAACAACAATACTTTCCATAACAAAGAGCTCACGGCTCCATCACAATAAGTACGAAAATCTCACAAATTATTCAACAAAATAATATTTCACAAATTTAACACTTTGTCTAAATATCAAATTTTTAAATGTAAAATACTTTATTTTTTTATAATATTTAAATTAAGAAATCCATCCTTCAAGTAATGCACAGAACAAAAGAAATGGAGTTTCAACTAAACAGGTAAAACACTTAGCAGGAACAGCTCCGGCAAATTTAAAATACGAAAATATATTAATGATGATGAATATAATAGAATAAATAATTTAATTAATATGCAACATTGCTCTACACAATTTAAATACATAATATTCTACATTTATCCCGTGTACATACTCGTCACCTCGTGTACACGACTTTCAACACATCAATATTTTCATATAAATACCAATCCTAAGGGGAATTTCCACCACACAAGGTTAGACAAGTCACTTACCTCAAACCACGCTCAATCAGTCAAGTAGTATGCCTTTTCCTTAATTTTTAGACTTTGATCAGTTCGAATCTAGTCATAATTAATTCGATTCAATCAATACAAATTATAGGAATGAATTCCATATAAAAATATAAATTTTCTAACAAAATCCGAAATAAAACCCAAAAATCGCATGTGGGGCCCACCTCTCGGAATCCGGTAAAACTTACAAAATCCGACAACCCATTTAATTATGAGTCCAACCATACTAGTTTCACTTAAATCTGACTCTGAATCGACACCGAAATCGCAAAAACTCATTTTATGAGATTGCTAAAAGTTTCCCCAAATTTCCATCTCAAAACACTAATTAAATAATGAAAACAATAATATTTTCGTGTATATTGACCAAATACGAGTTAGAATCACTTACCCCATTATTTTTCCTTGAAAATCTCTCAAAAAGCGCTTCTCCCAAAGCTCCAATTTGTCAAAAATAAAAAATGGGACGAAACCCCCGTTTTATAACTTAAAGTCTCTGTCCAGGCGCTGCCCTCGATTTCCTGCCCTCTATTTTCTGACCTCAATTTCCTGACCTCTATTTCTTGACCTCGATTTCCTGCCCTCGCTTTCCTGACCTCGATTTCCTACCCTCGATTTCGTGACCTCGATTTCCAGACTTTGATTTCCTGACTTTGATTTTTGACCTCGATTTCCTAACCTCGATTTTGATCGATTTTAACCTCGATTTTGACCTCAATTTTTTTTGACCTCGATTTGTTCTACCTCGATTTTTGACATATGAGGGAAAAACCAAATCAGCCAAAAACCAGCAAACTCAACTTCAGTAGTCTCCCAACTTCAATTCTTGACCCGTTAAACATCCGAAACTTACACGAGGCCCTCAGGACCTCAACCAAATACACCAACAAGTCTTAAAACATAATACAAACTTAGTTGAAACCTCAAATCACATAAAACAACGCTAAAACCACGAATCATACCCCAATTCAAGCTTAAGGAACTTAATAATTTCCAACTTCTACATTCGATACCGAAACCTATCAAATCAATTCTGATTTACCTCAAATTTTGCACACAAGTCATAAATGACATAACAAATCTATGAAGATTTTCAGAACTGGATTCCGACCCCGATATCAAAAATTCAACTCCCCGGTCACACTTTCCAAAAATTTAACTTTCGCCATTTCAAGCCAAATTTTACTACGGATTTCAAAAAGATTTTCGGACATGCTCCTAAGTGCAGCAGCTTGTACAGGTGCCCTGGTTGCACGATCACGACCCCGGCCTCTTGTGGTTCCAACAAGGGGGCGCGGGTGCCTGATCATCGGATCTAGTTATACGTGTCCTCACCATCTGTGAGAAACTAGAAAGACAATGGTTTAAAATTTTGAAGTCAACAAATGCGCACAATAAGGAATCAAAGAAGTGAATATTTTCCTAACAGTTTCACAGCCTCCCAAATATAAGTACAGACGTCTCCGTACTGATCCGCGAGACTCTACTAAACCTACTTGTGACTCATAACACCAATGAACCTATGGCTCTGATACCAACTTGTCACGACCCCAAATTCTCTCCGTAGGATGTCGTGATGGTACCTAGTCTCTAAGACAAGGTAAGCCTATCAGTGCAGAATAACAATAGAAATATGAAATAAATAAATCTACAAATTTACATAATTACAACTCACAAAACACGGTAGAAATAAGTCACAAGCTTCTAAGGATCTATCCTTAATATCTCTATATATCAGAGTCTAAAGAAAATAAGGAAGAAACATAATAAGGATAGAAGGGGACTCCGGAGTCTGCGGACGCTGGCAGATATACCTCGAAGTCTCCTCGTACGACTAATTCACAGATGCCTGGTCTGATAAGATGTACATGGATCTGCACAAAACGATGTGCAGAAGTGTATTATGAGTACACCACAACAGTACCCAGTAAGTGCAAAGCCTAACCTCGGTAGAGTAGTGACGAGGTAAGGTCAGGTCCTACTGAAATAATACAAGACAAGGAGAAAAGTTTAAAAATATAATAACAATAATGACAATGGGGATAAATCAAGTAAGTAGTATGTCACAATTTAACTACATAAAATAAGGGCAATTAACACCTCGCGGAAGGAAAACAGAAATTTACAACTTTAAGGAAAACACCAAAAATAACCAAAGACAATGCAGCCATAAAGAAAATATCAACAAGGGCACTCCCGAGGTACCACCTCGTAGTCCCAAATCATAAATAAATTCACAATATCTCATTTTCTTATATCACCGCGGGAGCCTTCACATTTAATTTTAAAGAAAATATTTTCCCCGAAATAGCATCCCGCATTTTAGCCATCCTTATCACACCGCATGACTTCTAGTAGTTCCCCTACTAGCCACGCGTATCAAGTCACCCTTATCTCACCACATGCGTTTCAACACCCAGACCTTATACCACCGCATGCGTATCAATATCACAATATATCACAATTTCCACCTCAAGTGCCCAAATATTTCGACTTGCCAAAATAAATCAACAACAATATTTTCCATAATAAAGAGCTCACGACTCCATCACAATGAGTACGAAAATCTCACAAAATATTCATCAAAATAATATTTCACAAATTTAACACCTTGTCTAAATATCAAATTTGTAAATGTAAAATACTTCCATTTTTATTATAATATTTAAATTAAGAAATCCATCCTTCAAGTAATGCACAAAACAAAAGAAACAGAGTTTCAATTAAACAGATAAAACACTTAGCAGGAACATGTTCGACAAATTTAAAATACGAAAATATATTAATGATGATGAATATAACAGAATAAAATAATGTAATTAATATGCAGCAGTGCTCTACAAAATTTAAAGACATAATCTTCCACATTTAGCTCGTGTACACACTCGTCACTTTGTGTATACGACTTTCAACACATCAACATTTTCATATCAATACCAATCCTAAGGAAAATTTCTCCCACACAAGGTTAGGCAAGTCACTTACCTCAAACCACGCTCAATCAGTCAAGTAGTATGCCTTTTCCTCGATTTTTTGACTCCGATCGGCTCGAATCTAGTCATAATTAATTTAATTTAATCAATACAAATTATAGGAATGAATTTCCTATAAAAGTACAAATTTTCTAACAAAATCCGAAATATAACCCAAAAATCGCATGTGGGGCCCACATCTCGGAATCCAGTAAAACATACAAAGTCTGAGAACCCATTCAATTACGAGTCCAACCATACTAGTTTCACTCAAATCCGACTCTAAATCGACACCAAAATCTCAAAAATTCGTTTTATGAGATTGCTAAAAGTTTCCCCAAATTTTCATCTCAAAACACTAATTAAATGATGAAAATAATGATATTTTCGTGTATATTGACCAAATACGAGTTAGAATCACTTACCCCAATGTTTTTCCTTGAAATCTCTCAAAAATCGCTTCTCCCAAAGCTCCATTTTGTCAAATATAAAAAATGGGACGAAGCCCCCATTTTATAACTTAAAGTCTCTGTCCAGGCGCTGCCCTCGATTTCCCACCCTCGATTTCCCGATCTCGATTTTCTGACCTCGATTTCCTGATCTCGATTTCCTGCCCTCGCTTTCTTAACCTCGATTTCCTACCCTCAATTCCTGACCTCGATTTCATGACCTCGATTTCCAGACTATGATTTTTGACATCAACATTTTCATATCAATACCAATCCTAAGGGGAATTTCTCCCACACAAGGTTAGGCAAGTCACTTACCTCAAACCATGCTCAATCAGTCAAGTGGTATGCCTTTTCCTCGATTTTTCAACTCCGATCAGCTCGAATCTAGTCATAGTTAATTCTATTCAATCAATACAAATTATAGGAATGAATTCCATATGAAAATACAAATTTTCTAACAAAATCCGAAATATAACCCAAAAATCGCTTGTGGGGCCCATATCTCGGAATCCGACAAAACTTACTAAATCCGATAACCCATTCAATTATGAGTCCAACCATACTAGTTTCACTCAAATCCAACTCCGAATCGACACCGAAATCGCAAAAATTCATTTTATGAGATTGCTAAAAGTTTTCCAAAATTTCCATCTCAAAACACTAATTAAATGATGAAAACAATGATATTTTCGTGTATATTGACCAAATCTGAGTTAGAATCACTTATCCCAATATTTTCCCTTGAAAATCTCTCAAAAATCGCTTCTCCCAAAGCTCCAATTTGTCAAAAATGAAAAATGGGACGAAGCCCCCGTTTTATAACTTAAAGTCTCTGTCCAGGCGCTGCCCTCGATTTCCTGCCCTCGATTTCCTACCCTCAATTTCCTACCCTCGATTTTCTAACCTCGATTTCCTGCCCTTGATTTCCTGCCCTCGATTTCCTGACTTTGATTTTTGACCTTGATTTCCTAACCGCGATTTTTTTTTACCTCGATTTTTTTATCTCGATTTTTGATAGATGAAGGAAAAAGCAGATCAGCCAAAAACCAATAAACTCAACTTCAGTATTCTCCCAACTTCAATTCTTGATCTGTTAACCATACGGAACTCACCTGAGGCCCTCATGACCTTAACCAAATACACCAACAAGTTCTACAATATTATACGAACTTAGTTGAAATCTCAAATCATATAAAACAATGCAAAAATCACTAAACATACACCAATTCAAGCTTAAGGAACTTAATAAATTCCATCTTCTACATTCGATACTGAAACCTATCAAATCAATTCTGATTGACCTCAAAAATTCAACTTTCACCATTTCAAGCCAAATTTCATTACGGATTTCAAAAAAATTTCAGGACGGGCTCCTAAGTCCAAAATCACCATACGGAGCTATTGGAATCATCAAAGCTCCATTCCGGGGTCATTTACACATAGGTCGACACCCGAACTAATTACCCCGGCAAGTCACTCAACAACTATAAATCACATATTGAGCACTAAATTGGGAAATAGGGTTGTAATACTCAAAACGACCGGACGTGTCGTTACATTTATCTTAAGATGTTATTGTGAACCTATGTTTTCTATGTGACATGTAGTCGTTGTGGCTTTTTGTGTGCCTCCCACTTTATTTTTTTTTTTACTGTTATTGTCATTCTCCTACCTAGTTGGTACTGTTATATGTATGCTATGTGAGAACGAGATAAATGCATGAAGGGTGTTGTCGTGCCAATTGATTTGATATATATATATATATATTTATTCGGCATATCACATCATCAGGTAAGAATGAGACAAGTGCACGAAGGTATTACCGTGCCATTTGATATGATATATTGAATATATCTCTAAAACCAGGAAAGTTAAAAGCGGTGTCACATGGTGACTTTTACTTGAACGAATTATATTCGAAATCTATTTGCTCAAAAGAATTATATTCGAAAGATATTTACTTGAAAGAATTATATTTGAAGATATTTATTTGAAAGAATTATATCCGTAAGGTATTTATTTGAAGGAAGTATATTCAGGATACATTTAATTGTACAGATTACATTCTAAATATTATTATTTGAAAAACATATAGATAAAAGATGTATACTTTGAAGGATTTGATTAATTGGATGTACATGTGTTTATTATTCGATTGAGCAATATTTATGGTGTTCTTGTTGCCTTGCTGTTTACATCACTAGTTGATTATGGTTGCTATCACTGCTATTTGTTTCCTATTATTTTTGTATTCTATATTGCACAGGTTATTAGACTAGTGAGTATCTTGACTGTATCTCGTCACTACTCCACCGATGTTAGTCTTGATATTTACTGGGTACCGACTGTGGTGTACTCATACTACACTTCTGCACATTTTATGCAGAGCCAGGTATTGGAGATATCAGATTCGTACAGAGATTAGAGTATGATTGTAAGGATTTAAGGTAGGACTGCTTGGTCGTCATAGTCCCTTGGAGTCCTTCCATTTTATTGTACTGTTAATTTCTTAATCGAACAGTATTGTATATTCGACCCTCGAGATAATTCCATGTATTCAGTTAGAGTTCGGGACTCAGTATTACCAGTCTTGGGAGGTTGTTATAATTATTTTCGCTGTTGGTTTCGATTATCTTGTATTGAAATATTTTTTTTACTTAAATTGTTATTATAATCGGCTTACCTAATCTTAGAGGCTAAGTGCCATCACGACGCCTGTGGTGGGATTTTGGGCCGTGACAAGTACATAATCAGAGGCGCATAAGCCTTGTGCCATGGCTAGAGTGGGCTATATGGGTACGGTTCATTTTGACCCTTATAATGGATCCTATTTACCAAGCCTTGGCTTTTAATATAAAGATCTTAACCTAGAGATAATGGCCCCCAGTATTTGATGCTGAACTTGTGAGGTCTCAACTACTGTTGGTTCGGTGCAAATGATCAACAACTCCAATTTAAGTGTAGCACGTTTTACTATTGCCTCGTTAGAAACCTTGCCAAAAAACTACTTCAGGAAAACCTGTTCAAGGGAAAAAGAGTACAACACGTGCTTTCAGACCTAATAGTCACATTTGCCTTTGGCCGAGTACCTGCATAAGTTAGTCCATAATATAACGAAATTAAAAAGGGAATAGAGATCGTACCTTTGCAGTAGTACTACTTTAAGTGTTCCACGTTCAAGTTGTTTGGTAGTTGTACACCGTTTCCCGACTCAAGTTTATAAGATCATTTCCCGGTTATTCCGGCAACTCTATACGGTCCTTCCCAATTCGGGCCTAGTTTCCCATCGTTTGGGTTCCTAGTGTGTAGTGTTATTTTTATCAACACCAAGTTTTTGACTTGAAAATGTCAAAGGTTCGCTCTTCGGTTGTAGTACCTCCCTACTCGTTTCTTCTAGGTGGCCAATCAGACCATGATGACTTCTCGCCTTTCGTCCAATAATGCCAGGCTCGTATTCATGGCTTCGCCGTTTGATATTTCGGTAGAATACTGGAACATGAGGCTCGGTTCCCCTATATCGATGGGTATTAAGGATTCTTCTCCATAGACTAGATAGAACGGGGTCGCCCCGGTACTCGACTTTGAAGTTTTACGATATGCCCACCAGACTTTGGGCAAGATTTCCTTCCACTTTCCTTTTGAATCGGTCAATCTCTTTTTCACGTTTTTGAGTATAGTTTTGTTTATCGATTATGCTTTCCCGTTCCCACTTGGATGGTAAGGAATCTATAATATCTTCTTGATTTTGTAGTCTTCGAAAAACATACTTACCTTACTGCCGACAAATTATTTTCTGTTGTCGCAAACGATCTTGAACGGTATCCAAAATTGACATATTATGTGATCCCAAATGACGTCGATGAGTTCTTTATCCCGGACCTTGTTGAACGCATGAGGATCAACTTATTTGGAAAAAAAATTGGTAATGAGCAGTATATATTGGGCCTTACCGGGCGCCCATGGTAGGGGACCGACGATATCCATCCCACATTTCATAAATGGCCATGGCGATAGGAGCAGGTGAAGTATCTCTCCTGGTTGATGAATCATTAGGACGTATCTTTGACACTCATTGCTTTTCCGTGCAAAGTCTTTCGCATCCTTATTCATTTCATTCTAGTAGTAACCGACTCTGATTAGCTTTCGAACCAGGGATTCTTCCCCATAGTGGTTCCCACAAGTGCCCCCGTGGACCACTCTCATGGAGTATTAGGTATCTCCCAGACCTAAGCACCTAGACAGTGGACCAAACAAGGATCTTCTAAATAATTTCCCTTTGACTAAGCTAAACCTGGCAGCTTTAGTGCAGAGTGCTTTAGATTCTTTGGGATCCGATGGCGATTTTTCCTCTCTTTAGGTAATCTATGTATTTGTTTCTCCAATCACAAGTCAAACTTGTCGAGTTTACTTCGGCGTGACCTTCCTTTAACGCCGAGTTCATCAGTTGTACCACTGTCCCCCGATTCGAATTCATCGGAGTTGAGAGACGGCCCCAAGTTAGCCAGTGGATCGGCCTCACTATTTTGATCCCGAGGTGCGTGTTGCACAATCCATTTTATGAATTGGTGTAGGGTCACTTGCAATTTGTCCAAGTACCTCCGCATCCATTCCTCTTTTACTTTGACCATTCCGCTGACTTGATTTACGATGAGGAGAGAGCCACATTTGGCTTCTATCATTTCGTCCCCGAAGCTCTTTGCCAGTTCTAGACCTGCAATCATAGCTTCATACTCGGCTTCATTGTTAGTCAATTTATAGTTATAATGGACTATCTAATTATGTTACCCGCATGTGGTTTTAATAGGATTACGATCCAGGACCATTTCGTGTTGGAGGCACCATCCATGAATAGGGTCCAGATCCCCTAGCTAGCCCCTGATATAAGCGAAAAATCCCTTTCAACCTTGGGTATTAAGGCCAGCATAAATTCGGCAACAAAGTCTGCCAATATTTAAGATTTTATGGCAGTCTGAGGTCTATGCTCGATATCGTACCAGTTAATCTCTACGGCCTATTTGGCCAAATGACCCGGGAGCTCGGGCTTATGCATGACATTCCTCAGCGGGTAAGAGGTTACGACACATATGTGGTGGCATTGAAAGTACGGTTTTAATTTCCTAGAAGCACTTAGCAAGGCGAGCGCTAATTTTTCTAGAAGAGGATACCTTGTTTCGACATAGCCTAAAGTTCTACTAATGTAATAAATAGAAAATTATGTACCTTCTTCTTCCCGTACTAGGAATCTACTTACCGCCACCTCGAAAACTGCCAAGTAGAGGTACAGTTGTTCACCTGCCTTCAGAGTGTACAGCAAAGGGGGCTCGATATGTATTGCTTGAGTTCTTCCAAAGCTTGCTGGCATTCCGGAGTCCAAGAAAAAATGTTCTTCTTCTTCAAAGTGAGAAGAATCGATGACTCTTATCCTACGGTCTCGAGATGAACCGGCCCAATGTGGCTATGCTCCCGATCATCCTGTGAACTTCCTTTACATTGTCGACTACAGTAATGTCTTCTATGGCCTTTATTTTTTCAATGTTGATATCTATCCCTCGATTAGATACCATGAATCCAAGACATTGGCCCGAGCCGACCACAAATGCACACTTCTCTGGGTTAGCTTCATGTTGTACTTTCTTAATACATCAATGGTTTCCTGCAAATGTTTCAAATGGTCCTCTACTTATAGGGACTTGATCAACATATAATCAATATAAACTTCCATTGATTTTAATATTTTTTCTTCGAACATCCGGCTTACTAGGCATTGGTATGAGGCACCAGCATTTTTTAATCCAAATGACATTATGTTATAGCAGTAGGTGCTGAACTTAGTTATGAAAGAAGTCTAGGTCCATCCGAGCTTAATTATACCCGGAGTAGGCTTCGAGAAAATTAATTATCTCGTGTCTGGCCATCGCGTCGATCATTCTATCGATATTAGGCAAAGTGAGAGAATCGTTCGTACATGCCTTGTTTAGATCCTTATAATATACACATATCCGCAGTTTATTTCCTTTGTAGGTACGACTATAACTTTAGTTAACCAATCCGGGTATTTAACTTCCCGGACGAAACCTATTTTTAGAAGTTTGGATACCTCGTCCTTGATGAACGCGTGTTTGATCTCGGACTGTGGACTTCTCTTCTGCTTAACCGGATGGAACATCGGATCCAAACTCAACTTATGAGTGGTTACCTCCAGTAGGATCCCTGTCATGTTTAGATAGGACCAGGCAAAATGATGTGCAATAACTTTAAGAAAATCAATAAGTTTTTTCCTGAGCTCGGGGGTTAACCCCGTGCCTATGTAGACCTTTCGATCCGGTAGGTGATCGATCAATTTAACTTGTATCAACTCCTCAATCGTTGATTTGGTGGCGTTAGTGTCATCGAGTGCTATGAAAGCTCTCGGGACACTATAATCGCCCTCATCATCCGGTCATTGCTCCTTCTGTACTTCTGGACTGGCTGAGGCTGGTGTCATTGATTGATATTTAGTTACCTTTATTTTGGTCGATTCTGTGCCCTTTAAAATCATGGGTACTGGGATCACTTCATCGACAACAAACATTTCTTTTGCAACCGGCTGTTCTCCGTAGACTGTTTTGACTCCTCCTGGTGTGGGAAATTTCAGCGCCTGTCATAAGGTCGAAGGCATCGCCCTCATGTTATGGACCCACTACCTTCCGAACAAAGCATTGTACCTCATGTCCCATTAGATCACGCCATGTTGAATCTATTTAATACCCGGACTGCCGCTACGATTTGATCCTGTAACCCAGTTGCTCTACTACCCTCGATATCATGATGTTGGCCTAGCTACCTATATATCAATCAATAGATGATTAATCCAAGATTTATTGATAAGTATAGATATTACCAGTGCATCATTGTGGGGTTGTATGATGCCCTCGATGTCTTCGTCGCTGAACGAGATAGTTCCTTCTGAGACGTAATACCGGGTGCATTCTTCCCTTATAATTAACACTTTAGTGCATTTGATTATCGGCCCTTGGGGGGACATCGACTCCTCCAACGATCATGTTGATTACATGTTGAGACTCCACTTGTTCGATCTGTTTGTTGGCATCCCTGTTTCTGAAGTGGTTCTTGGCTCTCTCGCTTAGGAATTCTCAAAGGTGCCCATTGTTGAACAATCGAGCAACTATTTCTCTAAACTGTTGGTAGTGTTTGGTCTGATGAATGTGAGTACCGTGGTACTTACACATCATACTAATACCTCTCTAGGCAGGGTCGGATTGCAACGGTCGGGGCCATTTGGTATCTTTAATGTGCCCTATGGAGGACATTATGCTTGTAGTGTCCACATTAAAATTTGTAACGACCCGACCGGTCTTTTTTCTTCTTAGAACCCCGTTCCCCTAAATAAGACTCCCCATATATGATTTTACTATTTTATGACTTGCGGGGATGGTTAGTTTGAGATTTGGAAGGGTTCGGGTTGAAATCGAAACACTTAGTTCCTTAAGTTGGCCTTAAAAGGCTAAGTTTGACTTCGGTCAACATTTTGAGTAAACGTCTTTGGAATCGGGATTTGACGGTTCCAATAGGTTCGTATGATGATTTCAGACTTGGGCGTATGTTCGGATTGGGCTTTGGATGACCCGGGATCGTCTTGGTGCCTAATAGTGAAAGTTGGTTCTTTGAATGTTTTAGAAGTTCTTTAAATTTGGTTTAGAGTTGGTTTTGGTGATATCGAGGTCCAAATGGAATTCCTAGACAAGGAATAGTTCTGTAATGTCATTTAAGACTTGCACGCAAAATTTGGTGTCGTTCCGAGTAGTTTAAGTATGTTTTGGCGCATTGGGAGTAAATTGATGAACTTAAAGTTCATAAGTTTGATTGAATTGGTTTTGGGGTGTTATTCTTATTTTAATGTTGTTTCGGGCGTTCCGAGAGTTTGAGCGAGTCCGTTTTAATTCCAAATTTTTTGGTATATTTTTTTGGGGGGGGGGGGAGTGCCAATCGGACAAGGCTCGGACCAAGTTGGAAACTGGGAATAACAGCTGAAGCTCCCAGCTGCTGTCATAATCGCACCTGCGCTTGGCCAGCCACAGGTGGGAGCTCGTAGAAGCGTCCAGGGAAGGGAAACCTAGTGTCCGAAGTTGCGCCCTAACTTCCGTAGAAGCGGGACCCCGTCTGCAAAAGCGGAGCCAGACCGCCTGGGTACTTCACCTAGCACTGTTGGGCGATTTTTGGAGCTCTTAGACAGGGGATTTCACCTAGCACTTTGAGGTAAGTAATTTCTATTCAATGTGTGTTAAATACATAGTTTATGGGTAGATTATAACATGTAAATTAGTGAAAATTATGGGTTTAGGTGAAAAATGAGATTTAACCACGGAATTTGTTATTGAATTTAGTAAAAATCATATATTGAGTTCATGAGATTATGGGTAAACATTTTCTTCAAAGAGATTCGGAATCCAGGCACGTGGGCCCGGGGGGGGGGGTGAATTTTGGGAATTCTTCAATTGGGGTTGGGTAATCGCTTTAATAGTTAGAATACAAATTTTTGAGCATGTATTGATTAGTTTATATCCTATTCGATTAGGTTTGGGTTGATTCGGCACCGAATTGAGGGTGTGAGCACATTCTTGGACCGGGAAGTAGGCCTTGAAATGAGGTAAGTCTCTTTTCTAACCTTGTAAGAGGAAATTTTAGTCATTATGTACTACTATTTGCTAGGGCTACGTACGTACGAAGTAACGAGAATCCGTGCGTAGATACTATTTATGCTTATGTCTCATTAAATTTAGGCTTACACCAGGTTTTTTGTTGATATTGTTACTTGTTTATGCTTACTAAGTGTTTGGATTAAAGCGGAGGTTGAGGATTTCAACATTTTTAAAGGTTCCTAGCTGAATTTCTTATTTTGAAAAGAATTGAGAAAATCTATACTCAACCGCTTCGCAAGTATATTCCGTGAGCGGGGTAAATTTCCACTATTCTCATGAGAGCGGGCCTTTCACCTTGGTAGGTTAATTGATATTTCTATGTTTTAGGCCATTCGACCCTCGGCAGTACACAATATATTTATATGTATATGTGGATTGGGCCATACGTCTTCGGCATAATTCGTACGTAAATATATTGGAACCAATTTATATTTAATATTGTTCCACGAACTTGAAAGGTGAAAGGAATAGACGAGAGAAATGACTTGGTTCTTACTTGAAATGGAAGGATAGTTTACTTATTTTTCCTTCTCTGAGTACTATTATCAGTTTATATATCATGTTTAATTAGAACTTCATACTTTTATATCTTTGGCCCATAGTAAGTGTCGAAGTCGACCCCTCATCACTACTTCTTCGAGGTTAGACTAGATACTTACTGGGTACATATTATTTATGTTCACGCTACACTTTTGCACTTGTTGTGAAGGATCTGAGGCAGATGTATCTGGTTATCAGTCCGACGCACGCGCTTGACTTCTGGTCCGAGACCACACGGTGAGCTGCCCTTCTGAGTCATTCAGTAGCAACTAGAGTCTCTCTTTTGATTTATTTTCTGCCTATTCTATTTCAGACAGTAGAGAGAGATCTTTTGTATATTCCACTAGTAGCCCACACACTTGTGACACCAGATCTTGGCACACACTAGTAGACTTGTGATTTTGGTTTTATTCCTATGGCCGTAAATATTTTCAGTTGCTTTTGTTTTATTAATTTAAATCTGTTTCTTACTAAACCTAGTAAATTAAGGAAAGTTATTTACTTGGGAAAATCTTATTAAAATGGGAAAGTGATTGGATTGTTCACTGTTGTCTTGCCTAGCAATGATGTTGGGCCCCATCACGGCCTAAAATGGAATTGGGTCGTGACAACATGATATCATAGCACTAGGTTCACGTAGGTCTCACAAGTTATGGGACGGCCTAATAGAGTCTTGCGGATCGGTGTGGAGACGTCCGTACATATCTTTGAGAGGCTATAGGGTGTTATAAAACTACTCTTTATTCATCTCCTATCATGCAGTTGATGGTGTACTAAGCTTCTTCTCTTACTCTCTCACAGATGGTGAGAACGTGCACGACAGATATTTCGGACCCGGGAGGAGCTGCACCCCTATTGCTAGAGGCCGAGGCAGAAGCCGGGGGAGGGCACCGGCCCGAGGTAGAGGACGAGGACATCTCAGAGTTTCCCCAGTTGCACCACCAGCCGATCTAGTGGAGGATCTCATTGATGAGGAACAGGGTGAGGTACCCGCAGCAGAGGCAGCCCCGGTCGATCTCTGTCAGCACCGAGCTTTCAGGAGGGTCATGGGCCATATGTTACGGTTCATGGATTCTATGACCCAGACTGGTTTATTTCCAGTAGATCCAACCAAATCTCAGGCGGGAGGGGGAGCACATACCCCTACTGCTCAGACTCCTGGGTGTGTAGCTGTAGTATATCAGACCCCGGGCACACTACCCGTGGGTGGAGCACAGTCAGTTACAACAGTTGTACCTTAGTCCAGACCAGATGCGACCGGCGAGTTGCAGAAGCTACTGGATAGATGGACTAGGCTTCAACCTCCGATATTTGGGGGTAAGGAACATGAGGACCCCCGAGGACTTCATTGATAGGTGCAGGGACTGAATGTACAACATGAGCATATTGGAGTCTCACGGGGTGGATTTCACTACCTTCTAGTTAGAGGGCAGAGCACGTTGGTGGTGGAAGTCTTATCTCCTTGGCAGACCAGCAGGTTCTCCTCTCAGAGGGAAGTGTTGCGGCTTCAGTTTGAACAGCTCCAGCAGGGCCAGATATCAGTGACCGATTATGAGGCGAGATTCTATGAGTTGTCTCGCCATGCACTTATTATACTTCCTACTGAGGCAGAGCAAGTGCGGAGGTTTGTTGCGGGGTTGCACTCTAGTCTTCAAGCTAGTATGGCTCGGGAAGTTGATGTGGGGACTTATTACCAGTTGGTAATGGAGATTGCTGGAAGGATTGAGGGTTACCATAAGAGGGGTAGAGAGAAGATGTAGCGGGACAAGAGGTCCCATTTTTTGAAGAATTCAGAGGTGCCCCAGCTGGGGGAAGAGGTCATTTTGGGAGGGGTGAGCCCAGCAGGCCCCCATATTCAGCACCACCACCGCCTCGGGGTGTTCCAGTGTGACCCTACTTCAGTGCTATGCCGGAGCGTTCTTACCGCCCACTAGCTATTCAGTGTTCTTCCAGTGGGTACTCTGGTCATCAGGGTTCTTCTCGTTCCTATTTCAGCACCATGCCAGATACTTCATACAACCCATCCGCTCTTCAAGGTTTTCCTAGTGGGTATTCAGGCCATCAAGGTCAGACTTCAGGGCAACAGTCCACCACTCTGAGAGGTTGTTATGAGTGCGGGGATCCTAGTCACATGAAGAGACATTGCCCCAGACTACGGGGCAAGGCGGTGCAGCAGAGTCAGCAGCCCTTGATTTCAGCACCAGTAGCCGCACCAGCCGTCCGGCCATCCCAGAGGTAGAGGTCAGGCAGGCGGGGGCCAGTCAGGTGGCGCTCCAGCCAGATTCTATGCTTTTCTGGCTAGACCAAATGCAGTGGCCTCAGATGCCGTGATCACATGTATTATTTCTGTCTGCGGTAGGGGAGCTTCAGTACTATTTGATCCAAGGTCTACCTATTCGTATGTGTCATCTCTATTTGCTCACTTTTTGGATATTCCTCTTGAGTTCTTGGGTGCTCCTATTTATGTGTCCACTCCTGTGGGTGATTCTATTATTGTG
Organism: Nicotiana tomentosiformis; assembly: GCF_000390325.3. Classification (NCBI taxonomy): domain Eukaryota; kingdom Viridiplantae; phylum Streptophyta; class Magnoliopsida; order Solanales; family Solanaceae; genus Nicotiana; species Nicotiana tomentosiformis. The sequence continues at coordinate 92,770,694 of NC_090819.1, read as the reverse complement.
GATCGGGTCTATCAGTCTTGTGTGGTCACATTATGTGGATATGAGACTAGAACAGACCTTTTGTTGCTTGATATGACCGACCTTGAGGTTATGCTGGGCATGGACTGGCTATCCTCATGTCTCACCATCCTTGATTGAAATGCCAAGACTGTTACCTTAGCGATGCCAAAGTTGCCTAGATTGGAGTGGAAGGGTTCGTCTGTTAGTACATCTAGTCAAGTTATCTCTTTTATGAAGGCTCAACGATTGATCGAGAAGGTTTGTTTGGCTTACCTAGCCTATGTTCGGGATACTACTGCAGACTCTCCGGTGATTGATTCAGTACCAGTAGTCTGGGAGTTCTTCGATATGTTTCTTTTTGATATTTCAGGAATGCCACCAAATCGTGATATCGACTTCTGTATTGACTTGTCTCCAGGTACCCAGCCTATATCTATCCCATCGTACCGTATGGCTCCGAAAGAGTTGAAGGAGCGGCTTGAAGAGTTGCTAGAAAAGGGGTTCGTCAGGCCAAGTATATCACCTTGGGGTGTCCCAGTGCCATTTGTGAAGAAGAAAGATGAGACTATGCAGATGTGCATTAATTACCGCCAGTTGAACAAAGTTACCATCAAGAACAAGTACCCGATGTCGCGTATTGATGATTTGTTTGACCAGCTCAGGGTGCTAAGGTGTTCTCTAAGATCGATTTGAGGTCGGGGTACCATCAGTTGGAGATTCGAGACTCGGATGTTACGAAGACTGCTTTCCGTACTAACGCCCAGCGGGCATTTATGGACTTAATGAATAGGGTGTTCAAGCCTTATATTGATTCATATGTCATAGTATTCATTGATGACATTTTGATTTACTAACGTAGCATGGAGGAGCACGAGCAACACTTAAGAGTGGTGCTTCAGACCTTGCGGGAATAGAAGCTATATGTTATGTTCCCCAAGTGCGATATTTTGGTTAGATTCTGTGGCATTCTTGGGGCATGTTGTATCAGGCGAGGGTATTAAGGTGGATCCCAAGAATATTGAGGCAGTTCAGAGTTAGCCTCACCCTACTTTGACGACCGAGATCAGGAGCTTCTTGGGGTTAGCAGGTTATTATCTCTAGTTCGTGGAGGGCTTCTCGTCTATTGCAGTACCTTTGACTAGATTGACCCAAAAGGGTACTAAGTTTCGTTGGTCCGATGATTGTTAGGCGAGCTTCCAGAAGCTCAAGACAGCTTTGACTACAGCACCAGTCCTAATGTTACCTTCTGGTTCGGGTATGTATAATGTGTATTGCGACGCTTCACACGTTATTGATGTCACGACCCAAAATCCCACCACAAGCGTCGTGATGACAATTAGTCTCTAAGACTAAGTAATCCGATTATAATTACAATACAAGCCAATTATTATTTTTTATATATAAACCAACAACGTAAATAATTACAAATATAACAACCTGCCAACACTGGTAATACTGAGTCATGAACTTTAACTAAATACATGGAATGATCTCAAGGATTGAATACTCAATAATGTTTGAATAATAATTAACAGTACAATAAAATGGAAAGACTCCAAGGGACTACGACGACCAAGCAGCTCTACCTTGAATCCTTGCGAACACACTTTAACTATGTCCGAGTCCGATATCTCCAACACCTGGCTCTGCACAAAAATATGCATAAGTGTAGTATGAGTAAACCACAGTCGGTTCCCAGTAAGTATCGAGACTAACCTCAGTAGAGTAGTGACGAGGTACAGTCAAGATACTCACTAGTCTAATATCATGTGCAATATAGTATACAAAAATAATAGGAAAACAAATAAAAATAATGGCAATACTAATCAACCGGTGATATACATAGCAGGGCAATAAGAATACCATTAATATTGCTCAATAAATAATAAAAACAAGTACACCCAATTAATCAAGTCCTTCAAATATAAAGCTTTCGCCAATATGCTTCTCAAATAATAATCTTTAGGATATAATACTTTTCAATAAATATATTTCGGATATACTCCCTTCAAATAAATATCTTTTAAATATAATTCCTTTGAATAAATTTCTTTCAAATAAATATCTTTCAAATAAATCTCTTTCGAATAAAAGTCACCATGTGACACAGCATTTCCAAACTGTTCCCAAACAACCTATAGTGTATCCACCACAACGTTTTGTACACAACTCCAAATGACAAATGGTTTACCTTTCTGAAAACTAGACACAAAGGACTATAACTTTTATTTGTTGCTTATCTCCCAATTCTTTATATATTGCAAGATATAAGCTTCCAAAGTTAGCCGTGTGCAACAGAGATTTCCAAATCCACATCCAGATGCTCCCCTAAGACCAGAATCACCACGCGCAGCTATTCCCAAGCTCGGAATCCCAAACGGACATCGATAATATAAAAATCCACTTCAACCCAAACTTAAAATATTCTTAAACTTTAAAAATGCCAACCTTCAGTAATAGACGCCGAAATACTCCCGGGCCACCTGATACTCGACTCGAACATACGCCCAAGTCTAAAATCATCATACATACCTATTCGAATTATCAAAATTCTATTCTAGAGTCATTTGCTCAAAAGTCAAACTCTGGTCAACTCTTTTCATTTAATTTTCAAAAATGAGAATTTTTCTTTCAATTTAAATTCTGAATTTTCCAAAAATCAAACGACCGCACATGCAAGTCATAATACGTATTATGAAGTTGCTCGAGACCTTAAGTAGTTGAATGGGGCATATATCCTTAAAATGACAAGTCGGGTCGTTACATTCTCCCCCTCTTAAACATACGTTCGTCCTCGAACATGCCAAGAATTATTCTGATGACATTAAATTACTCAGTGCATAATTTCACACATACTCACGTGTGATTCTACGTCACCGTAATTTTAACAGGGGTCCGACAACATCATCTCAGTGGAGATTATTTCTTTTATTCACACTTATAAGCTTTAAAGCCAAATCCTTACACTCCAATCAATTTCAAATTCCTTACATCAACACACATCATATGTATGTCCATAACCACATCTCTGGTCATAATTGTTGTTTATAATTAACTTCAACATCCTCAATTAATCTCATCTTAACCAAAATCTCATATATAATTTTTACAACACTGACAGCAACACGCGAGGCATGAAGACCTCATAACTATTTACTCGGGTTACCGAGTCACATTTAATGCCACTTGGGCTCTCACTTCGTGGGCTAAAACTAAATAATTACAGCACAGTTATGGCACAGAAACACATAAAAGAATTATCACATAAGCCTATCAGGCATGACTCCCTATTAGTACTATAGTACAAATTAAATTTCACAAAGGGAGAATTTAAACTCATAAATATTTCACCACAAGGACCTCGTCCTTATATAACTTCCGCCGCGGCTTGTAGCCCGGTTTAAATTTTTCATATCATATAAAAATACTAGGATCTCGTCCGCAACTCCGAATAACAAATATTTTACACGTTGTGCCAACTGAAATTTTCAATTTCCCTTCTTTCTTCTTTTCAATAAATTTCGTAAATAATTTTTTTTTCACAACACATAATGAAACCCCATACCAATAGCGCATAGAATTCATAAAATTGAAATCAATTATTCTGAATCACATCAAAACGCACTGTAGTGATTAATAGAAAGTCATTTTTGGACTTATAGCTCTCAATAGTGAACAAAAATAAAAATGATAGACACAGGCTAACATCATCAAATCTCCCAACAGGGATAAACAAGTGAGTGGTGTAAAAAATCACTAACTCACTATACATGGAGCATGATAGGAGGTCTCCCCCCGATAATTGAAATTGAATCAAATAAAATCAGTGCTCCTCTATTACAAATTAAATTATACCTGTAACGACACAATCTGGTGTAGCGGCCTCAACCATACCATATCAATTATATCAATGGGTCGGGCCTCTCCCTATAGGGCGCCCCCTACCCGCCTGTCCTCCACCCCTAATTGACTGTGCATGTGTGGTAGTAACTGGAATAGAGCCTGTAGCCTGAGTATTCTGATAAAATTTGCCTCTCCCAAGTATGGGACAATCTATCATGATATGCCTAGTATCACCACACTGATAACAACCCCTCTGCTGGTTCGACTGGTCATACTGAGTCTATGCCAGATAACTGGAATAACCATTATAGGAACCCCGTGCCGGTGGTGCATTAAAAGAACTTACTGGAGCACCCCGAGTATTCTGAAATTGTTTCCATGACCCCGCTGATACTGAAATGTAGAATTATTAAGGACATGGGAATACTGCAATTCCTAACACCATCCCATACAAATCTCAGCTCTTAATCATATACAAGTTTTGGAGAACCTTTCAATAACACATATATACATCTAAAAAACTGATATAACACATGACCCCGTAATTTGATCCTTGATAGTGGAGTCCCCTCACTTGGTGCGAAGCCATTGGACACAGTCCGATGATGTACAATACTAACCTTTATCGCTCGTACGTCACTAGTCATAAGACACATCAAGCCATTTATTGGGCACATGTCATCCTTGTGGCAGACAACTGTTTCCTCGAGTGCTTTGACTGCTAGTATGTACCTTTCACTAATTGGAAATCCCATACAAACTACATAGTCTCTAATACCACCAACTATCTTTAGATCTACATCCACCTCGTGACCCTATCACAATTGTGATGATTAGGCAATTAATTAAACCTTCTTAAGATCATACTTATCAACCAGATGTCAGAACCTACTGCACCCCCATGTGCACAACTGAATGATCTCTCAATACTTTCGCATCCTCGATCGGGACAACACGTTGTAGGAATGGTTGAGATACTCTGGCTCCCTTATAACCCCTCTTTAGTATCACGAACTATTGACGCATAGTTGATACCGAGTTCGAAATTTCATACATGAGTGGATGCAAAAGAACATAAGATATATGCTTCAAGCTGAATAAATACCGCACGATAAGTAATGAAAGAAGTGAAATATTTTCTACTAGCTCTGTAGCCTCTCGAAGATACGTACAGACGTCTCTGTACCGATCCGCAAGACTCCATACCATACAAACGTCTATGTACTGATACCAACTTGTCACGACCCAAAATCCCACCACAGGCGTCGGGATGGCACATAGTCTCTAAGACTAAGTAAGCCGATTATAATTACAATTCAAGCCAATTTTATTTTTATATATATAAACCAACAGCGGAAATAATTACAAATATAACAACCTTCCAAGACTGGTAATACCGAGTCATGAACTCTAATTGAATACATGGAATGATCTCAAGGATTGACTACTCAATATTGTTTGAATAACAATTAACAGTACAATAAAATGGAAAGAGTCCAAGGGACTGCGACGACCAAGCAGCTTTACCTTGAATCCTTGCGATCACACTTTAACTCTATCCGAGTCCGATATCTCCAACACCTAGCTCTGCACAAAATTGTGCAGAAGTGTAGTATGAGTACACCACAATCGGTACCCAGTAAATATCAAGACTAACCTCAGTAGAGTAGTGATGAGGTACAGTCAAGATACTCACTAGTCAAATAACATGTGCAATATAGTATACAAAAATAATAGAAAAACGAATAACAATATTGGCAACACTAATCAATGAGTGATATACATAGAAGGGCAACAAGAACACCATTAATATTGCTCAACAAATAATAAATACAAGTACACCCAATTAATCAAGTCCTTCAAATATAAATATTTCGCCTATATGCTTCTCAAATAATAATCTTCAGAATATAATACTTTTCAATAAATATATTTCGGATATACTCCCTTCAAATAAATATCTTTCAAATATAATTCTTTCAAATAATCTCTTTCAAATATAATTCCTTCAAATAAATTTCTTTCAAATAAAATTCTTTCAAATAAATCTCTTTCGAATAAAAGTCACCTTGTGACACAGTATTTCCAAGCTCTTCCCAGATAGCCTATAGTGTATCTACCATAACCTTTTGTACACAACTCCACACGACAAATGGTTTACCTTTCTGAAAACTAGACACAAAGGGCTATAACATTCATTTGTTGCTCATCTCCCATTTACTTATAGATTGGGAGATATAAGCTTCCCAAGTCAGTCCTATGCAACAGAGATTTCCAAATCCACATATGGATGCTCCCCTAAGACCAGAATCACCATGTGGAGCTCTTCCCAAGCTCAGAATCCCAAACGGACATCGATAACATCAAAATCCACTTCAACCCATATTTAGAAAATTCTTAAACTTTAAAAATGTCAACCTTCAGTAATAGGCGCCGAAATACTCCCGGGCCACCTGATACTAGACCCGAACATACGCCCTAGTCCAAAATCATCATATAGAGCTATTGGAATTATCAAAATTTTATTCCGGAGTCATTTGCTCAAAAGTTAAACTCCGGTCAACTCTTTTCATTTAAGCTTCAAAAATGAGAATTTTTCTTTCAATTTAAATTTTGAATCTTTCGAAAATCAAACGGCCGCACACGTAAGTCATAATATATATTACGAAGTTTATCAGGATCTTAAGTTGCTGAATGGGGCATAGATTCTTAAAATGACAAGCCAAGTCGTTACAAGAGACAACTAGCCTTGGTACAGTCTTTGGCTAATAGACTTGTGAGGTGGGATATTTCAAAGCCCAGCCGAGTTCTTGCATGCGTCGTTGCCCAGTCTTCACTATTGGAGTAGATCAAGGCTCGATAGTTTGATGATCTGCACTTGACGATTCTCAAAGAGACGGTATTGCCGGGTAGTGCCAAGGAGAATTCTATCGGCGAGGATGGTGTTCTGTGACTCCAGGGTCATCTATGTGTTCCAAATGTTGATGGATTAAGCTAGAGGATTCTAGAGGAGGCGCACAGTTCTCGATATTCCATTCATTCAGGTGCTACGAAGATGTACCGCGGCATGAGGCAGCATTATTGGTGGCGGTGGATGAATAAAGACATAGTTGAGTATGTAGCCAGATGCCTAAATTGCCAGCAGGTTAAGTATGAGTACTAGAGACCAGGATGCCTACTCCAGCAGATGAAAATACCTGAGTGGAAGTGGGAGCACATTATATGGATTTCGTAGTTGGGTTGCTGTAGACCTGCTGCAGACCTTGCTGAAGTTTGATGTAGTTTTGGTCATTGTACACCGATTCACCAAGTCGGCACATTTCATTCCTGTGATGACTACGTATACTTCAGAGATAGTTCGGCCGCATGGTGTGCCTGTTTCCATCATATCAGACAGAGGTCCTCAGTTTACTTTGCATTTATGGAGAGTAGTACAGAGTGAGTTGGGGACCCATGTAGAGCTTAGCACAACATTTCATCCACAGACCGACGGGCATTCAAAGTGGACAGTTCAGATCTTGGAGGACATGCTCAGGGCATGTGTGATTGACTTTAGGGGCTAGTGGGATCGGTTCTTGCCTTAGATTGAGTTTTCTTACAACAACAATTATCATTCCACCATCGAGATGACCCCATTTGAGGCTCTATATGGTCGGCGATGTCATTCTCCCATCGGATGCTTTGAGCCTGGTGAGGCTAACTTATCATTTATGGTAGGCGAGGAGGTTCTCTTGAAAGTCTCGCCGATGAAGGGGATCATGAGATTTGGGGAGAAGGAAAAGTTGAACCCAATGTTTATAAGCCTATTTGAGGTATTGAGACGAGTTGGAGAGGTTGCTTATGAGCTTTCTTTACCTCCCAGTATATTGGGAGTTAATCCGGTCTTCCACATGTCTATGCTCTAGAGGTATCATGTCGACTTGTCACATGTGTTAGACTTTAGCATGATTCAGTTAGATGAGAGTCTCGATTATGAAGAGGAGCCATTTGCCATTGTTGATAGGCAGGATCGCCAGTTGAGATCCAAGAGGATTTTCGTGCTAAAGGTTCAGTGAAGGGGCCAACCAGTCAAGGAGGCGACATAGGAGTCCATGGAGGTCATGCGGAGTAGATATCCTCACTTATTCAGTACTCCAGGTACGATTCTAAACCCGTTCGAGGACGAACGTTCGTTTAAGAGGTGGAGAATCTAACATGGTCGTTTTGCTTCTTAGAACCCTGTTTCCCAAAATAAGACTCCCCGTATATGCTTTTACTATTTTATGACTTGCGGGGATGGTTAGTTCGAGATTTGGAAGGGTTCGGGTTGAAATCGGAACACTTGGTTCCTTAAGTTGGCCTTAAAAGGCAAAGTTTGACTGCGGTCAATATTTCGCGTAAACCACCTCGGAAATGGGATTTGACGGTTCCAATAGGTTCGTATGATGATTTCGTACTTGGGCGTATGTTTGGATGACTCGGGAGCGTCTTGGCGCCTAATAGTGAAAGTTGGTTCTTTGAAGGTTTTAGAAGTTCTTTAAATTTGGTTTGGAGCGGGTTTTCGTGATATAGATGTCCAAATGGAATTCCGATACTAGGAATAGTTTCAGAATGTTATTAAAGACTTGCACGCAAAATTTGATGTCATTCCGAGTAGTTTAAGTACGTTTCAGCGCAGTGGGAGTAAATTGAAGAACTTAAAGTTCATAAGTTTGATTCAATTGGTTTTGGGGTGTGATTCTTAGTTTTATTGTTGTTTCGGGCTTTCCGAGAGTTCGAACGAGTCCGTTTTATGATTCCAAACTTGTTGGTATATTCAGGCGGGGACTCGGGGTGCCCTGAGTGCCAATCGGATGAGGCGCGGACCAAGTTGGGAATTGGGAGCAACAGCCGAAGCTCCAAGCTGCTGTCATAATCGCACCTGCGCTTGGCCAGCCGCAGGTGCGAGCTCGCTGAAGCGGCCAAGCGCAGGTGCGAGCTCGCTGAAGCGGCCAAGGAAGGGCAGCCTAGGATCCGCAGGTGTGCCCCAACTTCCGTAGAAGCGGAACCCCATCCGCAGAAGCAGAGCCAGCCTGCCTGGGTACTTCCGCAGAAGTGACAGCGTAGGTGCGGCCCTACGACTGTAGATGTGAGATCGCTGGAGGCAGTGAGGTCTCTTTTTAAACGAGACTTAGTTTTTTTGGCTCATTTATTTCCATTGTTAGGCGATATTTAGAGCTCTTAGAGAGGGGATTTCACCTAGCACTTTGAGGTAAGTAATTTCTATATAATGTGTGTTAAATACATAGTTTATGGGTAGATTATAACATGTAAATTAGTGAAAAATATGGGTTTGGGTGAAAACCTTGGTTTTTGATCAAAAAATGAGATTTAACCATAGAATTTGTTATGGAATTTAGTAAAAATCATATATTGAGTTCATGAGGTTATGGGTAACAATTTTCCGGAATCCGGGCACGTGGGCCCGGGGAGGTGAATTTTGGGAATTCATAAATTGGGGTTAGGTAATAGCTTTAGTAGTTAGAATACGAACTTTTTAGCATGTATTGATTATTTTATATCCTCTTCGATTAGTTTTTAGATGATTCGGCACCAAATTGAGGGAGTGAGCACATTCTTGGACCGGAAAATAGGCCTTGAAATGGGGTAAGTCTCTTTTCTTACCTTGTAAGAGGGAATTAATGCCATAGGTGAATTTAGTAATTATATACTACTATTTACGGGGGCTACATACGTATGAAATGACGAGAGTCCGTGCGTAGCTACTATTCATATTTATGTCCGGGTAGATTTAGGCTTACACCATGGTTTTTGTTGATATCGTTGCTTGTTTATGCTTACTAAGTGTTTGGATTAAAGCGGAGGTTGAGGATTTCAACATTTTTAAAGGTTCCTAGATGAATTTCTTATTTTGAAAAGAATTGAGAAAATTTATACTCAACCACTTCGCAAGTATATTCCGCGAGCGGGGTAAATTTTTACTACTCTCATGGGTGTGGGCTGTTCGCCTCGGCAGGTTAATTGATGTATTTATGGTTCGGGTCGTTCTACCCTCGATAGTGCAAAATATATTTATATGTATATTTGAATCGGGCCGTACGTCCTCGACATAATTCGTACGTAAATATATTGGAACCCATTTATATTTAATATTGTTCCACGAACTTGAAAGGTGAAAGGAATAGACGAGAGAAATGACTTGGTTCTTACTTAAAATGGGAGGATCGTTTACTTATTTTTTCTGCTCTGAGTACTATTATCAGTTTATATATCATGTTTAATTAGAACTTCATACTTTTGTATCTTTAGCCCATAGTAAGTGTCGAAGTCGACCCCTCGTCACTACTTCTTCGAGGTTATAGTAGATACTTACTGGGTGTATATTGTTTATTTACTCACGCTACACTTCTGTACTTATTGTGCAGGATCTAAGGCAGGTGCATCTGGTTATCAATCCGACGTGCACGCTTGACTTCTGGTCCGAGACCACACGGTGAGCTGCCCTTCCGAGCCGTTTCGCAGCAACCGAAATCTCTCTTTTGATTTATTTTCTATCTATTCTATTTCAAACAGTAGAGAGAGATATTTTGTATATTCCACTAATAGCCCACACACTTGTGACACCCGATCTTGGCACACACTAGTAGACTTGTGATTTTGGTTTTATTCCTATGGCCGTAAATACATTCAGCTGCTTTCATTTTAATAATTTAAATCTGTTTCTTACTAAACCTAGTAAATTAAGAAAAGCTATTTACTTGGGAAAAAATTATTAAAATGGGAAAATGACTAGATTGTTCACTGTTGGCTTACCTAGCAATGGTGTTGGGCACCATCACGAACTAAAATGGAATTGGGTTGTGACAAAATTATACTCCAATAATCATGGTACTTCGCTGCTCCTGAGCGACCTATCAAACCCGCTCTTGCTCATTAGGCCTTGGCCGCTCAGTCCTCGATCACTTCTCTTCTCTTTCCTTGTCGAGTGATGCCCGGATCTGTTCCCTATTCGATATGCCTTGTATGACAGATACCGATCTCGAACCGGCCTTGGCTCCTGATCAATGGCTCTCTTAGACTTGTCATCGGTTGTAATAGGGTAAATAAATCCATACGGACCCTAAGTTGGTCGTCTTCGACCCTGATCTTTGATTGGTATCTTTTGTAGACGTCGGCCCAGGTCACTGTTGGGTACTCCACCAAATTTTGTCTTAGTTGTTGAGAGGTTGCGAAATTTTGAGGTTTAAGCCCTTGAGTGAATGATTGAATGTCCCAATCATCCATAACTAGTGGCAGATCCATTCGTTCCATCTGGAATCACGATACAAACTCCCTGAGCATCTCATTATCCCTCTGTTTGACCTTGAAAAGATCCGACTTTCTGGTCTTGACCTTGATGGCTCTGACATGGGCTTTCACGAAAGAATCTGCGATCATAGCAAACTAGTCAATAGAATGCAAGTTGTGATACCATATTATTGCCCTGTTGGAAAAAGTTTCCCCAAATGTTTTCGTCAACACCGACTCGGTTTCGTCATATTCAAAGTCGTTTCCTCTGATCGCGCATGCATAGGAGGTTACATTCTCATTTGGATCTGTGGTCCTATTGTACTTGTGAATGTCAGGCATTCTAAACCTCTTTGGGATCGGCATCGGTGCCGCGCTCGAGGGAAAGGGCTTCTCAATAAACTTTTTGGAGTCCGCCCCCTTCAATATCAGAGGTTCTCCCGGGATCTGATCGATCCTAGAGTTGTATGTTTCTACCATCTGGTCATTGGCCTTGATCTTTTTCTCTCCTCACTCCACCTATTTTGTTAATGCTTCGAGTATCTTTATCACCTTAGAATTTTCTCCGGGTCTGACTTCACCCGGTTCCATGGAAACTAGCTCATCTCTCCGAGTATTTTCTCGAAACTGTTCGGGCTCGACCATGAGAGGGGCGTGGCTTTGGTTTTGCATCTATGCTATTTCCGCTTGTTGAGCCTGCAACATTTCGAAAATCAGTCGTAGGCTTACCCTATTACCTTCACCTTCAGGCGCTTCTCGAGTCGCTGGCCAGGGTCCCCCTCAAACTATTTTCGGGGTCAGATGGAAATTTGATGTTGATGGCCAGCTGCGAGTTAGCATCGACCAGGTCGGCAACTGGGATACTTTTGGTAGCGGCAGGTGGAACATCATTACTAGGCACCATATATTATTCTTGCCATGATGGCCTAACTCTACGTCAATATTCAAGTGGGCAGACAGAGAGTTTGACATCCTAAGGCTAACCTGGAATTAAAATTTCAAAGAACAAGCGTAAAATAGGGTGTGTTATGGATATTCGTATCAAATCACCACTATTATCCTTAGCCCCACGGTGGGCGCCAAACTGTTTACCCCTAAAATAAGTAAGAATTAAATTTATAAGCGGTTTAAAAGATACGTGATTTAATTCAATACGATTAATTAAGAACAATAGGTAAATGATTTAAAGAAAAAATAAATTATCAAACCAATCGCAATGTAGTGACCAAGCCTGATCTTAGACTAAATAGTGGAATTCGTCCTCAAATGGACCCTCGGTACAAGCTCGGTCACGAATGAAGAAAAGAACCAATGAGTAATGCTTTTAACAATAGCTAGAAGACAAAAGTATGCTTTTATTACTTTGATTTGCGCGTCATAATATGTCAGAATAAAGAAAACCTTTCTTTTTATATAGTAGGAGAATTTCAATTCTAGCACAAGTCTAAAAGAGGTCAAAATCTTCTTTTTCAGGTAAATGTTGATCTACAGTTGATACTGAATGGGATTCGCGCCGTAATATCAGGTTGAGGGCGAATATTATAGCCCCCTTCTCATTATGCGAAACCGTTCATCGCGTCCCTCCGAGGTCCAGAAGCTATACTTAGCACGGGTCTTCCATTACACCATGCTCGATCTCGGATACATTGTTCATTCGTGCAGCGTTTCGATACGAGGGCCTTCTGGGCCTTGATTATACTCACTTCGAGCTACGCTTCTTCTTTGTTACTTTATCGGGGAAACCTTTGCCCACGATTTCACCCATACGCAACTTTACCACTATAAGCTTTGTTCTTAGCCTGAATTAGTTAGGAATTTTACAAGCATAATGAGCCCTAACGTGTAATGAGATGTATTATTTGTTTGTAAGCCACATTTCTAAGTCACGTATCTTCCTATTTTCTATTTGCGCTTATACTCTTTTGTTTCCTTCTTCATATGAATCTACATATTCTGTCAAATAATAAGAGCATAATTACGTCCAAGAAAACTGACAGATTTCGGTCGGAATTTGAGGAAAAGCGACCGATTTCCAATCGCTTTTAATTAGTCAGAAAAATAATGGTCTCTAAGGTATTGCACCCGATATCGGTCTAAATTTTCCAGTCGAAAGCGGTCGGTTATTTCAACGCGTTGACTGACAAAAAAGATAAATATACCGACTAAAATCGGTCGGTATTAATTATTTATTTTCAAAAAGCAACCGACTTCGGTTGGAATTTTAAATCTATTATAATTTTATAATTATTTATAAATTATAATAAACCGACAAAAATCGGTCGGTATACTAAATAAATAAATATATTTAAAAAGATATTTCCGAGCGACTTAGGTTGGAAATGTCAAGATTCTGCATAATTCATTTGAAATTTCGGTCGAAAATTTTGAATTTCTACAAAAATAATATGAGATTTCCGACCGACTTCGGTCGGTTTTCTGGGTGAAACCGAACAGAATATGCCTGCTTTTAAGCTACACCACCTGACAATTACAACCAATATTCATCCTATAATGGCAGCATTACATTGCTACCATTCAACCATAATTAACCAACAACAACAACAATTAACCAACAACAGCGCTAATAACAATCACAACCACAACGCTTAGAACAACAACAAAAACTATACAAATGTTCAATAACAAAATAATATCAACAATACAATCATCATTCAAAACTATTCCTAACTAAATATTAACTAGTTCAAGACTTTGTTTAGTAATACACACCATTTAATGGGTGTTTTGTATGACATCATCTCCATCTTCACTATTAGAAGCTTCATCGTTGGCATGGTTCGAAGGATCACGACGAGAAGGATTAGCCTCTGGGGAAGGCTCACGAAACCGGGGAATGGGGAAAACAGCACTAGTAAGAAGATTGGCCAACTGACCTTGAAGGAGATTAAATTGTTGGCCCCTCTTTTCTAGCTGAACTTGAAGGGTATCAAATTGTTCAACTCTCTTTTGCTCTTTAGCCTTTGTCTCTTCAAGCTCCGCTGTCATCTTTGCGATCTTCTTCTCCACAGACGAGAGAGTCGACCTATCAATTACCTCGCCTTGGGCGGAATTTCCTATACCTTGCAATCCAGCCCTGTAGCGCCGAAATGATCTCTTTGGAAGGCCGTATGCTATCCCCTTTTTAGGACTTATCAAAATCGAAGTGCATCCCAAAAGCATCCGCAACCATTTCATGGTATCTAGGATGTTGAACGCTATTCTTCACCGACCTACTACTTTCACCAACAATTACGTTATGAAATACACCATCAGTACCATCAACCTCTCCATGACTAGTCCATACAAAATAATTATCCATAAACCCTTTTTTACAAAGATGAGTCTTAACATCCTCCGATCCAAAAAAATGCAAACAGTTGCACTTCACACAAGGACACCTAATCATCCCACCGATTTGAAATGGTTCAAGTGATATTGCATGCCTAATAAATTCATTAACCATTTCTATAAATTCCTCCCTCAAAAATCGACGATTAGGATAATTCCTATTATACATCCAACTACGATATTCTATCTACGTAGAGAACAAATAAATTACATGTTATATATATATATATATATATATATATATATAATTGAATTCAATTAGATTATATGATTCTATCATTAATCATATAATTAGACCTTAAATTAATTTATAATTCTATAATAAGCTTATGATTCAATAAGTTCATAATTTATATCTTAAATTAATTTCTACATTAAATAATTTAAATGCATTAATTTGAATTCTATTAAGAACCATAAGTTCTACAATTTATAATTCTATAATAAGCTTATGAATTCAATTAGCTTATGATTCTATAATAAGTCCATAATTTATACCTTAAATTAGGTTATACATTAAATAATTTAAATGCATTAATTTCAATTCTATTAAGAACCATAAGTTCATTATTTAAGGTAGTTCGTTATTTATACCTTAAGTTCATAATTTATACCTTAAATTAATTTATACATTAAATAATTTAAATGCATTAAATTAAGTTCTATTAAGAACCATATGTTCATAATTTAAGGTAGTTCGTTATTATATCTTAACTTCATAATTTATACCTTAAATTAATTTATATATTAAATAATTTAAATGCAATAATTTGAGTCCTATTAAGAACCATAAGTTCATAATTTAAGGTAGTTCTTTATTTATACATTAAGTTCATAATTTATACCTTAAATTAATTTATACATCACATAATTTAAATGCATTAATTTGAATTCTATTAAGAACCATAAGTTCATAATTAAAAGTAGTTCATAATTTATACCTTAATTCTAAATCTAATGTAGTTCAAACAAAAAACCCTAAAAAATTCTAATTTAGGTAGTTCAATTATAAATCTAAATCTAATGTAGTTCAAGAACTCTATTTAGTCACATAAATTCTAAATAGACTAAAACCCAACAAAATTGCATAAAATTATATTCCGAAAATTAAAAATTAAAAAGCTAATAAGGTAGATTACTAACCTTGAACAACAATGGCAGTGGTGGTGCCGCCGAGGAGTCAAAATGGTAGTGGTGGTAGCGGTGGCACATCAGTGGTGGTAGTGGAGGCGCGGAAAAGTGGTGGCAGCGGCATGGGGCTTAGGCGTGAGAGAGAAGAGGTGTGGCTTCGTTGTTTGGGGGTGGGTGACTTAATTTTGGGTTGGATTAGACAAATAATCGGTGGGTAAGGGAGATGGATGAGGGATAGAAGAGAGATTGAAAAGATGGATATGGGGAAGAAACCCGTCTGGTGTGGTCTAATTAACAGATTTCCGACCTGTAACGATCCGACCAGTCGTTTTTGAGCTTTAGCACTTCGTTCGATGGTTTGAGGCCTTGAGTGGTTTCACTTCAGGTATTTTGACTTGCACGTATGGTTGGAATTGAATTTTGGGAAGTTCGAAGTTAGTTTGGGAAGAAAAGTCTAATTTTGGAAGCTTTAAGTTGGAAGAATTGACTAAGGTTTGATTTTTGAGTAAACGAACTCAGAATCAGGATTGGAAAGTTCGAACATGTTCATATGATTACTTTGGACTTGGGTGTATGTCCGGATTGGGTTTCGGATGACCTGCGAGCGTTTCGACGCCTATTGTGGAGGGTTGGGGTTTTGAAGAATTTCATAAATTTGGGTTGAAGTGCATTTCAATGCTATTGATGTCCATTTGGGATTCTGAGTCTGGGAATAGCTCCGTATGGTTATTCTGGTATTGGGAGCGCGTCTGGATGTTGATTTGGAGGCCCAAGGGTTTCTTTATCAACTTTTCGAGCGGAGTAGGGAATTTGTCTAAATTGATTTGTAATGAGTATTAGAGAATATTCTTATTAGTTTGAACATTGTTTGACTAGTTTTGGAGTGACGGGCATCGGTTTGAGGTGTTAGTGCAGCGTTGGAGCCGGTTACGGAACTTCGGAGTGAGGTAAGTCTCATGTCTAACTCTATGAGTGGGAAATTACCCCTAGATGTTGTATATTGATGTGTGCTACTTGTTGTGGTGGCTACGTACACGCGAGGTGACGAGAGACCGTACGTAAACTATATTAATGTTATTGTCCGGGTAGGCTTATGTCACATCATGCTATTGCTGTACAATTTGAGCAGTCTCTCGCCTGTTAAATTCCTCTGTTTTAGAGTACTACTTGAAACTAGACTTGCTGTTGTAGAGACTTCATGAGTTCATGATTAGTCACCGAATAATTCTACTCCTCTTACGACATGTTTCTGTGATATATATGTTCTTTGAAAGGTTTTTGTTAAAGGAATTACAATTCACACGTTTATTTGTGAGTGGGGTTGTCACGACCAAAACTTTCCACCTTCGGGGCCGTGATGGCGCCTAACAGCTAGGCAAGCCAACGTTAGAATAACTCGTAGCCATTTTTAACCATTCGGTTGAAAGATAATAGATGAACCAAATATCTGGAATAAATATGAAGTAGAAAATTAATACAATTCCCAAAACCGATAGTACAAGTCACAAGCTCTACATAATTTACTAGAGAATCGCTAAATACAACTGTTCTAGGATAGAATCAACAGTGCAGGAAAATATCAGAACGTGACTCTGAGGCCTGCGAACATGACAGCAGGTATACCTTAAGTATCCACAACAATGTCAAATCAATTAGTAAGATTATCAATAACACTGAGGTACCTGGATCTGCACAAAAAGATGTGCAGAAGCGTAGCATGAGTACACCACAGCGGTACCCAATAAGTATCAAGCCTAACCTCGGTAGAGTAGTGACAAGGCCAGGTCAATACACCTACCAGACATATAAACATGTACAATATGTTACATAAAGATAACAAGGAAAGAATATCAATGTAAGGCCTATAATAGAAAAATTTCCCATTCAATTCAACAATGAAAACAATGATAACGCGGATGGCACCGAGCAAACAATCAAGCAATTAAGCAACAACACAGTCGGAGTACAACTATAATATAAACACGGCATGGCATCACCCATGATATACTCTCGTCCTTACCATGAAATGATGAATAATTTAAACATAATTAAATACAATTCCAATTTGAACATAGTAAAGTGTCTAATGAGTTATTAAGCCAATTTAAGATTTAAATAAGGTAAAATAGTGGATAGGTTGTACAAATAGAATATCAATTGAACTTGGTTTAGAAATATATGATATACGATAAAATATTGTATTTATACAAATAAGACACTCAATCAAATCTTAACGAGATAAATATGGGATTTATTAAAGTAATACATGATGATAATTTTTATGTAAATTACATGACCATAATTTAATGATCAAATTTGAGATACCAATTAGAGTAGAAATATAATCACCATTTAGATTAGTAAATCTCCGAATAAAATATGAGTTTTATTTTTGAAAGATACACAAGTAGAACCTCTTGAAAATTCTTTCATTTAAATATGCTAAGTTTTAAGAACTTATCATATCACATAGGATGCATGACTCACACAAAAGGTTCATATTGTTTCATTTTTAATACATTGACGGTTAATTAATTATGTTCAAAATATAATGAAGTGATTTAAGAAATCACAATAACCGTCCCAACATGGAATGCATCATGAGAATTACAATCGGAATTAAACTTAATATCACAATAATTTAATATTTAAATTCTATTGCGGCATGCAACCCGATCCTCCAATATATTCATATTAAATTTCGTTGCTGTGTGCAACCCGATCCTCCAATATATTCATTTAAATTCTATTGCAACGTGTAACCCGATCCTCCAATATATTCATTTTAAATTCCGTTATGGCGTGCAACCCGATCCTCCAATATATTCATTCAATAAATCTGTTGCGGCATGCAACACGCTCCTCAAATAAACATTTAACACATCCATTGCGGCGTGCAACCCGCTCCTCATGCAAGACAAATTAAACAACCAACTACGGTGTACCACAAAATCATAAGGAATAACGAGTATACACAAAGAAGTCACAATTAATGAAAATACTACATGATGGTTTTAGCATTGTTTGATGTGATTTGAAGGCTCGACTAAGTTCGTAATGTGGTTTGGGACATGTTCGTATATTTGGTTAAGGATCCGGAGGCCTCGGGTGGGTCCCGGATGGTTAACGGACCAAGTTTTGGACTTAAGGAATGGATGAAGTGTGCCAGTTCTTGTGTAATCGCACCTGTGCAAGTTTGACAGCAGGTGCGTGACCGCTAAGGCGAAGAAATGGACGCAAGTGTGGTTTGGGCGATAAAGTGTCACAGGTGCGAGAATGCGAGAGGGAATCCACATATGCGAAGGCGCAGAAGCGCGTGGAGGACCGCAAAAGCGAATTTCGCCTAGCTTGGAGGGAACACACATGCGATGGAGTTTCCGCAGGGGCGGAGCCGCAGGTGCGGCCGGTGTACCGCATATGCGAAAGGTCGACTGTGCATATTGTTTTAAAGACGGTACTTGGCCCATTTTCTTCCATTTTTCACTTGGTTGGGGCGATTTTGGAGAGCTTGAAAGGGAGGGTTTCATCAAGCAACACAAGGTAAGTGATTTCCACTTGTTATAGGTTAAATACATGGTTTGTATAAGGATTTAAACATGAAAATTAGTAAAACTTGTGGGATTTTTGGTACAAAACCTAGAATTTGATATTTTTGGATTTTGACCACAAATTTGGGCATTAAAATGAGAGTAAATTATATATTTGAGTTCGTGAAGTTATGGGTAAAATTTATCTTTGAAAATATTCGAAATTCGGGCATGTGGGCCGAGGGTGGTTTTATCAACTTTTCGAGCGGAGTTGGAAATTTATTTAAATCGAATTATTGTGAGTATTAGAGTATATGTTTTTGGGTTTGCACATTTATTGATTAGTTTTGGAGCATTGGGCATCAGTTTGAGTTGTTGGAAAGGCTTGGGAGCCGGCTATGAAACGTCGGAGCGAGGTAAGTCTCCTTTCTAATCTTGTAAGAGGCAATTAACCCCATAGGTGAATCAAATCTTTATGTGCTACTATTTGTGGGGGCTACGTACGCACGAGGTGACGAGAGTCCGTGCGTAGCTACCATTATGCTTATGTCCGGGTAGTCTAGGACCCATATCATTTTGTACTTGCGATGTTGTGCCCTACTTGTTAAATTAATTGTTTAAAATATTTAGAAACTCGATAAAGGAATTGTAAAAGAAAAAAAGGGTTAAACTTCATTTACTTGACCGTTAAATGGGAATTTGAAATTCTTGGAATATTTTCCCCTTAATAAATCTTCAATTGGTTGTTTAATGTGTTTTCTCTTTTGTGGAGCGGGTCGAACGCCTCAGTAGTAGATAGATGCATCTATGACTTGCGTCGTTCGACCCTCGACAGTGCACAGTTTAAATATTTATGTTGGATCGGGTCGTACGACCTCAGCATGATTTGCGCATGATTGAATTGTTTTCTTTGGAATTTATGATAATTGATATTGCTTCAATGGCCTGAGATACAAAATGATAAACGATGAAAAATAAATTTGGAAATTTCTTATTAGAAAAGAATTGTTTACTTATTTCATGATATTGAGGTTGCAGCCGCTCTATGTAATCTATGCTAAATTATATCATTGGTATTTGATTTAGCCCATAGAAAGTGTCGGAGCCGACCCTTCGTCACTACTTCTTAGAGGTTAGGCGGGATACTTACTGGGTACGCGTTGATTTACGTTCTCATACTACACTTGCTGCATATTCGTGCAGGTACATATATGTCTAGTGGCCCTGTGGGTGCAGAGGCGCGGTTATAGCGGGGAATTAGGTGAGCTGCACTCTATACTATGATCCGCAGCCAGCAGAGTCTCCTTTAGAGTATTAATATATTTTTTTCTCCTGTCCAATTTGTATTCCGGAGAGATGTTGTATTTTATTTTACATTGCTAGTTGATGCTCATGCACTTGTGACACCGAGTTTTGGGGTGATTAGGGGTTGTCATGTATTGAAATTATTAAAAATATTATTATTTACACTGTAAATTCTATCGTTTACTATTTAATTGAAGGAAATATGATTTCAAAATTGTTAAAAATGAGAACCAAATTAAGTAATTATTTTTTGGCTTGCCTGATAGCGGGGTTCGGTGCCATCATGACCTTTAATGGATTTTGGGTCGGGACAATACACAATCATCACAAAAGTAGAGCTCCATAAAGACAAATCCTGCCATGAACCATGTAGTCCAGAAGCTCATCAATCACTGTACTTCCTCTGAAGTACCCCATGATGCCGCAACCGAGACGCCCACACTGAATAGACCTTTTATAAATTTTGAGTTGTTTCTCTAACTCCTTTGATTCTGAAGTATAGGATTATTAAGGACGCAGACATACTGCAAGTCTCAACATTATCTCATGCAAAATCTCAGGCCTTAAACATGTGCAAATTTTGGGGAAGCTTTCACTACCACATACATATACATCTCAGGCCCAAACTGATATAACATGTGACTCCGCAATCCGTCCACTGATAGTGGACTCCCCCATTTGGCGTGATGTCATAGGTCACAATGTCCTATGACCCATCATATTAACCTTCACAGCTCGTACAAATCAACCAGATGCCATGGCCTGTTGTACCCCCACATTATTCACTGAGTGATCTTTCAATACATTGGCATCTTCGGTCAGAACCACACATTGAAATAATGTTGGGCATACCTGGCTCCCTCGTAGTCAATTCGCGACATCATATACCGTCATTGCACAGTTGATATAGAGTCTGCAATGTCATACACGAGTGGATGCAAAGGAATGTGAGATATATGTTTCATGCTAAATCAATACCGCGCGACAAGGAATGAAGGAAGTAAAATTTTTTAATAGTTTACGTAGCCTCTTGAAGATAAGTACATATGTCTCCATACTGATCCGCAAGACTCTACTAAACCTGCTTATGACTTGTAGCACCGGTTTGAGGTGTTAGAGCGGCGTTGGACCCGGTTACGGAACTTCGAAGCTAGGTAAGTCTCATGTCTATCTCTGTAAGTGGGAAATTACACTTAGATGTTGTATATTGATGTGTGCTACTTGTTGTGGTGGCTACGTACGCGCGAGGTGACGAGAGACCATACGTAAACTAAATTCATGTTATTATCCGTGTAGGCTTAGGTTCACATCATGCTATAGCGGTACAATTTGAGCAGTCTCTCGCCTATTAAATTCTTCTGTTTTACATTACTACTTGAGACTAGACTTGCTATTAGTCACCGAATAATTCTACTCCTCTTACGATATGTTTCCATGATATATATATTATTTGAAAGATTTTTGTTAAAGGAATTACAACTCACATGTTTATTTGTGAGTGGGGTTGTCACGACCCGAAATTTCCACCTTCGGGGCCGTGATGGCGCCTAACATTTCACTTGCTAGGCAAGCCAACGTAAGAATAAATCTTAGCCATTTTTAACCGTTCAGTTGAAATGATAATAGATCAACCAAATATCTGGAATAAATATGAAGTAGAAATTTAATACAATTCCCAAAACCGGTAGTACAAGTCACAAGCTCTACAGAATTTATGAGAAAATCTCTAAATACAACTGTTCTAGAATAGAATCGACAGTGCAGAAAAATATCCGAAGGTGACTCTAAGGCCTGCGAACGTGACAACAAGTATACCTTAAGTCTCCACAACAATGTCCGATCAATTATAATATTATCAACAACACTGAGGTACCTAGATCTGCACAAAAAGATATGCAGAAGTGTAGCATGAGTACACCACAACGGTACCCAGTAAGTATCAAGCCTAACCTCAGTAGAGTAGTGACAAGGTAAGGTCAAGACACCTATCAGACATATAAACCTGTACAATAGGTTACATAAAGCTAACAAGGAAAGAATATCAATATAAGGCCAATGGTAGAAGAATTTCCCATTCAATTCAACAATGAAAACAATGATAACACGGATGGCACCGAGCAAGCAATCAAGCAATTAAGCAACAACACAGTCAGAGTACAACTATAATATAAACACGGCACGACATCACCCATCGTGCTCTTACTCTCGTCCTTACCATGAAATGATGAATAATTTAAACATAATTAAATACAATTCCAATTTGAACATACTAAAGTGTCTAATGAGTTATTAATCCAATTTAGGATTTAAATAAGGTAAAATATTTGATAGGTTGTACAAATAGAATATCAATAAAACTTAGTTTAGAAATATATGATATCCGATAAAATATTATATTTATACAAATAAGACACTCAATCAAATCTTAACGAGATAAATATGGGATTTATTAAAGTAATACGTGATAATAATTTTTACGTAAATTACATGACAATAATATAATGATCAAATTTGAGATACCAGTTAGAGTAGAAATATAATCACCATTTAGATTAGTAAATCTTCGAATAAAATATGAGTTTTAGTTTTGAAATACAGACAAGTAGAACCTCTTGAAAGTTCTTTCATTTAAATTTGCTAACTTTCAACAACTTATCATATCACATAGGATGCATGACTCACACAAGAAGTCCATATTGCTGCATTTTTAATACATTGACGGTCAATTAATTATGTTCAAAATATAATGAAGTGATTTAAGAAACCACAATAATCGTCCCAACATGGAATGCATTATGAGAATTACAATCGGAATTAACCTTAATATCACAATAATTTCATATTTAAATTCCGTTGCGGCGTGCAACTCGATCCTCTAATATATTCATATTAAATTCTATTGCGGCGTGCAACCCGATCCTCCAATATATTCATTTTAAATTCATTTGAGGCGTGCAACCCGATTCTCCAATATATTCATTCAATAAATCTGTTACGGCGTGCAACTCACTCCTCAAATTAAACATTTAACACATCCGTTGCAGAGTGCAACCCGCTCCTCAAGCAGCACAAATTAAACAACTAATTTACAACCAACTACGGTGTACCACAAAATCATAAGGAATAACGAGTCTACACAAAGAAGTCACAATTAATGAAAAAGCTACACGATAGCTCACGAAGTCAAATAGCAAGGTAATAACCATCCACAATCAATGCATATAGCAGACAAGCAGTAATTCAACAAGTGACTACAATCAACAATTAGCATATAAGGGTGAACTTGACAACAAGGATGTAATATGTACTAACAATTTCAATTAAAGCACGTACAAAAATTCTAACAACAAAAGATATCATCATAACACGATATTTACAAATAATTGTATAAAAGGAGTCTAATGGTCCTAACCAGTCAAATACCACATATAGGTCGTGTACCTCATACAAAGTTAGATAAGACACTTATCTTAACGGAGTTAGGCCGATATTCCAAAATAACATTCTCACATGAATTGACCTCCGGAAGGCTCCAATCTTTCTTGAGCTTTCCTTACATTACTACAATGTTTCAGAAATCCTAGAAACTTCAGTCTATTTAGAAACATAACAAAAGTGAAACATAATTAGGAAGATATTCGTGGGTTCACCTCATTTAAGCATTTCATCAAACACTAGGTGTGCATTATGATTTCAAGGTTCTTCTATGGTGAATTCTTTCATCCCACAAACCAATCTTTACTTATTTGAGCTCAACAATTTCCCCACAACCTTATTGGTACTAACATATATATATATATATATATATATAATACTCTTACACCCAAGAATCATACCCCCAATCACCCATCTTTTACCCCAAACTCGAAATTGAAGACTAGGGGTTTGAATCTTACCTCTTAGATGAAGATCTTGTGATTGGCTTCCTTGATTCTTGAAGATTGGTGCAAGATTAGATGATTAGATTGTTAGGATCCCTCCTTCTATCTCTAAAATTCTATTACTTCTCTGTAAAACCCTCAGAAAAATATCCCAAAATAAGCCCCAAAGGCTATTTATCAAAATGGGGTCGGGTTATGAAAATAGGAAAATTAACCCTCCGAACTCAGGTCTGCGATCGCACAATGGACCGCACAATTGTTATGCGGGTCTCACAATGCACCAAAAACTGATGCCCAGAAATGGGCTTCACAGGATAGGTCTGCGACCATTTTGCGGTCGCATAACCACTTCTGCGGCCCGCAGAATTGGCCGCAAAATTGCATTCTGCCAGCCTTTAGTAATTTAGTTATAACTTCTTGTAGGAGTGTCCAAATGACGAACGGTCTGAAATATTATAAACTAAACTCAAAGAACTTTAATCTGGTAGTTTATCCATCCCATAAATCCTTATATGTATGTAGATATGCTCGTTCAAAGTTTTGTCTTGTGCGTACCCACTTGAAACTTCAGTCTATCATGAAATTTCCAACTTGACTTAGACTTAGGGCTCACCTTAGACCCCACATCACTTATAATATGCCTCGTACACTTATTATCATATCCAAATTGTATCCATCATATTAATAGTCCTCGTCTGCACACAGAACAATATAATTAGCAAGCATCAACTTTCTAATTTTGCCAAAATGCGCTGAATTATTCTACGGACTTCCAACTCCAATTCCGGACATACACCTAAGTCCGAAATCACCATACGAAGCTATTGGAACCATCAAAGTTCTATTCCGGAGTCGTTTGCACAAAAGTCAAACTCCGGTCAACTCTTTTCATTTAAGCTTCCAAAACAATAATATATTGTTCTTTCAATTAAATCTCGAATCATACGAAAACAAAACTCGGCCGCGCGCGCAAGTCATCATACACAATACAAAGCTGATTGAGGTCTTAAGACATTGAATGGAACGCTAGTTCTAAAAATGACAAGTCGGGTCGTTACAAGAGTCAAGGACCCGTCAAAGCTCCTTATTCTAATAGGATCGGACTGTTCTCCTCGGTAGGATTATGTACTTCTTATTCTAAAGGGATCGGTCTGTTCGCCTCAGCATGCTTTATGTACCACACTCGACAATGCATATTTTATTATTTATGTTGGATCGGGTCGTACGCTTCGGCATTTCTATAAAAATATCCTCATGGAATCGTGTGTAATATTTGGCAAGAAGCCAGAGTATCTGTGAGTCTTTCCCTGATTCGAATTATAACAACCTATTTGGTGAGGTCCATTACACACACACACACTGTGTGTGTGTGTGTGTGTGTGTGTGTGTGTGTGTGTGCGCTCCAGTTGAGGAGGAATTGCTAATTAAGAGCTTGGGTTTATTGTAAGGAGGATAATTGTACCACAAATTTACAGTTATTTATTTTATTTATTCACTTTGCCTCATATTTGTTCACCTCCTTATTGTACTTGATATTATTGGACCACTAGTGAGTGTCGATGTCGACCCCTCGTCACTACCCCTCCAGGGGTTAGGCTATATGCTTACTGGGTACACGTGGATATACGTACTCATACTACACTTGCTACACATTTTTGTGCAGGAACTTTTATGTCCGGTGGTCCTTTGGGAACGGAGGCACGGATGATGCGGGGACTTGCTGCGAGCTGCATTCCAGGTTACGATCCACAGCCAAGAGAGTCTCCTTTAGGGTTATTTATATTTTTCCTGTCTAATTTATATTCCGGATAGATACTGTATTTATTTTACTTCCTAGTTGATGCTCATGCACTTGTGACACCAAGTGTTTGGGGTACTTATGAGTTTTTCAGTATTTAATTTCGGAAAATATTATCATTTACTTTGTAAATTTTATCTCTGATTATTAATTGAAGGAAAAATATTTTTGATTTCAAAATATTAAAAGGAATAATTAAGTTAAACTTTTACTATTGGCTTGCCTGACAGTGGTGTTAGGCGCCATCACGACCTTTAATGGATTTTTAGTCATGATATGACCGCTTTCGGATGTTAATGTTAAAAAAATATTTGACCGTTTGACCTCACAAATACCGACCAAATTCGGTCGTTATGTCAATTTTAAAATTTTAAAATATTAATTTAATGACGAAACCGACCGACTAGGGAATCAACAAAATTCCATCAAATAATCACCTTTCAATCTCTACAATGGTTATGTATTTAAACTGGGAACATATGGCTTCCAATCACCATACCATAAGTTCTAATACTTAATTCATAGTCATTTTCCCATAATATATCCATACATGTAAGTCTAAGGGTGTAGGATTACCTTTTGGAAGAAATCTTGCAAAATCCTCCTTTAAGTTCTTGAAAACATTTCATGAAGATCTAAGTATTTTATATGTGGATTTCGACAAGACTAGTGTAGAAATGATGGAATTTCACACCAAGAAAAAGGGGGATTGCTTACCTTGAAGAAGAGGGGAGTTGGTGGTCTTGAGAGATTGGAGAAGAGCTCCAAAATTCGTCCAAATGAAATGGGAAAAAATGAACCCCGAATTGGCTTAAGAAGAGCTGGAGGTGTCCCGCACCCGGTCTGGCGAAGTGACCCTCACTTCGCTGTCTACCGCATGCAAGAGAAGACAGGATCTGCGCCCGGTCTGGTGAAGTGACCCTCATTTCGTTGTCCGCCAAAATAACTGGGTGATCTAACTTTGGTAATTTGATCATAACTTTTAGTAGGAATATCCAAATGACGAACGACTTGATGCGTTAGAAACTAGACTCAAAGGGATACAATCTAGGTTCAAAATTCTTGGAAAATATCTTCACATTATAAGAGTTATACCCATTCAAAGGTAGGTGTTGTGCAAATTAAGACACCTTTTCACTTAATATTTCCAATTTTCACCAATTAGTGCTGAAACCTTCTAGACCTATCCAAATGCAAATCCGGGCATTCGCCTAAGTCAAAAATCACCATCCGGTCCTAACGGAACCATCAAAATTTAAATCCGAGGTCGAATACTAAAATGTCAAATTTGGTCATCTCTTTCAACTTAAGGCTTCCAACATGGAATTTATTCTTCCGAACTAATCTTGAAACACTTGAAAATCAAAACCGATGATTCACACATGTCATAATACATCATATGAAGCTATTCAAGACTTCAAATAGATGGAAGGAGCGTAAATCTTCAAAACAACAAGTCGGGTCGTTGCATGAGGTATCCGAGCAAAGTACTAATAAGGTGATCGAGAATAAGACATTATATATATATATATATATATATATATATATATATATATATATATATATATATATATATATATATATATATCATATGATGTCCTGATGGCACCTAGTCTCTAAGACTAGGTAAGCCTATCATTTCGAAAAAACAATAAAAATCTGAAATGAATAAATCTGCAAATTCACATAAGTAGAACTCCCAAAACTCGGTAAAAATATGTCACACGCTTCTAAGGATTTATTCTCAATATATCTATATATCAGAGTCTAAAAAAAATAAGGAAGCAACATAATAAGGATAGAAGGGGACTCTAGAGTCTGTGAACGCTGACAGATATACCTCGAAGTCTCCTCGTATAACTAATTCACTAATACCTGGTCTGATAAGATGTACCTGTATCTACACAAAAAGATATGCAGAAGTATAGTATGAGTACACCACAATGGTACCCAGTAAGTGCCAAGCCTAACCAGGGTAGAGTAGTGACGAGGTCAGGTCAGACCCTACTGGAATAATAAAAGAGAGGGAGAAAAGTTTAAAAATATAATAACCATAATGACAATGAGGATAAATCAAGTAATAGTATGTCATAATTTAACTATACAACATAAGGGCAATTAACACCTCATGGAAGGAAAACAGAAATTTACAACTTTAAGGAAAACACCAAAAATAACCAAAGACAATGCAGCCATAAAAAAATATCAACAAGGGCACTCCCTAGGTATTGCCTCGTAGTCCCAAATCATAAATAATTTCACAGTATCTCAATTCCTCATATCACCGCGGGAGCCTTCGCATTAAATGTTAAAGAAAACATTTTTTCCGAATTAGCATCCCGCGCTTTAGCCACCCTTATCACACTGCATGACTTCTAGTAGTTCCTCTACTAGCCACGCGTATAAAGCCACCCTTATCTCACTGCATGCGTTTCAACACCCAGACCCTGTACCACCGCATGCGTATCAATATCACAATATATCACAATTTGCACCTCAAGTCCCCAAATATTTCAACTTGCCAAAATAAATCAACAATACTATTTTTCCACAATAAAGAGCTCATGGCTCATGCAAAAATAAATCAACAACAATATTTTTCATAGTAAAGAGCTCACGGCTCAATCACAATGACTACAAAAATCTCACAAAATATTCAGCAAAAATAATATTTCACAAATTTAATACCTTGTCTAAATATCAAATTTTAAAATGTAAAATACTTTATTTTTAATAATATTTGAGTTAAGAAATCCATCATTCAAGTAATGCACAGAACAAATGAAACAGAGTTTCAACTAATCAGGTAAAACCGTTAGCAGGAACAGGTCAGAAAAATTTAAAATACGAAAATATATTAATGATGATGAATATAACAAAATAAAATAATTTAATTAATTTGCAACAGTGCTCTACACAATTTAAAGACATAATCTTCCACATTTAGCCCGTGTACAGACTCGTCACCTCGTGTACATGACTGTCAATACATTAACATTTTCATATCAATACCGATCCTAAGGAAGGTTTTCTCCACACAAGGTTAGACAAGTCACTTACCTCAAACCACGCTCAATCAGTCAAGTAGTATGTTTTTTCCTTAATTTTTCGACTTCGATCGGCTCGAATCAAGTCATAATTAATTCGATTCAATAAATACAAATTATAGGAATAAATTCTATATGAAAATACAAATTTTCTAACAAAATCTGAAATTTAACCCAAAAATTGCCCGTGGGGCCCACATCTCGGAATCCGACAAAACTCACCAAATCCGACAATCCATTCAATTACAAGTCCAACCATATTAGTTTCACTCAAATCCGACTCCGAATCGATACCAAAATCTCAAAAAATCATTTTATGAGATTTCTAAAAAATTTCCCCAAATTTCCATCTCAAAACACTAATTAAATGATGAAAACAGTGATATATTCGTGTATATTGACCAAATCTGAGTAGGTATCACTTACCCCCAATATTTTTCCTTGAAAATCTCTCAAAAACGCCTCTCCCGAAGCCCTAATTTGTCCAAATGGAAAATGGGACAATGCCCCCATTTTATAACTTAAAGTCTCTGTCCACGCGCTGTCCTCGATTTCCTGACCTCGATTTCCAGACTTCGATTTCCTGCCCTCGATTTCCTACCCTCGATTTTCTGACCTCAATTTTTTGACCTCGATTTCGTGACCTCGATTTCCTAATCTCGATTTTTGACCTAAATTGTTTTTTTTTACTTCGATTTTTGATAGATGAAGGAAAAACCAGATCAGCCAAAAAAACCAACAAACTCAACTTCAGCAGTCTCCCAACTTCAATTGTTGATCCGTTAACCACCCGAAACTCACCTGAGGCCCTCAGGACCTCAACCAAGTACACCAACAAGTCCTAAAGCATCATATGAACTTAGTTGAAATCTCAAATCATATAAAACAACACTAAAACCACGAATCATACACCAATTTAAGCTTAAGGAACTTAAGAGTTTCCAACTTCTATGTTCGATACCGAAACCTATCAAATCAATTTCGATTGACCTCAAATTTTGCATACAAGTCATAAATGACATAACAGATCTATAAAAATTTTTAGAGCTGGATTCGGACCCCGATATCAAAAAGACAACTCCCCGGTCAAACTTTCCAAAAATTTAACTTTCGCCATTTCAAGCCAAATTTATCTCCGGATTTCAAAAAAACTTTTACGGACATGCTCCTAAGTCCAAAATCACCATACAGAGCTAATAGAATCATCAAAACTCCATCCCGGGGTCGTTTACACGTAAGTCGACATCCGGTCACTATTTGAACTTCAGCTTTAAACCTTGGAACTAATTGTTCCAATTCATTCCAATACGTCACCGGACCCGAACCAATTACCCCCACAAGTCACACAACAACTGTAAAGCACAAATTGAGCAGTAAATGGGGAAATAGGTTTGTAATACTCAAAACAAGCGGACATGTCGTTATATTCTCCCCCTCTTAAACAAACGTACGTCCTCGAAAGGGTTTAGAATTATACCCGGAGTCTCAAATAGGTGTGGATATTTGCTTTGCATCTCTCGCTCAGTCACCCAAGTAGCTTCTCCGTTTGGCTGGCCTCTCTACTGCACCTTCACTGAAGCTATGTTCTTTGATCTTAGTTTTCTAACATGTCTGTCCAAAATGACCATTGGTTCCTCGACATAAGATAGATCCTTATACAACTGGACTGAGCTGAAGTCTAACACATGAGATGGATCGCCATGATACTTCCGGAGCATGGAAACATGGAACACTGGATGAACTGCAGAGAGTCAAGGTGGTAGTGCAAGTCTGTAAGCCACATCTCCAACTCCCTCAAGAATCTCAAAAGGCCCAATATACCTAGAGCTCCACTTGCCCTTCTTCCCGAACCTCATCACACCCTTCATAGGCAAAACCCAGAGCAAGATCCGCTCAACAACCATGAATGCAACATCACGAACCTTCCAATCCGCATAACGTTTTTGTCTAGATTGGGCTGTACAAAGTCGATCCTGAATCAATTTAACCTTTTCTAAGGCATCCTGAACCAAGTTTGTACCCAATAGCCTAGCCTCACCCGGTTCAAACCAACCTATTGGAGACCGGCACCGCCTACCATACAAGGCCTCATACGGAGCGATCTGAATGCTCGACTGATAACTATTGTTGTAAGAAAACTCCGCAAGTGGTAAGAACTGATCCTATGCACCCCCAAAATCTATCACTCACACACGAAGCATATCCTCCAGTATCTGGATAGTGCGCTCGGACTGTCCATCCGTTTGAGGGTGAAATGCTATACTTAACTCCACAGAATTACCCAACTCTCGCTGTACAACCATCCAGAACCGTGATGTAAACTGTATACCATGGTCAGAGATGATAGATACCGGTACGCCATGAACCCTAACAATATCGCGAATGTAAACATGAGCTAGCTGCTCCGAAGAGTAAGTAGTAACCACAAGAATGAAATGAGTTGACTTGGTCAATCTATCCACAATCACCCAAACTGTATCGAACTTCTTCTGAGTCTGTGGGAGCCCAACAACGAAATCCATAGTAATTCGCTCCCATTTCCACTATGGAATCTCTAACTTCTGAAGCAATCCACCCGGTCTTTCATGCTCATATTTCACCCGCTGACAATTTAGGCACAGAGCTACATATTCCACTATGTCTTTCTTCATCCGCCTCCACCAATAATGTTGTCTCGAGTCCTGATACATCTTCGCGGCACCTAGTTGAATGGAGTACCACGAACTATGAGCCTCCTGGAGAATAAACTCACGCAGACCATCTACATTAAGCATACATAGCCTGCCCTGCATCAGTAATACATTGTCATCTCCAATAGTGACATCCTTGGCGTCACCGTGCTGAATTGTGTCCTTAAGGTTAATCAGATGGGGGCCATCATACTGACGCTCCCTGATACGATCATACAGAGAAGACTGAGAAACCACACAAGCCAAAACTCGGCTCGGCTCAAAAATATCCAATCTAACAAACTGGTTGGCCAAGGCCTAAACATCTAAGGCTAAAGGCTTTTCTACTACTGGTAAGTATGCTAAGCTACCCAAACTCTCCGCCTTATGACTCAAGGCATCGGCCACCATATTGGCCTTTTCAGGATGATAGAGAATGGTGATATCATAATGCTTAAGCAAATCCAACCACCTCCGTTGCCGTAAATTAAGATCCTTCTATTTAAATAGATGTTATAGACTACGGTGATCGGTATAAACCTCACAATGGACACCGTACAAATAATGCCGCCAAAGCTTCAAGGCATGAACAATAGCTGATAACTCAAGGTCATGGACTAGATACATATTCTCATGTACCTTTAACTGTCTGTACACATAGGCAATCACCCTACCGTCTTGCATCAACATAGCACCGAGACCAATGTGTGACACATCACAATACATAGTTTAAGACCCTGAACCTATAGGCAATACCGGTACTGGGGCTGTAGTCGAAGCTGTCTTGAGCTTTTGAAAGCTCTCCTCACATTCCTCGGTTCACCTGAACGGAGCACCCTTCTGGGTCAATTTGGTCATAGGTGTAGCAATAGAAGAGAAACCCTCTACAAATCGGCGATAGTACCCCACTAAGCCAAGAAAACTCTGGATCTTAGTAACTGATGACGGTCTGGCCAACTCTGCACTGCTTCAATTTTCTTCGGATCTACTTAGATCCCCTTGTTCGTTACCACATGACCCAAAAATCCCAGTGAATCAAGCCAGCATTCACACTTCAAAAATGTTGCATATAACTTCTTTTCTCTTAAAGCCTGAAGCACAGTCCTCAAGTGTTGTTCATGATCCTTCCGATTTCGGGAATACACTAGAATGTCGTCAATAAACACAATGACAAAAGAATCAAGATAGGGCTGAAATACACTATTTATTAAGTGCATAAATGCTGCTAGGGCGTTGGTCAGCCCAAAAGACATCACCAGGAACTCATAATGACCATATCAAGTCCTAAAAGCAGTCTTTAGGATATCTGGTTCCTGAATCTTCAACTGATGATAGTCTGAATGCAAGTCGATCTTAGAGAACACTTTAGCACCCTGAAGCTGATCAAATAGGTCATCAATACATGGCAATGGATACTTGTTCTTCACTGTAAACTTGTTCAGTTGGCAGTAATCAATACACATCCGCGTAGAGCCATCCATCTTCTTCACAAATAAGATAGGTCCACCCCAAGGTGATACACTGGCTAAATGAAGCCCTTTTCAAGTAACTCATGTTACTGCTCTTTAAATTATTTCAGTTATTCTAGGTCCATACGATATGGTAAAATAGAAATGGGCTGAGTGCCCGGTAACCGATCAATGCCAAAGTCAATATCCCTGTCGGGTGGCATACGTGGAAGTTCCGCGGGAAAAATCCCTTACTACAGGAACTAACTCCACGGTAGGAGTATCAACACTAACATCTCTCACACAGGACAATTATCCACCACACCCCTTCTTAAATATTCATTGAGCTTTAAGAAATGAAGCAACTCTGCTAGGAACATGATCCAAGGTACCTCTCTACTCTAGCCGCGGTAGACCTGGCATAGCCAATTTCACCGTCTTGGCATAACTATCAAGGATAGCGTTATAGGGCGACAGCCAATCCAGGCCCAAAATAATGTCAAAATCCACCATACTGAGCATTGATAAATCAGCTCTTGTCTCAAAATCACTGATAACAATTAATTATGAATGATACACGCAGTCCACAATAATAGATTCACCCATGGGTGTAGATACATAAACAGAAGAACTGAAAGAATCATGGGATATGCCCAAATACGGGGCAAAAAAAGATGTCATACAAGAATAAGTGGAGCCTGGATTAAACATGACTGATGCATCTCTATGACAGACCGAAATAATACCTATGATATCAGAATCAGATTCAACGACCTCTGTCCTAGCAGGAAAGGCATAATATCTGGCATGGTCTCCCCCTCTAGGGAGACCTCTACATGTCCGACCTCTACCTCTAGCTGGCTGTGCAGGTGGGGTGGCAACTGGTGCAGTAATCATGGCCTGAGAAGCATGAGGGCCTTGTGGAATAGGTGGGTCCTAAAAAATCTATAGAGGTGCACCCCTCCTAAGTATGGGTCAATCCCTCATGATATGACGAGTGTCACCACACTCAAAATAAGCCCTCGGAGGACGTGGTTGCTAGGACAAGACCGGGCTTGATCGACTGGACTGCCCGCTGAAAGCAGCCTGTACAGGAGGTACAGTAGACATTGGCGGTTCATAATATGGAACATGGTGTCTAGGAGTAGCCGGAATACTGCTGGAAGCTGGAAGTACTGAATGAATAGGACAACTCACATAGCCTCTACCATGGTGGGCTGTAGCTGGGGCACGAGAATTGTTACATGTGCCAGAATCTCAGGGCCTCTTAGATTCCCTCTCTTCTCTCTCCCAAGTCCGCATACCCTCCAATCTCCTAGCAATTTACACCACCTGTTGCTATGTGATGTCCATCTCCAAT
Source organism: Nicotiana tomentosiformis (assembly GCF_000390325.3). Taxonomy (NCBI): domain Eukaryota; kingdom Viridiplantae; phylum Streptophyta; class Magnoliopsida; order Solanales; family Solanaceae; genus Nicotiana; species Nicotiana tomentosiformis. Next base: position 92,736,071 of record NC_090819.1, on the reverse strand, counting down.
TCTCGAGACATATTGAATCTGGTACTAGGGTGGAGCCCCTCAATAAATCGGCGAACCCGCTCTCAAACAGTAGCAACTAAGGCTGGTGCATGCCTAGCCAAATCACTGAATCAGACCTCATATTCCGACACGATCATAGAACCCTGGCACAACTGCTCAAACTCTGCGCAACGTGCATCTCTAAGACTCTAATGAACATACTCCCTCAAGAACATAACTAAAAATTGAATCCAAGTAAGTGAAACTGCATCAGCCGGACTATCCAACTCGTATGCTCGCCACCACTAGTAGTCCGCTCCTCTAAGCTGGAATGCCGTGAAAGAAACCCCACTGGAATCCACAATACCCATAGTACGGAGGATATGATGACATTCCTCAAGAAAACCCTGAGCATCCTCTGAAGCTAAACCGCTAAATGTGGGAGGGTGGTACTTCTTGTACCTCTCGAGCCTGAGTTGTTCCCTCTCTGAAACAACTGCCCTAACCTCGGGCTGAACTGGAACAACTCGTCGCACTGGTATAACTACCGGGGCATGGTCAACCTGGTCCCGTGGCTCTGGGGTACGGGCGGCTGGAGTCTGTGATCGTCCTCTGGCTTGAGATGTGGCAGGAGCAAGTGGAATTAACCCTACCTGAGCTAGAGTGCCAAACATGCTCAAAATCTAGGCAAGAGTCTTCTGAAGTGCAGGAGTAGTAACATGCGTCTTAGGTGCCTGTTCTCCAACTAGAGCTACTGGTGGTTCCTCTGCAGTAGCTCGTGCGGGTGCTCTGGCTATACCACGTGGTCTTCCTCAGCCTCTAGCTCGACCTCTACTCCGACCCCGGGCTCTTGCGGCTCTAACAGGGGCGCGGGTGCCTGATCATCGGATCCAGTTGTGCATATCCTTGCCATCTATGACAGAATAGAAAGACGATGGTTTTAAATTTTCAAGGCAAAAAATGCGCACGATAAGGAATCAAAGAAGTGAATATTTTCCTAATAATTTCATAGCCTCCCGAAGATAAGTACAGACGTCTCGGTACCGATCCTCGAGACTCTACTAAACCTTCTTGTGACTTATAATACCTATGAACCTAGGGCTCTGACACCAACTTGTCACAACCCCAAATTTCCTCCGTTGTCATGATGGAATCTAGTCTCTAAGACTAGGTAAGCCTATCAATGCAAAATAACAATAGAAATCTGAAATAAATAAATCTGCAAATTCACAAAAGTACAACTCCCAAAACCAGGTAGAAATAAGTCACAAGCTTCTAAGGATTTATTCTCAATATCTCTATATATAAGAGTCTAAAGAAAATAAGGAAGCAACATAAAAAGGATAGAATAGGACTCCGGGGTCTACATACGCTGGCAGATATACCTCAAAGTCTCCTCGTACGGCTAATTCACTGATGACTGGTCTGATAAGATGTACCTAGATCTGCACAAAAAGATGTGCAGAAGCGTAGTATGAGGACACCATAGCGGTACCCAGTAAGTGCGAAGCCTAACTTGGGTAGAGTAGTAACGAGGTCAGGTCAGACCCTACTGGAATAATAAAAGACAGGGAGAAAAGTTTAACAACATAATAACAATAATGACAATGGGGATAAATAAAGTAAGTAGTATGTCACAATTTAACTACACAGAAATTTACAACTTTACAAATTTACAGCAATTAACACCTCGCGGAAAGAAAACAGAAATTTACAACCTTAAGGAAAACACCAAAAATAACCAAAGACAATGCAGCCATAAAGAAATATCAACAAGGGCACTCCCGAGGTACCACCTCGTAGTCCCAAATCATAAATAAATTCACAATATCTCAATTTCTTATATCACCGCGGGAGCCCTCACATTAAATTTTAAAGAATGTTTTTTCCCCAAATAGCATCCCGCGTTTTAGCCACCCTTATCTCACCGCATACATTTCAACACCCAGACATTGTACCACCACATGCGTATCAATATCAAATATATCACAATTTGCACCTCAAGTGCCCAACTATTTCAACTTTCCAAAATAAATCAACAACACTATTTTTTCACAATAAAGAGCTCACGGCTCATGCTAAAATAAATCAACACGGCTCATGCTAAAATAAAAAGCTCACGTCACCATCACAACGAGTACGAAAATCTCACAAAATATTCAACAAAAATAATATTTCACAAATTTAACACCTTGCCTAAATATTAAAATTTTAAATGTAAAATACTTCATTTTTAATAATATTTGACTTAAGAAATCCATCATTCAAGTAATGCACAGAACAAAAGAAAAAGAGTTTCAACTAAACATGTAAAACACTTAGCAGGAACAGGTCAGGCAAATTTAAAATACGAAAATATATGAATGATGATGAATATAACAAAATAAAATAATTTAATTAATATGCAACAGTGCTCTACACAATTTAAAGATATAATCGTCCACATTTAGCTCGTGTACACACTTGTCACCTCGTGTACATTTTCATATCAATACCGATCCTAAGGGAAATTTCCTCTACACAAGGTTAGACAAGTCACTTACCTCAAACCACGCTCAATTGGTCAAGTAGTGTCACGACTCAAAATCTGTTAAAGGTCGTGATGCAGTCGGACACCACTATCAGGCAAGCCAACACTAATTAGTTAATTAAATTCCCATTTTAATATTTTTGAAATCGTAAATTTACTTCAATCTAACTAGTAAAAGATGAATTTACAGAATAATAACAATGTTTTCCAATTTCAATACTGAATATCCCATAATCATCCCAGAACCCGGTGTCACAAGTGCATGAGTATTTTTTAGGAATTTAAAATAAAATACAATAACTGTCCGTAATACAAATTTGTACAGGAAAGAAAGTACAATACTCTGAAGGAGACTCTGCTGGCTGCGGGTCGTACATAAGATGCAGCTCACCTATGTCCCTGTAATAACCGCGCCTCTGCGCCCACAAGGCCACTAGTCATATATGTACCTGCATAAAACGTGCAACAAGTGTAGTATGAGTACGTAAATCAATGCGTACGCACTAAGTGTCCCGCCAAACCTCAAAGAAGTAGTGACGAGAGGTCGAATCCGACAATTTACTGTGGCCATCAATAATATAAGGTACAGTAAATAAGTGAATGAATATGAGACAGAGTAAATATATGAAACAAACAAGTATAAAATACGTGGTACAATTTTCCTCTTTACAATTTACTCAAGCTCTCAACTAGCGAGTTCCCTCCATAACCGGAGCATATATATATATATATATATATATATAGATGTAGTGGATCTCATCAAAGAGGTGGTTGTCATAATTCAAATCAGGGAAACACCCTCAGATACACTGGCTTCTTTCCAAATGTTATGCACGATTCCATGAGGATAATGTATATATAGGAAATGCCGAGGGGTACGGCCCGATCCAACATAAAAGTAAACTATGCACTACCGAGGGTCGAACGACGCGAACCATAGATGCATCTATTAACCTGCCGAGGCGAACGGCCCGCTCCCATGAGAGTGTGGTACATAAATCATGTCGAGGTGAACAACCCGATCCCATAAGAGTAGTAGAAGAAAATACCCCGCTCGCGAATCATACGTGCAATGTGGTCAAATATAAATTTAAGGAATTTCCCGGCTCGCGGATTATACTTGCGACGCGGTCAAATATAAATTTAACATTTAAAATCATATCTCGTTCTTGATTCTTTTTAAAATAAGGAAAATTCATCTTGTAGCTCTTTAAGAAAATTACCCCGCTCGCGAAACATACATGCGACGCGGTTACACATAAATTTCTTAAGTTATTATGGTGTTCCTCAATTCTTTTCATAATATACGAAGTTCAAATGAAAACTTTTAAGTTCCCAACTTGTCCTCAATTTCAACTCATTTTGAAACATTTAATAAGCTAACTAAATCTCGCTTCCTTTCAAGGCAAGCAATAAACATAAATTCAACAACAATAGCAACAAGGCATGATGTAAGCCTAAAACTACCCGAACATATGCATAGTTAATAGCTACGTACGGACTCTCACCCCTTTGTGCGTACGTTGCCCCCACAAATAGAATCACATAATAATTTAGTTCACCTATGGGGTTAATTCCAACTTACAAGGTTAGAAAGGAGACTTATCTTGCTCCGAAATTTCATAACCAGCTCCAAAGCCGCTACGAAAATTCAAACTGATGCCCGTCGCTCCAAAACTAGTCAAATATGACGCAAATGAATCAAAGTATACTCTAAAACTCATAATTAATCATTTTATAACAATTTTCAACTTCGTTCGAAAAGTTGATAAAATCACCCTCGAGCCCATGTGCCCGGATTCCGAAACTTTTCGATGATAAACTTTACCCGTAACCTCACAAACTCAAATATATGATTTATTCCAAATTTCATGCCCAAATTTGTGGTCAAAATCCAAAATACCAAATTTTAGGTTTTTCTTCAAAATCCCAAATTTTTACAAATTTTCATGTCTATATCCGTATATAATCCTTGTATGTAACTCACAACTAGTAGAAATCACTTACCTCATGCTTGATGATGAAATCCCCTCTTCAAAAGCTCCAAATATTGCCCAAACCGTGTGAAAATGGGTGAAATGAACTCAACCCCCGTTCTTAAAACGTTCTGCACAACATAGTCACTCATCCTTCGCGTTTGCGACCAAGGTCTCGTATTCACGAAGGCAAAAATACCACTGCCCAAAATTTCTTCTTCGTGTTCGCGACCTCCTCGTCGCGTTCGTGATGGCCAGCTAACCGGCTCCTTCGCATTCGCGTTCGCGAAGGCCAACGACCTCAGGTCCATCTCCTCCATTTCCTTCTACGCGTTCGTGACTGGCCCCTCACATTCGCGTAAGTCCATCACGCATCTCTCTGCGTTCGCGAGCCCTCCTTCGTGTTCGTGAAGAAGCAAACCAGACAACAACAACAACAGTTCCAAAACAACCCGAAATGATCTAAAACCACCCCGAAGCACACTCGAGGCCCCGTCCAATCATACCAACCAGTCCTATAAAAAAACACAAACTTTCTCGAGACCTCAAATCACATCAAACAACATTGAAATCATGAATCACACCCCAATTCAAACTTAATGAACTTTGAAACTTCAACTTCTACAATCGATGCCGAAACCTATCAAATCACGTCCCATTGACCTCAAATTTTTCACACAAGTCATAAATGACATTAAGTACTTACTACAACTTCCGGAATCAGATTCCAACCCTGATATAAAAAAGTCCACTTCCGGTCAAACTTCTCAAAAAGCTTCAAATTTCTAGCTTTAGCCAAATGACTCCAAAATGTCCTACGGACCTCCAAATCCACTTCCGGATGCTCTCCCAATACCGGAATCACCATACAGAGCTATTCCCAGAGTCGGAATTCCAAACGGACCTCGATAACATTGAAATACACTTCAACCCAAATTTATGGAATTTTTTTCCAAAATGCGAACCTCCACAATAGGTGCCGAAATGCTCCTGAGGCATCCAAAATACGATCCGAACATACGCCCAAATCCAAAATCATCATACAAATCTGATGGAACCTTCAAATCCTGATTCCTAGGCCTTTTACTCTAAAATCCAATCTTAATCAATTCTTCCAACTTAAAGCTTTCGAAATGAGAATTTTGTTTTCGATCCAACTCCGAACTTCCCGAAATTGAATTCCGACCATACGAACAAGTCATAATACATGAAGTGAAGCTTCTCATGGACTCCAACCACCGAACGACGTGCTATAGCTCAAAACAATCGGTCAGGTCGTTACAAGTAGTATGCCTTTTCATCGATTTTTTGTCTCTGATCGGCTCGAATCTAGTCATATATATATATAAAATATGCATACATATTAATGCTATATTAACATATGTTATATTCATATGTTGTTGTTGCTAAAACTTAAGTATTAATATAGCTTATATATATAGTTCTATCCCAAAACCTAACCCGTCGTGATGGCGCCTATCGTGATACTAGGCAAGCAGACATTTCCAAAACACTTTCAACATTTAACAGAAATGAATTAAGACATTTAAAATAACCAGAGTTTTTCATAAAAATGGGGTAAAACCAAAACATAAGTACCGAAAAATAGCCCGACATCGGGGTGTCACTGAGTCATGAGCATCTAGATATCCAGTTTCATACAACCTGTATCTAAGTATCAATACAGAAAAGAGAGAAAACATAGAAGGAATGACAAGGTATGCAGACGCCGACAGCTACCTCGTAGTCTCCGATACTCGATCGCGCACGAACTCAATGACCTCCATGGTAAAACACACCTGGATCTGCACATGAAGTGCATGGTGTAGCATGAGTATAACCAACTCAACAAGTAACAGAAATAAATAAAGAACTGAGAAGTGTTACACCCTATATTTTCGTATGTAAAAATGCGTCGTAAGCAAACTAATGTAGGACAAAAAAATGAGATAATATTTAAAAGTATATAAAGTAAGTTAATCATGTTACCTCTGAGGTTACAAATATTGAAGATCATGAACAACAAGTACAAAGAGGGTTGGACAGTCCAGAAGCTAAAGCAATTAAATAAAACAATGTTTCATCGAAAGTCGACAAGTTGGGAATGTTATAACATGTACCTTTGGGGTGAGACTAGGGTGATTAACATGATAAAGAGATTATGTTATGATTTATATTAGTCGTATTACATCCGTGTGTTATGTTTTTAAGTCAAGCGAGTTGTGGAACAAAAGTCGATGAAAGTCATCACAAGTTACATTTATAAGTTTTACTGAAACTTTGGGTCAAATGTAACTGCAATTTTCTCCCAATATACTTAGAGTTATGGTGTGTTCCACCCATCAAATTAAAGATCTATGAGTCTATTTTCCAATTCATTAAACCATTTGTCAATACGATATCGGAGTAGAGAGATATGTGCATTTTTGCGATACTGCGCAAGCTGCTAGGTGACAAGTAGGTGTGTCACCTACTTGCTTAAATGAAAGCCCAAAAATGGGCCATTTCGGGTCGTCCAAAGAGGCCTTTTAAGGGCCTATTTTCTTCATATATTAGACTTAAAATAGAGCATAATAACCAGACATAAGCTCTGCAAAGAATCCTCCCAAAAATTTCCCACAAACCCTAATTGATTTTCTCTCCCTTTCAAGTTCCAATTGGAGGTAAAACTTAGAGTTTGAAGAACCAAGATAGGAGCTGAGTTATCCAACAAATAAGGTGAGTTTACTGCTCTCTTTCATCCATTTTTTCTTCTGTAAATTCATGGTAAGTCGTTCTATACTTGTAAGAACTCACGGGATGGTGATCGGAAGCCGTGAGTTCGAGTTATTCACTTGTAGCGGACTGTTTTGTGGACTGTTTTGTGTTGCTGTTGGGCTGCGTGTTTTATTACTATTTTGTGGAGTTTTGGAGGAGGAAGGGGGTTTATAAACACCATATAAATGTAGGGTGGTTGGCTGGTCGTTCGTCATAACATTTTCGGGTCGTTTGACACTACTACGGTGGTCGTTTTGTGTACGAAGAGATTGGGGTGTGTTGGGCTGTTTTGTAGTATTTGATGGTGTATATAGGGCTGGAAAATGATGTATATATGTTGTTATTGTTCTGTCCTTGTATTGTTGGTGTTATCTTGAAGTTGGAGGAAGGGCATATTATAGGGGAGATGCTGCCCGTTTTAATACAAAATAGGTTTGTCGTTCGTTGTGCGATAGTTGTACCTTTCGTAACTTAACGATAGTATTATTATCATTCTTGTAGATTAAGGTGCGAAGAGGTGAGTTCAACTTGGTGATTGAAAAGATTGTGATAAGGTATGTTAAGGCTAAGCCTTCCTTCATTTTGGCATGATCTCGTAGCTACATGTGTTAGTAATGAGACAAAAAGAGAAGTTCATATTCATGAATTTATTCACACTATTCTAGTCTCATAAGTTACAATAGTATTCCTTATCGAGACTCTATATTCAATTTTAGTATTGTCTTCTTCCGGTCAAGAGAGCAGCAAGCCTATATATACAGTATTACAGTATTTTCATTACCATCGAGCTATAATCGATGGGCAGGCCCCTATTGGGCAACCTCTGATCAGATGGAAAGTTATATACCGAGCCTACTGTGGCCGAGCGCCTATGAGCGAGCCCAGCATGGCCGAGATACATAGCCTAGTATGGCCGAGCGCCTATGAGCGAGCCTACTATGGCAGAGCAGTTATATATACCGAGCCTTATAAGGCCGTACAATTATTTTACTTACTATATTGAAGGAGTTGAGTCAGTATCAGCAGGTAAGTATATCTCCAGATCATCTTTGACTCCCAGTTAATTTCAGTTATCATATTATCAGTTCAGTTTCAGATTTCAGTTATTTTATTGCCTTACATACTCGGTACATTATTTCGTACTGACGTCCCTTTTTTGGGGGCGCTGCATTTCATGCGTGCAGGTTCAGACAGACAGACGGGTAGACCTCCTCAGTAGGTGTTTTCCGAGTTCCGCCTGATCGGTAAGCTCCACGTCTTTCGGAGTTGCCAGGACTAGAGTTTTGTGTACATCTTATGTATATCTGTATATATGTTATGGGTAGGTCGGGGCCCTGTTCCGATCACAGTACATCTATCAGTAGAGGCTTGTAGGCATATCCTGTTGGTTAGTGCAGTATGTTGGGTTTGTATAAATTGGTGGTTTGTCAGCTGTAGTAGCTATGACGGCCTTGTCGGCCTAGCTTTATATTGATATTTAGTTAGTGCTAGTTTCCATTCAGTTTTATATTTTGCTTCGCAAATTGTCTTGCAAGGTGGCCCCATGGCCAAAGTATGACATTATGTGTTCAGAGTCCCTTAGTCGCAATTTGGTACGCCAGGTTAGGTGAGGCACGGGGTTCTTGTCTCGCTCCTAGGTTCGGGGCGTGACAAACTTGGTATCAGAGCAGTTCTATCCTAGAGAGTCTACAAGCTGTGTCTAGTAGAGTCTTGTTTATAGATGTGTTGTGCACCACATTATATAAGCAGGGCACTACAGGGCATTTAGGAGTTAGTTACCCTTCTTTGAAATCTAAATCGTGCTATAGAACTGAGTTATAGGAAATTTGAATTAAACTTATGTGTTGTTGTTTGCATGCACAGATGACGGTGACTAGGAAGACTACGGCTAGCCAGAGGAGAGATACAGTAGTAGGTGAGGGGACCAACAGGGTGCCCCCAGTAGATGGGGCCCAGTCTGAGGCTCAAGGGGAGACCCCTACTCAGCCATTACCGGCTCCTCCACCAACTACGGAGATTCCTAGGGAAACCGCACATCCAGTTCCCCCTCCACTTCCATCAGATCAGGACTTAAGGAGTGCGGTGCATTTGTTGACACAGTTGGTAGCTACCCAGCAACATGCTAGGGCATCAGCTAGTGCAGGAACTTCTGAGGGGTCTGGGAGTTCAAGGGTCCGAGAGTTTATTGCTTTGAGTCCCCCAGAGTTCACGGGGACAGATCAGAGGGAGGACCCGCAGGATTTCATAGATCAGCTTCACAGGATCTTTCGTGTTATGCATGCCACGGAGAAAGAGGCAGTTGAGCTAGCAGCTTTTCGACTCCGAGATATAGCCATCCTTTGGTATGAGGGATGGGAGAGGTCCAGGGGACGTGATACACCTCCAGCTATTTGGGAGAATTTTTCAGATGCTTTCCTTGACCAGTACTTACCGCGGGAGATCCGACAGGCTCGAGTCGATCAGTTTCTAGCCCTCAAGCAGGGTAATATGAGTGTTCGAGAGTATAGTCTCCGTTTTGACTCATTGGCCAGATATGCACCATCCATAGTTTCTACTATGCGGGACAGGATTCACAGGTTTATAGCAGGGTTAGCCCCAGAGTTAACCGAGGCATGTGCCACCGCTGCATTGCAGGATAGTATGGATATCTCCCGGATTCAGGCATTCGCCCAGAATATAGAAAGGGGTAGGCGTCGGCAGCAGGGTACAGAGAGGGCTGAGCAAGGGCAACGTAAGAGGATGAGATTTCCCAGGTCTCAGGAGCAATCTCAGGGTAGTTATAGGACCCAGTACTTCGGACGGCCACCTAGGCCTCCGCCACCTCGGTTACAGGGTTACAGGTATGACCGCTATACTCAGTCAGGACCAGGTGAGAGCTCACGGGCATCGGGTTTGCAGCGACAACGAGGTTCTGCGCAGACATGGTCATTTCCTCCGCGGTGTGACATCTGTGGTAGAGGACACTTGGGTCAATGCCGAGCAGGTTCTGATGCTTGTTATACATGTGGGCGTCTGGGGCATATGATGCGAGATTGCCCAAATAGAGATTCTGGGGGAATGGCACAACCAGCGAGTTCAGCAACAGGATCGTCTATGTCCGTGCATCCTTCAAGGCGTGAGTCTCAGTCTTCGGTTGGTAGAGGTCGAGGCAGAGGTAGAGGTTCCAGTTCAAGTGGTAATCAGAACCGTATCTATGCTTTAGCGGGTCGACAGGACCAGGAGTCTTCACCAGACGTTGTGACAGGTATATTAACCATTTGCTCTCACGATGCTTATGCTTTGATAGACCCAGGATCTACTTTATCGTATATTACCCCATTTGTCGCGAGGAAGTTTGGTATAGTGCCTGAAATACTAAGTGATCCTTTTGCGGTATCTACACCGGTCGGAGAATCGATTATTGCTAGACGGGTTTACCGAGGTTGTACGGTGACAATTTGTAGTCGTCAGACCTCAGCTGACCTAGTTGAGCTAGAGATGATGGACTTTGATGCTATCATGGGCATGGACTGGTTGGCAGCTTGCTATGCCACAGTTGATTGCCGAGCAAAGGTAGCCAAATTTCATTTTCCGGGTGAGCCAGTCCTTGAATGGGTAGGTAATACACCAACACCCAGAGGTAGGTTTATTTCCTATCTGAAGGCGAGGAAAATGATCGCAAAAGGGTGCATTTATCATATTGTGCGAGTTAGAGATGCAGATGCTGAGATACCTACACTTCAGTCTATTCCCATAGTCAAAGAGTATGCAGATGTGTTTCCAGATGAGCTTCCAGGTATTCCTCCAGAGCGAGAGATTGATTTTAGCATCGATTTGCTTCCAGGAACTCAACCAATATCCGTCCCTCCGTATAGAATGGCACCTGCCGAATTGAAGGAGTTGAAGGAGCAGTTAAAAGATTTGCTGGAGAAAGGTTACATTAGGCCCAGTACCTCACCTTGGGGTGCACCGGTACTATTTGTGCGGAAGAAAGACGGCTCGCTGAGGATGTGTATCGATTATAGGCAGTTGAACAAGGTAACTATTAAGAATAAGTATCCACTTCCAAGGATCGATGACTTGTTTGATCAGTTGCAGGGAGCTAGATGCTTTTCCAAGATTGATTTGAGGTCGGGGTACCACCAGGTCAGAGTTCGGGAAAAAGATATTCCGAAGACAGCCTTCAGGACCCGATATGGCCACTTCGAGTTCCTTGTCATGTCCTTCGGGTTGACTAATGCACCCGCTGTATTTATGGACTTGATGAATAGCCTATTCCGGCCATTTTTAGATCTGTTCGTGATAGTATTTATTGATGATATTCTGGTTTATTCCCGTTCAGAGGATGAGCATGCGGACCACCTGCGAGCGGTACTCCAAACCCTCCGTGATCGTAAGTTGTATGCTAAGTTTTCTAAATGTGAGTTCTGGTTGAAGTCTGTAGCATTCTTGGGGCATATTGTATCAGATGAAGGGATAAAGGTGGACACTCAGAAGATTGAGGCCGTGAAATCTTGGCCTAGACCTACCACTCCGACAGAGGTTCGTAGCTTTCTAGGCTTAGCAGGATACTATCGGAGGTTCGTAGAGGGTTTTTCTTCCCTTTCGGCACCATTGACGAAGTTGACACAGAAAGAAACTAAGTTTCAATGGACAGAGGCTTGTGAGCGGAGTTTCCAAGAGCTTAAGAACAAGTTGACCTCAGCTCCAGTTCTAACACTTCCAGAGGGTCTAGAGGGTTATGCCGTGTATTGTGATGCATCAGGTGTCGGGTTAGGATGTGTCCTGATGCAACATGGGAAGGTAATTGCATATGCTTCAAGGCAGTTGAGGAAGCACGAGAGGAATTATCCGACCCACGACCTCGAGTTAGCTGCGGTTGTCCATGCACTTAAGATATGGCGGCATTATTTATATGGTGTTCATGTTGATATATTTACTGATCATAAAAGCCTACAATATATTTTCAAGCAGAAAGAGTTGAATTTGCAACAGAGGCGATGGCTTGAGTTATTGAAAGATTACGATGTTAACATTCTCTACCATCCAGGGAAAGCTAATGTTGTAGCAGATGCCTTAAGTCGCCGATCTATGGGTAGCTTAGCACATGTAGAGCCCGAGAAAAGACAATTAGCTAGAGATATTCATCAATTGGCTTCGTTGGGGGTTCGGTTAGTAGATTCTGAGGATGGTGGAGTTGTAATCCAAAACACTGCAAAATCATCCCTCATAGCTGAAGTCAAGGAAAGGCAGTACGAGGACCCAGAGTTGGTCGAGTTGAGAGAGCGAGTTCCACAGCAGAAGAAGCCATTGTTAGAGCTCAAGGGAGATGGGGTTCTCAGATACAAGGGTCGTTTGTGTGTTCCAGATGTAGCAGGGCTACGAGACAGGATTATGTCAGAGGCACATTATTCATGGTATTCCATCCACCCTGGATCGACGAAGATGTATCATGACATTAAGGATATGTACTGGTGGAATGATATGAAGAAGAACATTGCTGAGTTTGTCGCCCAATGTACTAGTTGCCAGCAAGTGAAGGTAGAACACCAGAAGCCCGGAGGGCTAATGCAGACTATAGAGATCCCGACATGGAAATGGGAGGCGATAAACATGGACTTTATCATGGGTTTACCTCGTTCTAATCGTAAGTTCGATTCCATATGGGTGATAGTCGATAGGCTCACGAAATCAGCTCACTTCCTACCGGTCAGATCTACATATACAGCAGAAGATTATGCAAAGTTATATATTAAGGAGATAGTGCGGCTACACGGAGTACCAGTTTCTATTATATCTGATCGTGGGACTCAGTTTACAGCACATTTTTGGAGGTCATTTCAGAGAGGTCTAGGGACTCAGGTGAATCTCAGCACATCTTTTCATCCACAGACTGATGGACAAGCCGAGCGCACAATTCAGACGCTCGAGGATATGTTACGAGTATGTGTGTTGGATTTTAAAAGAAGTTGGGATGAACATCTACCTCTTATCGAGTTTGCATATAATAACAGTTACCACTCCAGTATCCAGATGGCTCCGTACGAGGCTTTGTATGGGCGTAAGTGCAGATCTCCTATAGGGTGGTTTGATGTTGGAGAATCTGGGTTACATGGGCCAGACCTGGTTCAGCAGGCCATAGAGAAAGTAAAGGTTATCCGGGAGCGACTGTTGACAGCTCAGAGTCGTCAGAAGTCATATTTTGACGTGCGGCGACGAGACTTAGAGTTCAGGATTAATGACTGGGTATTCTTAAAGGTATCACCTATGAAGGGCGTGATGAGGTTTGGCAAGAAAGGAAAGCTTAGCCCACGGTATATTGGGCCTTATAGGATCATTCGGAGAGTGGGCCAACTAGCTTATGAGTTAGAGTTGCCCTCAGAATTGGAGTCTGTCCATCCGGTTTTTCACGTATCTATGCTACGGAAGTGCATTGGCGATCCTACCCGAGTGGTGCCCACGGATGATGTACAGATTACAGAGGACTTGTCATACGAGGAAATTCCAGTTGCCATCCTAGACCGACAAATTCGCAATCTACGAAATAAGGAGGTAGCTTCCGTAAAGGTTTTATGGAGGAGCAAGAATGTAGAAGAGATGACGTGGGAATCGGAGGAAGAAATGAAGTCTAAATACCCCCACCTATTTCAAAATGAAGATATGGTTCGAGATGGGACGCTACAACATAGCTCTATGTAGGCTAGCAGGTCATCAGGTAAGCTTTTATTTTTCACTTTCAATATTTATGATTTACGGTCGGTGAGGCAAATTGCTGCTATTTATAAAGATTGGCCATGTGTGGCATGCATAGTATGTTTCTGGCTACGTGCAGGTTGGTTTTAACCTAGTGTACGAAGGATACTCTGGAAAAAGTTTCCAAAGTCTCCAAGAGTAAACATTCGAGGACGAATGTTCCCAAGGGGGAGTGATGTTACACCCTATATTTTCGTATGTAAAAATGCGTCGTAAGCAAACTAATGTAGGACAAAAAAATGAGATAATATTTAAAAGTATATAAAGTAAGTTAATCATGTTACCTCTGAGGTTACAAATATTGAAGATCATGAACAACAAGTACAAAGAGGGTTGGACAGTCCAGAAGCTAAAGCAATTAAATAAAACAATGTTTCATCGAAAGTCGACAAGTTGGGAATGTTATAACATGTACCTTTGGGGTGAGACTAGGGTGATTAACATGATAAAGAGATTATGTTATGATTTATATTAGTCGTATTACATCCGTGTGTTATGTTTTTAAGTCAAGCGAGTTGTGGAACAAAAGTCGATGAAAGTCATCACAAGTTACATTCATAAGTTTTACTGAAACTTTGGGTCAAATGTAACTGCAATTTTCTCCCAATATACTTAGAGTTATGGTGTGTTCCACCCATCAAATTAAAGATCTATGAGTCTATTTTCCAATGCATTAAACCATTTGTCAATACGATATCGGAGTAGAGAGATATGTGCATTTTTACGATACTGCGCAAGCTGCTAGGTGACAAGTAGGTGTGTCACCTACTTGCTTAAATGAAAGCCCAAAAATGGGCCATTTCGGGTCGTCCAAAGAGGCCTTTTAAGGGCCTATTTTCTTCATATATTAGACTTAAAATAGAGCATAATAACCAGATATAAGCTCTGCAAAGAATCCTCCCAAAAATTTCCCACAAACCCTAATTGATTTTCTCTCCCTTTCAAGTTCCAATTGGAGGTAAAACTTAGAGTTTGAAGAACCAAGATAGGAGCTGAGTTATCCAACAAATAAGGTGAGTTTACTGCTCTCTTTCATCCATTTTTTCTTCTGTAAATTCATGGTAAGTCGTTCTATACTTGTAAGAACTCACGGGATGGTGATCGGAAGCCGTGAGTTCGAGTTATTCACTTGTAGCGGACTGTTTTGTGGACTGTTTTGTGTTGCTGTTGGGCTGCGTGTTTTATTACTATTTTGTGGAGTTTTGGAGGAGGAAGGGGGTTTATAAACACCATATAAATGTAGGGTGGTTGGCTGGTCGTTCGTCATAACATTTTCGGGTCGTTTGACACTACTACGGTGGTCGTTTTGTGTACGAAGAGATTGGGGTGTGTTGGGCTGTTTTGTAGTATTTGATGGTGTATATAGGGCTGGAAAATGATGTATATATGTTGTTATTGTTCTGTTCTTGTATTGTTGGTGTTATCTTGAAGTTGGAGGAAGGGCATATTATAGGGGAGATGCTGCCCGTTTTAATACAAAATAGGTTTGTCGTTCGTTGTGCGATAGTTGTACCTTTCGTAACTTAACGATAGTATTATTATCATTCTTGTAGATTAAGGTGCGAAGAGGTGAGTTCAACTTGGTGATTGAAAAGATTGTGATAAGGTATGTTAAGGCTAAGCCTTCCTTCATTTTGGCATGATCTCGTAGCTACATGTGTTAGTAATGAGACAAAAAGAGAAGTTCATATTCATGAATTTATTCACACTATTCTAGTCTCATAAGTTACAATAGTATTCCTTATCGAGACTCTATATTCAATTTTAGTATTGTCTTCTTCCGGTCAAGAGAGCAGCAAGCCTATATATACAGTATTACAGTATTTTCATTACCATCGAGCTATAATCGATGGGCAGGCCCCTATTGGGCAACCTCTGATCAGATGGAAAGTTATATACCGAGCCTACTGTGGCCGAGCGCCTATGAGCGAGCCCAGCATGGCCGAGATACATAGCCTAGTATGGCCGAGCGCCTATGAGCGAGCCTACTATGGCAGAGCAGTTATATATACCGAGCCTTATAAGGCCGTACAATTATTTTACTTACTATATTGAAGGAGTTGAGTCAGTATCAGCAGGTAAGTATATCTCCAGATCATCTTTGACTCCCAGTTAATTTCAGTTATCATATTATCAGTTCAGTTTCAGATTTCAGTTATTTTATTGCCTTACATACTCGGTACATTATTTCGTACTGACGTCCCTTTTTTGGGGGCGCTGCATTTCATGCGTGCAGGTTCAGACAGACAGACGGGTAGACCTCCTCAGTAGGTGTTTTCCGAGTTCCGCCTGATCGGTAAGCTCCACGTCTTTCAGAGTTGCCAGGACTAGAGTTTTGTGTACATCTTATGTATATCTGTATATATGTTATGGGTAGGTCGGGGCCCTGTTCCGATCACAGTACATCTATCAGTAGAGGCTTGTAGGCATATCCTGTCTGGTTAGTGCAGTATGTTGGGTTTGTATAAATTGGTGGTTTGTCAGCTGTAGTAGCTATGACGGCCTTGTCGGCCTAGCTTTATATTGATATTTAGTTAGTGCTAGTTTCCATTCAGTTTTATATTTTGCTTCGCAAATTGTCTTGCAAGGTGGCCCCATGGCCAAAGTATGACATTATGTGTTCAGAGTCCCTTAGTCGCAATTTGGTACGCCAGGTTAGGTGAGGCACGGGGTTCTTGTCTCGCTCCTAGGTTCGGGGCGTGACAAGAAGGTAGTAACGAGTTATACAAATACAATTCATTTCCAATAATTCCAGCAAAGAATAGGCATGCTTTTAAATCAGACAGTTCAAGTAAAATCAGTTTATACAGTTACAGTGCAGGTAATCCAGATATAGAATCTTTCAAAAATTTCACAACAATGCCAGATAACAACCAAGTGCATCAACAATGGAAAACAAGTACAGCCTCCCAGTGCAACAGACACTCAAGTCGTCACAACAGCTCAATCACTTGGCTCTCATCCCTCAATACTCACACTCATTAGGTACCTGCGCTCACTGGGGGTGTGCAGACTCTGGAAGGGCTCCTACAGCACAAATGCTATAATCTGCATGGACAACTCACGTGCTATAGTAACAATATCTAGATCCGCACGGATAACTCACGTGCTGCATGGACAACTCACATGCTATAGTATAATATCTTGATCGGCACGTACAACTTACGTGCTATAATATAATATCTCACAATAAGGCCCTCGGCCTCACTCAGTCATAAATATCTCCAGTCTCTCGGGCTCTCAATAGTCATGAAATTAGCCCAAACAACAATGATATGATACATCAATAATGAACAATAGAGACAGAGATAAAATAAACAAGTAAATTGTGACTGAGTACAAGTAACAATAAGCAGGAAGGTTCAACAGGTATCACAACCGATGGGGGTCTTTACAGCACCAACACATAGCCTAAGCATGATTTCTAACATGATTCACGGTCAAATTTCTATAGCACAGAAAGGGCATATGGCTAACAACAAGCTTATTCAACTTTCTAGTTTCACGGAATGGACCAGGTCCCAATTACCACAGTGAACGCCCACACGCCCGTCACCTAGCATGTGCGTCACCTCCAAAATACTCACATAATACAATAATCCGGGGTTTCATACCCTCAGGACCAGATTTAAAGTTGTTACTTACCTCAAACCTCGAAAATATTCTACTCTGCAATGCCTTTGCCCCTCGAATCAATCTTCAAACGCCTTGAATCTAGCCACAAGAAGTACGATATAATTAATATAGGCTAAAGGAATCAATTCCACAAGAAAAATACGAAAGTACAAGCAAAAATCCGAAATTGGTCAATCTGACAAGCAATGTTGACAACCTCATCAAAAGTAGCACCAGACACTCTCTCTCTGGTCATAAGCAATCGCAACTGAAAAGTGAGGCCATCTTTAAACCTACTGATCCTCTCCCTATCTATGGGAACCAACCAGATAGCATGACAGGCCAACTTTGAGAATCACTTCTCATTCTACGTCACAGACATATCACCCTGACGAAGCTGCTCAAACTACCTGTGTAGCTCGTCCCTGTGGGACTGAGGCACGAACTTCTCCAGGAAAAGAACGGAGAACTGCTGCCATGTTAGGGGTGCTGCGCCGACCGGCCTACGCCTCTAGTATGCCTCCCACGAACTGAAGGCAGCCAAGAGAACTAAAAAGTAGTGAACGAGACCTCAATGGTCTCTAGAATACCTGCAGTTCGGAGTATCCTCTGACACCTTCCCAAGAAACCCTGTGCAACCTCTCCCTCTACACCACTGAAAGATGGAGGCTGGATCCTCCCAAACCTATCCAATCTACGTTGCTCATCCTCGGGCATAGAAGGAACAACATAATCCTGAGCAGCGGCAACTGGCTAGGCTGGTGGTGCCCCCGGTGTCTGGAATCACTGTACCACCTGCTCTGGTGTGCGAGTGGTGGGAGTGTGAGTGCCTCCCCTGGCCTAAGAAGTGGTTGCTGCAGCCGGAATTGAAACCACCCGAGCAAGACTAGTACACATGGTCAGAATCTGAGTTAAGGCCTCCTTAAGGCCTAGAATCACGATGGGCACAGGTGGTGCCTGAGGTGGTCCCACATGCTCGTCCACAACTGGAGCCTACTCCTGAACTGGGGCAACTGGTGGGTTTGTAGGTACTGCCCCAGCGGCTGTGCGGGTTGCACCCCTGCCCCGACCACGGCCTTTACCCGACCTCGGCTTCTAGCGGCCCTGGTGGTACCGATGGTTGTCCGTCCTACCCCACAGAACGAGTCCTCACCATCTGTGAGAGAATGAAACAACAGATGTTTACAGATTCGCACGACAAGAATTCAAGAATGTGAAGTTTTTTCCTAATGGTTCTGTAGCCTCTCAAAGATAAGTACAGACGTCTCCGTACCGATCCGCAAGACTCTACTAACCCTGATCATGACTCGCGAGACCTATGTAACCTAGGCTTTGATACCAACTTATCATGACCCAAAACCTAACCCGCCGTGATAGCACCTAATGTGATACTAGGCAAGCCGACATTTCCAAAACACTTTAATCATTTAACATAAATGAATTAACACATTTAAAATAACCAGAGTTTTTCATAAAAATAGGGTAAACCCAAAACATAAGTGCGAGAAAATAGCCCGTCATCGGGGTGTCACTGAGTCATGAGCATCTAGATATCCAGTCTCATACAACCTATATCTAAGTATCAATACATTAAAGAGAGAAAACATAGAAGGAATGACTAGGTATGCAGACGCAGACAGCTACCTCGTAGTCTCCGATACTCGATCGCGCACGAACTCAATGACCTCCATGGTCAAACACACTTGGATCTGCACATGTAGTGCAGGGTGTAGCATGAGTACAACCATCTTAGCAAGTAACATAAATAAATAAAGAAATGAGAAGGTAGTAACTAGCTATACAAATACAATTCAGTTTCAATAATTCCAGCAGAGAATAGACATGCTTTTAAATCTGGCAATTCAAGTCAAATCAGTTTATACAGTTATAGTGCAGGTAATCCTGATATAGAATATTTCAAAATTTTCACAACAATTACAGATAGCAACTAAGTGCATCAACAATGGAAAACAAGTACAGCCTCCCAGGGCAACAAACATTCAACTCGTCACAACAACTCAATCATTCGGCGCTCAGCCATCAGTACTCACACTCAATAGGTACCTGCGCTCACTGGGTGTGTGCAGACTCTAGAGGAGCTCCTACAACCTAAGCGCTATAATCCGCACAGACAACTCACGTGCTATAGTATCAATAACTGGATGTGCACGAACAACTCACGTGCTGCACGGATAACTCACGTGCTATAGTATAATATCTGGATCTGCACGGATAACTCACGTGCTATAATATAATGTCTCACAATAATTCCCTAGGCCTCACTTAGTCATAAATGTCTTCAATCTCTCGGGCTCTCAATAATCATGAAATCAGCCCAAACCTATGAGTGAATGAGTCCATACTTATTTATCATTAGAAAAAGCCGGATCTAAGCATTGGCTAGGTAAGTGTCATGTAGTAAGAGGAGAGTTATTTAGCGCAGCGGGAAGGAGAAGGTAGGAATCCCTCTTTTCTACCCCTCGTTCTATGAGGATGCGCGCCTATCCAGAACGTGCAAAGTAAAATAGCGCCACAATCCGTTCGACGTACAACAATGTGTTGAACTACTTCAACAAGTTTGCGAGTGAGATATCCAGCGTCTGATATTAGTATAGCAGTATCCACAACTCCTTTACGCACTTATTTGTTGAGGAGAAACTGATCCAATTCGAAGATCTTGAGCGTCTTGCAAGGGCATCTGCTTGTCTATTTTTTTTCTTGGGACATGCTCTATGGTCACACCACCAAGCCACCCAATAAGCCTTTTTGTTTGCATAATTATAATATGGAATCAATTCAGGTAAGGCTTTTTAACTGAATAATTACCAAGGAGTTGATTGATCACCAATTTTTAATCTCCATAAGAGTTGCAACTCTTTCAAATCCACAACCATCTCAAGTCAAGTATGATATGATACATCAATAATGAACAATAGAGACTGAGATGAAATAAATAAGTAAACTATGATTGCGTACATGTAACAATAAGCAGGAAGGTTTAACATGTATCACGCCCGTTGGGGGCCTTTACAGCACCAACACATAGCCTAAGCATGATTTCTAACATTATTCACTGTCAATTTTCTATAGCACACAAAAGGCACATAGCTAACAATAAGCTTATTCAACTTTCCAATTTCAAGGAATGGACCAGATCCCAATTCCCACAGTGAACGCCCACACGCCGATCACCTAGCATGTGCGTCACCTCCAAAATACTCACATAATACAATAATCCGGGGTTTCATACCCTCAGGACCATATATAAAACTATTACTCACCTCAAACCGCACAAAAATCCTACTCCGCAATGCCTTTGCGCCTCGAATCAATCTTCAAATGCCCCGAATCTAGCAACACACATTACGATATAATTAATATAGGCTAAAGGAACCAATTCCATAAGAAAAAAACAAAATTACCAACCAAAATCCGAAATTGGTCAAAAGCCGGACCCGGGGCTACGTCTCGAAATCCGACAAAAGTCACAAAACCCGAAAGACCTTTCACTCAAGAGTCTAACCATACCAAATTTACTCCAATCCGATAAAAAAATCCCATTCAAAACCCCCAAAATCTAGCTCAAGAACACCTCATCTTCTTCCCCAATTTTTCACCCCAAATCACAAATTAGATAATAAAATTAAAGATATAATCATGGGTTTTAACCAAAACCAAGTAGGAATCACTTACCTTAATCGACACCACAAAAATCCCTTCAATAATCACCCAATTTCGTGTTCTCTAGCATAAAATATACAAAATGGGTTCAAACCCTCATTTTTTAAATTAATATTGTCTGTCAAGATTTCCTTCTTCGCGAACGCGACCGTTCTCTCGTGATCGCGTAGACCAACTCAGACTGCCTCTCAACTTAAATCTTCGCGAACGCGAAGCTTTGCAACTTAGACCTTCGCGAACACGTCCCTCACCTCACGAATGCGTAGAACAAAATATTGGGGGTCCCCACCTGCCTCACTCCCCTTCGCGAACGCGACGCCACCCACGCGTTCGTGATTACCACCTTTCCATACCTGCATGTTCGCGTCCTCTCTTTCGCGGACGCGTAGGGGAAAATCTCAGCAACTCAGAAACAATATTTGCAAACGCGAGGCTCCTCTCGCGAACGCGCAAGAGGAAACAAGAAAATATGCAGCAATAGATATCAACTATCTCACCAAGGCCAAAAATGATCCGTTAACCACCCGAAACTCGCCCGAGGCCCCCGGGACCTCAACCAAACATACCATCAAGTCCCAATACACTATACAAACTTAGTCGAATACTCAAACCACCTCAAATAACATCAAAAACATGAATCACCCTCTGAGTCAAACTTATGAACTTGAAACTTCCAATTTCTACAGCCGATACCAAAACCTATCAAATCACATCCGATTGACCCCAAATTTTGCACACAAGTCATATTCAGCATTACAGACCTACTCCAACTTCCGAAATCATAATCCGACCCAGATATCAAAAAGTCTACTCCCCGGTCAAACTTTTAAAATATTCGACTATGCGGACTTTTTCTACAAGCCTCAAATTAACAGTCCGGACACACTCCTAAGTCCAAAATCACCCAACGAAGCTAACGGAACCGACAAAACTCCATTCCGGAGTCGTCTTCACACAATTACAACTACGGTCAAAATCATAATTCTTAAGTGTCTGTTTCAGGGACTAAGTATCCCAAATCACTCCGAAACAAAAAACAAGACTTCCTAACAGATACAAATAAGAGGAAAATAGTAAATAGGGGATCAGAAATAGATACGAGGAAAATAGTAAATAGGGGATCAGGGCTAATACACTCAAAACGACCGGCCGAGTCATTACAATATATATATATATATATATATATATATATGAATGTTTTATTCTCGATTACCTTATTAGTAATTTGCTCGAATACTTCATGTAATGACCGGACTTGTCATTTTGAACATTTACGCTCCTTCCAATAATTTGAAGTCTTGAATAGTTTTATATGATGTATTATGACATATGTGAATAGTCGTGTAATGACCCGACCAGTTGTTTTGAGCTCTAGCACTTCATTTAGCGGTTTGAGATCCTGAGCAGCTTCACTTCAGGTATTATGACTTGTACGTATGGTCGAAAGTGAATTTCGGGAAGTTCAGAGTTAATTTGTGAAGAAAATTCTAATTTCGAAAGCTTTAAGTTGGAAGAATTGACTAAGGTTTGATTTTTGAGTAAACGACCTCAGAATAGGGATTGGAAGGTTCCAACAGGTTTGTATGATGATTTTGGACTTGGGCATAGATGACTCGGGAGCGTTTCAGCGCCTATTATGGAAGTTGGCATTTTTGGAAGAATTTTTTAAATTTGCGTTGATGTGCATTTCAATGTTATTGATATTCGTTTGGGATTTCAAGTCTGGGAATAGTTCTGCAAGGCGATTCTAGTATTGGGAGCGCGTCTGGATGTGGATTTGGAGGTTAGTAGGTCATTTTGAGGTCATTTGGGGAAAGTTAGAAATTTGAAGGTTTTTGAGAAGTTTGACCGGGAGTGGAATTTTTGATATCGGGGTCGGATTCCAATTCTAGAAGTTGGAGTAGGTCCGTAATGTCGAATGTGACTTGTGTGCAAAATTTGAGATCAATCGGACGTGATTTGATAGGATTCGACATTGAATATAGAAGTTTGAAGTTCTAAAGTTCATTAAGTTTGAATTGGAGGGTGATTCGTGGTTTTAGCGTTGTTTGATGTGACCTAAAGGCTCTACTAAGTTTGCCTGATGTTTTAGGACTTATTGGAATATTTTGTTGGGGTCCCGGGGTCCTTGGACGAGTTTCAGATGCTTAACGGATCGATTTTTGGACTAAGGAAAATTCTAAGGTAGCTGGTATCTGGTGTAACCGCACCTCCGAGGTTATGGACGCAGCTGGGTAGCCGCAAAAGTGGTCAAGAGGGTTGCAAAAGTGGTTCTGGATGGGTTAGGCTGGGATCGCAGATGCGGTCGAGTTCCGCAGAAGAGGGACCGCACCTGCGCACGAAGAGCCGCAGAAGCGGAGGCGCAGAAGCGCTGCCGGGCCGCATATGCGGGAAATATTGGGCTGAGCTTGAACCGCTCCTATGATAAAATTTCCGCCAGTGCAGAGCCACAGTAGCGGCTATTGGACCGCAGGTGCGAAGATCGTGGCTAGCCAGTGTTTTCTTTAAAATGAGAGTTGGGTTCAATTTCACTTCATTTTGTCCATGGGATCCGATTTTGGAGCAGGTTTGGAGTGCCATCTTCATCCTCTATTATGGAGTAAGTTACTTCTTCTCATTTTGGGGTAAATAAATGATTTATATATGGATTTAAACATGGAAATTAGTAGAAATTTGGGATTTTAAAGACAAACCTAGAAATTGGTATTCTTGGAATTTTGATCACAAATTTAGGCATGAAATTGAGAATAAATTATATGTTTGAGTACCTAGTGCTATGGGTAGTGTTTGTCTTAAAATAATTTCGGAATCCGGGCATGTGGCCCGATGGTTGCTTTATCGATTTTTCGAGCGGATTTGGAAATTGTTATAAATTGATTAATTATGAGTACTACAGTATATTTTTATTGGGTTGCATCTTATTTGACTAGTTTTGGACCGGCGGTCACCGGTTTGAGGTGTTAGGGCGGTGTTGGAGCCGATTTTGGAACGTCGGAGTGAGCTAAGTCTCTTGTCTAACTCTGTGAGGGGGAAACTACCCCTAGGTGGTATTTTTGATATGTACAACTTGTTGCGGGGACTACGTACGCACGAGGTGATGAGAGTCTGTACGTAGTTAGATTCATGTTATTGTCCGGGTAGACTTAGGTTCACACCATGTTGTACTTGTACTATAGGGATTATCCTTGCTTGTGTAATTCCTTATTTTACATTTCTACTTGAAACTAGACTTGTTATTGTACTTCACGATTTCATGATTTGTCACCGAATAACTTTACTCCTCCTACGGCATGTTTCTGTGATATATATATATATATATATATATATACACACACTCCATTGAAAAGTTTTTGTTAAAGAAATTACAACTCACACGTTTATTCATGAGTGGGGTCAAGTACCCGTCAAATCTTCTTATTCTAATGGAATTGGGTCGTTCGTCTCGGTAAGATTATGTATTTCACTCTTATGGGTTCGGGCCAATCGCCTCGGCAGGATTTATGCACCACACTCTCATGGGAGCGGGCTATTCGCCTCGACTGTTTAATAGATGTATCTATGGTTCGGCCGTTCAACCCTCGGCAGTGCACAATTTAAATTCTTATGTTGGATAGGGCCTTATGCCTCGGCATTTCCTATATCATATCCTCATGGATTCGTGTGCAATATTTGGCAAAAAGCCAGTATATCTGTGAGTTTTCCCGATTTGAGTTATGACGATCTATTTGATGAGATCCACTATATATATATATATATATATATATATATATATATATATATATATATATATATATATATATGCTCCGATGAAGGAGGTAATTTCTAATGGAGAGCTTGAGTTCCTCGTAAAGAGGGGTAATTTATACCATATGATTTATTATTTGTTTACCTTGTTTATTTACTCCGCCTCATATTTACTTATCTCTTTACTGTACCTAATGTTATTGGACCACTGGTGAGTGTCTATGTCGACCCCTCGTCGCGACTCCTCCGGGATTAGGCTAGATACTTACTGGGTACAGGTTGATTACATACTCATGCTACACTTCCTGCACAATTTTATGCAGGTACATATGTGACTAGTAGCCTTGTGAGAGTAGAGGCGTGTATGCATGCGGGGACTTACATGAGCTGCATTCCACATTATGACCCGCAACCGGCAGAGTCTCCTTCAGAGTATTTATATTTCTCCTCTCCAAATTTGTATTCCGAACAGATGTTGTATTTTATTTTATATTCCTAGTTGATGCTCATGCACTCGTGACACCGGGTTTTTGGGGTGATTATGAGTTTTTCTGTATTGAACTTTTTAAAAATATTATCATTTACTATGTAAATTCCATCTTCTACTATTTAATAGAAGGAAACATATGATTTTAAAATATTAAAATGAGAACCAAATTGAGTATTTATTGTTGGCTTGCCTGACAGCAGTGTCCGGTGCAATCATGGCATTTAATAGATTTTGGGTCGTGACACGTCGATTTTGATTTCCAAGTGTTTCAGGACTAGTTCGGAATAATATATTCCATGTTGGAAGCCTTAAGTTGAAAGAGTTGACCAAATTTGACTTTTTGTATTCGACTTCGGATCAAAATTTTGATAATTCCGTTAGTACCGGATGGTGATTTTGGACTTGAGTGTATGCCCGGATTTGCATTTGGATAGGTCTAGAAGGTTTCTGCACTAATTGGCGAAAGTTGGAAATATTAAGTGGAAAAGGTGTTTTAATTTTCACAACACCTACCTTTGAACGGGTATATATCTCATAATGTGAAGATACTTTATATGAATTTCGTAACTAGAGTGTAGCCCTTTGAGTTCTAGTTTCTAACGTATCAAGTCGTTCGTCATTTGGACATTCCTACTAAAAGTTATGATCAAATTACCAAGTGAGGGTCACTTCGCCATACCGGGCGCGGATCCTGTCTTCTCTTGCATGTAGTGGACAGCGTAGTGAGTGTCTCTTCGCCAGACCGGGCACGGGTCGGATCCAACTCTTTTTAAGCCATTTCGGGGATAATTTTTCCTATTTCATTTGGACGAATTATTGAGCTCTTGTCCACTCTCTCAAGACCACCAACTCCCCTCTTCTTCAAGGTAAGCAATCCCACTTTATCTTGGTGTGAAATTCCATCATTTCTACACTAGTATTGATGAAATCTACATATAAAATACTTAGATCTTCAAGAAATTTCTTCAAGAACTCAAAGGAGGGTTTTGAAAGACTTCTTCCAAAAGGTAATACTACACCATTAGACATACATGTATGGATATATAATGGGAATATGAGTATGAATTAAGTATTAGAATTTATGGTATGGTGATTGGAAGACATATGTTCCCAATTTAAATACATAATCATTGTAGAGATTGAAAGGTGATTGTTTGATGGACTTTTATTGACTGGGTGTGGATGGATGGTCATGTATGTGATGTTGGAAGTTATGAATTTTTTATGAATAAAGATGGGATAAATTATTGGTAAATGGTAGTAGTTCGATGAACTAATTCTATTGTTAAGATATGTAGAGATTCATGCCTACTAGGTATTTGATAAAATGCCTAAATGACCTAAAAACCTGGAAATTTTACTAATATTGGTCCAATAGAATTATGTTGATGTGGATCGAAGTTGTAAGAGTAGTTGGAGGTTTTAATATCACTAAAGAGTTGAATCAAGAAAGCTCAAGTTGTAGCGATTTTGTCGAAGCATTTTCAAGGAAATATTCATCTGGATTCGAGCCATTCAGAGTTCGATAATCGCGGAAAAAGGCTTTCCAGTGGATTGAGTTGCCTGAGGTAAGTATCTTGCCTAACTTTGAGTGGGGAAAATACTCCTTAGGCATTAAGTCTTATGTGTAAATTGTGTAATTAAAAACCATGTACATGAGGTGACGAGTACATACTTGATTTATATGTGCAAATTATATTGGTTAAAATCTTTAAACGCCCTTATGTATTAAATTAGAAATTATTGGCACTTATTAAATCCCCTATTTGTCATGCCTAAATCCTAGTTTTTTGGATTCGTTTTTATATGATGATTTGGTATGATTGCCAGATGATTTGGTATGATTGCCACCATGATTTTATGTGAAATATTATTTTTTTGAGTTGTTCATTCCCGGATATTTTGTTAAGATGTTGTGCACATTCTGGTCGAGCCATGGGCTCCTTATTGTGGAAAATAGTGTATTGTATATTTCTATGGCAAGTTGTAATATTTGAGCACTTGATGTGCAATCTGTGATATTTTGTAATATTTGAGCACGTGAGGTGCAATTTATGAGATGTTGTGTTATTGGGACGTGATATTGTTGGGAGTTGTGTTCTGGTATTTGCACGAGGTAATGTACTATTACTATTGATTTATGCACATGCGGCGTGACAAGGCGGGCTCTATATATATATATATATATATATATGTGTGTGTGTGTGTGTGTGTGTGTGTGTGTGTGTGTGTGTGTGTGTGTGTATGTGTGTTGGGGGGGAGGGGGTTTGCGCATGGGGCGAGACAAGGTGGAAATATTATTATGCGCGTGCGGCGATACAATGTGGGAAATCTACTTTATTATTGCACACGTCGAGAAAAGGTAGGCTAGGTTGGGAATTGAATTGTGATGACTTGTGATGGCCTAGGGGCATTATTGTTCTTGCATATTTACTTTGCGAATACGAGGTAGTAACTCGGGAGATCCCTCTGTCTTGCATATTTACTTTTGGGACTACGAGGAGGTACCTCGTGAGATCCCCTGTTGAGCATTTACTTTTGGGACTACGAGACGG
Organism: Nicotiana tomentosiformis; assembly: GCF_000390325.3. NCBI lineage: Eukaryota > Viridiplantae > Streptophyta > Magnoliopsida > Solanales > Solanaceae > Nicotiana > Nicotiana tomentosiformis. The sequence continues at coordinate 92,708,012 of NC_090819.1, read as the reverse complement.
TATTTCGGGAGTGCCCTTTTGTTGACATCTCTCTATAATTGTACTTGTCTTTTGTTATTTTTTATTTCCGTGATAGGTAAATCCTTGTTTTCTTCCGTGATGTATTATTTGATTTTACTATGTGTTTGTATTCCTTATTGTATTGTGTTGGCTTGGGCATTTTTTAGTACGAGACTCCGAAGATTTATATTCCTGGTTTTTACCGATTTTTCGATGACTGAGTTATTTTAAATAAAAGAAGTCACTATTATGTTTTAAATTAATAAGTTTTACATCCAAATCAATAGATTATATGATGTTTTATTTACATTGAAATGTCATTTTTCCTTCACTCAAACTATTTCTAAAATAAACTCATTTCTTTGTTGAATTCTTACGTGGTTTAAAAATTTGTAACTTTACTTTATTGAAAATAAATTAATCGTACGGATTTTATGTATTGACATATTTGCACGAGAGTTGTCAGTGCGGCCTTGATAGAGATACGGACACGAGGTGCCGTAAAAATATGAAAGGGGGCTGAGAACCATTTTTTATGATTTTCATATGAGATATTTATTTGGAAGAGTTTTATATTCGAAGCATACTTATTTGAAGAAATATATTTGGATGGTGTTTCTTCGAAAGAATTGAATGTGAAAGATTTATATTTGAAAGACTTGTTTAATTGGTTGTACTTGTGTTTTTCTTATTCGTCTGAGTAATAATTATGGTGTTCTTGCTACCTTACTGTTTATATCACTAGTTGATTATCGTTGTTATCAGTGCTATTTATTTTCGATTGTTTTTGTATGGCACGAGTTATTTGACTAGTGAGTGTCTTGACTGTACCTCGTCACTACCCCCACATAGGTTAGTCTTGATACTTACTGGGTACCGACTGTGGTGTACTCACACTACACTTCTGCACATTTTGTTTTGTGCAGAGCCAGGTAATGTGGAGTCAGTTGACCGCTCGCTAGCAGTACAGATCTTGATGTGGGGACTAAAGGTAAACTTGTTGTTGCGTTCGCAGACTTCGGAGTCGCCTTCTAATATTGTACTTGCACTGTTTTATCTCTACTTCAAAACAGTTGTGTTTATAGGATATCTAGTAACTCAGTAGAGCTTATGACTTGTACTATCGGGTTATGAGATTTCAAGTATTGTATAGAGATTTCTACTTCGCATTTGTCAGTCATTATTTAATATTGTAATTATTTCGGTGAACGTTAGGCTTACCTAGTTCCTAAGACTAGATGCCATCACGACATCCTACGGAAGGAGATTTGGGTCTTGACAAGTTGGTATCAGAGCCTAGGTTACATAGGTCTCATGAGTCATGAACAGGTTTAGTAGAGTCTTGCCGATCCGTACAGAGACGTCTGTATATATCTTCAAGAGTTTGGCTAACCCTTAGAAAAATTTCACTTTTTTGTATTCTGTTGTGCGAATTGTTGATTCCGAAAACTAAATTTCTGTTATTTTATTCTCTCAAAAATGGTGAGTACACATACTACCGAATCGGACGGTCAGCCACCAGTGCGACCAGCTAGAGGCCAGGGCCGTGGTAGAGGCCGGGGCTGAGGTAGAGGTCGAGGAATAGCTCATGCAGCAGTTGGAGCAGCACCTGTAGTACCACCAGTTGTTTCAGCTCAGGAGAAGATTCCGGTTACAGTTGAGCCGGCAGGACCAGCTCAGGCACCAGCTGCACCTATTGTGCTTCCAGGCCTTCAGGAGGCTCTGGCCCAGATATTGACAGTTTGCACTGGTCTTGCTCAGGCGGTTTCGGCTCAGGTCGCACCTGCCACTTCTCCAGATCAGGTAGTGCAGGGACTTCAGATACCCGGGGCAATATCACTCTAGTCAGTTGCAACTGCTCAGGCCCCGGTAGTCCCCGTTATGGCAGATGATTAGTAGAGGGGACTTGAGAGATTTGGGAGGCTTCGACCTCCATCATTTAGCGGTGCTGAGTCAGAGGATGCTCAGGGTTTTCTGGATAAGTGCCAGCGGATGCTTCAGATAGCGTGTATTTTGGAGATCAATGGGGTCTCGTTCACTACTTTTTAGTTTTCTGGGGCTACCTTCAGATGGTGGGAGGCCTATGAGAGGCGCAATCCTATCGGTGTAGTACCACATACATGGCAGGAATTCTCTGTACTCTTTTTGGAGAAGTTTGTGCTGCAGTCTCGCAAAGAGGAGCTGGGCAGACAGTTTGAACAGTTACATCAGGATGGCATGTCTGTGACGCAGTACGAGATGAGATTTTCTCAGTTGGCTCATCATGCAGTTTGGTTGGTTACCACTGATAGGGAAAGGATTAGGACATTCATTGATGGTATCACATATTAGCTGCGGTTACTTATGACCCGGGAGAGAGTATCTGGTGCTACTTTTGAGGAGGTTGTTGACTTTGCTCGTGATATTGAAATGGTTCACAGCCAGGAGCGGGTAGAAAGTGAGGCCAAGAGGCTTCGAGGTCAGGGTTGATTTTGCGGTGTTCCTTCTGGGGGTCAGTTTCACCAAGGTAGAGGTCGTCCTTTCAGACATGCTCAGACGGCTCGTCTAGTTCACTGTGGTGCATCATCCATCCATGGTTCAAACAGTTCTCATCAGGGTCAGAGATTGTCCTAGACTCCGAACAGATGTAACTCAGCGGCGCATTAGGGCGAGTTAAGGGCGCCCAAGAGGGGGACACCTGGCCCATTGATATAATTGCTATGAATTGGTTGAGGCCATTACACTAAATGGTGTCATTACAGGTATGATCCATATTTGTTGTAAAAGGATAACTCTCCTTAATTTGATTCGGTTCTGGATATCGAGACGAGTTGTAACGACCCGACCGGTCATTTTGAGTATTATAACCTTGTTCCCCATTTATTGCTCAAGTTATGCTTTACAGTTATTTTATGACTTACCGTGTTATTTAGTACAGGTCCGGAAGGTTTTCGGAGTGAAATGAGACACTTAGTCTCATAATTGAAAACATAAGTTGGAAAAATTGAGTGAATATTGACTTATGTGTAAACGACCTCGAATTCGAATTCTGATGATTCAAATAGTTCCGTATGGTGATTTTGGACTTAGGAGCGTGTCCGAAAAATTATTTGCAGGTCCGTAGTGAAACTAGGCTTGAAATGGCGAAAGTCGAATTTTTAGGAAGTTTTACAGGGGGTTGACTTTTTTATATCGTGGTTTGATTCCGATTATAAAAATTTGAATACCTCTGCAAAATTTGAGGTCAATCGGACTTGATTTGATAGGTTTTGGCATTGTTTTTTGGAATTTTAAATTTCAAAGTTCATCAGGCTTGAATTGGGTATGATTCGTGATTTGAGGGTTCGACTAAGTTCGTATCATGTTTTAGGAGTTGTTGGTATATTTGGTTGAGGTCTCGGGGGCCTTGGGTGAGTTTTGGACGACTAATAGATAAATTTTGGACTATGCATTCCAACTGAAGAATGCTGGTTTTCTGTTACTCGTTTCCTTCTACGCGATCACGTGAGAAGGTCCGCGATCGCATAGACTTGTTTGGGCAGAGGTGAGATTGTTCTGTGCGATCGCGTGAAGGCAAGCGCAATCCCGTGGTTCTGGACAAAGTGTGCTTTGCGAAGGCGTGGCTAAAGCCGCGTTCGTGTAGAAGAAATAGGGCAGTCGGGGGCTGCGCGCTTAATTCTTCGCGATCGCGTGGGCAAGTGTGTGATCGCATAGGCCTTAGAGTGCTGCGCTTTTCAATCACGTGAATGATCATGCAATTGCGTAGGGTAAATATTTTGGGGCAGTTTTGTTGTTCTTCGCGTTTGCGTAGAGGAGTCCGCAATCGCATAAGGTGAATTCTAGGCACTCGCGTTTGTGCTTTGCAAACGCGAGGCTCCTTCTGCGTTTGCGATGAAGGCATATCTGGGCTGAATTAAAAGTCCCAAAACGGGGGTTTTGAGTTCATAACACAAAATTGAATTGGGAGCTCGGTAGAAGGCGATTTTTGGAGAGATTCTTGCATGGGTGTTTGGGGTAAGTGATTCTTATCGAGTTTTGGTTAATATCCATGATTATTCCTTTGAATCCATCATTTAATGGGTGAATTAAGTTGAAAAATTTAGAAAACCCTCGTGGTTTAATTTGAAAATTTGAGGGTCGAGTTGAGGTCGGATTTTGGTAAAATTTTTATGGTTACACTCGTGGTTGAATTGCCTTCCAAATTTTGTAACTTTTGTCGGGTTCCGATAGTGGGTCCCACGGGCGATTTTTGAGAAAAATTCAGGATTGTTATGTGAAATTAGTATTTTCTTATGGAATTAATTCCAATAAAATTTATTGACTGAATCGAATTATTTGTGGCTAGATTCGAGGCGTTTGGAGGCCAATTCACGAGGCAAAGACATTGCAGAATACAGAATTACACGATTTGAGGTAAGTAACAGTTCTAAATTTGGTCCTGAGGGTATGAAACCCATGATTATGTGTTATGTGATTAGCTTTGAGGTGACGAACATGCTAGGTGACGGGCGAGTGGGCGTGTAGGAATTGTGACTTGGTCAAATTCCATGGAATTGTGTAGTTGAATAATTTATTCATACCAGTACATTCTCTATGTGTTAGAGAAAATTGAGCTGAGACTCATATTAAAAATCATGCTTAGACATATGTTGTTATTATTGGTACCCACTGGGGTCATTTCTGTGGTTGAATTATATGTTCAAATTGTAATTTCACACTCAGTCATGTTTATTCATTTCATATCATATCTCAGTCTCTGTTACTATTTATTAATACATCATATTATCATTTTGGGTTGATTATCATGATTTTTGAGAGCCCGAGAGACTGGAGAGGTTTATGACTGAGTGAGGCCGAGGGCCTAATTGTGAGGATATTTATGGGATCGTGGTACACGCCACAACATGTTTCATTGATTTATGCCATGGTTGGCTTGATATATCGCTTGGGATGAAGGAGCCCCTTCGGAGTATGTACACACCCCCAGTGAGCGCAGGTATCTACTGAGTGCCGAGTACGAGTGCCGAGTGGTGAGTGACTGTGAGGAATGAGTGACTGTGATGAAGGAGTGACTGTGAGGAAAGAGTGACTGTGAGGAAAGAGTGATTGTGCGGCTGGAATGAATGGGAGGACTGGGTGGCTGTTACTCTGAGAGGAAGCTTTGATTTCATTATTTACTGCATTTCCCTGTCATATATCACTATTTTGGAAATTTTGGAAAAACATTATTTTCTGTTTCGATCAAACTTGATATGTAATTTCAGTGAAATCTTAAATGTTGAACTTGAGAGCATGCCTACTCTTTTATATTAGAAAGTACTATATTTGGACTTAGCTGAGAAGCTCGTCAATACTTTCAGTTCTTTATTTATTATTGTCACTTACTGACTTGGTTGTACTCATACTACACCCTGCACTTTGTGTGCAGATCCAGGTGATCCCAGATACAGTGGATGTTGATTCTTTCACATAGTTGATTTTTCGGAGATTCAGAGGTAGCTGCCATGATTCGCATACCTTGTTTCTCCTTACCTATCCTTTTGTTTATTGTATTTGGTCTCCAGACTTGTAATATATAGATGCCCATGTACTCATTGACACCAGGTTTTGGGAGTGTTTGTATCGGTATTTGCTAGACTTGTGGATTGTGTTTAAATATTATATTTTCAAACTTAAAAGAAATTGTGGTTTATTGAGGTTTTCGGCTTGCCTAGTATCTAGATATGCGCCATCAAGACAAGTTAGCATTTTGGGTCGTGCCAAGTTGGTATCAGAGCGTAGGTTACATAGGTCTCACGAGTCATGAACAAGTTTAGTATAGTCTTGCGGATCGGTACAGAGACGTAGGTACTTATATTCGGGAGGCTGCCTAACCCTTAGGAAAATTTTACTTTCTTGTATTCTGTCATATGATTTGTTGATTCTGGAAACTAAATATTTGTTATTGTATTCTCTCAGAAATGGTGAGGACACTTACTACCGAATCGGACGGTCCGCCACAAGTGCGACCAGCTAGAGGCCGGGGCCGAGGTAGAGGTCGAGGTATAGCTCGCGCAGTAGTTGGAGCAGCACCTATAGTACCACCAGTTGCTCCAGCTCAGAAGCAGATTCCGATTGCAGTTGAGCCGTCACGACCATCTCAGCCACCAGCTTCACCTATTGTGCTTCCAGGCCTTCAGGAGTCTCTGACCGAGATATTGACAGTTTGCACAGGTCTTGCTCAAGTGGTTTCGGCTCAGGCCGCACCTGCCACTTCTCCAGATAAGGTAGTGCAGCGATTTCAGATACCGGGGGAAATATCAGTCCATCCAGTTGCAACTGTTCAGGCCCCGGTAGTCCCCGTTATGGCAGATGATGAGTAGAGGAAACTTGAGAGATTTAGGAGGCTTCGACCTCCATCATTTAGCAGTGCTGAGTCAGAGGATGCTCAGGGTTTTCTGGATAAGTTCCAATGGATGCTTCAGACAGCGGGTATTTTAGAGACCAGTGGGGTCTCGTTCACTTCTTTTCATTTTTTTGGGGCTGCCTTCAGATGGTGGGAGGCCTATAAGAGGCGCAGGCCTATTAGTGTAGTACCACTTACTTGGCAGGAATTCTCTATTTTCTTTATGGAGAAGTTTGTGCTACAGTTTCGCAGAGAGGAGCTGTGCAGACAGTTTGAACATTTACATAAGGATGGCAAGTCTGTGACGCAGTACGAGATGAGATTTTCTGAGTCGGCTCGTCATGCAGTTTGGTTGGTTACCACTGACAGGGAAAGGATTAGGAGATTAATTGATGGGCTCACATATCAGTTGCGGTTACTTATGACTCGAGAGAAAGTATATGGTGCTACTTTTGATGAGGTTGTTAACATTGATTGTCAGATTGAGATGTTTTGCGGCTAGGAGCGGGTAGAAAGGGAGGCCAAGAGGCCTCAGGGTCAGGGTGGATTTAGCGGTATTTCTTCAGACACCATGGTAGAGGTCGTCCTTTCTGACATGCTTAGATGGCTCATCCAGTTAACCGTGGTGCATCATCCAGCCATGGTTCATATAGTTCTCATCAGTATCGGTATTTGCGAGACTTGTGGATTGTGTTTAAATATTATATTGTCAAACTTAAAAGAAATTGTGGTTTATTGAGGTTTTCGGCTTGCCTAGTATCAATATAGGCACCATCAGGACAAGTTAGAATTTTGGGTCGTGACAAGTTGGTATCAAAGCCTAGGCTACATAGGTCTTACGAGTCATAAACAGGTTTAGTATAGTCTTGTGCATCGGTACGGAGACGTATGTACTTATCTTCGAGAGGCTGCCTAACCCTTAGGAAAATTTCTCTTTCTTGTATTTTGTCGTGCGATTTGTTGATTCCGAAAACTAAATTTTTGTTATTCTATTCTCTCAGAAATGGTGAGGACACTTACTACCGAAACGGACGGTCAGCCACCAGTGCGACCAGCTAGAGGCCTAGGCCATGGTATAGCCCGGGGCCGAGGTAGAGGTCGAGGTATAGCTCATGCAGTAGTTGGAGCAGCACCCGTAGTACCACCAGTTGCTTCAGCTCAGAAGCAGATTCTGGTTTCAGTTGAGCCGGCAGGACCATCTCAGCCACCAGCTTCACCTATTGTACTTCCAGGCCTTTAGGAGGCTCCAACCCAGATATTGACAGTTTGCACAGGTCTTGCTCAAGTGGTTTCGGCTCAGGCCGCACCTGCTACTTCTCCAGATCAGGTAGTGCAGGGACTTCAGATACAGGGGGCAATATCAGTCCATCCAGTTGCAACTGCTCAGGCCCCGGTAGTCCCCGTTATGGCAGATGATGAGTAGATGAAACTTGAGAGATTTGGGAGGCTTCGACCTTCATCATTTAGCGGTGCGGAGTCAGAGGATGCTCAACGTTTTTTGTATAAGTTCCAGCGGATGCTTCAGACAGCGGGTATTTTGGAGACCAGTGGGGTCTCGTTCACTACTTTTCATTTTTTTGGGGCTGCCTTCAGATGGTAGGAGGCCTATGAGAGGCGCAGGCCTATCAGTGCAGTACCACTTACGTGGCAGGAATTCTCTATTTTCTTTTTAGAGAAGTTTGTGCTACAGTCTCGCATAGAGGAGCTCTGCAGACAGTTTGAACAGTTATATAAGGATGACATGTCTGTGACGCAGTACGAGATGTGATTTTCTGAGTTGGCTCGTCATGCAGTTTCGTTGGTTGCCACTGATAGGGAAAGGATTAGGAGATTAATTGATGGCCTCACATATCAGCTGCGGTTACTTATGACTCAAGATAGAGTATCTGGTGCTACTTTTGATGAGGTTGTTGACATTGATTGTCAGATTGAGATGGTTCGCAGCTAGGAGCGGGTAGAAAGGGAGGCCAAGAGGCCTCAGGGTCAGGGTGGATTTAGCGGTATTCCTTCTGGGGGTCAGTTCCACCAAGGTAGAGGTCATCCTTTCTGACATGCTCAGAAGGCTCATCCAGTTAACCGTGGTGTATCATCCAGCCATGTTTCATATAGTTCTTATCAGGGTCATCCATCTCTCTCGGTGCCTTTCCAAGCCATAGTTCATCTTGTGCCCCTTCAATTCAGGGTTCATTTACACTGGGTGCTTCTAGGAGTTATTCTGGTTCTCGGTGCCCGATTCAGTCCACAGCACCACCAGTACTGGGGAGCTGCTTTGAGTGTAGAGGATTTGGGTATATGTGGAAACAATGTCCTCATCGTTCGGGAGGTCCAGTGTAGGAGAGAAGTTAGACTACGACTTCAACACCAGTTACTTCACCACCCGCCCAGCCAGCTAGGGTGAAGGTCAGTTAGCTAGGGGTCGCTCGACAGGGGGATGTCCATCATGTGGCGGTCAGGCCCGATTCTATGCTTTTCCTGCCAGGACAGATATCGTTGCCTCAGATGTAGTGATCACACGTATTATCTCAGTATGCCACAGGTAAGCTTTTATATTATTTGACCTTGGTTCTACTTATTCATATATATTATCCTACTTTACTCATTATCTGAATATGCCCCATGAGTCCTTAGTTTCACCTGTTCGTGTACTTAGGTGAATTTTAGGTAGTCGAGTTTGTGCTTCGCGAACGTGAGGCTCCTTCCGCGTTCGCGATGAAGGCATATCTGGGCAAAATTAAAAGTCCCAAAATAGGAGTTTTGAGTTCATAACACAAAATTGAATTGGGAGCTTGGTAGAAGGCGATTTTTGGAGAGATTCTTGCATGGGTGTTTGGGGTAAGTGATTCTTATCCAGTTTTGGTTAATTTCCATGGTTATGCCTTTGAATCCATCATTTAATGGGTGAATTAAGTTGAAAAATTTAAAAACCCTCTTGGTTTAATTTGAAGATTGGAGGGTTGAGTTGAGGTCGGATTTTGGTAAAATTGGTATGGTTAGACTTGTGGTTGAATGGGCTTTCGGATTTTATAACTTTTGTCTGGTTCCGAGTCGTGGGCCCCACGGGCAATTTTTGAGCTAAATTTTGGATTTTTATAGGAAATTAGTATTTACTTATGGAATTAATTCCAATAAATTTTATTAACTGAATCGAATTATTTGTGGCTAGATTCGAGGCGTTTGGAGGCCAATTCACGAGGCAAAGACATTGCATAATAAAGAATTACACGGTTTGAGGTAAGTAACAGTTCTAAACTTTGTCTTGAGGGTATGAAATCCCGATTTATGTGTTATGTGATTGGTTTTGAGGTGACACACATGCTAGGTAACGGGCGTGTGGGCGTGCACCGTAGGAATTGTGTAGTTGAATAATATGTTGAAACCAGTACATTCTCTCTGTGTTAGAGAAAATTGAGTTGAGACTCGTATTAAAAATCATGCTTAGACATATGTTGCTATTATTGGTACCCACTAGGGTCAATTTTGTGGTTGAATTATATGTTCAAAATGTAATTTCACACTCAATCATGTTTATTCATTTCATATCATATCTCAGTTTCTCTTACTATTTATTAATACATCATATTATCATTTTGGGTTGATTATCATGATTTCAGAGATCCCAAGAGACTGGAGAGGTTAATGACTGAGTGAGGCCGAGGGCCTTATTGTGAGGATATTTATGGGATCCTACTGCATGCCACATAATGTTTCATTGATATATGCCATGATTGACTTGATATAGCGCTTGGGCTGAAGAAGCCCCTCCGGAGTCTGTACACACCCCCAGTGAGCACATGTACCTACTGATTGTGAGTGTCGAGTGCGTATGTTGAGTGCCGAGTGATGAGTGACTGTGAGGAATGAGCGACTATGAGAAAGGAGTGACTATGAGATTGGAATGAATGGGAGGACTGAGTGACTATTACTCTGAGAGGGAGGCCAAGAGGCCTCAGGGTCAGGGTGGATTTAGCGGTATTCCTTCTGGGGGTCAGTTCCACCAAGGTAGAGGTCATCCTTTCTGACATGCTCAGAAGGCTCATCCAGTTAACCGTGGTGTATCATCCAGCCATGTTTCATATAGTTCTTATCAGGGTCATCCATCTCTCTCGGTGCCTTTCCAAGCCATAGTTCATCTTGTGCCCCTTCAATTCAGGGTTCATTTACACTGGGTGCTTCTAGGAGTTATTCTGGTTCTCGGTGCCCGATTCAGTCCACAGCACCACCAGTACTGGGGAGCTGCTTTGAGTGTAGAGGATTTGGGTATATGTGGAAACAATGTCCTCATCGTTCGGGAGGTCCAGTGTAGGAGAGAAGTTAGACTACGACTTCAACACCAGTTACTTCACCACCCGCCCAGCCAGCTAGGGTGAAGGTCAGTTAGCTAGGGGTCGCTCGACAGGGGGATGTCCATCATGTGGCGGTCAGGCCCGATTCTATGCTTTTCCTGCCAGGACAGATATCGTTGCCTCAGATGTAGTGATCACACGTATTATCTCAGTATGCCACAGGTAAGCTTTTATATTATTTGACCTTGGTTCTACTTATTCATATATATTATCCTACTTTACTCATTATCTGAATATGCCCCATGAGTCCTTAGTTTCACCTGTTCGTGTACTTAGGTGAATTTTAGGTAGTCGAGTTTGTGCTTCGCGAACGTGAGGCTCCTTCCGCGTTCGCGATGAAGGCATATCTGGGCAAAATTAAAAGTCCCAAAATAGGAGTTTTGAGTTCATAACACAAAATTGAATTGGGAGCTTGGTAGAAGGCGATTTTTGGAGAGATTCTTGCATGGGTGTTTGGGGTAAGTGATTCTTATCCAGTTTTGGTTAATTTCCATGGTTATGCCTTTGAATCCATCATTTAATGGGTGAATTAAGTTGAAAAATTTAAAAACCCTCTTGGTTTAATTTGAAGATTGGAGGGTTGAGTTGAGGTCGGATTTTGGTAAAATTGGTATGGTTAGACTTGTGGTTGAATGGGCTTTCGGATTTTATAACTTTTGTCTGGTTCCGAGTCGTGGGCCCCACGGGCAATTTTTGAGCTAAATTTTGGATTTTTATAGGAAATTAGTATTTACTTATGGAATTAATTCCAATAAATTTTATTAACTGAATCGAATTATTTGTGGCTAGATTCGAGGCGTTTGGAGGCCAATTCACGAGGCAAAGACATTGCATAATAAAGAATTACACGGTTTGAGGTAAGTAACAGTTCTAAACTTTGTCTTGAGGGTATGAAATCCCGATTTATGTGTTATGTGATTGGTTTTGAGGTGACACACATGCTAGGTAACGGGCGTGTGGGCGTGCACCGTAGGAATTGTGTAGTTGAATAATATGTTGAAACCAGTACATTCTCTCTGTGTTAGAGAAAATTGAGTTGAGACTCGTATTAAAAATCATGCTTAGACATATGTTGCTATTATTGGTACCCACTAGGGTCAATTTTGTGGTTGAATTATATGTTCAAAATGTAATTTCACACTCAATCATGTTTATTCATTTCATATCATATCTCAGTTTCTCTTACTATTTATTAATACATCATATTATCATTTTGGGTTGATTATCATGATTTCAGAGATCCCAAGAGACTGGAGAGGTTAATGACTGAGTGAGGCCGAGGGCCTTATTGTGAGGATATTTATGGGATCCTACTGCATGCCACATAATGTTTCATTGATATATGCCATGATTGACTTGATATAGCGCTTGGGCTGAAGAAGCCCCTCCGGAGTCTGTACACACCCCCAGTGAGCACATGTACCTACTGATTGTGAGTGTCGAGTGCGTATGTTGAGTGCCGAGTGATGAGTGACTGTGAGGAATGAGCGACTATGAGAAAGGAGTGACTATGAGATTGGAATGAATGGGAGGACTGAGTGACTATTACTCTGAGAGGATGCATTGATTTCATTATTTGCTGCATTTCAGTTGTCATATATCACTATTTTTGATATTCTCAGAAAAACATTATTTTTTGTTTCGGTCAAACTTGATATGAAATTTCAGTGAAATCTTAAATGTTGAACTTGAAAGCATGCCTACTCTTTTATACTAGAAAGTACTGTATTTGGACTTAGCTGAGAAGCCCGTCACTACTTTCAGTTCTTTATTTATTATTGTTACTTACTGAGTTGGTTGTACTCATACTACACCCTGCACTTTGTGTGCAGATCCAGGTAATCCCAGTTACAGTGGGTGTTGATTCTTTCACACAATTGATTTTCCGGTGATTCAGAGGTAGCTTCCATGTTTCTCGGACCTTGTTTCTCCTTCCCTATCCTTTTGTTTTTGTATTTGGTCTCAGATTATTATAGACCACGTTTTCCAGACTTGTAATGTATAGATGCTCATGTACTCAGTGACACGATGTTTTGGGAGTGTTTGTATCGGTATTTTAGAGACTTTTGGATTGTGTTTAAATATTATATTTTTAAACTTAAAAGAAATTGTGGTTTATTAAAGTTGTCGTCTTGCCTAGTATCGAGATAGGCGCCATCAAGACATGTTAGGATTTTGGGTCGTGACACGAGTCGTCCTATTATGCTCCACTTATGGGTGAGCTTCGTAATTTTGTGACCCACTTATATGTTTATCCTTGCTGGGAGGTTTGATGATATTAGCTCGTGTTTATCATTTTTATTTTTGTACACTATTGAGGGCTATAAGTCTAAAAATAACTTTCTATTACTCAATACAGTGGGTTTTGTTGTGATTTTGGAATAATTAATTTAAATTTTATGTATTATATGCTCTATTGGTATAGGGGTTCATTATGTGTTGTGAAAATTATTTACGAAATTTATTGAAAAGGAGAAAGAAAGGAAATTGATAATTTCAGTTGGCACAATGTGCAAAATACTTGTGATTCGGAGTTGAGGATGAGATCCTCGCATTTTTATATTATGTGAAATATTTAAACTAGGTTACGAGTCGCGGTGGAAGTTATATAAGGATGAGGTCCTTGTGGTGAAAATTTTATGAGTTTAAATTCACCCTTTGTGAAATTAAATTTGTACTATAGTATAAATAGGGAGTTATTCCTGTTAGGCTTATTTGATAATTCTTGTATATTTTTCTCTACATATTTAGCCATATTCGTACTGTAAACATTGAGTTTTAGCCTATAAGGGTGGTGCCCAGGTGGCATTAAATATGACTCATTAGTCCGAGTAAGTAATTATGAGGTCTTAATGTCTCGCTTGGTGTCGTCAGTGTTGTGAAAAATTAGATATGAGATTTTGGTTATTATGAGATTAATTGAGGATGCTGAAATTAATTATAAACAGCTACTGTGACCAGAGATGTGGTTATGGACATACGTATGATGTGTGCGTAGGCACAATTTTCTACAACTGGTTGAGACTAATACCATGTGTTTATGTGAGGAATTTGAAATTTATTGGAGTGTAAGGAATTAGCTTTAAAGCTTATAAGTGTAAATAAAAGAAATAATCTCCATTGAGATGATGTTGTTGGACCCCTGTTAAATTTACGGTGACGTAGAATCACCCGTGAGTATATGTGTAATAATGCACTCATTAATTTAATGTCCTCGGAAAGGTTCTTGGCACGTTCGAGGACGAACATATGTTTAAGTGAGGGAGAATGTAATGACCCGACTTCTTGTTTAGAACATTTAAGCTCCTTACAACTATTTGAAGTTTGTAATATCTTCATATGATGTATTATGACATGTGTGAATCGTCGGTTTTGATTTTCAAGTATTTCAGGATTAGTTCGGAAGAATAAATTCCATGTTGGAAGCCTTAAGTTGAAAGAGTTGACCACATTTGACTTTTTAGTATTCCATCTTGGATCGAAATTTTGATGGTTCCGTTATGACCGGATGGTGATTTTGTACTTGGACGTATGTCCGGATTTGCATTTGGATAGGTCTAGAAGGTTTCGGCATTAATTGGTGAAAGTTGAAAATATTAAGTTGAAAAGGTGTCTTAATTTGCACAACACCTACCTTTGAACGGGTATAACTCTTATAAAGTGAAGATACTTTCCATGAATTGTTTACCTAGAGTGTAGCCGTTTGAGTCTAGTTTCTAACACATCAAGTCGTTCGTCATTTGGACATTCCTACTAAGAGTTATGATCAAATTACCAACGTTAGATCACCCAGTTATTTTGGCGGACAGCGAAGTGAGGGCCACTTCGCCAGACCAGGTCTTATCGAGTTTGCATATAATAACAGTTACTACTCCAGTATCCAGATGGATTCGTACGAGGCTTTGTATGGGCGTAGGTGCAGCTCTCCTATATGGTGGTTTGATGTTGGAGAATCTGGGTTACATGGGCCGGACCTGGTTCAGCATACCATCGAAAAAGTAAAGCTTATCAGGGAGCGACTGTTGACAGCTCAGAGTCATCAGAAGTCATCATCTGACGTGCGGCGATGAGATTTAGAGTTCGGGGTTAATGACTGTGTATTCTTAAAGGTGTCACCTATGAAGGGTGTGATGATGTTTGGCAAGAAAGGCAAACTTAGCCCACGGTGTATTGGGCCATATAGGATCATTCAGAGGGTGGGCCAAGTAGCTTCTGAATTAAAATTGCCCTCGGAATTGGATTTTGTCCATCCGATTTTTCACGTATCTATGTTACTGAAGTGCATTGGAGATCCTACCCTAGTGGTGCCCATAGATGATGTACATATTACAGAGGACTTGTCATACGAGGAAATTTCGGTTGCAAACCTAGACCGATAAATCCGCAAGCTACGGAATAAGGAAATAGCCTACGTGAAGGTTTTATGGAGGAGCAAGAATGTGGAAGAGATGACGTGGGAAACGGAGGAAGAAATGAAGTATAAATACCAACACCTATTTCAAACTGAAGATATGGCTCAAGGTGGAATACCTCAGCACATCTCTATTCAGGCCAGTAGGTCATCGGGTAAGCTCTCAATTTTGACTCTCACAATTCATAATGGACAGTTGTGCGCAATAATAAAGTAAATTGCCTACCTTGTCTCGCCGAACGCGCGTAATAATATTCCCACGCTGTCTCGCCACAAGCACAAACCCACATATATATAGCCTACCTTGTCATGCCGCATATGCATAAATCAATAGTAACAATAGCACGGCAGAAACCTCGTTCAAAAACCCGAACAAAACTCCCAACAATATCACATGCCAATAACACAACATCTCATAAATTGCACCTCAAGTGCTCAAATATTACAACATATCACAGATTGCACATCAAGTGTTCAAATATTACAGCTTGCTACAGAAATATACAATACATTATTTTCCACAATAAGGAGCCCATGGATCGGCCATAATGTGCACAGCATCTTAACAAAATAACCGGGAGTGAACAACTCAACAAAATAATATTTCACATATAATCAAGGTGGCAATCACACCAAATCATCATATAAAAATAAATCCAACAAACAAGAATTTAGGCATGATAAATAGAGGATTTAATAAGTGCCAATAATTTCCAATTTAATACATAAGGGCGTTTAAGGATTTTAAACAATGTAATTTGCACATATAAACCAAGTACGTACTCATCACCTCGCGTATATGGTCTTCAATTACACAATTTTCACATAAGACTCAATGCCTAAGGGGTATTTCCCTCACTCAAGGTTAGACAAGATACTTACCTCAAGCAACTCAATCCACTGGTAAGCCTTTTTCCGCGATTAACGAACTCTGAATGGCTCGAATCTAGATGAATATTTCCTTGAAAATACTTCGGCAAAATCGCTACAAACCGAGCTTTCTTTATTCAGCTCTTTAGTGATATTAAAACCTCCAACTACTCTTACAACTTCGATCTACATCAACATAATTCGATTGGACCAATATAAGTAAAATTTTCAGGTTTTAGGTCATTTAGGCATTTTATCAAACACCTAGTAGGCATGCATCTCTACATATCTTAACCATAGAACTAGTTCATCCAACTACTACCATTTACCAACAATTTATACCACCTTCATTCTTAAACAATTCATAACTTCCAACATCACATACATGACGATCCATCTACACCCAACCAACAAAATTTCATCAAATAATCACCTTTCAATCTCTATATTGGTTATGTATTTAAATTGGGAACATATGGCTTCTAATCACCATACCATAAGTTCTAATACTTAATTGATACTCATATTCCCATAATATATGCATACATGTAAGTCTAAGGGTGTAGGATTACCTTTTGGAAGAAATCTTGCAAAACCTTCCTTTGAGTTCTTGAAGAAATTTCTTGAAGTTTTAAGTATTTTATGTGTAGATTTTATCAATACTAGTGTAGAAATGATGGAATTTCATACCAAGATAACGGGAGATTGCTTACCTTGAAGAAGAGGGGAGTTGGTGGTCTTGAGAGAGTGGAGAAGAGCTCCAAAATTCGTTATGTTCATCCCAATTTCTTTTAAAATCCAACAAACATGCTCGTAACATATCCTCGAGCGTCTGAATTGCGTGCTCGGCTTGCCCATCAGTTTGTGGATGAAAAGTTGTGCTGAGATTCACCTGAGTTCCTAGACCTCTCTGAAATGACCTCCAAAAATATGCTGTAAACTGGACCCCATGGTCAGAAATAATAGATACTGGTACTCCGTGTAGTCGCACTATCTATTTAATATATAATGTTGCATAATCTTCTACTGTATATGTAGATCTAACCGGTAGGAAATAAGATGATTTCGTGAGCCTATCGACTATCATCCATATGGAATCGAATTTACGATGAGAATAAGGTAAACCCGTGATGACGTCCATGTTTATCGCCTCCCATTTCCATGTCGGGATCTCTATAGTCTGCATTAGCCCTCCGGGCTTCTGGTGCTCCATCTTCACCTGCTGGCAACTAGGGCATTGAGCGACATACTCAGCAATGTTTTTCTTCATAACGTTCCACCAATACATATCCTTAATGTCATGATACGTCTTCGTCGACCCAGGGTGAATGGAGTACCACAAATAATATGCCTCTAACATAATCCTATCTCGTAGCCCTGCTACATCTGGAACGCACAAATGACCCATGTATCTGAGAACCTCGTCTCCCTTGAGTTCTAACAATGGCTTCTTCTGCTGCGAAACTCGCTCTCTCATCTCGACCAACTCTGGGTCCTCATACTGCTTCTCCTTTATTTTAGCTATGATAGATGATTTTGCAGTATTTTGGAGTACAACTCTACCATTGCCAGAGTCTACTAACCGAAACCCAAACAAGCCAATTGATGAATTTCTCTAATTAATAGTCTTTTTTCGACCTCTACATGTGCTAAGCTACCCATAGATCGGCGACTTAAGGCGTCTGCTACAACATTAGCTTTCCCTAGATGGTAGAGAATGTTAACATCGTAATCTTTCAATAACTCAAACTATCTCCTTTGTCACAAATACAACTCTTTTTTCTTGAAGATATATTGCAAGCTTTTATGATCTGTGAATACATCAACATGAACACCATATAAATAATGCCGCCATATCTTAAGTGCATGGATAACCGCAAATAATTTGAGGTCGTGGGTTGGATAATTCCGCTCATGCTTCCTTAACTGCCTTGAAGGATACACAATTATTTTTCCATGTTGCATCAGGACACAACCTAACCCGACACCTAAGGCATCACAATACATGGCATAACCATATGGACCCTCTGGAAATGCTAGAACTGGCGTTGAAGTCAACCTATTTTTAAGCTCCTGGAAACTCCGCTCGCAAGCCTCCATCCACCAAAACTTAGTTGCTTTCTGCGTCAACTTTGTTAATGGTGCCGAAAGAGAAGAAAAACCCTCTACGAACCTCCAGTAGTATCTTGCTAAGCCTAGAAAGCTACGAACCTCTGTTGGAGTTGTAGCTCTAGGCCAAGATTTCACAACCTCAATCTTCTAAGTGTCTACCTTTATACCTCCATCGGATACAACGTGCCCCAAGAATGCTACAGACTTCAACCAGAACTCACATTTAGAAAACTTAGTATATAATTTACTATCACGGAGGGTTTGGAGTACCGCTCGCAGGTGATCCGCATGCTCATCCTCTGAACGTGAATAAACCAAAATATCATCAATAAAGACTATCACGAACAGATCTAAATATTACTGGAATAGGCTGTTCATCAAGTACATAAATACGGTAGGTGCATTCGTCAACCCGAAGGACATGAAAAGAAACTCGAAGTGGCCATATCGGGTCCTGAAAGCTGTCTTGGGGATATCTCTCTCCCAAACTCTAACCTGGTGGTACCCCGACCTCAAATCTATCTTTGAAAAGCATCTAGCTCCTTGCAACTAATCAAACAAGTCATCTATCCTTGGAAGTGGAAACTTATTCTTAATAGTTACCTTGTTCAGTTGTCTATAATCGATACACATCCTCAACGAGCCGTCTTTCTTTCGCACAAATAGTACTGGTGCACCCCAAGGTTAAGTACTGGGCCTGATGAAACCTTTCTCTAGTAAATCTTATAACTGCTCCTTCAACTCCTTCAATTCGGCAGGTGCCATTCTATATGGAGGGATAAATATTGGTTGAGTTCCCGGAAGCAAATCGATGCCAAAATCAATCTCTCGCTCTAGGGAATACCTGGAAGTTCATCTGGAAATATATTCGCGTACTCTTTTACTATTGGAATAGACTGAAGTGTAGGTATCCCAGTATCTATATCTCTAATTCACACAATTTGATAAATGTACCCTTTTGCAATCATTTTATTTGGGCAATCTCGCATCATATGCCCCAGATATCCACATGTATAACAAGCATCAGAACCGGCTCGGTATTGGCCCAAGTGTCCTCTACCGCAGATGGCACACCGCGGAAAAAATGGCCTTGTCTTCCCCGAACCTCGCTGTCGCTGTAAACTTGACACCTGGGAGTTTTCACCTGGTCTTGACTGAGTACAGTGGTCATACCTGTAACCCTGTAACTGAGGTGGTGGAGTTCTAGGTGGCCGTTCAAAGTACTGGGGCTTGTAACTACCCTGAGACTGCTCCTGAGACCTGGCAAATCTCATCCTCTTATGCTTCCCTGAGTCAGTCCTCTCCGTACCCTGCTCCCGACACCTACCCCTTTCTATATTCTGGGCAAATGCCTGAATCCGGGAGATATCCATACTATCCTGTAATGCAGTAGTCCCCTCACCTACTGTTGTTTCTCTCCTCTGGCTAGCGGTAGTCTTCCTAGTTACCGTCATTTGTGCATGCAAACGCTAACACGTAAGTTTAACTCAAATTTCCTATAACTCAGTGTTACATCACGATTTAGATTTGAAAGAAGGGTAACCAACTCATAAATGCCCTGTAGTCCACTGCTTATATAATGTGGTGCACGACACATCTATATACAAGACCCTACTACACACGGTTTGTATACTTCCTAGGACAGAACTGCTCTGATACCACTTTCGTCATGTCCCGAGACTGGGGGCGAGACCGGTACCGGCACCCGGTGCCTCATCTATCCTTGCGTACCAACTTGATACTCGGAAATTCTGGACATATAATGTCATACTTTGGAAAGGGACCACATTGCAAGACAATTTGCTAAGAAAAATATAAAACTGAATAGAGACTAACGCTGACTAAATGTCAACATAAAGCTGGGCCGGCAAGATCATCATAATTACTACAACTGACATGCCAACAAAATATACGTACATGGCCTACAAGCCCAACATACTGCACTAACTGACAGGATATGTCTACAAGCCTCTACTGATAGATGTAGTGTGATCGGAATAGGGCCCCGACCTACCCATAACGTATCTACATATATACACAAGATGTGCACAAAACTTCCAGACCCGGCAACTCCGAAGAACGGAGAGCTTAACGATAAATCGGAACTCGGTCAACACCTACTGAGGAGGTCTACCCGTCTGTCTATTTAAACCTGCACGCATGAAATGCAGCGCCCCCAGAAAGGGATGTCAGTACAAAATAATGTACCGAGTATGTAAGGCAATATACAAAAACCTAAAACTGAACTGATAGTCTGAACATATGCTTATCTATTGATACTGACTCTCTCAATATAGTAAGTGAAATAGTTGCCCGACCCTATAAGGCTCGGTATATATATATAACTGCTCTGCCGTAGTAGGCCCGCTCATAGGCGCTCAACCATACTAGGCTCTGTATCTCGACCAATAGGGGTCTGCCTATCGATTATAGCTCGATGATAATAAAAATACTGTAATACTGTATATATAGGCTCTTTGCTCTCTTGACTAGAAGAAAGAAATACTCAATTGAATATTGTACTTACAAGACTAGGTGTAACTCTTTCTGGAAATGAGTCTACAAATCATGCCAAGTTACCCTTTGAACTTGTTCAACATGATGTGAGGCCTTGAAAAAAAATATTCTCGTTACTCATATTGACTATTTATTCTTGAACTTGGTTGTTTTTATGAAAATTTCCCGAGTGATTTTCACTACTCAAATATGCACATACTAAGACCGCGAAGAACTTGTTACTTCCTAGGCGAAATGCAACTTCGTGTGATGCCACAAATAATATAAAATGCGTAGAGTATCATTGGATATGTATTTAATTAATTCAAACTCAAAATTAAGCCACAACTCCTTATCAAACAAAAGTTGTGGTTTGAACTATTTACCTTATTAAATATACGTAAATTCTAGGACATGAATGTTTTCTTTATACCTCGTTATCAAACTTGTGTAATTACGAGATCATGCCAAAATGAAGGAACAGCTTAGCCTTAAGATACATGTATTAGGGAAAAGTCCGTATGATGTTCTTAAAAAATATTGCACCGTACTCCTTTAGAACCGCAAAATTTTACGTTGCTACGGTTCTAACAATTCTCGTTGGAATTATTTGGTTGCAAGAAGTCACATTGAAAACTTACATGAATTCACTTCTGATTGTAACATTGTTTTGTATTTGAATTTTTAGAATTGAAATGTCTTGTACTCAAAATCGTAGAATGAAGTGTTGCTAACGTTCTGATGAAGTCTTTCAAATATGAAGTGTTGTATTCAAATTACTCTTACAAGTCTTGTTATTCAAAATGTAAGAATGAGGTGTCTTTTAATTATTAATTAGGTTGCCACCTAATCCAAAAATGACTAAGAGTCACTTGTTTGGAAAGTGGCTTGCTGCCACGTAATCCCCTTGTTGGGGAATTTAAACTTTATCCATTAATCAGTTAGGTAGTATCCCGTTACCCGATAATTAACCAATTACCCGCATAATTAAGAATTATCTCAAATTACTTAAAATTCTACTTTTTTTAACACACTTTATACATCACACTATTACGGTCATATGGCACCTTGTATGGTACTAGTCCATAAATATCGGGTATTATAGCTCGGATCGTATTTCTTTCCAAATCGGTAACTTTCAATGAAACTCTTTTTTTTTTTAATTTGTGTACCATTTATCTTTTATGGCACTTACTTACAGCTTGTTATAAATAGCATAAATACGTTAATCTCAAGATCATCTCATCCCCGAGTCTATGTCAATTAACTAAAGACGAAACTTTTAACGTACGAAAATGCGAGATGTAACATTATTCAACTTTACAGTTTCCACGGGACGGACCAAGTCACAATCCCCTCGGTGCACGCCCACACGTCCATCACCTAGCATGTATGTCACCTCCAAAATAATCACATGATATGTGATTATCAAAGCGGTTTTAACTCCAAAAATCGTCAGGACCAGATTTAAAACTATTACTTACCTCAAAGCGTGAAAATTTTTACTATGATATGCCTTTGCCTCGCAAATTGGCTTCCGAATGTAAATAATCTAGTCACAAATAATTCATTTCAGTCAATAAAATTTATTGGAATTAATAACATATGCAAATATAATTTTTCCATAAATATTCGAATTTTAACTCCAAAAATCGCCAAAAGTTACAAAATATGAACCCCCATTTCACCACGAGTCTAACCATACCAAAATTACTAAATTCTGATAACAATCCGGCCCTCAAATACTCAAATTTATCCAAGAGGATTTTCAATCTTTTCCAACTTAATTCACAAATTAAATGATAAAAACAACCATGTATTCGGGTAATTTAACCAATATTGAGTTAAGAAAACTTACCTTGTTGTTTCCTCTGAAAATCTCCCAAATATTGCCTCAATCCGAGCTCCAAATCATTAAAAATGTCTGAACTTAAACTTTCTGTCCAGACCTCTCTTCTTCACGAACGCGACAGGTCCCTCGCGTTCGCGAAGCACAACTCGACTGCCCACAAATTTAACCCTTCACGAATACGACTG
Source organism: Nicotiana tomentosiformis (assembly GCF_000390325.3). Classification (NCBI taxonomy): domain Eukaryota; kingdom Viridiplantae; phylum Streptophyta; class Magnoliopsida; order Solanales; family Solanaceae; genus Nicotiana; species Nicotiana tomentosiformis. Next base: position 92,685,379 of record NC_090819.1, on the reverse strand, counting down.
TGGCTTCACGAACGCGAAGCTTTACAAATCTTACCCTTCGCTAACGCGAAGCTTTACCAACTCAGACCTTCGCGAACATGACCATCACCTCGCAAACGTAGAACAAGGACCTGGGGTCCCCAATAGCCTCACTCCTCTCCGCATACGCGACAACACTCACGTGTTCGCGATGCATACACATACCATACCTTCGCGTTCGCCTCCTCCCCTTCGCGAACATGAAGAAAAAAACCTCATACTAAGAAAACACTCTTCTCGAATGCGAAGGCCCACTCGCGAACGCGAAAGAGAAAATCAAAAAATGCAGCAGCAGATATCAGCAATCTTACCAAGGCCAAAAATGATCTGTTAACCCCTCGAAACTCACCCAAGACCCCCGGGACCTCAACCAAACATACCATCAAGTCCTAAAACATCATACAAACTTAGTCGAACCCTCAAATCACCTCAAACAATGCTAAAACCACGATTCATACCGCAATTCAAGCCTAATGAACTTTGAAATTTCAAGTTTCTTCAAACGGCTCAGGAAACTATCAAATCACGTCCGATTGACCACAAATTTTGCACATAAGTCATAAATGATATAACGGGGGTATTTTAAATTTTAGAATTGAATTCCGACCCCAATATCAAAAAGTCAACCCCCCGGTCAAACTTCCCAAAATTTCAACTTTCGGCATTTCAGGCCTAATTCCACCACAGACCTCCAAATAATTTTCCGGACACTCTCCTAAGTCCAAAATCACCATACAGAGCTATTGGAATCTAAAAAATTCAAAATCGAGGTCGTTTACACATAAGTCAACATCCGGTCACTTTTCTAACTTAAAATTTTTAACTATGAGACTAATTGTCTCATTTCACTTCGAATTCCTTCAGGACCTGAACCAACTACAGCTGCAAGTCATAAAGCAATTATAAAGCACAAATTGAGCAGTAAATGAGGGAACAAGGTTATAATACTCAAAACGACCGACCGAGTTGTTACATTCTCCCTATCTTAAACAAACGTTCGTCCTCGAACGGGTTTAGAATAATACCTGGAGTCTCAAATAAGTGTGGATATTTGGTCCGCATCGCCTGCTCAATCTCCCAAGTAGCTTCTCCGGCTGGCTGGCTTCTCCACTGCACCTTCACTAATGTTATATTCTCTGACCTCACCTTCCAAACCTGTCGGTCTAAAATAGCCATCGGCTTCACATCATAAGTCAAATTACCGTCCAGTTGTACTGTACTGAAATCTAGAATATGAGATGGATCCCCGACATATTTTCGGAGTTTGGATACATGGAACACTGGATGAATACCCGAGAGACTTAAGTATCTCAAAAGGCCAAATATAACGAGGGCTCAACTTGCCTTTCTTATCGAACCTCAACACACCCTTCATCGGTGAAATCTTGAGCAGAACCTTCTCTCCAACCACGTGAACAACATCACGAACCTTCCTGTCAGCATAACTCTTCTATCTAGATTGTGTCGTGCGAAGCCATTCCCGAATTACTTTGACATTCTCTAAAGCATCCTGAATAAAGTCAGTACCCAATAGCCTAGCCTCTCCCGGTTCAAACCAACCCACCGGGGACCGGCACCGTCTCCCATACAAAGCCTCATACGGAGTCATATGAATAATCGATTGGTAGCTGTTATTGTAAGCAAACTTCGCGATTGGAAGAAATTGATCCCAAGAACCCCCAAAATCAATGACACAAGCGCGTAACATATCCTCCAATATCTCAATAATGCACTCGGATTGTTTGTCCGTCTGAGGGTGAAATGTTGTACTCAACTGAACATGTGTGCCCAATTCTTATTGTACTGCTCTTAAAAAATGTAATGTAAATTGTGTGCCCCGATCTGAAATGATTGACACCGGCACACCGTGTAAGCAAACTATCTCACGAATATAAATCCCAGCTAACCGCTCATAAGAATAATTAGTACCAACTGGGATAAAATGTGCGTACTTGGTCAACCGATCTACAATCACCCAAACATCAAACTTCCTCAAGGTCTGTAGGATCCCAACTACAAAATCCATGGTAATACGCTCCCATTTCCACTCCAGAATTTTAAGTCTCTGAAGCAATCCTCCTGGCCTCTGATGTTCATACTTTACCTGTTGACAATTTAGACGCCGAGCTACAAACCCAACTATATCTTTCTTTATCTGCCTCCACCAACAGTGCTGCATCAAAATCCTGATATATTTTCACGGCACCTGGATGAATAGAGTACCGCGAGCTGTGAGCATCCTGGAGAATCAACTCACGCAAACCATCTACATTAGGCATACATAGCCTGCCCTGCACCCGTAATACACTATCATCTCCAATAGTGACTTCCTTGGTATCACAGTGCTGAACCGTGTCCTCATCAAACTGACGTTCTCTAATACGATCATACAGAGAAGACTGGAAACCACACAAGCCAAAATTTGATTCGGCTCTGAAACATCCAATCTAAAAACTAATTAGGCAAGGCATGAACATCCAAGGCCAAAGGCGTCTCTGCTACCGGTAAGTATGATAAGGTTCCTAATCGTTCTGCCTTACGACTCAATGCATCGGCCACTACATTGGCCTTTACGAGATGATAGAGAATGGAGATATCACAATCCTTAGGCAACTCTAACCAGCTTCGCTACCGCAAATTAAGATCTTTCTATTAGAACATATGCTGTAGACTCCAATGATCAGTATATACCTCACACTGGACACCGTTCAAGTAATGCCGCAAAATTTTCAAGGCATGAACAATAGCTGCTAACTCAAGATCATGGACTGGATAAATTTTCTCATATACCTTTAACTCTCTGGATGCATAAGTAATCACCCTACCGTCTTGCATAAGCACTACGCCGAGACCAATACGCGACGCATCACAATACACAGTATAAGACTCTGAACCTGTAGGCAACACCAATATTGGAGTTGTAGTCAAAGTTGTCTTAAGCTTTCGAAAGCTCTCTACTCTCATCCGACCACCTGAACGGAGCATGTTTCTGGGTCAATTTAGTCATAGGCGATGCGATAGATGAGAATCCCTTCACGAAATGACGATAATAACCGGCCAAGCCGAGAAAACTCCGAATCTCGGTAACTGAAGATGGCCTTGGCCAACTCTGAACTACCTCTATTTTCTTCGGATTGACCTCTAATCCTTCACGGGACACTATATGTCCTAATAATACCACCGAACTAAGCCAGAATTCACACTTAGAAAATTTGGCATAAAGTTTCTCCTATCTCAGCCTCTGTAATATAATACTCAAGTGTTGTGAATGCTCCTCCTAGCTACATGAGTTCACCATAATATCATCAATAAATACTATGACAAATAAATCAAGATACAGTTAGAACACACTATTCATCAAATGCATGAATATTGTTGGGGCATTGGTTAGCCCAAAAGACATCACAAGAAATTCCTAGTGGCCATAACGAGTCCTGAATGCCGTCTTTAGAATATCCGAATCCCGAATTTTCAACTGGTGATACCCAGACCTCAAATCAATTTTGGAGAACACCCTTGCTCCCTGAAGCTGGTCAAATAAGGCATCAATACGCAACAATGGATATTTATTCTTGATTGTAACATTGTACAACTACCTATAATCAATGAACATCCGCATAGTACCATCTTTCTTTTTCACAAACAGAACCGGTGCATCCCAAGGTGATACACTAGGCCTAATAAACCCATTTTCAAGGAGTTTCTAAAGTTTCTCTTTCAATTATTTTAACTCAGCTGGTGCCATACGATACAGAGGGATAGAAATGGGATGAGTGTCGTGCACCAAGTCAATACTGAAATCAATATCCCTGTCGGCTGGCATACCAGGCAAGTCTGCAGGAAATGTATCCGGAAAGTCTCGCATGATGGGTATTGAATCAATAATAGGAGTATCTACATCAACGTCTCTCACAAAGGCCAAATATGACAAACATCACTTTCCAACCATACGTTAGGCCTTCAAATAAGAAATTACCCTGCTAGGAATAAACTCTAGAGAACCCCTCCATTCAACCTTTGGCAACCCCGGCATCGTCAACGTAACATTTTTTTGCGTGACAGTCCAGTATAGCATGACATGGAGACAGCCGATCCATACATCGAAATCAAATATACCAAGTAATAAGAGATAAACTCTAGTCTCCAGTTCCCCAATAGTTACCACACAGGACCCATCGTAAAAATATCACCCACCGGTGTAGATACACAAACAGGTTAAACAAAAAAGTCACAGGGCATATCCAGATAATGAGCAAAATACTATGATACATATGAATAAGTGGAACTAGGGTGAAATAATATAGAAGCCTCCCTGTGGCATACTAAAACAAAACCTGTTATGACTGCATCTGAGGCAACAACATCTGGCCTAACAGGAAAAGCATAGAATCGAGCCTGCCCGCCTCTTGATCGACCTCCCCCTCATGGGTAAACCCTAGCTGCCTGACCCCCACCCCGAGCTAGCTGGGCGGGTGGTGGAACTGCTGGTGCTGGTGCTGTCAGTCGAGGACTCTGCTGTAGAGCCCCAATCAACAGCCTATGACACTCTTTCTTGAAATGACTAAATTCTTCGCACTCGAAACAACCCTTTATCTGATGGAACTGTTGCTCCTGATAACCCAAGGAACTACCTGCATAAGCATGAACGGACGAGCTATGATGAGAAATCTGCACTGGTAGCTATGGCTAGCTGATGCACCATGATGAACTAGATGACCCGTCTGAGCGAGTCTGTAAGAACGACCCCTACCGTGGTAAAACTGACCCCCCTGAAGGAACACCGTTGTAATCACTTGGACCACGAGGACTCTTATACTCTCTCTCTCTCTCTCCACGTTCCTGGCTATGGACCATCTCTATCTACCGAGCAATATCCACTACCTCATCAAATATAGCACTAGATACCTTCTCCCTAGTCATACGTAACCGCAACTGATATGTGAGGTCATCAATGAACTTCATAATCCTCTCCCTATCAGTGGGAACCAACTCGATTGCGTGACGAGCCAACTCAGAAAATCTCATCTCGTATTGGGTCATAGACATATCACCCTGGCGAAGCTGCTCAAACTGTCTGTGCAGCTCCTCTCTGCGGGACCGAGGTACGAACTTCTCCAAAAAGACCATAGAGAACTGTTGCCAAGTAAGGGGTGCTGAGCCAACAGGCCTATGCCTCTTGTAAGTCTCCCACCATCTGAGTGCAGCCCCAAAAATCTGAAAAGTAGTGAATGAGACCCCACTGGTCTCCAGAATACCCGCTGTCCGAAGCATCTATTGAAACCTATCCAGAAAACCCTTAGCATCCTATGACTCAGTACCGCTAAATGGTGGAGGTTGAAGCCTCTCAAATCTCTCAAGTCTCCTCTGCTCATCATCTGCCATAGCAGGAACTAACGGGGCTTGAACAACTACAATCGGCTGAGCTGGTAGTGCCCCCGATATCTGAAGTCCATATACTACCTGGTCTGGAGCAATAGGGGTATGAGTACCTCCCCCCGCCTTGACAAGTGGCAGGTGCAGCCTGAGGCGAAACCACCTGAGCAAGACCAGTACAAGGTATCAATAACTGAGCCAAAGTCTCCTGAAGGCCTGGAATCTGAATGGGCACAGCAGGTGCCTAAGCTGATCTTGTTGGCTCACTTATATATGGAATTTTCTCTTGATCTGGAGCAACTGGTGGTACTACAAGTGATGGTCCAACTGTGGTTCGAGCTACACCTCGACCTCTACCTCGACCCCGGCCTCTACCACGGCGCCGGCCTCTCGCGGTCCTAATGGGTGGCACTGGTGGCTGACCGTCCGATCCGGTAGTACCTGTCCTCACCATCTATGAGAGAATAGAATAACAGAAATTTAGTTTCCAGAATCAACAAATTTGCACGACAGAATACAAGAAAGTGAAAGTTACCTAAGGGTTCTGCAACCTCTCGAAGATAAGTATAGATGTCTCTGTACCAATCCGCAAGACTCTACTAAACATGCTCATGACTCGTGAGACCTATGTAACCTAGGGCTCTGATACCAATTTGTCACGACAACTGTCGTGATGGTGCCTATCTCGATACTAGGCAAGCGATAATCTCAATAAACCACAATTTCTCTTTAGTTTGAAAATATAATATTTAAATACAATACAAAATCCCACAAATACTGATACGAGTACATGAGCATCTAATATGGATACAAGTCAAAAGAAAATGGTCTATAATAGTCTAAGACCAAATACAGTAAACAAGGAGATAGGGAAGAAGAAACAAGGTCTGCAAAACACGGCAGATACCTCTGAATCTCCGAAAAATCACTGTGTGAGAAAATCAACACCCGTTATGTCCAAAAGCACCTGGATTTCCACACGATGTGCAGGGTGTAGTATGAGTACAACCAACTCAGCAAGTAACAATAATAAATAAGAAACTAAAGATAGTGACGAGCTATACAATTATAATTCATTTTGAGTAATTCCAGCAAAGAATAGACATACTTTCAAATCCTACAATTTAGGTCAAATCAATTTTATACAATTCAAGTTCATGTAATCCGGATATAGAATTCTTCAAAAATTTCACCACAACAACATATAGCAACTAAATGCATCAACTAAGTAAAAACAAGTACAACCTCTCAGGACAACAATCACTCACTGGGCTCCCAGCCCTCAGCACTCACACTCAATGGGTACCCGCGCTCACTGGGGGTGTACAGACACCGGAGGGGCTCCTACAGCCCAAGCGCTATAATCTGCACGGACAACTCATGTGCTCTAATATAAATATCTGGATCCGCATGACCAACTCACGTGCTGCACGGCCAACACACGTGCTGTAGTATAATATAAGGATCCTCAAGGCCAACTCACGTGTTGTACGGCCAACTCACGTGCTGTGGTATAATATTTCATAATCAAGCCCTCGGCCTCACTCAGTCATAAAACTCGCCAGTCTCTCAGGCTCTCAATAATCATAAAATCAACCCAAACAACAATGATATGATAGATCAATAATGAACAATTGAGACTGAGATAAAATAATCAAGTAAGTTGTGATTGAGTACAAAACAACAATTTAAGCAGATAATTCAACATGTACACGACCTCTGTGGGTCCCAACAGTACCAACATATAGCCTAAACATGATTTTTAACATGACTTATAGTCAAATTTCCACAATACATAGAGAGCACATAGCTAACAATAAGTTATTCAACTTTACAGTTTCCACGGGACGGACCAAGTCACAATTCCCCAAGGTGCACGCCCACACGCCCGTCACCTAGCATGTGCGTCACCTCCAAAATAATCATATGACACAAACATTCGGGGTTTCATGCCCTCAGGACCAGATTTAAAACTGTTACTTACCTCAGAGCATGAAATTCCTTACTCTGATATGCCTTTGCCTCGCAAATCGGCCTCCGAATGTCTCGAATCTAGTCACAAATAATTCATTTCAGTAAATAAAATTTATTGGAATTAATTCCATATGAAAATACAATTTTTCCAAACAAAATCTGAAATTTAATTCCAAAAATCGCTCGAGGGGCCCACGTCCCAGAACTCGACAAAAGTTACAAAATATGAACCCCCATTCCACCATCAGTCTAACCATACCCAAATTACTAAATTCCGATAATAATTCGGCCCTCAAATCCTCAAATTTATCCACGAGGGTTTTCAAACTTAATTCACCAATTAAATGATAAAAACAACTATGGATTCGGGTAATTTAACCAATATTGAGTAAAGAACACTTGCCCCATTAAAAATTTCCTCAATCCGAGCTCCAAATCGTTAAAAATAGAGTTCCATTTTCTGAACTTAAACTTTCTATCCAGACCTCCCTTCTTCGTGAACGCGACAGGTCCCTCGCATTCGCGAAGAACAGCTCGACTGCCCACAAATTTAACCCTTCGCGAACGCGACCGTGGCTTCGCGAACGCGAAGTTTTACCAGCTCATACCTTCGCAAACGTGACCATCACCTTGCGAACGCTTAGAACAAGGACCTGGGGTCCCCAATAGCCTCACTCCTCTTCGCGAACGTGACAATACTCACGCGTTTGCGATGCACACACAGACCATACCTTCGCGTTCGCTTCTTCCCCTTCGCGAACGCGAAGAATAAAATCTCATACTCAGAAAACACTCTTTGCAAACATGAGGGCCCACTCGCGAATGTGAAAGAGAAAATCAAACAAATGCAGCAGTAGATATCAGCAATCTCACCAAGGCCAAAAATGATTCGTTAACCCCTCGGAACTCACCCGAGCACCCCGGGACCTCAACCAAACATACCATCAAGTCCTAAAATATCATATGAACTTAGTCAAACCCTCAAATCACCTTAAACAATGCTAAAACCATGAATTATACCCCAATTCAAGCCTAATGAATATTGAAATTTCAAGTTTCTTCAAACGACCCTGGAACCTATTAATTCACGTCCTATTGACCTCAAATTTTGCACACAAGTTATAAATGACATAACGGAAGTTTTCAAATTTTTAGAATTGGATTCCGACGACCCCGATATCAAAAACTCAACTCCCCGGTCAAACTTCCCAAAATTTCAAATTTTGGCATTTCAAGCCTAATTCCACCACGGACCTCCAAATACTTTTTTGGACACGCTCCTAAGTCCAAAATCACCATACAGAGCTATTGAAATTAAAAAAATTCAAATCTGAGGTTGTTTACACATAAGTCCACATCCGGTCACTTTTCTAACTTAAAATTTTCAATTATGAGACTAAGTGTCTCATTTCACTCCGAATTCCTTCCGGACCCGAACTAACTACCCCGACAAGACACAAAGCAACTGTAAATCTTAAATTGAGCAGTAAATGGGGGGACATGGTTATAATACTCAAAACGACCATCTGGGTGGTTACAAGCATAGACTTGCTATTATAGAGACTTCACGATTTCAGGATTAGTCACAGAGTAACTTTACTCCTCTTACGACATGTTTCCATGATATATACATATATATATATATATATATGTATCATTGAAAAGGGTTTTGTTAAAAAAATTACAACTCACACGTTTATTCGTGAGTGGGGTCAAATTCCGGCCGTGTGTATATATATATATATATATATATATATATATATATAAATATATGTGTTTTATTGAAAGGGTTTTGTTGAAGAAATTACAACTCACACGTTTATTCGTGAGTGGGGTCAAGGATCCATTAAAGCCTCTTATTCTTATGGGATCGAGTCATTCTCCTCGGCAGGAATTTGTATTTCACTTCTTATGGGATCGGGCTATTCGCCTCGGCATGATTTATGTACCACACTCTCATGGGAGTGGGCCATTCGTCTCGGCAGGTTAATTGATTTATCATATGGTTCGGGCCGTTCGACCCTCGGCAGGGCACAATTTTATTATTATGGTGTATATGTAAATTCTGTATTTGAATTATGGTATCCACTTGATGAGTTTCACTATACCTATGTATATGCTCCAGTTAAGGAGGAAACTTACAATGAAGAGCTTGAGTTCTTCGTAAAGAGAGGGGAATTGTACCACGTGATCTATATTTATCTATTTCACTTACTTACTCTGCCTCATATTTGCTACCTCTTTACTGTACCTTATGTTGTTGGACCACTAGTGAGTGTCGATGTCGAGCCGTTGTCACTACTTCTCTACGGTTAGGCTAGATACTTACTAGGTACACGTTGCTTACATACTCATAGTACACTTGCTGCATATTTTTGTGCAGGTACATAAATGACTAGTGGCCTTATGAGAGCAGAGGTGTGTATAGATGCAGGGAATTATGTGAGCTAGCAAAGTCTCCTTCAGAGTATTTACATTTACCTGTGCAATTTGTATTCCGGACAGTTGTTGTATTTTATTTTATTTTTCCTAGTTAATGCTCATGGGTTTTCGGATAATTATGGGTTGTTAGTACTGAAATTGTTAAAAGTATTATTATTTACTTTGTAAATCCCCTTGCTTTACTACTTAAATTAAAGGAAAAAAATATTATTTCAAAAATAATAAAATGAGATCCCAATAAAGTATTTATTGTTGGATTGCCTGACAGTGGTGTCCGGCGCCAACATGACCTTTATGGATTTTGGGTTGTGACAACATGGTATCAGAGCACTAGGTTCACATAGGTCTCACGGGTTATGAGCGAGTCTAGTAGAGTCTTGCGGATCGATTTGGAGATGTCTGTACTTATCTTCGAGAGGCTACAAGGTTGTTAGGAGCACTTCCCTTCTTAATTCCTCATCGTGCGATTTGATTCCTTTGAGGCTTATGCCTCTGTCTCTTTCCTATTCAATCTTATACGATGTGTAGCACTTGTTATAATCGGGAAATTGAGGAATTATAATGGTACTACATATGTGGTACAGGATGTTTCTCCCTGCATATTTGATAGGGCTATTGTCGTCGACTTGCGGAATGTCGTTCTGTCGTTTCAACTCAGTATCAGTACTACCTAAGGTTTTGAGATTTTGCATCGATTGTTATGACGATTCGTGCATTGCTATAGCACAGTGTTTGTGTAATGGTAGGATGCTTGTCTATGCGTCGGGGTAGTGACTGACTTGAAAAGAGGTTTTACTCAGTGCATGATTCAGAAATTCAGTATTTTATTTCCGTCGGAGGAAAGGCAATCGAACTACGAATGCTCAGATTTAGGTTGATGGAGTAACGAGACTTGGTAGTTTTGAGCGTGGTAGCACCTTCATAAATAATGTAGTGTCGTCACCCTTGACGAATGTGTTAATTTCGCCGGTGTTATGGTCTTCATCAATTTGTCTTCAGGGCCGGGTATTGTGAAATAGTGCGGGGGAAATGGCTGCCAGAGATCGCAGTGTGTGGTGGTTCAGGATTGAATTGGCATTTCGGGTGTTGAGTGCTCAAGGATGATGATCTACGGGAGGGGGGGGGTTAAAGTTGGTAGAGATCTATTGATTAAAGTTCTACAGATATAGATATTGATTTAAGGCAACAACTGGGCAGTGAAGGATGAGGAAGGACATGTGGGCGGTGTGTCGCGGTGGTTAAACTTCTTGAAGGCCAAGTGTGAGAAAAGGAGTCGAGTAGTTTCTTAAAGGAGTGAGTTTGACCAAAGTGAGAGAGTGGCAGAGTAGCATATGGGTTCTGTGGTAGGATGACTATACGCCATGAGAAAGGTTTAGAGTGATTTGGGATTTATGGTGGACAGTGACTGGGTCTATGGACTTAATTTGGAATGTTGGCTATTATACGTCGGGAGATTGGATGTGACAGAAAGGAGTTTCTTGATATGAAGAAGGATACAACATGACTTTGGATTGGAATGTATTGTCACACCTTTAGTTCATGTCCGTAAGGAGTGAACGGACTTGTATAGCGGGTGAATGAGCACGGGTTCAGGATGGGTTACTGATTTGTAGTAATTGCACCAAGTGCAGCGATGTTGGAAGAATGTCAGCATGTAATTTCCACAAGTGGATTATCTACTGTGAGCAGGTTAGCGGTCGCGTGGTTGACGAAGCTTCTACGAAAAATTTTACTGGCTATCCGGTAAGAGGTCGAATATGTATATGTGGCTAGTGATTTAGAGTGTTCATGAAATGCTAACAAAAGGATTCGAGGAATGTGTGCTATAAATTGTCCTTATCGATTCATGTTCAGGCTTTGGGAAGACTCAGGATTTATGCTTCATGTAAAGGCAAGTTACAAGGAAGGTGATCCAACTGGGTGCTTCTTTGAGATGGTATTCATGTGCTAGCAAAGCCTTGGGGTTGATTATATTTGGGACCAAGCCAGAGTGGGTGACTCTCAACAATGGTCCTAATGGATTCAAAAGTTAAAATGTGGTGCCTAAGGATTTCGAGTTCGTAGTATGGTTAAGTATCGAGCTTTTGCAGCGAATTATGAAAAAAGTAGCTTGGAGTATTCTATGTTACCTTCGGTTTGCGGTGTAGTTTTTGAGGAATGGAAGAAAATAACTTTAGATTCATAAAGGAATTATCAGAATGGGTTTACCAGTTGAAGATGCGAATATGCACACAAGGATGGTATGCGAGGGTTCGTGGGTTTTGAGACAACGTGGTCTCGTGAAATAAGGTCACTTAGGATAAGTGCAGATTTGGGTTCGTTATGTTTTATTTGGAGCTATTATTATTCCTAAAGAAAGTCCAAAGCCAATTAGAAGAAGTCGGGTCGGTTAGCAATGGTTGAATTGGCATGATGGTGGCAATGATCAGTTCCTTCAGCGTGTTAAGTTATACATGTGATTTTTGGCGGTGTGTGCGGGGCTTGACGGCCTCCATAATGGATTTTATTTGGGGCATTCAAGTATTATGGCCTATTATGTGTAGACGGATCCCGGAGGAGTCATGGTGATTTAGACCACTACTTGAGGATTTGTATTTTTTACAGTTATGGGTATTCATATGCGTGTCGCATTGGTTCTTCCGAGATGAGCTAAATAAAAGGTTTCTATATGATGAAGTGTTCACCATAATAATGGTTCGGGAGTTATGATGAAATTATTGTACTCTCACGTATTAGCATGTTAAGTGCAGTGAGAGGCATGAGAATTTGTAGCTAAGGATCAAGGTTGCGGTTTGGTGTTGACAAGAATGTCACAAGCTCGGATGACCAGAAAGAGAATTTAGATGTTTAGAGAGAGCTGGTATTGTCTTCAGGGTCACCGTAGATCGGTGTCCTGTGTAAGAGGCTTGGTGTACTGATTTGTGGATTCCCGATTCGCTTTACGACATTATTATGGACGGTGGTATGGATGTGCAGACTTGTTACCTGGTGCGGAAGGTCGTGGGAGTGTATCCCACAGGAAGATTGTATAAGTGTGACATGTAGTCATTGGATTGATTAAATATTTAAAATGAAGTATGAAGATTGTAGTACTATCGCTAATGTGAGAATTTATGCATGTAGGCCGCTCGGTTCATTCGGTGGTGGACTATGGAAGTTCGTTCTGGATTGACGGTTGTTCTTGTGTGTAATAGGAAAAAAGGATTATTGTGGATCATTGAAAGGTTATTAGCCAGTGCGGTACGATCAGAATTGGCTTGAGGTCCGTGGATGGATCTAAGTGTGAATGTGGGCTGTATATCAGGCCGGATGTGTTCATTTCAGCATAACGTTGTTTTCGGAGGGGCCTTCGGGCCTTGGATGTTATTTCTGTCATCAGCTATTTCATGTAATACTCTATTTTTCCCTGTGGGTTGTGAGGTGGTTTGATTATCCGCACTCGTATTGAGATCCCGTGTAGTTTGTGGTGTTATATGAGCAGGATGGCTCTCAAGATGCAGATCATTTATTGTACCTTGGTTGTGCTTGAGTTTCGTAGTGTATGGCACTATGCGTCTCCCTAGGATTTGTATTATGCACTTCGCATGCTTGTGATTGGCATTTGGGTATTTTGCGGGTATGAGAATTTTAGCTCGGTAGGTATTTCCTTATAGATTATTCTGTGTTGATAAGGTGGCATGCTTCCACGGGTATCATGGTAGGATCGGGTTGCACGCCGCAACAGTGTGATGTTGAGTACAGTTCCCTATATATATTCTTGTGTGTTTTGTTTCTCATTTTCTGAGGGAGGATCATAACATCTTTTCGGTTGTTTAATTAGTCATGTGGGTTGAGCAGTTCTTTCCAGAGTTCATTTTTCCTTATGTATTACATTCGAGGTTGTACCTTATTGGCACATTGTGGCATCATATTAAACTGTTGGCAGTGTCTGAGGTGGCTTTTTGCCTGAGCAGCTTGTACTAGTTGAGACGAGATTATTGGACCTGGGATCAGTACGATCAGATTTATACGAGGCACATTAAAGAGCAAATATCGATATTCAGTCCAGAATGAGGTAATGGTTATTGTCGGGAGGAGAGACTCTATGAATTGTGATTCGGCAGGTGTTTATGGGTTTCTACACATCACTTCTGTCGTGGAAATATTGCGAGAGTTGAAACGAGACCTATATGCTTCATGAGGTGTGTTGTGGGCATCAGATTCGTAGATTTTTGGCTATTGTTGTCAGAGGATGTTATTATGGTAATGTGAATAACGTTGTGCATGGTGTGAATTCGATAAGAGTATACAATTATGTATTAGTATATCGTGTAGTGATTGATACGGTGTTCGTATGTTGGGAACAGGTTTGCTCGAGCTAATGTGATCAACTAAAAGGCTAATTTGACTAAATAAAAGGTAGAATATTAAGCTTTTCTCGAGCTAATGTGCTCAACTGTGTTGTGGTAGCACGGGTAGATGCACGGGGTGTTAAACAATGATTTCGGACAACTCTAGAGCAGTTCTTAGCACGTTTGAGGATGAACGTATGTTTAAGTGGAAGAGAGTGTAACGATCTCGAATGGTCGTTTTGAGATCTAGCGCATCATTCAGCGGCTTGAGACCCTGAGCAGCTTCACTTCAGGTATTATGACTTGTACGTGTGGTCGGAATTTAATTTCGGGAAGTTCGGAGTTGATTTGGAAAGAAAATTCTAATTTCGGAAGCCTTAAGTTGGAGGAATTGACTAATGTGTGACTTTTGAGTAGACGACCTCAGAATTGAGATTTGAAGGTTCCAATAGGTTCGTATGTTTATTTTGGACTTGGGCATATGTACGGATCGAGTTTTGCATGATCCGGGAACGTTTCGGCGCCTAATGTGGAAGTTGGCATTTTGGAAGGATATCATAAATTTGGGTTGGAGTGCATTTCAATTCTATTGAGGTCGGTTTGGGATTCTGATTCTGGTATCGGGAGCGTGTCCGGAAGTGGATTTTGAGGTCCATAGGGTATTTTGAGGTCATTTGGCAAAAGTTAAAAATTCAAAGGTTTCTAAGAAGTTTGACAGGTAGTGGACTTTTTGATATCCGGGTCGGATTCTATTTCCGGAAGTTGGAGTAGATCCGTAATGTCAAATGTGATTTGTGTGCAAAATTTGAGGTCAATAGGGCGTGATTTGATAGGTTTCGGCATCGAATGTAGAAGTTTGAAGTTCTAAAGCTTGTTAATCTTGAATTGGGTTGCAATCGTGATTCCAATGATGTTTGATGTGATTTGAAGGCTCGACTAAGTTTGTAACGTGTTTTGGGATGTATTGGTGTAGTTGGTTGAGGTCCCGAGGTCCCCGAGTGGATTACGGATGGTAAACGGATCGAGTTTGAGCTTGGAGGAATGCTGAGGCTGCTGTCATCTAGTGTAACCACACCTGCAAGGGTTTGGCCGCAGGTGCGGAGCCGAAAAAGCGGCCAGGAAGGTCGCAAAAGCGATGCTGGGCGAGTTGGGCAGGAGCGTAGGTGCGAGGGAATATCCGCACCTGCGAAGGCGCATATGCGGAAGCAAAGGCACAGAAGTGGAAGCGGGCAGCTGGGGGCATCTCCGCAGAAGCAGAATATTTGTTGCACCTGCGGAACCGAAGAAGCGGCCATGTGACCACAGGTGCGTGAAGTCGCTAGGCAGAAGGGTTCTTTAAGAACGAGATTTGGCCTATTTTCTTTAAATTTCTCGTGGTTTGGGCGATTTTTGGAGACCTTCAAAGGGGGATTTTCACCAAGAAGCACAAGGTAAGTGATTCCTACTTATTATAAGTCAAATACATGGCTTGTATAAGGATTTAAACTTGAAAATTGATAGAAATTGTTGGATTTTGAAGAAAAAACTTAGAAATTGGTATTTTTGGATTTTCACCACGAAGTTGGGCATGGAATTGGAAATAAATTATATATTTGAGTTCGTGAGATTATGGGTAATAGTTATCTTCGGAAATTTTCAAAATCTGGGCATGTGGGCCCAAGGGTGATTTTATCGACTTTTCAAGCAAAGATGGGAATTTGTCTAAATTGATTTGTCACTAGCATTAGAGTATATCCTTATTGGTTTGCATATTGTTTGACTAGTTTTGGAGCGACGGGCATCGGTTTGAGGTGTTAGAGAGGCGTTGTAGCCGGTTATGGAACTTTGGAGCGAGGTAGGTCTCTTGTCTAACTCTATGAGGGGGAAAACTACCCCTAGGTGATATATTTAATGTGTGCAACTTGTTGCAAGGACTACATACGCACGAGGTGACGAGAGTCCGTACGTAGTTAGATTCATGTTATTGTCCGGGTAGACTTAGGTTCACACCATGCTGTACTTGTACTACAGGGATGTTCCTTCCTCGTTTAATTCTTTATTTTAACTTTCTACTTGAGACTAGACTTGCTATTATAGAGACTTCACGATTTCACGATTAAGTCACCGAGTAACATTACTCCTCTTACGGCATATTTCCGTGATATATACATATATGTTTCATTGAAAGGGTTTTGTTAAAGAAATTACAACTGATGCATTTATTCGTGAGTGGGGTCAATGACCCATCAACGCCTTTTACTCTTATGGGATCAGGCCGTTCGGCAGGAATTTGTATTTCACTTCTTATGGGATCGGGTCGTTCGCCTCGGCAGGATTTATGTACCACACTCTCATGGGAGCGGTTCGTTCCCCTCGGCAGGTTAATTGATTTATCATATGGTTCGGGCCATTCGACCCTCGGCAGTGCACAATTTTATTATTATATTGGGTCGGGTCGTGCGCCTCGGCATTTCCTGTATCACATTCCCATGAAATCGTGCGTAAAACCTGGCAAGAAGCCAGTGTATCTGTAAATTCCGGATTTGAATTATGGTAGCCACTTAATGAGTTTCACTATACAATATATATATGCTCCGGTTAAGGAAGGGAATTTCTAATGAAGACCTTGAGTTCCTCGTAAAGAGAGGGAAATTGTACCACGTAATCTATATATGTCTATTTCACTTACTTATTCTGCCTCATATTTTCTACCTCTTTACCCGCGTCACTACTTCTCTAGGGTTAGGCTAGATACTTACTGGGTACACATTTTTTACGTAATCTGTACATTTCTGTTTAGGTACATATATGACTAGTGGCCTTGTGAGAGAAGATGCGTGTATGCATGCGGGGAATTACGTGAGTTGCATTCCATATTACGACCCGCAACCAGAAGAGTCTCCTTCAGAGTATTTTCATTTTCTTGTCCAATTTGTATTCCGGGCAGTTGTTGTATTTTATTTTACTTTTTCTAGTTAATGCTCATGCACTTGTGACACCGGGTTTTGGGATAATAATGGGTTGTTCAGTACTGAAATTGTTAAAAGTATGATTTCAAAGAAAAAATATAATTTCAAAAATAATAAAATGAGAACCCAATTAAGTATTTATTGTTGGCTTGCCTGACAGTGGTGTCCGGCACCGTCATGACTTTTATGGATTTTGGGTCGTGACAATCGCGAAGCAAAACTTTTCTCATACCAAATTTGCTTTCGCGATCGCGAAGAATAAGTGCCAAGCTCTTCCAGACAGCCTCTAGTATAATGGTCATGACATTTTTTTACTTAACTCCAAATTGCAAAAGGTTTAACTTTTTGAAAACCAGACACCAAGGGCTACAACTTTCGTGTTTTGCTCATCTCTCAGTTCCTTATAGATTGCGATATATAAGCTTCCAAAGTTAGCTCTGTGCAACACAAAATTCTTCTTCGTGATTTCCAACTCTTCCCAGACAGGCTGTAGTATATCAACCATACCTTTTTGTACACAACTACAAATTCCAAATGGTTTAAGTTTTTGAAAATTTGAGACAAAGGGCTACAACTTCTACTTTTGGATCATCTCCAAATTCCTTATAGATTGCGAGATATAAGCTTCCAAAGTATGGTTAGTGTAGCAGAAAGTTTCCTCTACGCGATCATGAATGGCCTTCCACGATCGCGAATCACTAGCCAATATTTCCCATATTACTCATCGCGATCGCGGCCAATTCCAAGCGATCACGGCCAATTCCAAGCGATCGCATAGCACACTGCTGTAGCCCAAAACCCAGCTGCTACAAATGGCCTAGAAATGGTCTGAAACCACTCCGAAACTCACTCGAGCTCCTCGGGACCCCGTCCAAACACACTAACAAGTCATAAAACATTTTATGGATTTAATCGAGGCCTCAAATCACATCAAGCAATGCTAAAAACACTAATCATACCTCAATTCAAACTTCTACATTCGATGCCGAAACCTATCAAATCAAGTCTGACAGACCTATTCCAATTTACAGAATCGGATTCCGACCCCGATATCAAAAAGTCAACTCCTCGGTCAAACTTCCAAACCTTAAATTTCTTATTTTCACCACTTCAAGCCAAATTCAACTACGGACTTCAAAATAAGTACCTAGACACACACCTAAGTCCGAAATTACCATACAAAGCTATTGGAATCACTGAAATTCCATTACGGAGTCGTTTGCTCAAAAGTCAAACTCCGGTCAACTCTTTTCATTTAAGCTTCAAAAATGAGAATTGTTCTCCAAGTCATAATACATATTACAAAGTTGCTCGGGATCTTAAGTCGCTGAATCAGGCGTTAAATTCTTAAAACAACAAGTCGGGTCATTACATTCTCCCCATTTTAAAACATACATTTGTCCTCGAACATGCCAAGAATCTTTCTGCACACATTAAATTACTGAGTGTATTATTACACATATACCCGCGGGTGATTCTACTTCACCGCAAATGTAACATGGATCCGACAACGCCATCTCAGTTGAGATTATTTCTTTTATCCTCATTTATAAACTTTGAAGCCAATTTCTTACACTCCAATAAATTTCAAAAAGGCCTGATTTTCATATTAACACATTGTGTTAGTCTCAAGCGGTTGTAGCAATTTCGTGCTGACACGCACATTATATGTATGCCCACAACCACATCTCTAGTCACAATAGCTGTTCATAATCAATTACCACATCGTCAATTAACCTAATGTTAACAAAAATCTCATTCCAAACCTTCACCTTACTAACAACGAGACACAAGGCATGAAGACCTCATAATTATTTACCCGAGTTAACGAGTCACATTTACCGCCACTTGAACACTCACCTCGTAGACTAAAACTCAATATTGACAGCACGAATATGGCTAAATATGCACAAAAAATACATACAAGAATTCATCAAATAAGCCTGACAGGCATGACTACCTATTAATATTGTACTACATTTTTTTTAAAATTTGTTTTTCACAAAAGAGAGAATTTAAACACATAAAATTTTCACCGGAAGGACCTCGTCCTTATATAACTTCCACAATGTGTAAAGTACTTGTGATTCAGAATCAACCCCTATGCAGATAAATTCCGTGAAACAATTTCACAACACATAATGAACTCCTATACCGGTAGGGCATATAATTCATAAAATTATAATCAATTATCCCGAAATTATATCAAAACCCACTGTAGTGAGTAACAGAAAGTCACGTTTGGACTTATAGCCCTCAATAGTGTGTAAAACAACATGATAGACACGTGCTAACACTATCAAAACTCCCAACAAGGATAAACATGTGAGTGGTGTACAAATCACAAACTCGCCCTATATGGAGAACAACACGTGGTCTCACCTCGATAATCAGAACTGAATCAAAATTAGAATAATGCTCCTTTTATTATAAATTAAATCATGCATGTACGACACCATCTGGTGTATTGGCCTTAGCCAAGTCATAGCAATTATATCAATGGGTTGGGCCTCCCCCTTTAGGGTGCCCTCTACCGGCTTGTCCTCCACCCGTAACTGACTGTGCATGTGGGGTAATAACTGGAATAGAGCCTGTAGCCTATGTATTCTGATGCAATCTGCCTCTCCCAAGTCTGGGACAATATCTCATGATGTGCCTATTATCATCACACTGATAACAACCCATCTGCAGGTTTGGCTTCTCATACTGAGTCAGTGCCGGATAACTGGGGTTTGAGGTAAATAACCCAAGGGCCTAGAGGAGTAAGAAATTACACGGTTTGAGGTAAGTAACAATTCTAAATTTTGTCCTGAGGGTATGAAACCCCAGATTTTTGTATTATATGATCGGTTTTTAGGTGACGTATATGCTAGGTGATGGGCGTGTGGGCGTGCACAGTGTGAATGTTGACTTGGTCAAATTCCATGGAACTGTGTAGTTGAATAATATGTTGTTATCTATACATTCTCCATGTAGTATAGAAATGGAACCACAAATCATGTTTAGATTAGGTGTTGGCACTGTAGGGACCCACATTAGTCGTACACATGTTGAATTATCCGCTAAATTGTTGTTTTCTACTCAGTCACAATTTTCTTGTTTATTTTATCTCAGTCTCTATTGATTATTATTGATGTATCTTATTATTGTTGTTTGGGATGATTTGCATGATCATTGATAGCCCGAGAGACTGGAGAGATTTATGACTGAGTGTGGCAGATGGCCTGATTGTGAGATATTATACTATAGCATGTGAGTTGTCCGTGTGGATCCAGATACTATACTATAGCACGTGAGTTATCCGTACGGATCCAGATATTGATACTATAGCACATGAGTTGTCCGTGCAACACGTGAGTTGTCCGTGCGGATCCAAATATTGATACTATAGCACATGAGTTATCTGTATAGTACGTGGGTTGTCCTTGCGGATTATAGCGCTTGGGCTGTAGGAGCCCCTCCGGAGTCTGTACATACCTTCACTGAGCGCAGGCACCTGCTGAGTGAGAGTTATGAGTGCTGAGTGAATGAAATGGCTGAGTGAATATGGTCCTGAGAGGAAGCATATGATTTCATTATTGTTGCACTTCAGCTGTCATATATCACTGTCTGGAAATTTCTAAGAGATATTATCTTATATTTCAGTTGAACTTGACATGAAATTACTACTTTGGGCTTAAATGTAGAACTTGAAAGCATGCCTACATTATTATGTTGGAAATTACTGTAATTGGACTCAACTATGAAACTCGTCACTACTTTCAGTTGCTTATTTATTGTTGTTACTTGCTGAGTTGATTGTACTCATACTACACCCTGCACCTCGTGTGCAGATTCAGGTACCTTCGGAAACGGCGGTTGCTAGTGTTTCAGAGTTTTATCTGTTGGATATTATCGAGGTAGTTGCTTGGCGTTCGCAGACCTTGACTTTCTTTCCTTTCAGTTTTTGTATTGTTCTATATTTTTAGACAGTGTTTTTTGCAGTCACACTTGTTATCATTTAGATACTCATATACTCAGTGACACCGGGTTTTGGGAGTGTTTATATTTGCACCTGTGAGATTTCTTCCGCTAAAATTAAATATTATGTTTTCAAATTTAAAAGATATGGTATTTTATTGAGATTGTCGGCTTGCCTAGTATTGAGATAGGTGCCATCACGACAAGTGAGTTTTGGGTCGTGACATTTCTACATATGAACAAGTTCCATTTTAGTTGAATAAGATGATAATGAAACTCAAGAAGCAGACCAACATTTTTCTCAAAAAGAACTAAAATAAATAAATTTAAGGTCTTCTATTTATTAAAAGATTGGCGTTTGATCACCAATTTTATTGAGACACCTCTGCATAAAAGCATACTCCAAATCTAGTACCGCTCCAAATACAGCGTACTGACTTATTCTCCACGACAACCATATCACCCCCATTATAATTTAACCCTAATTTTTCGCTCTTCGGATATTATGACGAAATGCAGAAAAATTTAAGTAAACAAATATTTCGGAATGAGTAAAAAAAAATAAAAAGGATACAAAAGACTGACCTATCCTGAATGGATTTTTAATGAAACAATGAAACTTCTTAATAAGCAAAAAACCAATGCGGGGGTACAATATTTGAGGGTATAGTGTATCCATTCTAAGCGCTATATATGTAGCGCAATAAATGCATGCGCTATACCCACAAATTATTGTGGGTCAGTCAAATTAAATTATAGCGCATGCAACACCTTAACGGAAAAATGTACCGTTAAGGTATAGCGCATTCAACCCATGTGTTATATATAAGTTGGTTGTAACGACCCGTCCGGTCGTTTTGAGTATTACAACCCTATTTCCTCATTTACTACTCAATTTAGGCTTTACAGTTGTTGTGTGACTAGCCAGGTTAATTGGTTCGGGTCCGGTGAGGTTTTGGAATGAATTGGAATTCTTAGTTCCAAGGTTTAAAGCTTTAGTTCAAATAGTGACTGGATATCGACTTATGTGTAAATGATCCCGGAATGGAGTTTTGATGATTGCAATAGCTCTGTATGATAATTTTGGACTTAGAAGCGTGTTTGAAATTTTTTTTTAAATCCGTAGTGAAATGTGGCTTGAAATGGCGAAAGTTGAATTTTTGGGAAGTTTGGCGGGGGAGTTGACTTTTTGATATCAGGGTCAGAATCCAATTCTAAAAAATTTCATAGATCCGTTATTTAACGTATGACGTGTGTGCAAAATTTGAGTTCAATCGGAATTTACTTGATAGGTTTCGGTATCGAATGTAGAAGTTAGAAATTCTTAAGTTCCTTAAGCTTGAATTGGGCTATGATTCTTGGTTTTAGGGTTGTTTTATGTGATTTGCGGTTTCAACTTTGTTCGTATGATGTTTTAGGACTTTTTGGTGTATTTGGTTGAGGTTTCGAGGGCCTCGGATGAGTTTCAGATGGTTAACGGATCAAGAATTAAGTTGGGAGACTGCTGAAGTTAAGTTTGCTGGTTTTTGGTTGATCTGGTTTTTCCTTCATCTGTAAAAAATCGAGGTCAAAAAAAAATTCAGGTAAAAAAAATGAGGTCAAAAATCAAGGTAAAAAATTGAGGTAAAAAACCGAGATCAGGAAATCGAGGTCAGGACATCGAGGTCAGGAAATTGAGGGTAGGAAATCGAGGGCAGAAAATTGAAGTCTGGAAATCAAGGTCACGAAATCGAGGTCATGAAAATCAAGGTCAGGAAATCGAGTGCAGGAAATCGAGGGCAGCGCCTGGACAAAGACTTTAAGTTATAAACGGGGGCTTCGTCCCATTTTCCAATTTTGACAAATTGGAGCTTTGCGATTCTCGATTTTTGAGAGATTTTCAAGGAAAAATATTGGGGTAAGTGATTCTAACTCGGATTTGGTCAATATACACAGATATATCATTTTTTTCATCATTGAATTAATGTTTTGAGATGAAAATTTGGGGAAAATTTTAGAAATCTCATAAAATGAAGTTTTGAGATTTCGGTGTCGATTCAGAGTGAGATTTGAGTGAAACTAATATGGTTGGACTCGTAATTGAATGGGTTGTCAGATTTTGTGAGTTTTGTTGGATTCCAAGATATGGGCCCCACAAGCAACCTTGTGGGGGAGGGGGGGGAATTCCCCTTAGGATTGGTATTCATATGAAAATGTTGATGTGTTGAAAGTCGTGTGCACGATATGATAAGTGTGTACACGGGCTAAATGTGGAAGATTATATCTTTAAATTGTGTAGAGCACTGTTGCATGTTAATTAAATTATTTTATTCTGTTATATTCATCATCATTAATATATTTTCGTATTGTAAATTTGCCGGACCTATTCTTGCTAAGTATTTTACCTGTTTAGTTGAAACTCTATTTCTTTTGTTTTGTGCATTACTTGAAGGATGTATTTTATTAATTTAAATATTATAAAAAATGAAGTATTTTATATTTAAAATTTTGATATTTAGACAAGGTGTTAAATTTGTGAAATATTATTTTGCTGAATATTTTGTGAGATTTTCCTACTCATTGTGATGGAGTCGTGAGCTCTTTATTATTGAAAATATTGCTGTTGATTTATTTTGGCATGAGCCGTGCACTTTTCATTGTAAAAAATATTGTTGTTGATTTATTTAGGCAAGTTGAAATATTTGGGCACTTGAGGTGCAAATTATGATATATTGTGATATTAATACGCATGCGGTGGTATAAGGTCTGGGTGTTGAAATGCATGCAGTGAGATAAGGGTGGCTTGATACGCATGGCTAGTATGGGAACTACTAGAAGTCATGTGGTGTGATAAGGGTGGCTAAAACGCGGGATGCTATTTCGGGAAAAATATTTTCTTTAAAATTAAATGTGAAGGCTCCCTCGATGATATAAGGAAATAAGATATTATGAATTTATTTATGATTTGGGACTACGAGGCGGTACCTCGGGAGTGCCCTTGTTAATATTTTCTTTATGACTATATTTTTTTCTGTTATTTTGGTGTTTTCCTTAAAGTTGTAAATTTCTTTTGTCCTTCCGCGAGGTGTTAATTGCCCTTATTCTGTGTAGTTAAATTGTGACACTTACTTGATTTATACCCATTGTCATTATTGTTATTATATTGTTAAACTTTTCTCCCTGTTTTTTATTATTCTAGTAGGGTCTGACCTGACCTCGTCACTATTCTACTGAGGTTAGGCTTGGCCCTTACTGGGTACCGATGTGGTGTACTCATACTATACTTCTGCACATCTTTTTGTGCAGATCCAGGTACATCATATCAGACCAGGCATCAGTGAATTAGCTATACGAGGAGACTTCGAGATATATCTGCCAGTGTCCGCAAACTCCGGAGTCCCCTTCTATCCTTATTATGCTGCTTCCTTATTTTCTTTAGACTATGAAATATAGAGATATTGAGGATAAATCCTTAGAAGCTTGTGACTTATTTCTACCGGGTTTTGGGAGTTGTAATTATGTAAATTTGCAGATTTATTTATTTAAGATTTCTATTGTTATTCCGCATTGATAGGCTTACCTAGTCTTAGAGAGACTAGGTGTCATCACTACATCCTACGGAGGGAATTTGGGGTCGTAACAAGTTGGTATCAGAGCCCTAGGTTCATAGGTGTTATGAGTCACAATCAGGCTTAGTAAAGTCTCGCGGATCAGTATGGAGACGTCTGTACTTATCTTCGGGAGGCTATGCAACTGTTAGGAAAATATTCACTTCTTTGATTCCTTTACGTGTGCATTTGTTGACTTCAAAATTTTAAACCATTGTCTTTCTATTCTCTCAAAGATGGTGAGGACACACACAACTAGATCTGATGGTCAGGCACCCGCGCCCCTTGTTGGAGTTGCAAGAGACCGGGGTCGGGGCAGAGGCCACGCCAGACGTCGAGGAAGACCGCGCGGTGCAGCCAGGGCACCTACACGAGCTGCTGTACAGGATCCACCAATAGCCCTATTTGGAGAGCAGACACCCGAGATGCCTGTTACTACCCCTGCACTTCAGAAGACTCTTGCCCAGATTTTGAGCATGTTTGGCACTCTAGCTCAGGCAGGGCAAATTCCACTTGCTCCTGCTACATCTCAAGCCGGGGGAGGATCACAGACTCCTGCCGCCCATACCCCGAGTACCAAAGGCCCAGGTTGACCAGGCCCCAGAGGTTATACCAGTGCAACTAGTTATTCCATTTCGGCCCGAGGTTAGGGAAGCAGTTGCAGAGGGGGAAAAAGCTTAGGCTCGAGAGGTACAAGAAGTACCACCCTCCCACATTCAGCGGTTTAGCTTGAGAGGATGCTCAGGGTTTTCTTGAGGAATTTCATTGTATCCTCCGTACTATGGGTATTGTGGATTCCAGTGGGGTTTCTATCACGATATTCCAGCTTAGAGGAGCGGCCTACCAATTGTGGCAGGCATACGAGTTGCATAATCCGGCTGAGGAAGCTTCACACACTTGGACTCAATTTTTAAATATGTTCTTGAGGGAGTATGTTCCTTAGAGTCTTAGAGATGCATGGCGCGTAGAGTTTGAGCAATTCCACTAAGGTTCTATGACCATGTCAGAATATGCGGTTTGATTCAGTGAGTTGACTAGGCATTCATTAGCCTTAGTTGCTACTGTTCGAGAGTGGGTTCGCCGATTTATTGAGGGGCTCCTCCCTAGTATCAGATTTAGTATGGCCCGAGAACTAGAGATGGACATCACATAGCAACAGGTGGTGTCAATTGCTAGGTTATTGGAGGGTATGCAGACTCGGGAGAGAGAAGAGAGGGAAGCTAAAAGACCCCGAGATTCCGGCACATATAACAATTCTCGTGCCCCAACTACAGCCCGTCATGGTAGAGGCTATTTTAGCTTTCCTATTCATTCAGCACTTTCATCTTCCAATGGTATTCCGGCTACTCCTAGATCCCATGTTCCATATTACACACCACTAGTGTCTATTGTACCTTATGTACGGGGTGCTTTCAGTGAGCAATCGAGTCGATCATGCCCGAGCCAGTCCCAGCAGCCGCATCCTCCGAGGGCTTGTTTTGAGTGTGGTGACACTCGTCATATCACGAGGGATTTCCCTTGACTTAGGAGGGGTGCACCTCCACAGATTTCTCAAGCCCCATCTATTCCACAGGGCCCTCAAGCTTCTCAGAACATGACTACTGCACCAGTTGCCACCCCACCTGCACAGCCAGCTAGAGGTAAAGGTCGGACAGGTAAAGGTCGCCCTAGAGGGGGAGGCCATGCCAGATATTATGCCCTTCCTCCTAGGACAG
Source organism: Nicotiana tomentosiformis (assembly GCF_000390325.3). Classification (NCBI taxonomy): domain Eukaryota; kingdom Viridiplantae; phylum Streptophyta; class Magnoliopsida; order Solanales; family Solanaceae; genus Nicotiana; species Nicotiana tomentosiformis. Next base: position 92,659,031 of record NC_090819.1, on the reverse strand, counting down.
AGGTCATTGCATCCGATTCTGTTATCATAGGTATTATTCCAGTCTATCATAGAGATGCATCAGTCTTGTTTGATCAAGGCTCCACTTATTCTTATGTGTCATCTTATTTTGCCCGGTATTTGGGTGTATCCTATGATTCTTTGAGTTCTTTTGTTTATGAATCTACACCTGTGGGTGAATCTATTATTTTGGACCACGTGTATTGGTCATGTTTAATTGTTATAAGTGATTTTGAGACTAGAGCTGATTTGTTATTGCTCAGTATGGTGGATTTCGATATTATTTTGGGCATGGACTGGTTATCGCCCTATAACGTTATCGTGGATGGTTACGCCAAGACGGTGACATTGGCTTTGCCAGGTCTACTGTGGCTAAAGTGGAGAGGTACCTTGGATCATGTTCCTGGCAGAGTTGTTTCATTTCTTAAAGCTCAACGAATGGTTGAGAAGGGGTTTGATGCGTATCTGGCCTATGTGAGAGATGTTTGTGTTGATACTCCAACCGTGGAGTCAGTTCCTGTAGTAAGGGATTTTCCTAATGTACTTCCAGTGGATCTTCCCGCTATGCCACCCGACAGTGATATTGACTTTGGCATTGATTTGTTACCAGGCACTCAACCTATTTCTATTCCACCATATCCTATGGCCCCAGCAGAATTGAAAGAATTAAAAGAGCAGTAACAGGAACTGCTTGATCAGGGTTTTGTTCGGCCCAGTGTACTGCCTTGGGGTGCTCTTGTCTTATTTGTAAAGAAGAAGGATGGTTCTATACGGATGTGTGTTGATTACCGCCAGCTAAACAAGGTTACAGTGAAGAACAAGTTTCTCTTCTATTGCTACACCTATGACCAAATTAACACACAAGGGTGCTCCGTTCAGGTGGACCGAGGAATGTGAGGAGAGCTTTCAAAAGCTCAAGACAGCTTTGACTACAGCCCCTGTATTGGTATTGCCTATAGGTTCAGGGTCTTATACTGTGTATTGTGATGCGTCGCGTATTAGTCTCGGCATAGTATTGATGCAAGACGGTAGGGTGATTGCCTATGCGTCCAGATTGTTAAAGGTACATGAGAAGAATTATCAGGTCCACGTCCATGAATTAGCAGCTATTGTTCATGCCTTGAAGATTTGGCGGCATTATTTGTACAGTGTCCATTGTGAGGTTTATACCAATCACCAGAGTCTATAACATTTGTTTAAACAGAAGGATCTTAATTTGCGGCAGCGGAGGTGGTTGGAGTTTCTTAAGGATTATGATATCATAATTCTCTATCATCTCGAAAAGGCCAATACGGTGGCCGATGCCTTGAGTCATAAGGCGGAGAGTTTGGGCAGCTTAGCATACTTACCAGTAATAGAGAGGTCTTTAGCCTTGGATGTTCAGTACTTGGCCAAACAGTTTGTTAGATTGGATATTCCCTTTAGGTGACGAGTGTGTACACTGGCTAAATGTGGAAGATTATGTCTTTAAATTGTGTAGAGCACTGTTGCATATTAATTAAATTATTTTATTCTATTATATTCATCATCATTAATATAATTTCGTATTTTACATTTGCCAGACCTGTTCCTGCTAAGTATTTTACCTGTTTAGTTGAAACTCTGTTTCTTTTGTTCAGTGCATTACTTGAAGGATGTATTTCTTAATTTAAATATTATAAAAAAATGAAGTATTTTACATTTAACAATTTGATATTTAGACAAGGTGTTAAATTTGTGAAATATTATTTTGCTGAATATTTTGTGAGATTTTCGTACTCATTGTGATGGAGCCGTGAGCTCTTTATTATGGAAAATATTATTGTTGATTTATTTTGGCATGAGCCGTGAGCTCTTTATTGTGAAAAATATTGTTGTTGATTTATTTTGGCAAATTGAAATATTTGGGCACTTGAAGTACAAATTGTGATATTGATACACATGTGGTGGTATAAGGTCTAGGTGTTGAAACGTATGCTGTGATATAAGGGTGGTTTGATACGCCTGACTAGTAGGGGAACTACTAGAAGTTATGCGGTGTGATAAGGGTTGTTAAACGCGGGATGCTATTTCGGGAAAAATATTTTCTTTAAAATTAAATGTGAAGGCTCCCGCGGTGATATAAGGAAATGAGATATTGTAAATTTATTTATGATTTGGGACTACGAGGCGGTACCTTGGGAGTGCCCTTGTTGATATTTTCTTTAAGGGTGAATTGTCTTTGGTTATTTTTGTGTTTTCCTTAAAGTTGTAAATTTCTTTTTTCCTTCCGCGAGGTGTTAATTGCCCGTATTCTGTGTAGTTAAATTGTTACATACTACTTACTTGATTTATCCCCATTGCCATTATTGTTATTATATTGTTAAACTTTTCTCCTTGTCATTTATTATTACAGTAGGGCCTAACCTGAGCTCGTCACTATTCTACCGAGGTTAGGCTTGGCACTTACTGGGTACTGCTGTGGTGTATTCATACTATGCTTTTGCACATATTTTTGTGCAAATCCACGTATATCTTATCAGACCAGGCATTAGTGAACTAGCCGTACGAGGAGACTTCAAGGTATATTTGCCAGCGTCCGCAGACACCGGAGTCCCCTTCCATCCTTATTATGTTGCATCCTTATTTTCTTTAGACTCTGATATATAGAGATATTGAGGATAAATCTTAAAATCTTGTGACTTATTTGTACCGGGTTTTGGGAATTGTAATTATGTAAATTTGTAGATTTGTATTGTTATTCCTCATTGATAGGCTTACCTAGTCTTAGAGACTAGGTGCCATCACGACATGCTATAGAGGGAATTTGGGGTCGTGACAAGTTGGTATCAGAGCCCTAGGTTCATAGGCGTTATGAGTCACAAGCAGGTTTAGTAGAGTCTCGCGGATCGGTACGGAGACGTCTGTACTTATCTTCGGGAGGCTATGAAGCTGTTAGGAAAATATTCACTTCTTTGATTCCTTATCGTGCACATTTGTTGACTTCAAAATTTTAAACCATTGTCTTTCTATTATCTCACAGACGGTGAGGAAGCACACAACTGAATCCGATGGTCATGCATCCACACCCCCTGTTGGAGCTGCAGGAGGCCGGGGTCGGGATAAAGGTCATGCCAGAGGTCGAGGAAGACCATGTGGTGCAGCCAGGGAACCTACACGAGTTGTTGCAGAGAGCCACCAATAGCTCCAGTTGGAGATCAGGCACCTGAGACGCCTGTTACTACCCCTGCACTTAAGGAGACTTTTGCCTAGTTTTTAAGCATGTTTGGCACTCTAGCTCAGGCAGAGCTAATTCCACTTTCTCCTACTACATCTCAAGCCAGGGGAGGAGCATAGACTCCCATCGCCCGTACCCCACAGCCAAGGTCTTGGTTGACCAGGTCCTAGAGGTTATACCAGTGCTACCAGTTGTTCCAGTTCGGCCAGAGGTTAGGGAAGCAGTTTCATAGGGGGAAACAGCTCAAGCTCGAGAGGTACAAGAAGTACCACCTTCCCACATTCAGCTGTTATGCTTCAGATGATGCTCGGGGTTTTCTTGAGGAATGTCATTGTATCCTCTGTACTATGGGTATTGTTGATTATAGCGGGGCTTCTTTCACGGTATTCCAGCTTAGAGGAGCGGCCAACTAGTGGTGGCGGGCATACGAGTTGGATAGTCCGGCTGATGCAACTTCACTCACTTGGACTCAATTTTTTAGATATGTTCTTGAGGGAGTATGTTGCTTAGAGTCTTAGAGATGCATGGCGCGCAGAGTTTGAGCAGCTGTGCCAGGGTTCTATGACCGTGTCAGAATAGGTGGTCTGATTCAGTGATTCAGCCTTAGTTGCTATTGTTCGAGAGCGGGTTCGCCGATTTATTGAGGGGCTCCACCCTAGTATCAGATTCAGTATGGCCTGAGAACTAGAGATGGATATCACATACCAACAAGTGGTGTCAATTTCTAGGAGATTGGAGGGTATGCAGACTCGGGAGAGAGAAGAGAGGGAAGCTAAGAGACCCCGAGATTTCGGCACATATAATAATTCTCATGCCCCAGCTGCAACCCGTCATGGTAGAGGCTATGTGAGCCGTCTTATTCATTTAGCACTTTCATATTCCAATGGTAATCCGACTACTCCTAGACCCCAAGTTCCATATTATGCACTGCAGTGTCTACTGTACCTCCTATACAGGGTGCTTTCAGCAATAGTCTAGTCGATCATGCCCGAGCTAGTCCAAGTAGTTGTGTCCTCCGAGGGCTTGTTTTGAGTGTGGTGACACTCGTCATATCACGAGGGATTTCCCCAGACTTAGGAGGGGTGTACCCCACAGATTTCTTAGGCCCTATCTATTCCACACGTCCATCACGCTTCTCAGGCCATTATTGCACCAGTTGCCACCCCACCTACACAACCAGCTAGGGGTGGAGGTCGGACAGGTAGAGGTTGCCCTATAAGGGGTGGCCATGCCAAATATTATGCCCTTCCTGCTAGGACAGAGGTCGTTGCATCCAATTCTGTTATCACAAGTATTATTCTGGCCTGTCATAAAGATGCATCAGTCTTGTTTGATCCAGGCTCCACTTATTCTTATGTGTCATCTTATTTTGCCCCGTAATTGGCCGTATCCCGTGATTCTTTGAGTTCTTCTATTTATCTATCTACACCCGTAGGTGAATCTTTTATGGTGGACCGTGTGTATCAGTCATGTTTAATTGTTATCGGTGATTTTGAGACCAGAGCTGATTTATTATTACTCAGTATGGTGGATTTCGATATTATTTTGGGCATGGACTAGTTGTCACCCTACCACGCTATCCTTGATTGTTATGCCAAGACGGTGACATTGGCTTTGCCAGGTCTACCGCGACTTGAGTGGAGAGGTACCTTAGATCATGTTCCTATCAGAGTTGTTTCATTTCTTAAAGCTCAACGAATTGTTGAGAAGGGGTGTGATGCTTATCTGGCCTATGTGAGAAATGTTAATGTTGATACTCCAACCGTGAAGTCAGTTCCTGTAGTAAGGGATTTTCCTAATGTATTTCTAGCAGATCTTTCGGCTATGCCACTCGACAGTGATATTGACTTTGGCATTGATTTGTTACCAGACACTCAACCCATTTCTATTCCACCATATCCTATGGACCCAGCAGAATTGAAAGAATTAAAAGAGTAGTAACAGGAACTGCTTGATCAGGGTTTTGTTCGGCCCAGTGTATCACCTTGGGGTGCTCTTGTCTTATTTGTGAATTAGAAGGATGGTTCTATGCAGATGTGTATTGATTACCGCCAGCAAAACAATGTTACAGTGAAGAACAGGTATCCATTGCCACGTATTGATGGCGTAATTTATCAGCTTCATGGTGCTACAGTGTTCTCTAAGATCGACTTGCGTTCATGCTATCATTAGTTGAAGATTCGGGAACCAGATATCCCGAAGACTGCTTTCAGGACTCGTTACAGTCATTACGAGTTCCTTGTGATGTCTTTTGGGCTGACCAATGCCCCAGCAACAATAATGCACTTAATGAATAGTGTATTTCAGCCCTATCTTGATTCTTTTGTCATTGTGTTTATTGACGATATTTTGGTGTATTCCTGGAGTCGGGAAGATCATGAACAGTACCTGAGGACTGTGCTTCAGGCTTTGAGAGAAAAGAAGTTATATGCAAAATTTTCAAAGTCTGATTTCTTGCTTGATTTAGTAGGAATTTTGGGTCATATAGTTTAGTGAGAAGGGATTAAGGTAGATCCAAAGAAAATTGAAGTAGTTCAGAGTTAGCCCAGACTATCATCAGCTACTAAGATCCGGAGTTTTCTTGGTTTGGCGGGGTATTATCGCCGATTTGTAGAAGGTTTCTCTTCTATTACTGCACCCATGACCAAATTAACCCAGAAGGGTGCTCCGTTCTGGTGGACCGAGGAATGTGAGGAGAGCTTTCAAAAGCTCAAGACAACTTTGACTACAACCCCAGTATTGGTATTGCCTATAGGTTCAGGGTCTAATACTGTGTACTGTGATGCGTCATGTATTAGTCTCGGCGTAGTATTGATGTAAGACAGTAGGGTGATTGCCTATACGTCCAGACAGTTAAAGGTACATGAGATGAATTATCTGGTCCACGTCCTTGATTTAGCAGCTATTATTCATGCCTTGAAGATTTGGCAGCATTATTTGTACGGTGTCCATTGTGAGGTTTATACCGATCGCCAGAGTCTATAACATTTGTTTAAACAAAAGGATCTTAATTTGCCGAAGCGGAGGTGGTTGGAGTTTCTTAAGGATTATGATATCACCATTCTGTATCATCCCTAAAGGGCCAATGTGGTGGCTGATGCCTTGAGTCGTAAGGCGGAGCGTTTGGGCAGCTTAGCATACTTACAAGTAGTAGAGAGGCCTTTAGCCGTGGATGTTTAGTCCTTGGACAACTAGTTTGTTAGATTCGATGTTTCCGAGCTGAGCCGAGGTGAGTTTTGGCTTGTGTATTTTCTCAGTCTTGTCTGTATGATCGTATCAGGGAGCGTCAGTATGATGACCTCCCTCTGCTTGTCCTTAAGGACACAGTTCAGCACGATGATGCCAATGAGGTCACTATTGGAGATGACGGTGTATTACGGATGCAGGGAAGGCTATGTGTGCCTAATGTAGATGGTTTGCGTGAGTTGATTCTCCAGAAGGCTCACAGTTCACGGTACTCCATTCATCGGTGTTGCGAAGATGTATCAGGACTTGAGACAACAATATTGGTAGAGGCAGATGTAGAAATACATAGGGGAATATGTAGCTCGATGCCTAAATTGTCAATAGGTGAAATATGAGCATCAGCGACCGGGTGGATTGCTTCAGAAGTTAGGTACTCTAGAGTGGAACTAGGAGAGAATCACTATGGATTTCCTTGTTGGGCTCCCACGGACTCAGAGGAAGTTCGATGCACTTTGGGTGATTGTGGATAGATTTACCAAGTCAGCTCATTTCATTCCTGTGGTTACCATTTACTCTTCGGAGCAGGTGGCTCTGGTTTACATTCGCGAGATTATTAGGCTTCATGGCATGCCAGTATCTATCATCTCTACTCGGGGTACACAGTTTACATCACGGTTTGGGAGGGTTGTATATCGAGAATTGGGTACTCGTGTGGAGTTGAGTAAATCATTTCACCCTCAGACGGACGGACAGTCCAAGCGCACTATCCAAATACTGCAGGATATGCGTCGTGCGTGTGTGATAGATTTTGGGGGTGCTTGGGATTAATTCTTACCACTTGCGGAGTTTGCTTACAATAACAGCTACCAGTCGAGCATTTAGATGGCTCCGTATGAGGCCTTGTATGGTAGGCGGTGGCGGTCTCCAGTGGGTTGGTTTGAACCGGGTGAGGCTAGGCTATTGGTTACAGACTTGGTTCAGGATACCTTGGAAAATGTTAAATTAATTCAGGATCGACTTTGTACAGTCCAATCTAGATAGAAAATTTATGCGGATCGGAAGGTTAGTGATTTTTCATTCATGGTTGGTAAGCGGGTCTTGCTCCGGGTTTCACCTATGAAGGGTGTGATAAGGTTCGGGAAGAAGGGCAAGTTGAGCCCTAGGTATATTGGGCCTCTTGAGATTCTTGAGAGAGTTGGAGAGGTGGCTTACAGACTTGCACTACCACCTAGCCTCTATGCAGTTCATCTAGTTTTCCATGTTTCCATGCTCCGGAAGTATCACGGCGATCCATCCCATGTGTTAGAATTCAGCTCAGTCCAAGGTTTGAAGCTTAAATTCAAATAGTGACCAGATATTGACTTATGTGTAAACAACCCCAGAATAGAGTTTTGATGATTCCAATAGCTCCGTATGATGATTTTTGACTTGGGAGCTTGTTCGAAATTTTTTGTTTTGAAATCTGTAGTAAAATTTGGCTTGAAATGGAGAAAATTGAATTTTAGGAAGTGTGATGAGGGAGTTGACTTTTTGATATTAGGGTCAGAATCCAATTCTGAAATATTTTATTGATCTGTTATGTCATTTATGACTTGTGTGAAAAATGTGAGGTCAATTGGAATTGATTTGATTGGTTTCAGTATCGAATGTAAAAGTTGGAAATTCTTAAGTTCCTTAAGCTTGAATTGGGGTCTGATTCGTGGTTTAACATTGCTTTATGTGATTTGAGGTTTAAACTAAGTTCATATGATGTTTTAGGACTTGTTGGTGTATTTGGTTGAGGTCCTGAGGGCCTCGGGTGAGTTTCGGATGGTTAACGGACCAAGAATTGAACTTGGGAGACTACTGAAGTTGAGTTGGTTGGTTTTTGGCTGATCTGGATTTTTCTTCATCTGTCAAAAATCGAGGTAAAAAATTGAGTTTAAAAATCGAGGTCAAAATTGAGGTTAGGAAATCGAGGCAGGAAATCGAAGTCAGGAAATCAAAATCTGGAAATCAAAGTGAGGAAATCGAGGTCACGAAATCGAGCTCCAGAAATTGAGCTCAGGAAATCGAGGTCAGAAAATTGAGGTCAGCGCCTGGACAGAGACTTTAAGTAATAAAACGGGGGCTTCGTCCCATTTTCTATTTTTGACAAATTGGAGCTTTGGGAGAACTGATTTTTGAGAGATTTTGAAGGAAAAATATTGGGGTAAGTGATTCTAACTCGGATTTGGTCAATATAAATGAATATATCATTGTTTTCATCATTTAATTAGTGTTTTGAGATGGAAATTTGGGAAATATTTGAGAAATCTCATAAAACGAATTTTTGAGAATTCAGTGTCGATTCAGAGTCGGATTTGAGTGAAACTAGTATGGTTGGTTTCATAATTGAATGGGTTGTCAGATTTTTTGAGTTTCGTCGCATTCCGGGATGTGGGCCCCACGTACAATTTTTGGGTTATATTTCGGATTTTGTTAGAAAATTTGTATTTTCATATGAAATTCATTCCTAAAATTTGTATTGATTCAATCGAATTAATTATGACTAGATTTGAGTCAATCTGAGTCGAAAAATCGAGGAAAAGGCATACTACTTGACTGATTGAGTGTGGTCTTAGGTAAGTCACTTGTCTAACCTTATGTGGGGAAAATTTCCCTTAGGATTGATATTAATATGAAAATGTTGATGTGTTGAAAGACGTGTATACAAGATGACGAGTGTGTACACGGGCTGAATGTGAAAAATTATGTGTTTAAATTGTGTAGAACACTGTTGCATATTAATTAAATTATTTTATTCTGTTATATTCATCATCATTAATACATTTTCGTATTTTAAATTTGTCGGACCTGTTCCTGCTAAGTGTTTTACATGTTTAGTTGAAACTCTATTTCTTTTGTTCTGTGCATTACTTAAAGGATGGATTTCTTAATTTAAATATTATAAAAAAAATGAAGTATTTTACATTTAAAAATTTGATATTTAGACAAGGTGTTAAATTTGTGAAATATTATTTTGCTGAAACTTTTGTGAGATTTTCGTACTCATTGTGATGCAGTCGTGAGCTCTTTATTATGGAAATTATTGTTGTTGATTTATTTTCGCATGAGCCGTGAGCTCTTTATTGTGAAAAATATTGTTGTTGATTTATTTTGGCACTTGAGGTGCAAATTGTGATATTGATACGCATGCAGTGCTATAAGGTCTGGGTGTTGAAATGTATGCGGTGAGGTAAGGGTGGATTGATTGGCGTGACTAGTAGGGAAACTACTAGAAATCATGCGTTGTGATAAGGGTGGCTAAAACGCGGGATGCAATTTCGGAAAAAATATTTTCTTTAAAATTAAATGTGAAGGCTCCCGCGGTGATATAAGAAAATGAGATATTGTGAATTTATTTATGATTTGGGACTACGAGGCGGTACCTCGGGAGTGCCCTTGTTGATATTCTTTTATGGCTACATTGTCTTTGGTTATTTTTGGTGTTTTCCTTAAAGTTGTAAATTTTTGTTTTCCTTCCGCGAGGTGTTAATTGCCCTTATTTTTTGTCGTTAAATTGTGACATACTACTTACTTGATTTATCCCCATTGTCATTATTGTTATTATATTGTTAAACTTTTCTTCATGTCTTTAATTATTCCAGTAGGGCCTGACCTAACCTCGTCACTACTCTACCGAGGTTAGGCTTGGCACTTACTGGGAACCGCTGTGTTGTACTCATACTATGCTTCTGCACATCTTTTTTTCCAAATCAATGTATATCTTATCAGACCAGGCATCAGTGAATTAGCCGTACGGGGAGACTTTGATGTATATCTACCAGCGTCCGAAGACTCCGGAGTCCCCTTCTATGCTTATTATGTTGCTTCCTTATTTTCTTTAGACTCTGATATATAGAGATATTGAGGACAAATCCTTAGAAGATTGTGACTTATTTCTACCGGGTTTTGGGAGTTGAAATTATGTAAATTTTCAGATTTATTTATTTCAGATTTCTATTGTTATATTACATTGATAGGCTTACCTAGTCTTAGAGATTAGGTGTCATCATGATATCCTACGGAGAGAATTTGGGGTCGTGACATTCGTCATCTGTTGATTGTTTCACCTATTCTTGTGCTTTGAGTCATAATACTTTGGTTCCAGACTCCTAATAAATGGCATAAGAAATAAATTAGTGTGAGAGACTCTCAATCCAGAATCATTGGCAAGTTATTTTTTCATCCTTTTCAATTTAGGAGGATTTAAAGTATTTCCACACTTCTCCTCCAGCGTGACTTAAACCCAAGGCCTAACGGCCATGGGTGGAGGTCCTTTACCAGTAGAGCAAACATCACTTGTCAAGTTAACTCCTTTAATTACCAAGTCCAGCTACCGATATGAGATGTAAATCATTAGTTCAGTTAATAGATGGCCCACTACACTTTAATACATAGTATGTTAAAAAAAGAAGGTACTCCCTCCGTCTCAATTTAGAGATAACACACTTTTCTTGCTAGTTCATTCCAAAAATAATGACACATTTCTATAATTGGAAATAATTCAACTTTAAACTTCTCATTTTTACACATTTTACCCTTAATGAAAAGCTTTTATAACCACAAAAATATCATGGCCCCACAAAACTTATGTTTTAAGACCACAAGTTTCAAAAGTCTCTCTTTTATTTTTAAATTTCGTGTCGAGTCAAAACTACCTTATCTAAATTGAAACGGGATGAGTAACATTTTTCTTATACTAACAAAACCAGGTTAGTGGCTCACGATTCGATACGTACTCAAATAGATAGTTGCCCACCTTTCTATCCTTCTCAAAAGGTGAAGGTAACGTGAAATGTCACTCTCCTATTTTTCAAGTGTAGATGCAAATAGGTCTATTTTTTGATGGACAACTTGAATGCTTATGGTTACAAGTATAGAATGGTAGAACAAATAAATAATCTGGGTCCCATGATCATTCGTTTGTGGTATATATGAACAGCCTCACACAGATTGAACTGGTATGCATTAACTGACGAGTAGAATATCCAACATGCTTATACCATTGCTATAAACTGAAAGTTGTTGATATTTCATGCAACTGTCACGACCCAAAACTAACCTGTCTTAGGCACCTTATATAGTACTAGGCAAGCTGACATTTCAAAATATTTTAAAACTTTTAAATGAAAATGAGCTTAACAGTTTAAAAAATTAAAGTTCTCATAAACTGGATAAAATCAAAACTCAACACAGAAGTTTCTAAAATCATGTTGTCACTGAGTACATAAGCGTCTATACAAGTATGAGAATATTGTCTATGAAACACTAAAACTAAATACATAAAGCTGAAAGATAGGGAAGGAGAGTCAAGGTCTGTGAAACGCCGGGCAGCTACCTTGAAATCTCCAAATGATCAAGCTGGGCAGAGAAATCAACACCCACTGTGTCCAGAAACACCTGGATCTACACACGAAGTGCAGGGTGTAGCGTGAGTACAACCAACTCAGTAAGTAACAAGATTAAATAGTGAACTGAAAGTAGTGACGAGTTTCACAGATATAGTTTAATTACAGATATTACAACATACTTTCAGAAATTCAACAATTAAGGCCAAAACAGTTAATTCATGTCTAGTTCAGCTGAAACAGGATATAATATCTCTCAGAAATTTTATGACAATGATATATGCCAGCTGAAGTACAACTGTAATGAAATAAAGTCATTCACTCAGTCCTCCCAGACACTCATTCCTCATAGTATCTCATTCCTATCAATCGCTCGGCACTCGACACTCGCACTCAGTATGTACATGCGCTCACTAGGGGTGTGTACAGACTCAGGATGAGCTCCTTCAACCCAAGCGCTATAACAAGTCAATCATGGCATAAATCAGTGCAACATGTTGCGGCGTGGAGGCGGATACCATAGTTATCCTCACAATAAGGCCCTCGGCCTCACTCAGTCATCAACCTCTCCAATCTCTCGGGCAATCAATGATCATGAAAATCAGCCCAAACAGAAATGATATAATGTATCAACAAGTAACAATAGTAACTTAGATATGATATGTAAGTAAAACTATGACTCAGTACAAAATAGCAATTTAGCAGATAATCTAACATGTACGCGACCTCTGTGGGTCCCTACAGTGCCAACATATAATCTAAACATGATTTCTAACATGCTTAACAGTTCAATTTCTCTAATACACGGAGAATGTACGGATAACAACAGATTATTCAACTACACCGTTCCATGGAATTGACTAAGTCACAATTACTGTAATGCACGCCCACACGTCCGTCACCTAGCATGTGCGTCACCTCAAAACTAATCACATGACACATAATACAGGGTTTCATACCCTCAGAACCAAATTTAGAACTGTTACCTACCTCAAGTCGTGCAAATCCCTTCTCCAACACGCTCTTGGCTCGTGAATCAGCCTCCAAATGCCTCGAATCTAGCCAAAAATAGTTCGATACAATCAACACGGGTTAAAGGAATCAATTCCATAAAATAATACCAAGTTATTAATTAAGAGTCAAAAATCGACTCAAAAGCTAGACCCCAGTCCCATGTCTCGAAATTCAATAAAAGACACAAAACCCGAAATCCCATTCAACTACGAGTCCAACCATACCAAATTTACCAAAACCCAACATCAAATCGTCACCCAAATCCCCAAATTCAACTCTCCAAATCCCTCGCCTCAAACTCCCAAATTTCACCTTAAATACACACAAACTAGGTGGGAAATTCAATGGGGAAACAATATTATTAATTAAAAATAAACACAAGGGACTTACCTCAAGAAACCCCTCAAAACTCCTCTATCGTTTACCTAATCCCGACCTTGAAATGTTTAAAATGGTGAAAAACACGGAACCCTCATTTTTAATACACTACCCAAGCCTCCTCGCACCTACGGCCACTTACCCGCTTCTGCGGTGTCACATAAGTGACCACATTCCCGCTTCTGCGACTTCCTCCGCTCCTGCGGACATGCTTCTGCGAGCCACCAAGCCGCTTCAGCAGACCCAGCTCCCATCTCCATTTCTGCTTCTACGCTCCCACTGCCTCATCCGTGGCCATGCAGGTGCAGTAATTCCCTCGCATCTGCGACCACTGCACACTTCCCTCCAAATCTCATATGTTCAATACATCCCATGTCGCCTCCCTATTTCTCGCGAAATCGGGCTTTGACATATGACAACTCTTTTAAGGAGGTATTAAAAGAGGAGAGTCGCCACCTAACGATATTTAAGGTGCGCTAGGACACCTATTTGAAAATGACTCTGATTTACCTGGTCAATGCCACAAAATATCGGGTAAGGCCTCAAGTTACCTCAATGAGAAGGTGTTAGGCACTCCTCGAGGTCCACAATTGTGGGTTCCGACCGAACTTCAATAATATGGACTAGTCGATGTGATCAAGTAAGCAAAGAGACTACAAAATTTAAGAATTTTATTACAAAGAGATCTTGAATATGGAGGTGCAACGTTTTTTCATTCTAATAAAAAAGAAAGGAGGGGGGGGGGGTTCTATGTTTTTTAGCCTAAAGGATCACCCCATGCAACATAAATAATATTTTTTTACTCCCTTGAGATAGGGTGTTACTCGTATTATTCAGCGGGCACAGACTATCATCTCCAGCTACCCGATTATTATGTTAAAGTGTTTATCTAAGAGCGCTCTAATTCAATTCTAAGACGTACCCTACGCGTGCACTACCAGTCCCATACCTATGGTCCAGGAGGTTTCGGACCTCTATTTTGATGGTTCTAGACCTTATCTAGGCTACTCAAAAATGCAAAACTAGGTGACAAACAAAACATATAAAGACTTCACATAAAAGCAATTGAGGGCTCCCATTGACCTCCACACTTAAGCAGTGAATGCATGCAAACACAGATGTCAATTAGGAAGCTGCAGAATCCAGAATCTTAAACCTATAGACATGCTTTCTAGGCGATTTTTGAGTCAAAGTATGCGGGCAATTTCAGATGCAGTACATTGCTTATATACAAAATAATTTAGGTATTACAAGCTGATTATTGTAGGTTTTAAGTTACCAATCCTATATGTGTTATGCCTAGGTCATCTATGCAGTTGAGCATAACCAAATCTGCTAGGAAAAGTCCCAGAATTATCTAGGTTTTCCTAACAGAGACGCTCAGGAAATAGTGTTTGGCTAAAGTACAACTGTAATGAAATAAAGTGGAAAATCTCAAAGTAACATTCACTCAGTCCTCCCAGACACTTATTCCTCACAGTATCTCATTCCTCTCAATCGCTCGGCACTCGACACTCGCACTCAGTAAGTACATGCGCTCACTAAGGTTGTGTACAGACTCAGGATGAGCTCCTTCAGCCCAAGCGCTATAACAAGTCAATCATGGAATAAATCAGTGCAACATGTTGCGGCGTGGAGGCGGATACCATAGTTATCCTCACAATAAGGCCCTCGGCCTCACTCAGTCATCAACCTCTCCAATCTCTCGGGCAATCAATGATCATGAAAATCAGCCCAAACAGAAATGATATAATGTATCAACAAGTAACAATAGAAACTTAGATATGATATGTAAGTAAAACTATGACTCAGTACCAAAATAGTAATTTAGCAGATAATCTAACATGTACGCGACCTCTGTGGGTCCCTACAGTGTCAACACATAATCTAAACATGATTTCTAACATGCTTAGCAGTTCAATTTCTCTAATACACGGAGAATGTACGGATAACAACAGATTATTCAACTATACCATTCCATGGAATTGACCAAGTCACAATTACTGTAATGCACGCCCACACGTCCGTCACCTAGCATGTGCATCGCCTCAAAACTAATCACATGACACATAATACAGGGTTTCATACCCTCAGAACCAAATTTAGAACTGTTACCTACCTCAAGTCGTGCAAATCCCTTCTCCAACACGCTCTTGGCTCGTGAATCAGCCTCCAAATGCCTCGAATCTAGCTAAAAATAGTTCGATACAATCAACACGGGTTAAAGGAATCAATTCCATAAAATAATACCAAGTTATTAATCAAGAGTCAAAAATCGGCTCAAAAGCTAGACCCCAGTCCCATGTCTCGAAATTCAAAAAAAGACACAAAACCCGAAATCCCATTCAACTACGAGTCCAACCATACCAAATTTACCAAAACCCAACATCAAATCGTCACCCAAATCGCCAAATTCAACTCTCCAAATCCCTCGCCTCAAACTCCCAAATTCCCCCTTAAATACACACAAACTAGGTGGGAAACTCAATGGGGAAACAATATTATTAATTAAAAATGAATACAAGGGACTTACCTTAAGAAACCCCTCAAAAATCCTCTATCGTTTACCTAATCCCGACCTTGAAATGTTTAAAATAGTGAAAAACACGGAACCCGCATTTTTAATACACTACCCAAGCCTCCTCGCACCTGCGGCCACTTACCCGCTTCTGCGGTGTCGCAGAAGTGACCACACTCCCACTTCTGTGACTTCCTCCGCTCCTATGGACATGCTTCTGCGAGCCACCAAGCTGCTTTAGCGGACCCAGCTCCCATCTCCATTTCTGCTTCTACGCTCCCACTGCCGCATCCGTGGCCATGCAGGTGTAGTAATTCCCTCGCATCTGCGACCACTGCACACTTCCCTCCAAATCTCTTATGTTCAATACATCCCATGCCGCCTCCCTATTTCTCGCGAAATCGGGCTTTGACATGTGACAACTCTTTTAAGGAGGTATTAAAAGAGGAGAGTCGCCACCTAACGATATTTAAGGTGCGCTAGGGCACCTATTTGAAAATGACTCCGGTTTACCTGGTCAATGCCACAAAATATCGGGTAAGGCCTCAAGTTACCTCAATGAGAAGGTGTTAGGCACTCCTCGAGGTCCACAATTGTGGGTTCCGACTGAACTTAAATAATATAGATTAGTCGATGTGATCAAGTAAGCAAAGAGACTACAAAAATTAAGAATTTTATTACAAAGAGATCTTGAATATGGAGGTGCAACTCTTTTTCATTCTAATAAAAAAGAAAGGAGGGGGGGGGGGGTTCTATGTTTTTTAGCCTAAAGGATCACCCCATGCAACATAAATAATATTTTTTTACTCCCTTGAGATAGGGTGTTACTCATATTATTCAGCGGGCACAGACTATCATCTCCAGCTACCCGATTATTATTTTAAAGTGTTTATCTAAGAGCGCTCTAATTCAATTCTAAGACGTACCCTACGCGTGCACTACCAGTCCCATACCTATGGTCCAGGAGGTTTCGGACCTCTATTTGGATGGTTCTAGACCTTATTTAGGCTACTCAAAAATGCAAAACTAGGTGACAAACAAAACATATAAAGACTTCACATAAAAGCAATTGAGGGCTCCCATTGACCTCCACACTTAAGCAGTGAATGCACGCAAACACAGATGTCAATTAGGAAGCTGCAGAATCCAGAATCTTAAACCTATAGACATGCTTTCTAGGCGATTTTTGAGTCAAAGTATGCGGGCAGTTTCAGATGCAGTACATTGCTTATATACAAAATAATTTAGGTATTACAAGCTGATTATTGTAGGTTTTAAGTTACCAATCCTATATGTGTTATGCCTAGGTCATCTATGCAGTTGAGTATAACCAAATCTGCTGGAAAAAGTCCCAGAATTATCTAGGTTTTCCTAACAGAGACGCTCAGGAAATAGTGTTTGAGAAGTCTAGTATTAATCAACTAACGAGCAATTATTTCCTATAGGCAGGATCTCTAACGCACAACACTTTAAAGCTTATTTTATCGTCATATCTTAATCCTATAGGCATGATTTCTAGGTGAGTAGCACCAAGTAGAATAATTGCAATCCTATAAGCATGATTTCTAGTAGGCGATGAGGATTGACAGAAGTATCGATGAGAAACTAATTCCTATAGGCAGGTTCTCTAATAACACATAACAATAAATATAATTGCAGCATTTGGGGTTTACGAGCTGACAATGTATGTGTGTTTGTTTCTTCTAATGTTGTGATTTCTACAGTGTACATGTAATCGAACAACACATATTGCAAATAAATTACCAAGTCCTATAGGCCTGTTATCTACCTATTTTGCATGTAAATATTAAATTCTACCCATTTCCCCTTTTACTAACACCCCAATTGTTTATACAAAAGTTATTAAAGGTCCAATAATGAGTAAAAATATAAATGTTACACAATAGTGACAATAGGCCCACAGTAGGCTCAACATGAAATACCCAGCATTCTCTAGGCCTTCAATTACTCTCACACAGCATACCCAGACCTATAATATGGGCCATATCCAACACACAACCCCAGAATCCTTAAAGGAGCCCAAAGTCAATTTATTCAACCATAGCACCAAGTGTTGCACCATTTAAATCAACCAATTCAGGTACGCATCAAATAACAAGATGGAATAGGATGAATATGAGTAGTTTGAGATTTAGGAAATGACTAAGGACCAAGCCCTAGTGTGTCAGAATTCACAAGGGTCTCAATTGGACCCCGAGAAGTGCTCACACTAGGGTGATCAATAATAGAACCTAGGTAGCCTTGGCTTTCAGCCGGCTAAGAATGAGAACTCAAGAGAGAGCATAGATGACAAGTGAAGGATAGTACACCAAGGTTGAGAGACAAAGCCAAGGGGATAAAAACATAGTCAAGTTGAGCACATAGAACAAATAATCAAATAGGCCTTAGGGGGGCTTTAGAACAGAGTTAGCAAAGATTCAGAACAACAAGTGCAACACCTAGTGCATAAGTGGTCATACATTAGTAGAGCAGGTTTGGAAGATTATTAATGACAGTAGCATATACAAATTCTTAATAAAGGAAGAAATCCAAATTATGCTAAGTATAGGTCCTGATGTTATGAAACAGTCATGCTAATTTGGCAATAGGATAACATTTAGACATGTGAAAAGCATATTACAACTACTAGTGAATCGGAGGGGGGGTTAAACATGCTAAAGGGCATACTAATAGGATCAAACATGCTATATAGGCTAGATTTGTGCCATATAATGAGTGTACATACTCAGGTTTTGAAAACAATCAACTAGCTAACGAAAGAGAGCACAAATTATGTAGGCAAAGCATGTTCGAATAACAAGATTGATGGCCTAAGGAAAAATTAAACACCAAGAGATGCTAACAAGTGTAAAGGTCCCAGACAGTAGTAATTCTTACCACATGGACTAGTCAGATTTGGAAAATATCTACTTAATAGAACCAGGTTTAGGCATGCTTGAAACTAAAAGTTAAAGATACCTAAAAAATTGAAAAAAACAAACAGAATTGCACACAAAACAGCCCAGAAAAATATATTAAACTGACGAACTTCAGGAGTGAAAACATATGCAAATCATAGATACATATGAATGAAATTACAAAGTCTAGTAACTCACCAGTTAAGCGAAGAATAGTAAAGAATAAACTTCTACAGAAATCCCAGAATTCCAATGCGTCAAAGTTCCCAAGATCTTCGATAAACTCAGGGCGATGCTCGCACCAAGAACAGGTAAAGTGACAAGGTGTTAATGGCCTTGGCTTTCAGCCGACCAATACAAAATACAGAGCAAGAGAATAGCAAAACCCCAATTTTTAGTGAAGAAAAGCGATTTCAAAGTCTGCCCTAAAAGGGGAGTGGGGAGGGGTTTATATAGCAGTAAGAATTGAACGAAAAAACAAGGAAACAAAATAAATCAAACATAGAATGAGGAAAGAAGGCATGCAAAATCAGTTCGAAATCAATTTAGGAGAGAAATCCGGTAAACCCTCATTTTTTTTTAGGGAAAGTGTAAATCACAAAATTTCAAACGAAATCGGACTCACATAATACAATGTTAAACGTATGTACACAAAATGGTGCTCAAAGATTTGAACCCCTATTTGTTCGATTTCGGAGATTATTGCTTGCCATGTTTAGGTAAGCACTTAGGTAACACCACAAATGGACAACCAGTACCAGAAGGATTCGAATAAGGCAAGAAAATAGTAGTCGAATCTCATTAGGAGAGGGGTTATGCGAGGGATTAAGGAAGGCGACTAGGGTTTAGAAAAGAGAAGAATGAGTTTCGGTGCGGCGGGTTAGACGGAATGAGTGATTAGGGTTTGGGTTTGGGTTTGGGTAATTAAAAGGGGCGGAATAATTAAACGGGTACCGACCGGATTTATTAAAGGGGTGTTTGGTTTGGGATTCTGATGAGTGAAGTGAATTGGGCCAAAAGTGTGTGCCTAATTTGGTCCAGAAATAGCCTTGTATTGGGCTGTAAAATAAATATGCAAAATTATTTAAATAATAATTCATAAAAGAGATTAATAAATAATAAAAATATCATTAATGCAGTGAAATAATTTTGAATATTAGCTTGACATTATAAAAATATAAAAATGCTTTTTAACACAAATAATACAATAAAATGTAATTATGCATAGAATATAGGCTATTCTTTGCAAAATTATGTACATAGCCTAAAAATATGAAATATAATTATATAAAAAAAAGTAAAATATTGTGAAGCATATATATAGTTGTAGAATAATAAAATAGATGATTGAGTAATTATAAAAATAATTTAAATGATAAATTTTAAATATTGAATGAATTAAATGAAAGAAAAATTGATTTTGAAGTCTTAAAATTATGAAATATTATAGGAAAATGTTTGCATAAATCTTGTAAATGAAATAATAATGCAAAATGATATTTTGAAAGTATATATGTTATTTAAAAAATATATTAGGGCAAATTTGGGTATCAACAGTTGCCCCTCTTTACCCGGTAATGATGAAAACGTTACGGATGGATCACTGAGTAAATATCTGAATGGTCATAAAGTAAAAAGCGAATAATTGATGGTGGTTGGTTATGTTTGAAATAATTGCAGGATGTGAACATTGAACAGAAACCGGAGCGAAGATTTCTCCTGTTAGGAGAATGGTTACTTCATGGATTACCTGCAAAACTTAAAACACAATGCATGCAAGTATATATGAATTATTGCGAGAATTTAAACATGATGCAGATTCCCTTCAGGCCATGAGGGTTGTCTTTGGACGGCGAGGATGGTGTACTTAGACCATGACGTCCTGGGCCATTAATCATGTGATAAGGGATTCGCAGGCCATGAAATGATGTCCTCTGGCCATGAGAATGGTGCCTCCGAACCATGACACCTTTGAATAATGATGTACACTTTTAAGAGATCCTCGGGCTATAGAATGGTGTCTTGAGGATGATGCCTTAGCCTTATGCAGTTAAGGAGGCAGTGCTTAGGCTCATGCAAATAGGATACGATGCTTAGTCTCATGCAAAGAAAGACAGTGCTTAGACTTATGCAATTAAGAAGGCAATGCTTAGCCTCATGCAAATAGGAGGCAATGCTTAGTCTCATGCAGAAAAGGCAATGCTTAGCCTTATGTAATTAGGGAGGCAATGCTTAGCCTCATGCAAATAGGAGACACTTCTTAGTCTCATGGAGAAAAGGCAATGCTTAGCCTTATGCAGTTAAGAAGGCAATGCTTAGCCTCATGCAAATAGGAGACACCTCTTAGTCTCATGCAAAGAAAGGCGGTGCTTAGCCTTATGAAAGAAAACGATGAGTGATAGTGAGAAAGTAGAGTATTTCTTAGTTGGAGATGCTTGTGATGTGATAGATAATTTGTGAGTTTTGTGGGGGAAGGTTGGTCAATGCTTTCACCTTCTTGCTTTGTTTTTGCTCTTGTCTTGAGCTCCTGTTTGAGTTACCCTGGGCAGCATCTGGCTGTTATAGAAATAAAGTTTTTTCAAAAAATATACGTGCATTTGATGAGCGTAGTTATTTAAAATATGGTAGTATGCAATATTAAGTAATCTAGATAAGACAACGGCTGTGACATTTTTTAGAGACATTGCGACCTCCTTGCTTTAGAATTTTGAGAGTTCCCAATTTAAAAACAATCCTTTGACTGTTCTGCCTATAACGAAGTTGGCTGGACTAGCTTTAGAATTTTGAGGGTCCTCCTCAAAACTCTGCCCTAGTTTGTGACCATGTCAAAAATGAAGATTTTATTAAGATGTGACCGAACCCACAGGGCTGCCTACGTATCCCCTCTTAAACGGGAATCAGGTCAAGCTTAGTTTAGCTACATCAAATAAATAAATGTAAATAGTCTAAACATAGTATCTCTTGACTGCATCTCAGTTGATAGGTTTTGGCCAAATTTCTCCGTCCATTTCTGTAAGTATGAGTGCTTCTCCTGTTAGTACTCTGTGAACTATGTAGGGCCCTTGCCAATTGGGTAAAAATTTCCCTTTGGCCTCATCTTGATGCGGGAAGATCCTCTTTAGCACCAACTGCCCCTGTGTGAATTGTCTAGGCCTAACCCTTTTGTTGAAAGCTCTATATATTCCGTTCTAGTAGAGTTGACTGTGACATACCGCATTCATTCTTTTCCCATCAATAAGAACTAGTTATTCATAGCGACTTTGTATCCATTTTGCATCACTGAGTTCAGCCTCTTGTATGATTCTCAAATAAGGAATTTCTACTTCGGCGGGAATAACGACTTCAGTACCATAGACCAGCAAATAAGGAGTTGCCTCGGTTGTTGTGTGAGTTGTGGTACGATATCCAAGTAGGGCAAATGGTATCTTCTCGTGCCATTGTTTGTGATTATCTATCATTTTCCTTAATATCTTCTTGATGTTCTTATTAGCGGTTTCCATAACTCTATTCATTTGCGTCATGTACGTTGTGGAATTCTTATGCTTGATATTGAAGGTTTCACACATAGATCTCATCAAATCACTGCTAAGGTTGGCGGCATTTTCGGTGATAATTGATTCCGGCACCCCGAACTGACAAACAATACGATCCCTAACAAAATCTGCGACGACCTTCTTAGTTACAGCCTTGTAAGATGCGTCTTAAACCCATTTTGTGAAATAATCTATGACCCCTAAAATGAACTTGTGCCCATTTGAAGTGGCGGGTTTGATTGGACCGATGACATCCATCCCCCAAGCGGAGAAAGGCCAAGGTGCACTTATTGCATTGAGTTCATTGGGTGGCACTCATATCATATCAGCATGTACTTGGCATTGATGATACTTTTGGACATACCTGATGAAGTCTATTTCCATAGTCCTCCAAAATTATCCTGCTCTTAATATCTTCTTAGGTAAGACAAAGACATTCATGTGCGGTCCGCATGTTCCGGTATGTATCTCTTCGAGCAATTTGGATGCTTCCTTGGCGTCGACACACCGTAATAATCCCAAATCTGGAGTCCTTCTGTACAGAATTCCTCCGCTTCGGAGTGTGCATTTCTGAGTATGATTTGCATGCTCAAAGTACTCTCTTTTTGCCAAATATTCTTAGATGCCATGGAACCATGGATTTCCATCCATTTCCTCTTCAACGTGAGCACAATATGCTGGTTGATTATCCATCCCTACTAGGATAGGATCGATGGAATTCTTATCTCGGTGTTGTATCATGGAAGATAAAGTGGCCAGTGTATCTGCGAACTCATTCTGGATCCTCGGAACATGTTTGAACTCTATTTTTGTGAATCTATTCATCAACTCTTGTACATAGTACAAATATGGTAATATCTTGGTGTTCTTTGAAGCCCATTCTCCTAGAACTTGATGTACCAAAAGTTCTGAATCTCCAATTACCAGCAATTGCTGAATGTTCATGTCGATGGCTGATATGAGTCCTAAGATGCAGGCCTCGTATTCTGCCATGTTGTTAGTACATGGAAACCTGAGTTTTGCGGATAATGGATTGTGTTGACCCATTTCTGACACTACAACTGCTCCAATACCCCCCTCATTTGAAATTTGCAGCCCCACCAAAGAACATTCTCCAACCATCATAGGCTTTGGTGATATCTTCTCCTACGAATGACATCTCTTCATCGGGAAAATATGTTTTCAATGGTTCGTATTCTCCATCTACAGGATTTTCTGCCAGGTGATCCGCCAATGATTGCCCTTTGACCGCCTTCTAAGTTACATAGATGATGTCAAACTCACTCAGTAGTATCTACTATTTTGCTAACCTCCCCATAGGCATGGGTTTCTGGAAGATGTATTGTAGCAGATCCATCCTTCATATGAGATATTTGGAGTAGGCACAAAAGTAGTGCCTCAACCTTTGAGCTATCCATGTCAAAGCGCATCAGGTGCGTTCCAGCAAAGAATACCGTGCTTCATAGGGTGTGAACTTCTTACTCAGATAGTATATGGCCTGCTCCTTTCTTCCCGTCTCTTCGTGTTGTCACAAGATACAGTCGAAAGCCCCATCTAGTACAGATAAATAGAGTTGCAGAGGTCTCCCAGGTTCCATTGGGACCAGAACAGGTGGTCTGGATAAATATTCCTTGATCTTGTCAAAGGTTTTCTAGCACTCTTCAGTCCAACTTGTTGCGGCGTATTTCTTCAACATTTTGAAAATCGGTTCACAAATCACAGTTGATTGTGCTATGAAATGGTTGATGTAATTAAGACGCCCTAAGAAACTCATCACATCTTTCTTGTTCTTCGGAGGTGGAAAATCTTGGATAACCTTGACCTTTGACGGGTCTAGCTCAATTCCTCGACAGCTGATGATGAACCCTAGCAGTTTTCCAGCAGGAACTTTGAAGGCACACTTTGCGGGGTTCAGTTTCAGGTTGTACCTTCGAAGTCGATCAAAAAATTTCCTCAAATCTGCTATGTGATTTGTACCCTTTTTAGATTTGATGATGATGTCGTCCATATACACCTCTATATCCATGTGTATCATGTCTTGGAAAATGGTTGTCATGGCCCTCATATAAGTGGCTCCAGCATTGTTTAGTCCAAACGACATCATTTTGTAAAAATATACTCCCCATGGTGTAATAAAGGCTGTCTTTTCGGCATCCTCTTCATCCATCTAGATCTGATGATATCCCGCGAAGGAATCCACAAAGGATTGAAGTTTATGCTTGGAACAGTTGTCAATCAGTATGTGTATATTGGGCAAAGGGAAATCATCTTTGGGACTTGCTCTATTTAAATCCTGATAGTCGACACACACTCTGACCTTACCATCTTTCTTTGGAACCGGCATAATGTTAGCCAATCGGGTCAGATATTCAACCACTCTGAGAACCTTGGCTTTGATTTGCTTGGTGACTTCATCTTTTATTTTCAAACTCATATCTCGCTTGAACTGTCTGAGTTTCTGCTTTACCGGTGGATACATAGGGTCGGTAGGTAGTTTATGAGCCACTATGGACGTGCTCAAACTGGTCATATCTGTCTAAGTTTCTACTTTACCGGTGGACACATAGGGTCGGTAAGTAGTTTATGAGCCACTATGGACGTGCTCAAACGGGTCATATCATTGTAGGACCATGCAAAAATATCCTCATACTCTTTCAAAAACTGGATGTATTCTTCCTTCTCTGATGGTGATACATGAATGCTTAAATGTGTTACCTTGACTATTTCAGAGTATCCCAAATTAACTGTTTCAGTCTCATCCAAATTGGACTTAGGCTTGTTTTCAAAATTTTCCACTTCTCTAACAATTTCCTCGTGTATTATATCCTCTTCCAGATCCTCTAAATCACTATCCTTATGTTTCGTTGTCTCGTTATATGTCGCAGTCGTAGGTTCATCAGGATAAGTAATAATAACATTATAGAGAGAGAAAATGTAAGGGATAGTAATAATTACTAAAAACATCAATCCATTGATAAAGATTTAAAACGTCAAACAAGTGCAGTTCAATGATTCAAGCAATTATTTCAAAACAAAATATGCTTAAAACAAAATACTGAAAATGTCTTAGATGCTCAAAAATTGCTTTCAAACAATAAATGATGCTAATTACCAGGCTACCCAGGAACTCAATGGGCCCTTGATGGTGCAGCAGTCCAGTTGTTAAGAACAACTCCCTTCTCCATGGTCTGAATAATAAGGCCTTCCTCCTCATCCTCCTCCTCTTCAAATATCGCACTGCAATCCATGTCTTCATCATCCAGAAACAAATTCCTTATGCCAGCTAGAACTTCATCTTCTTCGGACCCCCACATCATGTAAGCTTAATGAAATGACTGGTGCAAATGTGGTACTGGTTGTTCTAGAAGGTAATAAGGACCACGTCATGGTGGCGACCAATTCTGACACTCTTGCCAGGTGTATTCATACCCAAGCCCAAAAGTTGTGCCATGACGCTTTACCTGTATCGGTTTGATGATCCCCTGGAAATTCTTGTCAAGGCCCTTGCCAGGTTCATACCCTGTCCATGACAGTATGCTTTCTATTTTACTGCTTCACCATTTGTCTTTCTCAGTTGCATTGACGCGCTTGATGCGATGGTATGTTTCTCCACCCAACTTCCTTCTCTTCTCGACGACCAGAACAGTCTGATTGGTATAAATGGGATTACTTCCGTCTCCATGGATAATCACTTCCTGATGGTTCCACTCAAACTTCAAGGCCTGATGTAGAGTAGAAGTTACAGCCCCATCAGCATGTATCCAAGGTCGTCCCAACAATAGGTTGTAGGTAGCAGATATGTCCAATACTTGAAACTCAACATCAAACCAGGTTGGGCCTATCTGTAGGCTGAGGTAGGTCTCCCCAATTGTGACCCATCAAATTCTTTCACATTCATACTTCCTGCTGGTATCTCGCGCATGCCTTTACCGAATCTTTTCGGAGTAGTTAGTGGACATATGTTGATACTCGAACCCCCATCTATCACGACTCTGGCAATCAATTTATCCTCAAACTGCACTATGATATGCATTACCCTATTGTGACTTAGTCCTTCTGGTGGCAGCTCGTCTTCATGAAAAGTGATCTTGTGGCTTTCCAACACTTGCCCTACCATGTTGGCCATTTCTCCACTGGTGATGTTATTGGGTACATAGGCTTCATTCAAAACCTTTATCAGGGCATTCCTATATGCCTCGGAGTTTTGCAGCAATGATAAAATGGATATTTCGGTAGGGGTTTTGTTCAGATAATCAACCACAGAATATTCTCTTGCTTTCACCTTTCTCCAAAGGTCATCTGGGCCAGTCACATGCGGCTTATATGCAGCTTATTTGCTCGTTCCTCCCAAATGCTCGGGTGTATAAACCCTACCGATTCTTTTCATGCCTTGCGTTGCACCTATTGTTTCCATTTCTGCTTTTCCGTTCCTTCTTGCTTCTGCAACATAATCCCATAGTATCGCATTAGACGTATAAGACGGCATAGGTGCTACCATCACGGTGAAGGGTGTTGTTACTTCAACCTCAAACGGAGTTGGTGCGGCTACCTCAACATCAATTGGTGCATGCGTTTGTACCACGATAGGTGTAAGAGTGACTAGAGATGTTTAAGGATTATCCCCTTCTCGAATGAGTCCAATTGACCCTTACGAATCCCATTCTTCATTGGTCTCTATCACGTTTACCCCTTCACCCTTGTGATCCGGGAGAGGATTGTTGCGGACATTGGGTGCAGCCTCCTTTGCCTGTATGACTTTAGTGTCAATTAATGTCTGAATCTTACCCTTCAAAGTATGACACTCATCAATAGTATAACCCATCATGCCTGAGTGATAACCACATGTCTTATTTGGGTTAATCCACTGGGAAGAGTTTTCCATAGCAACATTGGGAATGGGAGTGACATAATTGGCATCCTTTAGCCTCTCATATAGTTGGTCTATGGGTTCAGCAATTAGAGTGTATTATCTGTGCGCTCTACGGGTCAAAATTTGGTCTTGGTTTTTGGTAATTTTTGCGGACTGGTGGTGAGTGGTAGTATGCTTGTTGGGTATTATAGGTATGGTATGTGGCAGAAAGTTGTTGGTATCTGGGAGGTGAAGGCAGATATGTGGGAGGAGGTGTTTGGTATTCGAGAGGAGACTTTGGACCTTGGGCTACCATTACTGCACCCACTTCTTTCTTCTTGGAGATACCTCCTGACTCCAACGCTTTATTTGTGCCTTTGAGCGCTTCAAACTTTGTCACCATTCCGCTTTTGATCCCTTCTTCTATTCTTTCACCCAACTTGATGATGTCAGAAAATTTATGGTTTTCAATAACCATTAATCTTTCGTAGTATTCCGGGTCTTGAGCTCTGACGAAGAACTTATTGATCTGTTCTTCTTCAAGTGTCGGCCTTACTTTTGCGGCTTCAGACCTCCACCGAGTAGCATACTCGCGGAAAGTTTCTGTTGGTTTCTTGTTGAGATTCTAAATGTAGAAAATGCCTGGTGCATTCTCTGTGTTAAACCTGAACCGTTCCATGAAATTCGTCGCCATGCTTACCCAATTAACCCACTTCTTTGGGTTCTGAATGATATACCAAGACAAGGCATCTCCGGTGATGCTCATCATGAACAACTTCATGCGGTTTCATTCATCCTTACCAACCCATACAAGTTTGTCACAATACGTTCTCAAATGCACCTTCGGATCACCAGTTCCGTCGAACATTTTGAACTTAGGAGGTTTGTAACCCTCTGGTAGTTCTACATCTGGTTGAATACATAAATCTACATAATTCAAACCCTCGATTTCTTTGCCACCTTTGACACTTTGAACTCTGCCAGAAAGCTTCTTGAGTTCTTCCGCAATGTTCTTGATGAGCATGGCCTTCTCGGCGGATTCGGGTATATATAGGGTTTGTTATGGGGTATGGGGTAAATTTTCCACATATATGGGACTGCTTTGATGGACTGCGGGAATCTGGGCATAATGGTGGTCGTTGGTTGAGTTTTGGGGATCAGGGGTAGGTTGTGGTATGTTCTGAGGAGTGTGATAAGTGGTGGTTTATGGATATTGAGTCGGATGGTGATGGTGTTGTGGAGGGGTAGGTATTGGTAGAGGATTATAGTTTTGAGGAGGTGTGGCGTATTGATGAGGCGCGAGAGGATTTTGCGAATTTTGGTTTTGTGTGTTTTGGGGAGGTACCGGGTTTTGGGCGTTTGTGTTTTGTTGGTTGATGTCGGGGACATTTTGGGTGAGGGAAAGGTTTGCCATGTTCCGGACCTGCTCAAGCTCCCCTTATAGCTCCAATATTTTCTATTCCAGACGTAGGACTAAATCATTTTGTGCTAGCGTACTATGTCCGTCTGAAGTTTCAATGTTCTCTGCATGGGTAGCGTTGTCTTTTCTAATACCACTCATATCATCCATTTTCGCTTTTCCTTTATTGTTGGGATCACTTGGTGGAGGAGGAGGTGGTGGACCTCTGGATCTAGTGTGATATGTTGACGATGCCAGTATGCATGAACCAACCTTGGGGAATGGGAATAAACAAAAGAAAAGAAAAAATAAAAAGGTAACCAAGTTAGTAAGGAGTATTAAAAGAATGTTTGAGATATGTTTTTTTAAAGAAAATATACTTCTAGGTTATTACCCTAGTAGCTATTATATATAATAAATCCCAAACTGGGTCAAATTACAGATTATTTAAGTAACCTACAAACAAATAATGTAGGAGTAGCGTAATGAAAGATGGAAAATATAAGGTTAGTAATTTGCAGCCTCCAAATGTTGCATACGACTGTGAATGTACACACTTGTTGCCAACAATTTGTTGTAGAACCTACAAAGCTCTTACCAAGTGTCATTTGTTGCAATCCAAGGATTAGGTATGTTTAAATCCAGTAGTTGTATAGCAAAGTATTTTGGACATTGTGATCTTGAGGCTGAAAATTCCAACATCATTGTTGATACATTGAACATGACTTTGGGATGAAAGCATAATAGCGGCAGAGCTGCCTGCTTGATACATGAGGACAATATAATATCTTCTCATCTCCAGATTGAGCATGCATGCACACTAATACCACTAGATATTGAGATGGAACTATATTGTCAATACCAAGACCAGATGTGTGCAGCAGTTTTCCCTGTATTAGATATCCTCAGTTTGATATACATCATACACCAAGAGGTTGTTCATCGTGCAGCCATACACTATGTATAAATGCAATCACATTTAGTATAAGCCGTATCTATGAGATGGCTGCTTGACTCCATGATTCTGTATGATGTTAAACCAACCCGAGAATGAGCATGATAACAAGCTAATACCACTGAGAAATAGTCTAATCACCACACAAGCATTACACTGCAGTCAAGCTCAGGCCATGTGCTAATGTCTGTGTAGGTACATCTGATTGATGTCCAAACTAAGCTGCTTGTGATGTCTAGCAGGATAGCTTCCATTTTTCTGATCATAATGTGTACTGATATCTGTGTTTTTTCTGAATATGTACAACAGATGGCTGACCCCTTCAAGCTAATTGAAATTGATCTATATAGCATGATTGTGTTGTCATCTGTATTGCTAATATTTGTTTGTTGTAATGTGGTGAGAATCTTCCATACTGAGCAGTGCAATATGCTAATACCTCTGGGAGTTGATACTAGCACAAATAGGCAGTAAGACTCTTCATAGGAGCAACAAACATATGTTGTGTAGAACCAGTGTTCTACTGATTATTTGTAATTTCTACACCCCTCTGTATACTTTCCAAAGCAATCTTAACTTGTCTATGAACCTGCAAAATACAGTAATCAAGTTAGGATGTAGTATTGTCCTCCCAGGTTTGTGTGTGTTTTAAGAACATTGAAGATGACTAAGTAGTGAGTGGTGAGGAAAGGTTGCTGTTGGTGCTGGCTTGTGATTCTCTTGGTTGGTTATCTTCAAGTCATTCCCACATAGCAATAAGCATTGGCAACTCCAATAGGCAGTTAATGATAAACCAGACATTGAATAGCAGTAATGGTTATGCTGAAGACCAATCATTTTGTGATTGTCGTCTGTATAAAGCAATTCAGGTTGAGCATATACTGTAAACCCAGTAGAGGTTGAAAATCCTCTGGAAGCTATCTGGAACTAGTCCTTGCCTCAATTTTCTGATCATGTTATTGATCCTTGCAAAATGAAGCAACCAAGTTAAGATGCAATGTTATGCTCTCAGGTTCTGTGTGTGTTGGGACCTTTGATGTTGATTGGGTGGTGAGTGATAAGGGCTGTTGTTGGTGCTAGATTGTGATTCCCTTGTTGGTTATCTTCAAGTCATTCCCACATAGCCCTTTTATAATTTTTGAGAGCATAACTGTTGTTGCATCCAAGCATATTCTAGTCACCACTACTCAGGCATCTACACCATTCAAGTCTGGTGTATGTAAGCCCATTAGAGTGAAAGAGAGAGAGCAGCTATAACCAAGAAGATATGGCATCCTTTGGTATCTGTATGAGACTAGTTTTGCCTCAGTTTTTTAATCTTGCTATCCCCTGGGAGTTGATACTAGCACAAATAGGCAGTAAGACTCTTCAGAGGAGCAACTAACATGTGTTGCAGAATTAATAAATTTGTGTCCTAATTTGAGGGACCTCATTGTACCCGAGGTAGGCCTAAGCGACACACAGACATGGAGACAGTTGATGCCAATAATTATGTCATTTCATTAATGCAAAAATGAGTCAAATCTTTACTAAAACGACAATAATGAGAAAGTCACTAATGGCATTTGCCTTATTACAATCAAACAATTTGAACGAATCTAGAAAGCAATAAAGACATTGTTTCCTAATCTATTTGGCCCCATAAAGACCTTCCCCTTGCTTGGCCTTCTTGGATCCGTCGATGACTAAGCCCCATATTTTACATAAATAAGCCACCTTAGCAACATGAGATTTTGCAATTTTAAGGAAGTACGGTGCAATATTTCTCAAGAATATCATACGGATTTTTCCCTACTTCGATCCGTCGTTACGTGTTGTCGCAATTGACATATGTTAGAGGGATTCTCAAGAGAATTGGCTTAGGAATGTTAAGGCTATCCCTTCTTTCTTTTGGCATGGTCCGAATGATACAAATGAAATGAGCAAAATATGCAACTTCCATAAATGACTCTATTCATAGAAATACTAGGGGTGTCTATATTTTTGATTCCCCATGTAAATTATTATTATATCTTCTGTTCATGGGTCTCAAAAAAAATACGTATTTGATAAAGTTTATCCGACAGACATATTATTTTTATGACATTCTGAGAAATCTTATTAACCTATTTCTTATGCATTTCATGCATTTATACATGTACATTGACCCGTGACCAGATGGCATTATATACACGTATATTATATGTATATGGGATATGGGATATGGGAAAAGGTTACTGCGTTATATACGCACCACCACCTAATCAACTGGTATACGTTGATGATTTGCCCACAGTGGCCGAAATAATATGATGGGATGCCCTCAGAGGCTTGATGATGTTATGAACACATATAACTATGCATGGTATGAAATTTATACGCATATGCATGAAGTTATAAAAAATGAAATGATTCACAGAGCTATGCACACGTACATGTCGAGCCTTTTACTCCATGTTTCTCTCATGTCTATTATTTACTGATTTTCATTCCTTACATACTCGGTACATTACTTGTACTGACATCCCTTTTGGCCTAGGGACGCTACGTTTCATGCTCCCAGGTCTCGATAGATAGGTCAAGAGTCCTCCAAGTAGGCAATCAGCTCAACGGAAGATGCTGGTGCACTCCATTTGCTTCGGAGTTGCTTGTTTGGTCAGTATGATTTAGATGTGTATTGTTTTGTATGGCGGGGCTCTGTCCCGACCTTTATGACAATTATGTATTCTTAGAGGCTTGTAGACAAATGTCATGTACGTAAAAGATTGTATGACTTTGTCGGCCTATATTGTGTGTACGAGTGGTTATTTTGGCCTTATAGGCCCGTATGTGTTAAGTATAAGTTGGTATTTCATGTTGTATCCTACTTATCTCACAGTTGCCTCTATGGCTCAGTTATCTATGATAGTATGATACGTTATGTTGGTACTCGGTTGAGTAAGGTACCAGGTGCCCGTCGCGGCCCATCGGTTTGGGTCGTGACAGATCAGGTTCCCCAGGTCGCGCATATCCAATAGTATGTAAGCCCTTTATAGATGCCATCCTTCATTGCCTTCCGTGTTCTAACAATCTGATAGTCTCTTTCTCATTTCTCCCTCAAGTTCCATTAGCCCTTGCCCCAAATATTCCAATCTCTCTATTGATTTAGTAGAAATTTCTCTCCATTCGTTGATCGCTTCCATATCCACTTTGTGTTGTTCCAAATGCCTAGCTTCAGACTCGAAGACCTTTTTGCGCAATATCTTATACTTGACTTGTGCTTCAGCAGCATCATCTATAACCCTATTTTTCATATTAATTCCTGGCTTGACATCCCCCGCTATATCATCTACCAACCATGATGGGTAGAAGTACACATGGCCGGTATGATACCTGTCTTGCTCGATAGTATCTTTCTCCACAATGACCTTTTGATTCCACATATGCTATGCCTCGAACATGAACGGAATGATATTCCCTTTAAAATCTGCTTTGTATTGGACCATGTTGGAAACTCGAGGTATAACCGATTTTCTTCTTTCTTGCCTCATTGCCCTTATAGGAGCATAATGATAGATCCCTCTTAACCAGATCAATAGTAGATGAGTAGTTCTCTTGATCTGATGATGAACTCACTACTAGGGAACCATTCAAACATCCAATGCACCTTTCATCAGTCAGATTGCTGAAGAAACGCACCTAGCTCACAACACTTCTAGGTTACGCAAACCTATTTGAGATAAATGTCATTCCTTTGTATGATGGTAAGCTATGTAGTCATTCAATGGTCGTCGCAGAAGCTCTTGGCGATATTCACCTCTCTGGAAATGTTCTAACAACCAAACTTACAGTAACAAATTATAGCCCTCGAAGTGTCCATACCCCTGCTTGCATCGATCTAAAGCGTGATACATTTCAGCCAAGATCATGGGGATGATAATGTAAGTTTTCCCCTCCATTCCTTCCTTTAGAGTCCAAGAGACCATGGCTAAGTGAGTGTGGATCCTTCCCCCTCTCATTGGAAATATCAGCAATCCCAAGAAACAGACAATGAACACAAAAACTCGGTGGTGCATTCAACCTAAGGAAGTGATGGAAAGTTCATCATGATGAAGGAGATATGACTTGCTATGCCCATAACGTTCGTAAAGGAACTCAACTAGGATGTATGACTTCTTCAGACGAGTAACTCGTCATTTTTTCTTGAAACCCACCATTTTCAAAAATTCGCGGGGAGTGCGATTCTCTGGTACTAATAAACCCGGACTATCCCATGGAAGCTTAGCGAAGCCTCCTATTTTCTCTAAGAGAGGAGTCATTTCTATATTACCAAAGAGGAAGACAACTTTTTTCTCATCCCAAAACATAGTGGCGGCCTCAATCAATGCCCTATTTGGCCGAATGTCCAATAAGGAAGGTAAATTACCAAGGACCCTTTTCACATGATTCTTGTCACTAGGTGAGAGGTTATTCCACCTATCAAGCAGCAAAGGTGGGATATTTTGAACCATGCCGACCTGGGACTTCGTGCTTCATTTTCTGCAAACAAATAGAGTTAGCCCTTTCCCCCTCCGGACCTAACTATTTACATATTAATAATCAACATACCGGCATGTTTTCTCCAAGTAATGCACACAATGTGATGGTGTCCATTGGGATTGTGGAAATCCCGTCGGACTTTGGACAAGGCTTATCTAAGTGGATTATCACGTGGACAACGTTCTAACCCATACTAGGTTTGACATGATGCATGCACATTTGACATTGGAGTGAGGTTTCTAGAAGGGTCTAGACTGGTACTCTGAAGTGGACAACTTCAGAGGGAAAGGCAAGGGACCGTCGACTGCACTGCTGATCGACTAGTTTATCGCAAGTAAGCCTTTCCAGTTTAAAAGGGTAATTTTGGAAGAACGCAGATACTCATCAAGTGTCGCTATGTTACTAATCGGGCACGAGTGAAATATGGTGTAGATCATTCTTTATGCAAATATAATAACACGTTGCCAAGTATTTGCATGAAAAATATGTTAAAGCAATAAATACAGTATTAAGGTAAAACATAAAAAACATATAAAGAAAGACAAAGGAAGAAGTTGGTTCATGGAATATAGGGAATGTAATAAAGTAAATAAGGGAGTAGGGGTGGGAGAGACATGATGTAGCAATCTTAAAACAAATGAAGAGTAGTTTAGAGAAAATAAAGGTGAATAGGAAAGGGATATGCATGTTATAACCAATTTAAGCAAAGGATGGTGGAATAGGGAAGGGATGTGCATATTACAATGAATTTAAACAAGTAAAAGGAAAATGGGAGAGGGATGTGCATGTAGCAGCAAATAAAAACGGAAAAGGGAAGTGCATTTATATCAAAGAAGACTAATCCATGTAAGCCAAATTCGCTATGGTAAGAGCCTAAGTGTAAATCCCCAGCAGAGTCGACATGCTATCCCACCCCTATTTCTCGCGAAATCGGGCTTTGACATGTGAAAACTCTTTTAAGGAGGCATTAAAAGAGGAGAGTCGTCACCTAACTATTTTTATGGTGTGTTAGGGCACCTATTTGCAAATGACTCTGGTTTAACTGGTCAACTCCACCAAAGATCGGGTAAGGGCTCAAGTTACCTCAAAGAGAAGGTGTTAGGCACTCCTCGAGGTCCACAACTATGGGTCCCGGTCGAACATAAATTATATTGTTTAGTATATGTGATCAAGTAAGCAAAGAGAGTACAAAATCTAAGAATTTTATTACAAAGAGATCTTGAATAGAGAGGTGCAGTTGTTTTTTCATTCTAATAGAAAAGAAAGGAAGGGGGGGGGTCCTATATTGTTTAGCCTAAAGGATCACCCTATGCAACATAAATAATATTTCGTAACTCCCTTGAGATAGGGTGTTACTCATATTATCCAGCGGGCACAGACTATCATCTCCTGCTACCTGATTACTATGTTAAAGTTGTTTACCTAAGAGCGCTCTACTATCAACTCCTTCTAAGACGTACCCTACGCGTACACTACCCGTACCATACCTATGGTCTAGGAGGTTTCGGACCTCTATTGGGATGGTTCTAGACCTTATCTAGACTGCTAAAAAATGCAAAACTAGGCGACAAAAAAAACATATAAAGACTTCACATAAAAGATATTGAGGGCTCACATTGACCTCCACACTTAAGCAGCGAATGCACGCAAACACATATGTTAATTAGGAAGCTGCAGAATCCATAATCATAAACCTATAGACATGCTTTCTAGGTGATTTTTGAGTCAAAGTATGCGGGCAATTTCAGATGTAGGAGATTTCTTATAGACAGAATTATTCAGGTATTACAAGCTGATTATTGAAGGTTTTAAGTTACCAATCAATAATGTGTTATGCCTAGGTGATCTACGCAGTTGAGTATAACAAAATCTACCCAGAATTATCCAGGTTTTCCTAACAGTGACGCTCAGGAAACAGTGTGTGAGTAGTCTAGTATTAATCAACTAACGAGCAATTAACTCCTATAGGTAGAATCTCTCACGCACAGCACTCTAAAGCTTATTTTATCGTCATATATTAATCCTATATGCATGATTTCTAGGTGATCAGAACCAAGTAGAATAATTGCAATCCTCTAGGCATGATTTCTAGTAGGCGATGAGGAATGACAGAAAGATCGATGAGAAACTAATTCCTATAGACAGTGTGTGTGTGTGTGCGCTTCTTCTAATGTTGTGATTTCTATAGTGTATATATAATCGAACAACACATATAGCAAATAAATAACCAAGTCCTATAGGCATGCTATCTACCAATTTTGAATGTAAATATTAAATTCTACCCATTTCCCCTTTTACTAAAATCCCAATTGTTTATACAAAAGTTATTACAGGCCCAATAATGAGTAAAAATATAAATGTTACACAACAGTGACAATAGGCCCACAGTAGGCTCAACATGAAATACCAAGCATTGTTTGGGCCTTCAATTACTCTCACACAGCGTACCCAGACCTCTAATATGGGCCATATCCAACACACAACCCCAGAATCCTTAAAGGAGCCCAAAGTCAATTTATTCAACCATAGCACCAAGTGTTGCACCATCTAAATCAGCCAATTCAGGTACACAGCAAATAACATGATGGAATAGGATGAATAGGAGTAGTTTGAGATTTAGGGAATGACTAAGGACCAAGCCCTAGTGTGTCAGAGTTCACAAGGGTCTCAATTGGACCCCGAGCAGTGCTCACACTAGGGTGATCAATAATAGAACCTAGGTAGCCTTGGCTTTCAGCCGGCTAAGAATGAGAACTCAAGAGAGAGCATAGATGACAAGTGAAGGATAGTAAACCAAGGTTGAGAGACAAAGCTAAGGGGATACAAACATAGTCAAGTTGAGAACATAGAACAAATTATCAAATAGGCCTTATGGGGCTTTAGAACAGACCTAGCAAAGATTCAGAAGAACAAGTGCAACACCTAGTGCATAAGTGGTCATACATTAGCAGAACAAGTTTGCAAGATTGGTGACGGTAGCATACACAAATTAATAATAAAGTAAGAAGTATAAATTATGCTAAGTATAGGTCATGATGATATGAAACAGTCATGCTAATTTGGCAATAGGACGACATTTAGACATGAGAAAAGCAGATTACAATTACTGGTGAATCAGGGAGGGTTAAAAATACTAAAGGGCATACTAAAAGGATCAAATATGCTATATAGGCAGAATATCATCACAACAATTCATAATAGGATAGGAAATAGATTTGTGCCATATTATGAGTATACATACTCAGGTTTTGAAAACAATCGACTAGCTAACAAAAGAGAGCACAAATTATGTAAGCAAAGCATATTCGAATAACAAGATTGATGGCCTAAGGTAAAATTAAACACCAAGAGATGCTAACAAGTGTAAAGGTCCCAAACAGTAGTAATTCTTACCACATGGACTAGTCATGTTTGAAAAATATCTACTTAATAGAACCAGATTTAGGCATGCTTCAAACTAAAAGCTAAAGAGACCTAAAAATTTGAAGAAAGCAAACAAAATTGCACACAAAACAGCCCAGAAAAACATATTTAACTGATGGAACTTCAGGAGTGAAAACATATGCAAATCATAGATACATAGGAATGAAATTACAAAGTCTAGTAACTCACCAGTTAAGCGAAGAACATTAAAGAATGAACTTCCACAAAAAATCCAAAATTCCAATGTGTCAAAATTCCCAAGAGCTTCGATGAACTCAGGGCGATGCTCGCACCGAGAACAGGTTAAGTAAGAAGGTGTTAATGGCCTTGGCTTTCAGCCGGCCAATACAGAATAAAGAGCAAAAGAATAGCAAAACCCCAATCTTTAGTGAATAAAATCGATTTCAAAGTCTGTCCTAAAAGGGTAATGGGGAGGTGTTTATATAGCAGTAAATATTGAACGAGCAAACAAGTAAACAAAAATAAATCAAAATAGAATAAGGAAATAGGATATGCAAAATCAGTTCGAAATCAATTTAGGAGAGAAATACGGTAAACCCTAGTTTTTTTAGGGAAAGTGTAAATAACAGAAATTCAAACGCAATCGGACTCACATAATACAGTGTTGAACGTATCTAGACAAAACAATATTCAAAATCAAATATTTGAACCCCTTTTTATTCGATTTCAGAGATTATTGCTTGCCGTGTTTAGGCAAGCACGTATGTAACACCACAAACGGTCAACCAGTGCCAGAAGAATTCGAATATGGCAAGAAAATAGTAGTTGAATCTCATAGGAGGGGGATTAGGAGAGGGATTAAGGAAGGCGGCTAGGGTTTAGAAAAGAGAAGAAGAGAGAATTTCAGGGCGGCGGGTTAGAGGGAATGGGGGATTAGGGTTTGGGGTTGGGTAATTAAAAGGGGTAGGTTAATTGTGGGCCGTTGATTTTAGATATCAACGGCCAGGATTTTAAAAAGGGATTGGGGCAGGGTAATTAAACGGGTACCGACCGAGTTTATTAAAGGGGTGTTTGGTTTGGGCTTCTGATGAGTGAAGTGGAGTGGGCCAAAGGTTTGGGCCTAATTTGGTCCAGAAATAGCCTTGTATTGGGCTATAAAATAAATATGCGAAATTATTTTAAAAATAATTTATAAAAAATATAAAAAATAATTCATAGAAATAAATATTAGCTTAACATTATAAAAAATATAAAAAATGCTTTTTAGCATAAATAATACAATAAAATGAAATTATGCATAGAAATTATCTTTGCACAATTATGTAAATAGCCTAAAAATACAAAATATAATTATATAAAACAAAGTAAAATATTATGAAGCATATATATAGATGTAGAATAATAAACTGGATTATTGAGTCATTATAAAAATAATTTAAAGGATAATTTATAAATATTGAATGATTTAAATGCAAGAAAAATTAATTTGGAAGCCTTAAAATTATGAAACATTAAGGGAAAATGTTTGCATAAATCTTGTTAATCAAACAATAATGCAAAATGATATTTTGAAAGTATATATATTATTTAAAAAATATATGAGGGCAAAATTGGGTGTCAACAGCTCGCACTTGCGATTACACCAACAGACCCCCAGCTTCAGAAATGCACTAAGTCTCATTTTCGATCCGTTAACCATCCGAAATCAATCCGAGGCCCTCGGGACCTCAACCAAACATACCAAAAAGTCCTAAAATATGATACGAACTTAGTTGAGCCCTCAAATCACCTCAAACAACATCAAAGACATGAATCACACCCCAATTCAAGCCTAAAGAAAACTAAGGAATTCAAACTTCTACAAACGATGCCGAAACCTATCAAATCATGTCCGATTGACCTCACATTTTGCACAAAAGTTACAAATGACACGACGGACCTAATCCAACTCCCGAAACTCCAATCTGATCCTGGTAACCACAAAGTCCACTCTCGGTCAAACTTTTAAATTTCTATTTTTTGCCTATCCAAGCCTAATTCAACTATAGACCTCCAAATCACAATCTGAACATGCTCCTAACTCCAGAATCACCCAACGGAGCTAACAAAACCATCAAAACTCCATTCCAGAGTCGTTTACTCATAAGTCAATATTCGGTCAACCTTTTCAACTTAAACTTTTAACTTTGAGACTAAGTGTCTAATTTTATTCTGAAATCTCTCCGGACCTGAACCGACTACCCCGACAAGTCATATAAGAGCTATAAAGAACAAAATGAGCAGTAAATAGGGGAATGGGACTACTACTCTCAAAATGGCCGGTCGGGTCGGTACATCTTCCCCCTCTTTAACAAACGTTCGTCCTTGAAAGGGTCTAGAAACGTACTTGGAGTCTCAAATAGGTGTGTATATTTGCTCTGCATCTCCCGTTAGGTCTCCCAATTAGCCTCCTCAACTGGCTGACCTCTCCACTGCACCTTTACTAAAGCTATTTTCTTTGACCTCAACTTCGAACCTGCCGATCCAAAATGGCCATCGGCTCCATATCATAAGTCAAATCACCATCCAACTGAATCGTGCTGAAATCCAAAACAAGATATGGATCGCCGACATACTTACGGAGCATAGAAACATGAAATCTAGATGCACACTCGACAAACTAGGTGGCAAGGAAAACTTGCAAGCCACCTCTCCGATCCTCTGAAGCACCTCAAACGGCCCAATATACCTAGAACTCAACTTGCCCTTCATGGGTGAAACCTTATTGATCCGTTTCCCCAGCCATCAAAGAAACATTACGAACCTTTCTATCAGTATAACTCTTTTGTCAAGACTGTACCGTGCGAAGCCAATCCACAATCAATTTAACCTTATCCAAAGCATCCTAAACTAAGTCAGTACCCAATAGCCTAGCCTCATCCAGCTCAAACTAACCCACCGGAGATCGACACCGTCTCCCATACAAAGCCTCATACGGAGCCATCTGAATGCTAAACTGGTAGTTGTTGTTGTAGGCAAACTCCGCGTGCGGCAGAAACTGATCCCACGAACCCCCGAAATTAAGGCCACAAGCACGTAGCATGTCATCCAATATCTGAATAGTGCGCTCGGACTGTTCGTCTATCTGAGGGTGAAATGATGTACTCAACTCAACCTGGGTGAACAATTCTCATGACACGACTCTCAAAAACTCTGATGTAAATTGTATGCCTCGATCTAAAATAATGGACATCGGTACACCATGAAGACAAACAATCTCGCGGATGTAAATCTGAGCCAACCGCTCTAAAGAATAAGTAGTCCCAACTGGTATGAAGTGCACGGACTTGGTCAGCTGATCCACAATCACCCAAATAGTATCGAACATCCTTAAAGTCCGTGGGAGCCCAACTTCAAAATCCATTGTGATCCACTTCCATTTCCACTCTGGAATATCTTGCCTCTGAAGCAATCCACCAGGTCTCTAATGCTCATACTTCACCTGCTGACAGTTAAGGCACCGAGCTACAAACCCCACTATATCCTTCTTCATCCTTTTCCACCAATAGTGCTGCCTCATGTCCTTGTAAACCTTTGCGGAACCCGGATGAATGGAATACCGCGAGCTGTTGGCCACCTCAACAATCAACTCACATAGCCCATCTACATTGGGCACACATATACGACCCTACATCCTCAACATCCCATCATCCCCAATAGTAACATCCTTGGCATCACCATGCCGGACCGTGTTCTTAAGGATAAACAAATGAGGATCATTATACTGCGCTCTCTGATGCCATCATATAAGGAAGACCGAGAAACCACACAAGCTAGAAACCGACTAGGCTGTGAAATATATAATCTCATGAACTGGTTGGCCAAGGCCTAAACATCAACTGCAAGAGTTCTCTCACCAACAAGAATGAATGCAAGGCTACCCATACTCACCGCGTTTTTACTCAAGGCATCGGCCACCACATTGGCCTTCCCAGGATGATACAGAATAGTGATATCATAAAACTTTTGCAGATCCAACCATCTTCACTGCCTTAAATTTAGATCTTTTTATTTGAACAAGTGTTGGAGGCTCATATGATCGGTAAATACCTCACAAGACACACCGTAGAGATAATGCCTCCGAATATTCAATGCATGAATGATGCCAACCAACTCCAAATCATGAACAAGGTAGTTCTTCTCATGGGGATTCAACTGACGTGAAGCATAAGCAATCACTCTACCTCCATGCATTAATACCCACTCGATACTAATCCGAGATGCATCATAATACACTATATAAGAACCAGCAGCTGAAGGGAGAACTAGAGTTGGAGCTGTGGTCAAGGCAGTCTGAGCTTCTTAAAGTAGCACCCTTTTGAGTCAATTTGGTCAAAGGTGATGCAATAGATAAGAAACCCTCCACGAAGCGACGATAAAAACCAGACAAGCTGAGAAAATTCTGAATCTCCGTAGCCAAGGATGGTCTGGGCTAACTCTGAACCGCTTCTATCTTCTTCGGATCCACCTAAATCCCCTCACTGGATACCACGTACCCCAAGAACGTCATTGAACTAAGCTAAAACTCACATTTGGAGAACTTGGAATAAAGCTTCTCCTCCCTCAATCGCTACTGCACAATCCTCAAATGCTGGGCATGCTCCTCCTAGCTACGAGAGCACACCAGGATATCATCAATGAATAGTTCGACAAACGAGTTGAGATAAGCTTGAAATACATTGTTCATCAGATGCATGAATGTTGTTGGGGCGTTGGTCAGCCCAAAAGACATCACAAGGAACACAAAATGACCATATCGAGTCTTGAATCTTGTCTTTAGAATATTCGAGTCCCGAATCTTTAACTGGTTATACCCAGACCTCAAATCGATCTTAGAAAACACCCTCGCTCCCTGAAGCTGGTCAAATAAATCATCAATGCGCGGAAAAGGATACTTGTTCTTCAATATAACTTTGTTCAACTGCCTATAATCGATGCACATCCGCACAGTACCATCCTTCTTCTTCACAAACAGAACCGGTGCACAACAAGGCGACACACTAGGCCTAATAAACCCCATATCAAGAAGTTGCTAAAGTTGCTCCTTCAATTCCTTCAACTCAGTTGGTGCCATATGATACAGTGGAATAGAAATGGGCTGAGTGCCCCACACCAAGTCAATACCAAAGTCAATATCCCTGTTGGGCGGCATGCTTGGTAGGTCTACAGAAAACTCATCCAGAAAATCTAGCACCACCAGAACATAATCAATAGTAGGAGTATCAGCACCAACATCCCTCACAAAGGCCAAATGAGATTAACAACCCTTCCCAACAATCCGCTGGGCCTTCAAATATGAAATCACTCTGCTGGGAACATAGTCTAGAGAACCTCTCCACTCAATTCTGGGAAACCCCGGCATCTCCAATGCCATGGTCTTAGCGTGATAATCCATAACAGCATGACATGGAGATAACCAATCCATACCCAAGATCACGTCAAAATCAACCATAATAAGCAATAAGAGATCAAGTTTAGTCTCCAATGCCCCAATAGTCACTACACACGATCGATATACATAGTCCACAATAGTAGTATCGCCCACTAGCATAGATACATGACAGATGAAACTAAGGACTCACGGGGTGGATCCAGATAATGAGAGAAATATGATGATACATATGAATAAGTGGAACCAGTGTCAAACAATATAGAAGCATCCCTGTGGCATACTTAGACAATAGATGTGATCACTACATCTGAAGCAACATCATCTAGCCTGGAAGGAATAGCATAGAATCGGGCATGGCCGCCACCTGATCGGCCTCCCCCTCTTGGGAGACCCCTAGCTAACTAAGCCTCACCCCGATCTAACTGGGCGGGTAGTGATGTAACTGCTGCAGAAATCGTAGCCTAACTCTTCTGCTACACTAGACCTCCGGGCGTTGAGGACACTACCTCCACATATGCCCTAACTCCCCACACTCGAAGCAACTCTCCAGAAGTGGTGGTGGGGACTGAATATGGCCCCAAGAACCAGAATACCCACTAGAAGCACCTGATGCAAATAAACCCTGAACTGAAGGAACACGGGACAAACTCTAAGCAGTAAGGGCACAAAGAGATAACTAGACCTGATGAGTATTGTATGAACCATGGTTGGATGATGCACCACGGTGATCTGGACAAGCCATTTGGGCGTGCCTATAAGGACATCCCCTGTTGCGGTAGAACTGACCCCTAGAAGGAACACCGATGAAACCACTTAATCCATGATTTCTCTAAGCCTCTCGTTCACCACGCTCCTGGCTGCGGACCATCTCTATCTACAAAGCAACATCGACCACCTCGTCAAAAGTAGCACCAGATACCCTCTCCCAAGTCATAAGCAACTGCAACTAATATGTAAGGCCATTAGTCAACCTCTTATTCCTCTCCCTATGAGTGGGGACCAACCAAACTGCATGACGAGCCAACTCTGAAAACCTCATTTCGTAATGCGTCACAGATATGCCCTCCTGACATAGCTGCTCAAACTGTCTGGGCAGCTCCTCCCTGCGAAACTACGGTACGAACTTCTTCAATAATAGGATGGTGAACTCCTTCCATGTAAGTGGTGTTGTGCCGACTGGTCTGCGCCTCTCATAAGCCTCCCACAATCTGAAGGCAGCCTTAGTAAACTGAAAAGTAGTGAACAAGACCTAACTAGTCTCTAGAATGCCAACCGTGCAAAGAATCCACTAGAATTTATCCAAGAAGCCCTGAGCATCGTCTGACTCAGCCCCGCTAAATGATGGAGGCTGAAGAATCCAAAATCTCTCAAGTCTCCTCAACTTATCATCAGTCATAACAGGACCTACTTGGACCTGAGCAGCTACAATCAACTGGGCTGGTAGTAACCCCCGGTGTCTGTAGTCCCTGAATCACCTGCTCCCAATGATCAACTTGCGCAGAGAAATCAACACCCACTGTATCCTGAAACACCTGGATCTGCACACGAA
Source organism: Nicotiana tomentosiformis (assembly GCF_000390325.3). NCBI lineage: Eukaryota > Viridiplantae > Streptophyta > Magnoliopsida > Solanales > Solanaceae > Nicotiana > Nicotiana tomentosiformis. The sequence goes on along the minus strand of NC_090819.1, from coordinate 92,614,853 downwards.
TGCAGAGTGTAGTGTGAGTACAACCAACTCAGTAAGTAACAAGACTAAATAGTGGACTAAAAGTATTGACGAGCTTCATGGATATAGTTCAATTACAGAAATTACAACATAGAAAGATAGGCATGCTTTCAAATTCGACAATTAAGGCCAAAATAGTTAATTCATGTCAAGTTCAGCTGAAACAGGATATAATATCTCTCAGAAATTTCATGACAATGATATATGCCAGCTGAAGTACAATAGTAATTAAATCAAGTGCAAAATCTCAGAGCAACAGTCACTCTATCCTCTTAGTCACTCATTCCTCACAGTCTCTCATTCCTTTAGCGCAAACGCTATAACAAGCCAATCATGACATAAATCAGTGCAACATGTTACAGCATGCATCCTGATCCCATAATTATCCTCACAATCAGGCCATCGGCCTCACTCATTCATCAACTTATCCAGTCTCTCGGGCTCTCAATAATCATGAAATGCAACATAAACAGAAATGATATAATGTATCAACAAGGAACCGTAGAGACTGAGGTATGATATGGAAGTAAAACTGTCAGTAAGTACAAAACAACAATTAACAGATAATTCAACATGTACGCAACCTTTGTGGATCCCTACAGTTCCAACACATAGTCTAAACATAATTTCTAACATGATGTACAGTTAAGTATCTCGGATATACGTATAACAATAAATTATTCAATTACACAATTCCATGGAATTGACCAAGTCACAATTACTACATTGCACACCCACACGTCTGTCACCTCAAACCAAAACATATGACACATAATACGTAGTTTCATACCCTCATAAGCGAATTTTGAACTGTTACTTACCTCAAGCCGTGCAAATCCCTACTTCAACACGCTCTTGCCTCGTGAATCAGCCTCCAAATGCCTCGAATCTAGCCACAAACAGTTTGATACAATCAACACGAGCTAAAGGAATCAATTCCATAAGAAAATACTAAGTTATTAATGAAGAGTCAAAAATTAGCTCAAAAGTCGGGCCCCGGGTCCATATCTCGAAATTCGATAAAAGTCACAAAACCCGAAATCCCATTCAACCATGAGTCCAGACATACCAAAATCTGTAACCACATCGTCTCCCAAATTCGCAAATTCAACTCTCCAAATCCTTAGCCACAAACTCACAAATTCCACCTTAAATACACACAAATTAGGTGGAAAATTCAAAGGGGAAACAAGATTATTGATTAAAAATTATCACAAGGGACTTACCTCAAGAAACCCTTCGAAAATCCTCTCAAACATCACCCAATCCCAAGCTTGAAATGTTTAAAATGGTGAAAAAATGGAACCCTCATTTTTAATACACTGTCCAGGCATCCTTGTACCTGCGGCCACTTACCCGCTTCTGCAGTGTCGCAGGAGCGATCACACTCATGCTTCAGTGGGTTCCTCCTCTCCTGCATCCCATGATTCCACTCCTGTGGATTCGCTTCTGCGAGCCACCAAGCCGTTTCTGTGGACCCAGCTCCCATCTCCATTTTTGCTTTTAGGCTCCCATTGCCGAATCTACAGCCACGCAGGTTCGGTAATTCCCTCGTACCTGCGATCACTGACCACTTCCCTCCAAATTTGCATATGTGAAACACAGCCCGCACCTGGTATTAAAGCTCCACAGGTGCGATTACACCAATAGAACCCCAGCTTCAGCAATGCAATAAGTCTAATTTTTTATCTGTTAACCATCCGAAAACAACCTGAGACCCCCAAGACCCTTGGGACCCCAACCAAACATACCAACAAGTCCTAAAATATGATACAAACTTAGTTGATCCCTCAAATCACCTCAAATAATATCAAAGACACGAATCGCACCCCAATTCAAGCCTAATGAAAACTAAGGAATTCCAACTTCTACAAACGATGTCAAAACCTATCAAATCATCTAATTGACCTCAAATTTTGCATATAAGTCACAAATGACACCACGGACCTACTCCATCTCCCGGATCTCTAATCCAGCCATGTAACCACAAAGTCCACTCTCGGTCAAACTTCCAAATTTCTAACTTTCGCCATTTCAAACCTAATTCAACTGTAGACCTCCAAATCACAATTCGGAGATGCTCCTAAGTCCAAAATCACCCAACGGATCTAACGGTACCATAACATTCTATTCCGGAGTCATTTACTCATAAGTCAACATTCAGTCAACCTTTTCAACGTAAACTTCCAACAAAGATATTACCACTCACGTGGGGGTATCTATGTGTTTAACCTTACCCATTCATGCTCACCCTGATGGACCCCATAATTCTCAGCTTCTGAAAAATGTACGAGGTCGGCCTTGGGAATATTTACCTGTCCTTTTAGAGGATTATAATCATCCTCTGCCTCTTCGTCAACAACACTGAAGCACCTCGATTTACCCTCGACCACCTGCTTTGTCTCTACAGTCGCTGAGTCTTCCGAGGGGGGTTGATCAAGCTTGTTCGTCAAGAAAGCAAAGCTCCATTCTCGAGCATCGATGAAGATCGAGATCGAGGTTGGTAGGGTAGGTTCGTTCGGGTCAAAATCGAATACCTCATTCCCCCCGAATTCTTACTGTTCCCTAAAAAGTGGAACGCATACCGTAAGTTTTCTCTTCTTCCAGAGTGCTTGGTACTTCCTTTGTTGTTTTTTCTAATTGCATGTGCCCACCGTTGTGTATCAGTCACCCAAGTTCCCAATGCAGTCCCCTATTTCAAGGAATGGATCAAGGGGATCTACAAACAAATGACTTTTTTTAGCGCGAATGGCACAACCGTTCAAAGGGCAAGTGGGAGGCCCGTTACCACGGTGAGTCCTCCTCCCGAACAATTCTATTTACATACTTAGTTTTTATTTCTACTAAGTCTCTTTCCCTTTTACAGGTTTGTCCAAGAACACTGAGCTTCGACCATTGGATGAGGACGAGGCCCGATCCTCGCTTGCTGAACCCTCCGCTTTAGGACAGTCCGGAGCTGCTGCACAGGAGAATAAGAAGAAGAAGAAAAAGATAAAATCCTTTGGCTCCCCGGACGCAGAGGTCAAGAAGAAATGGGTAACTATCCAGGTGTGAAAAAGCAAAAAAAAAAGAGTACTAAATCAAGGGTCTCGGACCCCTATTTCCTCTTCCGGCTCAAGGATTACCCTATGGACAACGATTTTGAATTTATCGCTCATAGGTCCACCATCGACAAAGTATAACAGGCGGCAACTAGGGAAGGTGGCATAGAGGCCCATCCCCCTCTAGCTCGGGAGACAGAAGGAGAATCAGAGGCCATGACCTCCCGAGAAGTCTCCTCTACCCCCAAAGGAAGTAGCCAATGTCATTGACATCGTGTAGTAGCCGTCCCAAAAAGAGTCAATGTTCGAGGAGGCTCAAACCAAAAAATAGGCCCTCAACATGTTTTTTGATGGCATGGAAATCGGTGCATTGGAGGATTATTTCGGTCTTGGTCACCAGCAGATCCCAAAACAAGATGTGCCATTGAGAGAAGGCGAGCCGAGCTCGAGCCCAAAGCTAGTGAGGCATTTCCTTGCTCTGAGTGTGGATCCTGACCGTAATAGAACAGTCGTGCTTATTATCTCGGCGAAAGTAGTCTTCTCCGGTGGGTGTAGCCAGCTTCCTTAGCTGCTTGGTGACCGAAGAGGAACAGGAGATGATGAACGAAGTAGGCAAATCGAGCCTCTTCAATGATGCACAACAGGCACCGAACCGGGTAAGTTTCCTATTCTTTGCGCCCTTTGCGGATCTTGCTTAGCTTTAGCATGTTCTGACGATCTTATCGTTCTATTTTCCAGGCTACGACGCTCCACCATAAAAGCTTCCTTTGGTCTCAAATAGAAGTTAGTTAGCTCAAGTTCGAGTTCAAAAAGCAGGTCCGGTAGAAAGACATTTATAGGGTTATCAGTGGACAAAAATATGAGGCCCTCAAGAATCTCCCAATTCTCTGAGCCAAACTGGAAAATGCATAGAAGGAGGCCTTGTCCGTGAAATGGGAGCATATCGATCTGGTTGAGAAGGTAAGGATATTTGAGGTTAAAAATGAGAGGCTAAACGTGATGAATAATGACACAAGCTCGCAGGTCCAAGAGAAGATAGACTTGATTGACCAGCTTCGGGCCGAGATGGATGAGGTCAAGACTACGATCGAGGCACTGTCAGGCAGGATGGACCTGCTGGCTTCGTAAAAAGTGGATATAAAAGAGTAGTTAGCATCAGTCAAGGACAAGCTCCGGATGACAAATAACAAGGCCGACAAGTGGTCTCTGCTAAACGATAAACTTCGGGCACAACTGGGCTCAGCCGTCTCGGAACAGGTCGACCTCGGTCAGGAATACACTGAGCCAAAGTCCAAATTAGAGGCAACCTCGATTGTTTTCTCCAACGTTGAAGAAATGATGGCCTAGTATAAATACGATATGGAGATAGTCGAGGCCCGTTTAAGGACAAAGAACGAGTATGTAAAGCGGTTTTCTCAAAGGGAGACCCTCGAGGAGGTTCACGCCCCGGGATTCGACCTGTCTGCTGAGATTGAACAAGACAAGGGGCTTGAGGTTGAGGCAAAGGAACATTATGAGCCCGAAGGTGCTGAAGGATCCGAAGGTTCCGGTGCCAAGTCGAGCCCCGGTGAAGATGAGGCGGAGATGCCTTAGCTCTTTTTTGTTCCATTTTGTAAATTTTCTTTCTTGTTTATTTTTAGGGCGTTTTATTGTTCCTTTGTAAATACGTTTTGAGATATACACAAAATTTTCCCTTTGGCAACACTGTGTTTTTACTTTCCAGCATATATTTTCAATTTTTTATTTGTGTATCATCCACAATTCCTTAGCATAGAATCAAACATAATCTGGAGCATCCGTTCTCCGGAATCTCGAATGGGGCCCAGATTCAATGGTAACTCTGGATTGCTCACGTCTTCAAACTTTTGCGGCGTATTCGAGGGCCTTTAAGACACTTAAGTCTTTTAGTCATATGCAATGATGTTTTGCCTAGTGTAACCCTTTAATAGGTTTTAATTATACGTAAAGCCTCACTTTCTGAGTACGGACTTCGGAAGTCTCCGAGTCATTTTAGGGCGGTCGTAGCCATTCATGTTCGGGCCATGCCTAATAGGCTTGGTACACCCGGGAGTCAATAGCCCGGGGCATTCGATTTTATATCGGACGATAGTCCTTGAGTCAGAGTAGCCCGTGGGGTTTCTGATTTAGGATATGTTGTGAAGCATCAACAAGGTGAAATGCATGGTAATAAAGTATAAACAAAGAAAAGATTTATTTTATTGTTTTGTATATAGATTAGATAATCGGAGGCACATAAGCCTTGTGTCGTGGTTAGAGTGGGCTACATGGGTACGGTTTGTTTGACCCTTATAATGGATCATATCTACCAAGCCTTGGCTTTTAATATCAAGTGATTGCACCATTTAAAGATCTAAACATAGAGATAATGGCCCCCCGTATTTGAGGCCAAACTTATGAGGGCTCAAATACTGTTGGTTCGGTGCAAATGTTAAACATCTCCGATTTAAGGCCGGCCCTCGAAACTATGGTAGCACGTTTTACTATTGCCTTGTTAGAAACCTTTCCAAAAAAACCACTTCAGGAAAACTGGTTCAAGGGGAAAAGAGTACAGCACGTGCTTTCAGACCTAATAGTCTCATTTGCCTTTGGACGAGTACCTGCATTAGTTAGTCCGTAATATAATGAAATTAAAAAGGGAATTGAGCGTGTACCTTTGAAGTAGTATTACTTTAAGTGTTCGACGTTCTATTTGTTCGGTAGTTGTACACCATTTTCCTACTCAAATTTATACGAGCATTTCCCGGTTATTCTAGCAACTCTATATGGTCCTTCCCAATTCGGGCCTAGTTTCCCATCATTTGGGTCCCTGGTGTGTAGCGTTAGTTTTCTCAACACCAAGTTTCTGAGTTGAAAATGTCAAAGGTTGGCTCTTCGATTGTAGTACCTCCCTAATCGTTGCTTATGGGTGGCCAGCCGGACCAGGGCGACTTGAGGCTCGTAAAATGGCTTCGCCGTTTGATATTTCGGTAGAATACTGGAACCTGAGGATCGGTTACCACACCTCGACTGGTATTAAGGCTTCCGCTATATATACTAGATAGAACGGGGTTGCCTCGATACTCGACTTTGAAGTTATACGGTATGCAAAACAGACTTCGGGAAGAATCTCCTTCCACTTTCCTTTTGAATCAGTCAATCTCTTTTTCATGTTTTGGAGTATAGCTTTGTTTGTCAATTCCGCTTTCCCGTTCCTACTTGGATGGTAAGGCGTTGATAATATCTTCTTGATTTTGTGTTCTTCAAAAAACTTACTTACCTAGCTACCGACGAATTACTTTCTGTTATCACATACAATCTCAGCCGGTATCCCAAATTGCAATATTATGTGATTGATTGTACGCTATAATCTCATGTTTTAGTCAATTATTACATTCCAATTTACTGCACTTTAGTTGAGTTTGAGCTTTAATCGTTATTTATTTTTGCACTAATTGTGTGTTTTATGCCATGTAGGAATGATTCTGAACTATGTAGATGTTATGGAATGAATTCAAGTAATTTGGAGCTTTGAAGTCTGAGTAAAAGCCCAAGGAATTAAGTTGGGATCGTGTTCTGGGATCAACGGATTATAGGTAAGAACGAACGAAGAATCGAGCAGGAATATTGTCCAGTGTCTAGTAAACTGCACATAACCTTTTGCTCGGAACTCCGTTTGGGTTCCACAATATATTTTTGGAAAGCTCATTCAAAGGGATAAAGCTTCCATGCTTTACATGCCTTCAAATTCCCAACATAACAGGGTGACACGCTTGCGGCAAGTTCACAGCCGCACACTGACAGCGCATATGGGACAGAAAAGTGTGAAAAGTGCGCGGCCAAGTGCACGGGCACACTTCCAGGTGAGCGGCCGCGCACGTCAAACTCCAGAAAAGTGTCCTCTTTTGCGTTAGGAGAAGGTATATTTGTTTGGTCCCAACCCTACTTGGTATATATACATGGAAAATAGTATTTTGATGACTTTTGACATAATTTAGACCTAAGGAAGCTAAAGAGAAGAGGGAGAAGCAAGAGCACAAGAATTTCACCATTCATCCTCACTCAAGACAAGGGTTTGGATGTTTTATGTTTTTCTTTGACTTAAACTTAATTGTGATGAATTTCTCCATATCCATGGATTAATTCTTCCTTAGGGATTGATGGATTTGGTGTTTTGAGAATTGTTTGTGGATATTAACTCTAGTTTTTATGTATTGAATCGTTTTGGGTATTTTATTATTACATATATATTCATATATTTATGTAATCAAAAGAGGCATAATTAGTGATATTTTGCATTATCTTATTGGTTGAAATCATTGATTCTTGTTAGTAATCGAAAGAGGCTAGTTGAATTAATGTTTAGACCTAGTTAGGAGGATAATCGAAAGAGGTTGTCCTAAGGATCAATCCACTACGAATTCTTGCATATCTTCACCAAGCTTAACTTAGTTCATATCATAAGGTTGAGACTTAATCGAAAGAGGAGTTTCTACTGAATGTTTGAACATAATAGAGTGAATTCGAGAGACTTACTTGAACCAAAGAAGTGAAGTAACTAGAGTTAATTCCCAAACAAGCATCTTACATATATCCAATCAACCCATATTTTCTCCCTTTGATATCTTCTTGCTTACTCTTGTTGCGATTGTCCTTAGCCAATAGTTTAGACTTTTAGTAAATTTTAGTTTTAAATCACACAACTCTAAATTATTGATCATCTTGGATAGCAGTTAAAACTAGAAGCTACGAAAACACTGTTTAAATCCAATCCATGTGGATACGATATTTTATATACAGTATTCGATTAGCGAGCGTAATTTTTTGTTGTGTTTTTAGCTCGTCAAATTTTGGCGCTGTTGCTAGGGATTGGCAATCAACATTGTTTGAAATAATTTTGTAGTGCTAATTCAGGAATTAGGTTTTAGTTTTTCTTTTCTCTTTTCTTTTCTATTTTATTTTCTTTATTACTTAACTTCTTTTCAAGATTTGTTTTGTAGTACCTAAAAAGTTGGAGAAGGTACTATAGATATTGAACTCTAAATACTGTGAAGATGGAGTGCAACCAGCCTAAAAAACGGTCGAAGAGTTAGCAGCTGAATATTATCAGCGGTCTGCTAGGTGTTTTAAATGCGGTCGAAATCATCTATGGGTTGACTGTCAAGCAAGTATGTATTCCTCTTATGGTTCGTATTTTGAACAGTATCACTCTGTTTCTAGTCCGTACAGGTAAGAGGATTCATATGGGCACAATTCTGACTCTGGTTGGGATGAATACCCTTATTATAACTGGAATGGAAGCGAAGTGAGAAAACCACCTCAAGGGGAGAATGGTAGTTTGGAAGAGCTTGTATATAAGTTCATAAATTAGCCGGTAGAGATATGTACACAAGATGATGAAGCCATTAACAACCTAATAACGCAAGTGAGTCAAATAATAAGTACACTTTCAGAAAGATCATTGCGTTGTGATGATGAATATATGGAGGAGATACCATGTGAGAATGAGCCTACCCAAGAGGATGAGCATCCACAGAGAGAGCTTTTCATTGTTCAAGATGACTCTGATTCAACCGAGATGATAAAAAATAAGGGTGTGGTTGAGTGTAAAGCAATGGAAGAAGAGTTCAAACCCTCATCCACCTTTCCACATCTGCAACATGTAGTAGAAGAAAATGAGAAACAAATGGTCTTGGACATACCAGTGGAATATTCACTTAACCTTTCGTCCTTTTTTCTTATTCTAACCTTGATCATGTGGATTTTATTTTTGGGGATTTACAGGAAGATACATGGATTGATCTTGTGAAAATATGCAGAAACAAGTTAAGGATGACCCTGAACGAGCAACTCACCGCTCAAGATGAGGACAAGAAAGAAAGAAAAGAGCGGGCCTTAAAGGTATCCTCAGAAGAATTGGGATTAATGAGCTCCATAAAGAATCCCAAGAAGAAAAAATGAGGAATGAACTCAGAATTAGGAATGGAGTTCATAAGTTCTCGGAAAAGAAGAAAATTCAGGGAATTTTCCTTTACCTTATGCTTTTTAATTGTGTGTCATGGGGACATGCCATAACTTAAAGTGTGGGGTGGGGGATATGTTGTATGTATGTATATTAGTTTTATTTTTCTTTTGTTAGTTTTAGTAGTAGAGATAGAAAAAAAAAATTGGAACAAAAAACATAAAATTTAAAAAAATTCGATTTTTCCCGATGGTGGATATCATTCGACGGGTTTCTTGAGGGATTAATTCGAATGAAAAAACAAACAGTTTTTCTTTTGTAGTTAGTGTAATAATTCCCCCTTGGTTTTTCTTTGTGACGCGCTTCTTTTCTAAGGGTTTTGTTTGAACCGGGTGTAGTTAGTTTTTATTTTATTAGTAGTAGGAAACCTTGTGCTATGATTTGAATTGAAGCAATATCTCTTGACTTTATTATGCCTTGACAATAGTAAGTGCGTTAGTTGTGACGCTTAGGCTCATTTTTTTGACTCTTGCATAAGTACCTTAAATCGTATGATCTTAACTTTGCTTAACTGCTTAGACTAGAGTCTCTAGATAAGTCCAATCGTGAGTGAGTTATGTGCCATGTTTGTGTGAGGTTTTGTGTTATTCTGTGCATTGCATTTGATGTCTAGAACTTGCCCCGTGTGTTTGCAAAGAGAAATAGTAGTTTTATTCAGTCTTGGAAGTGATATAGGCATTTCTTTGTTACGCCATTTATATGTTTTACCCACCTAATTGTTATGTATCTTAGTTAACCCCTTTGAGCCTATAATCATGTTTCTTTGGTAACCACATTACAAGCCTTACCCTTTTGTTTGAATTGACCGTCTATTTAAACCATTTACTTCCCATGAGCACTTAAAATTATTATGAACTTTGTAAAAGTTGAAGTGTGGGTTGGTTGGTTTGGCTTTTGAGTGAAACTAATGAAATAAGGAGAAAGGTGCTCTGTTTTTGAAAAAGTAAGAGCCACTTGAATTGAACAGGAAAAGAAAAAAAGAAATAGTTGTATTATTGTGAACGAGATTCATTGATAAGTGGTAACTCTTGATGCAATTGTGCTTAAAGAATAGGGAGTTAATGCATGTTGATGTTAAAGTGGAGTATGGTTTGACATAAGTGTGGGGTTTCAACAATCAAATGTATGTATTAAAGTGCTTAGGGAGGTGTAGTCACTCTTATATCTAAATGTATCCTACCCGTCCTGCAGCCTACATTACAACCAATAAAAGTCCTACTTGATCCTTGACTGAATGAGCTCAATTAGTAGAGTAGTACACTACAGGCAAGCCTATGGATCATCTTTTGTGTCATATGAACGTTGTTTCTGAGAGTGAGTGAATTCTTTCTATATTGAGTTCCTGATTGTTCTTAATTTTTTATTGCGTCTGGAACTACTCTCTTTTGTTGAGTGAGGACACTTGATTCATGAAGGAAAGGTAATGCCATTGACCTCTATGTTAGAGTAAGTGAGCGGGTTGTGAATAATGCATGGTACTTGTGAGTCAAATCTTGAGGTGAAGATGTTACACTATTGTGCTTAGAATATTTTAAATATTCTTGGTGTGATGAGTTAGGAGAGTTGCTTAGTAAGGTTGTGTCTATATAAAGTGTGGTTTGATTGCTCGAGGACGAGCAATGGGTTAAGTGTGGGGTGTTGAGGGTAGGCTATAATCTCATGTTTTAGTCGATTATTACGTTCCAATTTACTGTACTTTAGTTGAGTTTGAGCTTTAATCGCTAGTGTTTTGCACTAATTGTGTCTTTTATGCCTTGTAGGAGTGATTCCGAGCTATGTAGATGTTATGGAATGAATTCAAGTAATTTGGAGCTTTGAAGTCTGAGTAAAAGCCCAAGGAAATAAGTTGGGATCGTATTCGGGGATCAATGGATTATAGGTAAGAACGAACGAAGAATCGAGCAGGAATATTGCCCAGTGTCTAGTAAATTGCACATAACCTTTTGCTCGGAACTCCGTTTGGGTTCCACAATATATTTTTGGAAAGCTAATTCAAAGGGATAAAGCTTCCATGCTTTACATGTCTTCAAATTCCCAACATAACAGGGTGACACGCTTGCGGCAAGTTCACAGCCGCACACTGACCGCGCATATGGGACAGAAAAGTGTGAAAAGTGCGCGGCCAAGAGCACGGGCACACTTCCAGGTGCGCGGCCGCGCACGTCCAACTCCAGAAAAGTGTCCTCTTTTGCGTTAGGAGAAGGTATATTTGTTTGGTCCCGACCCTACTTGGTATATATACATGAAAAAATAGTATTTTGATGACTTTTGACATAATTTAGACCTAAGGAAGCTAAAGAGAAGAGGGAGAAGCAAGAGCACAAGGATTTCACCATTCATCCTCACTCAAGACAAGGGTTTGGATGTTTTATGTTTTTCTTTGACTTAAACTTAATTGTGATGAATTTTTCCATATCCATGGAGTAATTCTTCCTTAGGGATTGATAGATTTGGTGTTTTGAGAATTGTTTGTGGATATTAACTCTAGTTTTTATTTATTGAATCGTTTTGGGTATTTTATTATTGCATATATATTCACATGTTTATGTAATCGAAAGAGGCATAATTAGTGATATGTTTTGCATTATCTTATTGGTTGAAATCATTGATTCTTGTTAGTAATCGAAAGAGGCTAGTTGAATTAATGTTTAGACCTAGTTAGGAGGATAATCGAAAGAGGTTCTCCTAAGGTACAATCCACTATGAATTCTTCCATATCTTCACCGAGCTTAACTTAATTCATATCGTAAGGTTGAGACTTAATCGGAAGAGGAGTTTCTACTGAATGTTTGAACATAATAGAGTGAATTCGAGAGACTTACTTGAACCAAAGAAGTGAAGTAACTAGAGTTAATTCCCAAACAAGCATCTTACAATTATCCAACCAAGCCCTATTTTCTCCCTTTGATATCTTCTTGCTTACTCTTGTTGTGATTCTCATTAGCCAATAGTTTAGACTTTTAGTAAATTTTAGTTTTAAATCACACAACTCTAAATTGTTGATCATCTTGGATAGCAGTTAAAACTAGAAGCTACGAAAACACTGTTTAAATACAATCCATGTGGATACGATATTTTCTATACTATATTTGACTAGCGAGCATAATTTTATTTACTGATTTTGTGGTCTTCAAAAAACTTACTTACCTTGCTGCCGACAAATTGTTTTCTATTGTCGCATACGATATCGGTCGGTATCCCAAATTGACATATTATGTAATCCTAGATGATGTCGATGACTTCTTTCTCCCGGACCTTCTCGAACGCCTAAGGATTGACTTATTTGGAAAAATAATCGGTCATGAGTAGTATATATTGGGCCTTACCGGGCGCCCATGGTAGGGGACCGACGATATCTATCCCCTATTTCATAAACGGCCATGGCGATAGGATCGAGTGAAGCATCTCTCACGGTTGATGAATCTTCGGGGCGTGTCTATAACACTCATTTCTTTTCCATACAAAGTCTTACGCATCCTTATCCATTTCATTCCAGTAGTAACCGGATCTGATTAGCTTTCGAACCAGGTATTCTTCCCATTAGTGGTTCCCACAAGTGCCCTCGTAGAGCACTCTCATGGCGTATTAGTTATCTCCGAGAACTAGTCACCTAGACAATGGATCGAAGAAGGATCTTCTAAACATTTTCCCTTCAACTAGGCTAAACCTGACAGTTTTGGTGCGGAGGACTTTAGATGCTTTGGGATCTGATGGCGATTTTTCATGTCTTCAGGTAATCTATGTATTTGTTTCTCCAATCCCAAGTCAAACTTGTCGATTTTACTTTGGCGTGACCTTCCTACCAGCGAGTTCATCAGTTGTACCACTGCCCCCCGAGTTTTATTCATCGGAGTTGAGAGACGACCCCAAGTTAGCCAGTGCATCAGCCTCAGTATTTTGATCCCGAGGTACCTGTTGCAGAGTCCAGTCTGTGAATTGGTGTAGGGTCACTTGCAATTTGTCCAAGTACCTCCTCATCCATTCCTCTTTTACTTCGACTATTCCGTTGACTTGATTTATAATAAGGAGAGAGTCACATCTGACTTCGATCACTTCATCCCTGAGGTACAGTTGATCGCTTACCTTCGGAATGTGAAACAAAGGGGGGATCGATAGGTATTGCTTGAGTTCTTCCAAAGCTTGTTGGCATTTTAGAGTCCGAGAAAAATTATTTCTTTTTCAAAGTGAGAAGAATCGATGACTCTTATCCTATGATCTCGAGATGAACCAACCCAATGTAGTTATCCGCCCGATCAGCCTTTGAACTTCCTTGACGTTGTCAACTACGGTGATATCTTCTATGGCCTTTATTTTGTCAATGTTGATCTCTATCCCTCGATTAGATACCATGAATCCGAGACACTGGCCCGAGCTGACCCCAAATGCACACTTCTCTAGGTTAACTTCATGTTGTACTTTCTTAATACATCAATGGTTTACTGCAAATTCTTCAAATGGTCCTCAACGCGTAGGTACTTGATCAACATATCATCAATATAAGCTTTCATTGATTTTCCTATTTGTTCTTCGAACATCCGATTTTCTAGGCATTGGTATGAGGCACCGGCATTTTTTAATCCAAACGACATTACGTTATAGCAGTAGGTGCCAAACTTAGTTATGAAAGAAGTCTTTTCTTGATCGTCTAGGTCCATCCGAGTTTAATTGTACCCGGAGTAGGCATCGAGAAAACTAATTATCTCGTGTCTGGCCATCGCGTCTATCATTCGATCGATGTTAGGTAAAGGGAGAGAATCCTTCGAACATGCATTGTTTAGATCCTTATAATCTACACACATCCTCGATGTTTTTTCTTTGTAGGTACTACCACTACTTTAGCTAACCAATCTGGGTAATTAACTTCTCGGACGAAACCTATTTTTAGAATTTTGGATACCTCGTCCTTCATGAACGGGTGTTTGGTCTCGGACTGTGGCCTTCTCTTCTTCTTAACCGGATGAAACATCAGATGCAAACTCAACTTGTGAGTAGTTACCTCCAGTAGGATCCCTGTCATGTCTAGATAGAACGAGGAAAAACAATATGCATTAGCTTTAAGAAAATCAATAAGTTTTTTCCTGAGCTCGGGGGTTAACCCCGTGCCCAGGTAGACCTTTCGATCCGGTAGGTGCTCGATCAATTTTACTTGAATCAACTTCTCGATCGTTGATTTGGTAGCGTCGGTGTAATCGAGTGCTATGAATAATCTCGAGACACTGTAATCGTCCTCATCATCCGATACATGCTCCTTCTATTCATCAGGCCTGGCCGAGGCAGGTGTAATTGATTGATATTTAGTTACCTTTTTTGGTCGATTTCATGCCCTTTAAAATCACGGGCACCGGGATCACTTCATCAACATCGAACAGTTCCTTTGCGGACGGCTGTTCTCCGTAGACCGTTTTGACTACTCTTGATATGGGAAATTTCAGCGCCTGGTATAAGGTCGAAGGCACCGCTCTCATGTTCTTGACCCATGGCATTCTGAACAAAGCATTGTACCTCATGTCCCCTTTGATCATGCCATGTTGAATCCATTTAATACCCGGATCGCCGCTACGATTTGATCTTGTAACCCAAGTTGCTCTATGACCTTCGATATGATGATGTTGGCCGAGCTGCCTATATCAATCAACACACACTTAATCCGAGATTTATTGATAAGTACAGATTTTACCAGTGCATCACTGTGTGGTTGTACTATGCCCTCGGTATCCTCGTCGCTGAACGAGATAGTTCCTTCTAAGAGGTAACCCAGGGTGCGTTTTCCCTCGTAATTTACACTTTAGTGTGATTTATCATCGGCCTTTGGGGGGACATCGACTCCCCTAATGATCATGTTTATTACGTGTTGAGGCTCCTCTAGATCGACCTATTTGTTGGCGTCCCTATTTCTGAAGTGGTTCTTGGCTCACTCGCTTAGTAATTCTCAAAGGTTCCCATCGTTGAACAATCGAGCAACTTGTTTCTCTTAACTGTCGGCAGTCTTCGATCTGATGACCGTGAGTACCGTGGTACTTACACATCAAACTAAGATCTCTCTAAGCAGGGTCGAATTGCAAAGGTCGGGGCCATTTGGTCTCTTTTATGCACCCTATGGCGGAGACTATGCTTGCAGTGTCCACGTTGAAATTGTACACCAATAATCTTGACGCTTCCTTCCTCCTGAGCGACCTGTCAAACCCACTCTTTATCATCAGGCCCTTGTCGCTCGATCCTTGATCACTTCTATTCTCTTTCCTTGTCGGGTGATGCCCGGATTTGTTCCCCCTTCGATCTGCACTGTATGACTGATACTGATCTCGGACCGGCCTTGGCTCCTGATCAATGGCTCTCTTAGACTTGTCATCGGTTCTGATGGGGTAAATATATCCATAAGGGGCCCAAGTTGGTCTTCTTCTATCATGATCTTCGACTGGTATATGTTGTGGACGTCGGTCTAGGTCACCGTTGGGTACTCCACCAAATTTGATTTTAGCTATTTAGAGGTTGTGGAACTTCGAGGTTTAAGCCCTTGAGCGAATGGGTGAACGGCCCAATCATCCGCAAGTGGTGGCAGATCCATTCATTCTATCTGAAATCTCGACACAAACTCCCTGAGCATCTCGTTATCCCTCTGTTTGACCTTGAAAAGATCTGGCTTTCTGGTCTCGACCTTGATGGCTCCGGCATGGGCCTTCACGAAAGCATTTGCGATCATAGAAAACGAGTCAATAGAATGCAAGTTGTGATACTATATCATTGCCCTATTGAACAATGTTTCCCCAAACATTTTTGGCAACACCGACTCGATTTCATCATTTTCCAAGTTGTTCCTTTTTGATTGCGCATGTATAGGAAGTTACATGCTCATTTGGATATGTGGTCCCATTGTCTAGGTCACCGTTGGGTACTCCACAAAATTTGGTTTTAGCTATTGAGAGGTTGCGGAACTTCGAGGTTTAAGCCCTTGAGTGAATGGGTGAACGGCCCAATCATCCGTAACTAGTGGCAGATCCATTCATTCCATCTGAAATCTCGTTATCCCTCTGTTTGACCTTGAAAAGATCCAACTTTCTGGTCTCGACCTTGATGGCTCCGGCATGGGCCTTCACGAAAGCATTTGCGATCATAGAAAATGAGTCAATAGAATGCAAGTTGTGATACTATATCATTGCCTTGTTGAACAATGTTTCCCCAAATATTTTCGGCAACACCGACTCGATTTCGTCATTTTCCAAGTTGTTCACTTTGATCGCGCATGTATAGGAGGTTACATGCTCATTTGGATCTGAGGTCCCATTGTACTTGGGAATGTTGGGCATTCTAAACCTCTTTGGGATAGGCTTCGGTGCTGCGCTTGGGAGAAAGGGTTTTTAAATAAACTTTTTGGAGTCCGACCCCTTCAATATCGGAAGTGCTCCCGGGATCTGATCGACCCTGGAGTTGTATGTTTCTACCATCTTGTCATTGACATCAATCTTTTTCTCACCTGACTAACCTGTTTTGTTAATGCTTCGAGCATCTTCATCATCTCAGAAGTTTCTCCGGGTCTGACTTCACCCGGTTCCATGGCAACTTTTTCATCTCTCCGAGTATTTTCCCGGAATTGTTCGGGCTCGACCATGTGAGGGGCATGGCTTTGGTTCTGCATCTATGTAATTACCGCTTGTTGAGCCTGCAACATTTCAAAAATCAGTCGTAGGCTTACCCTATTACCTTCACCTTTAGGCGCTTCTCGAACCGCTAGCCGGGGTCCCCCTCAAATTATTTTCAGGATCAGTTGAAAAATTGATGTTGATAGCCAACTGCAAGTTAGCATCCACTAGGTTGGCAACTGGGACACTATTGGGATCGGCAGGTGGCACATCATTACTAGGCACCACATATTATTCTCGTCGTGATGGCCTGACTCTGCATCAACATTCAAGTGTGCAGACTGAGAGTTGGACATCCTTAGGCTAACCTGGAATTACAATTTCAAAGAATAAGAGTAAAATAGGGTGTGTTATGGAGATTCGTATCAAATCACCACTATTATTCTTAGCCCCACGGTGGGCGCCAAACTGTTTACCCCTAAAATGAGTAACAATTAAATTTATATGTGATTTAAAAGATACGTAGTTTAATTTAATACGAATGATTACGAACAACATGTAAATGACTTAAAGAAAAAATAAATGATCAAACTAATCGCAATGTAGTGACCAAGCTTGATCTTAGACTAAATAGTGGAATTCGTCCTCAAATGGACCATCGGTACAAGCTCGGTCGCGAATGAAGAAAAGAATAAATGAGTAATGCTTTTAACAATAGCTAGAAGACAAAAATAAACTTTTATTACTTTGATTTGCGTGTAATAGTATGTTAGAATAAAGAAAACCTTCCCTTTTATATAGTAGGAGAATTTCAATCATAGTACAAGTCTAAAAGAGGTAAAAAAAAAAAATTCGATAAATGTTGATCTACAGTTGAAACTGAACGGGATTCGCACCGTAATATCCGGTTGAGGGCGAATATTACAGCCCCCTTCTCATCATGCGTAACTGTTCATTGTGTTCCCCTGAGGTCCAGAAGCTATACTTGGCCCGAGTCTGCCATTCCACCGTGTCCGATCTCGGATACATTGTTCGTTCCTACTGCGTTTCGATATGAGGGGCTCCTGGGTCTTGATTATACTCACTTTGAGTCGCGCTTCTCCTTTGTTACTTTATCAGGGAATCGGGGGAAAATTTGCCCCCGATTTCACTTGTACACAACTTTACCACTATAAGCTTTGTTCTTAGCCCGAATTAGTTAGGAAATTTACAAGCATAATGAGCCCTAACGTGCAATGAGATGTATTATTTGTTTGTAAGCCACATTTCTAAGTCACGTATCTTACTAGTTTCTATTTGCGCTTATACTCTTTTGTTTCCTTCTTCATATGCATCTACATATTCTGTCAAATAATAAGAGCATCGAATACTTTGAGTTAGCATATTCTTTTTTTCATTCTTCCTGAGGTTTCAAGTAATAAGTAAAAAGTAGTAAATTCCCTCAGGTATATATTGATGGCTTTTTATTTTCAATTACTAAGCTATCAGCTTCCTTAATCAACTTAGGTTGTTCTAACATCCCCTTTTAACACTGTCTCAAAATGGTGCTCTTAATAATTTTATAACAAACAACAAAAAAAATAACAAACAATATGGGAGTGTTCTACATATGAACAAGTTCCATTTTAGTTGAATAAGACGACAATGAAACTCAAGAAGAAAACCATTTTTTTCTCAAAAAGAACTAAAATAAATAAATTTAATGTCTTCTATTTATTAAGAGTTTGGCATTTGATCACAAATTTTATTGAGCCACCTCTGCATAAAAGCATGCTCCAAATCTAGGATCGTTCCAAATATAGCGTACTGAGTTATTCTCCACGATAACCGTATTATCCCTCCCCCCTCCAATATAATGCAACCCTAATTTTTCAATCTTCGGGCATTATGACGAAATGCAGAAAAAATTAAGTGAACAAATATTTCGAAATGAGTAAAAGAAAATAAAAAGGATGCAAAAGACTGACCTATCCTGAATGAATTTTTAACGTAACAATAAAACTTCTTAATAAGCAAAAACCCAATGCGGGGGTACAATAATTGAGGGTATAGCACATTCATTCTTAGCGCTATATATGTAGCACAATAAATGTGTGTGCTATACCCACCAATTATTGTGGGTCAATCAAATTCAAATACAGCGCATGCAACACCTTAACGAACAAACGTGTCATTGAGGTATAGCGCATTCAACCCATGTGTTATTTATAAATTGGTCATTAGTTAATTTTTTCACATATTCTTATGCTTTGAGTCACAATACTTTGGTTCCAGACTCCTAATAAATGGCATAAGAAATAAATTAGTGTGAGAGACTATCAAGCCAGAATCATTGGCAAGTTATTTTTTAAATCTCTTCCAATTTAGGACTATCTATAGTGTTTTCACACTTCTCCTACGGCGTGACTCGAATCCAGGACCTAACGGTCGTGTGTGGAGGTGCTTTACCAACAGAGCAAGTTATCACTTGTAAAGTTAACTCCTTTAATTACCAAGTCCAGCTACCAATATGAATTGTAAATCATTAGTTCATTTAATAGATGGCCCATTGCACTTTAATACATAGTATATTAAAAAAAGAAGGTACTCCCTCAGTCTCAATTTAGATGACACATTTTTCTTGTTAGTCCGTTCAAAAATAAATGACACATTTCTATAATTGGAAATAATTCAACTTTAAACTTCTCATTTTTACACATTTTACCCTTAATGAAAAGTTTTTATAACCGCATAAATGTCACGGCCCCACAAAATTTAGGATTTTAAGACCACAAGTTTCAAAAGTATCTCTCTTTCTCTTATACTTCGTGTTGAGTCAAAACTATCTCATCTAAATTAAAACGGGATAAGTAACATTTTTCTTATACTAAAGAAATCAGGTTAATAGATAGTTGCCCACCTTTCTATCCTTCTCAAAAGGTGAAGGTAACGTGAAATATCACTCTCCTATTTTTCAACGTGTAGATGCAAATAGGACTATTTTTCGATGGACAACTTGAATGCTTATGGTTATAACTATAGAAGGGTATTACAAATAAATAATTGGGGTCCCATGATCATTCATTTGTGGTATATATCAGTGGCGGATAGCGGGTTCAATTGAACTGCAAAAAATTAATACTGTGTATATATATAAATTAGGATTAAAGTTGTGTAAATTTTGTATAAATATTTTATTTGAACCCAATTGATCACTATTATTTTACTACTAAATTTATATACTTCTAAGATTGAACCCACTTACACAAAATCCTCGGTCCGCCACTGGTATATATGAACAGCCTCACACAGATTGAACTGGTAGGCATTAACTAACGGGGAGAATATCCAACATATTTATACCATTGCTATAAACTAAAAGTTGTTGATATTTCATGTAACTGCCACGACCCAAAATTAACCTGTCGTGATGGCACCTAACATAGTACTAGGCAAGCCGACATTTCAAAATATTTTAAAAATTTTAAATGAAAATGAGCTAAACAGTTTAAATAATTAAAGCTCTCATAACATGGATAAAATCAAAACTCAATGCGGAATTTTCCAAAATCAGGGTGTCACTGAGTAAATGAGCGTCTATACAATACATGTATGAGAATATTGTCTATGAAACACTAAAACTAAATACATAAAGCTAAAAAATAGGGAAGGGGAGTCAAGGTCTGCGAAACGCCGGGCAGCTACCTTGAAATCTCCAAATGATCAAGCTGCGCAGAGAAATCAACACCCACTGTGTCCAAAAATACCTGGATCTACACACGAAGTGTAGGGTGTAGCGTGAGTACAACCAACTCAGTAAGTAACAAGACTAAATAGTGGACTGAAAGTAGTGACGAGCTTCATGGATATAATTCAATTGCAGAAATTACAACATAGAAAGATAAGCGTACTTTCAAATTCGACAATTAAGGCCAAAACATCTAATTCATGTCAAGTTCAGCTCAAACGGGATATAATATCTCTCAAAACTTTCATGAAAATGATATATGCCAGCTGAAGTACAACAGTAATGAAATCAAGTGCAAAATCTAAAACCAGCAGTCACTCAGTCCTCCTAGTCACTCATTCCTCACAGTCTCTCATTCCTCTCAATCGCTCGGCACTCGCACTCAGTAAGTACCTGCACTCACGGAGGGCGTGTACAGACTCTGGAGGGACTCTTTCATCCCAATCTCTATAACAAGCCAATCATAGCATAAATCAGTGCAACATGTTGCGGCGTGCAGTCGGATCCCATAATTATCCTCACAATCAGGCCCTCGGCCTCACTCAATCATCAACCTCTTCAGTCTCTCGGAATCGACCGTGCAAATCCTTACTCCAACACGCTCTTGCCTCGTGAATCGACTTCCAAATGCCTCGAATCTAGCCACAAAAAGTTTGATACAATCAACACGGGCTAAAGAAATCAATTTCATAAGGAAATACTAAGTTATTAATCAAGAGTCAAAAATCAGCTCAAAGGTCGACCCCGGTCCCACATCTCATTATTCAGTAAAAGCCACAAAACCCGAAAGACCATTCAACTACGAGTCCAACCATACCAAATTTATCAAAATCCGACATCAAATCGTCCCCCAAATCCGCAAATTTAACTCTCCAAATCCCTAGTCTCAAACTCCCAAATTCCACCTTAAATACACACAAAGTAGGTGGAAAATTCAATAGGGAAACAAGAAATGAGCACAAGAGACTTACCTCAAGAAACCCCTCGAAAATCCTCTATAATCCGCCCAATCCCGACCTTGAAATGTTTAAAATGGTCAAAAACACGGAACCCTCGTTTTTAATACACTACCTAGTCCTCCTTGCACCTACGACCACTTACACGCTTCTGCGGTGTCGCGGAAGTGACCACAATCCCGCTTATGCGGCCCATGATTCCGCTCATGCGGACTCACTTCTGCAAGCCACCAAGTCGCTTCAGCGGACCCAGCTCCCATCTCCATTTTCGTTTTTGCATTCCCACTGCTGCATCTGAGGCCACGCATGTACGATAATTCCCTTGCACCTGTGACCACTTCACACTCCCCTCCAAAATCGCATATGCGCAACGCAACTCGCACCTGCGATCAAAGCTCCGCATGTGCGATTACACCAGCAGACCCTGAGCTTCGGCAATGCACTAAGTCTCATTTTCGATCCGTTAACTATACGAAATCAACGCGATGCCCCCAGGACCTCAACCAAATATACCAACAAGTACTAAAATATGATATGAACATAGTCAAGTCCTCAAATCACCTCAAACAACATCAAAGACACGAATCGCACCCCAATTCTAGCCTAAAGAAAACTAAGGAATTCAAACTTTTACAAACTATGCTGAAACCTATCAAATCACGTCCGATTGACCTCAAATTTTGCACACAAGTCACAAATGACACCACGGACCTACTCCAACTCCCGAAACTCCAATCTGAGCCCAGTAACCACAAAGTCCACGCTCGGTCAAATCCAACTTTTGCCTTTGCAAGACTAATTCAACTATAGACCTCCAAATCACAATTCAGACATGCTCCTAAGTCCAAAATCACCCAATAGAGCTAATGGAATCATCAAAACTCCATTCCAGAGTCGTTTACTGATAAGTCCACATCTAGCTAACCTTTTCAACTTAACTTCCAACTTTGAAACTAAGTGTCTAATTTCATTTAGAAATATCTTCGGACCCGAACCGACTACCCCGACAAGTCACATAATATCTATAAAGCACAAAATGAGCAGTAAATGGGGGAACAGGACTACAACTCTCAAAACGACCGGCCGGGTCATTACATCCTCCCCCTCTTAAACAAACGTTCGTCCTCGAACGGGTCTAGAAATGTACTTGGAGTCTCAAATAGGTGTGGATATTTTCTTTGCCTCTCCCTATTAGTCTACCAAGTAGCCTCCTCAACTGGCTGACCTCTCCCCTGCACCTTCACTGAAGATATGTTCTTTGACCTTAACTTTGAACCTGCCAATCCAAAATAGCCACCGGCTCTACATCATAAGTCAAATCATCATCCAACTGAACCGTGCTAAAATGCAAAACATGAGACGGATCGCCAAAATACTTACGGAGCATAGAAACATGAAAACTGGATGCACACTCGACAAACTTGGTGGCAAGGAAAGCTTGTAAGCCACCTCTCCAGTCCTCTGAAGCACCTCAAACAACCCAATATACCGAGGGCTCAACTTGGCCTTCTTCCCGATCCTCATAACACCCTTCATGGGTGAAACCTTGAGTAGTACCTTTTCCCCAACAATGAAAGCAACATCACGAACCTTCCTATCGGTATAACTCTTCTGTCTAGACTGCACCGTGTGAAGCCGATCCAGAATCAATTTAACTTTGTCCAAAGCATCCAGAACCAAGTCAGTACCCAATAGCCTAGCCTCACCAGGCTCAAACAAACCCACCAGAGATCGACACTGTCTCCCATAAAAACCTCATGCGGAGCCATCTGAATGCTTAACTGGTAGCTATTGTTGTAGGCAAAGTACGCGAGCGGCAGAAACTGATCCCATGAACCCCCTAAATCAAGGACACAAGCACGTAGCATGTCCTTCAATATCTGAATAAAGCGCTCGGACTATCCGTCCGTCAGAGGGTGAAATTATGTACTCAACTCAACCTGGGTGCCAACTCTCGCTGCACGGCTCTCCAAAACTACAATGTAAACTGTGTCCCCCGATCTGAAATAATGGACATCGGCACACCATGAAGAAGAACAATCTCGCAGATGTAAATCTCAGCCAACCGCTCTAAAGAATAAGTAGTCCCAACTGGTATGAAGTGTGCGGGCTTGGTCAACCGATCCACAATCACCCAAATAGCATCGAATTTCCTTGAAGTCCGTGGGAGCCCAACTACCGAATTCATGGTGATTCGCTCTCCTTTCCACTCTAGAATCTCTAGCCTCTGAAGCAATCCACCCGGTCTCTTATGCTCATACAACACTTGCTGACAGTTAAGGCACCGAGCTACAAACCCCCACAATATCCTTCTTCATCCTTCTCCACCAATAGTACTACCTCAACTCCTAGTACACCTTTGCGGGACCCGGATGAATGGAATACCACGAGCTATGGGACACATCAAGAATCAACTCACGTAGCCCATCTACATTGGGCACACAAATATTACCCTGCATCCTCAACACCCCATCATCCCTAATAGTAACATCCTTGGAATCACGGTGCTAGACCGTGTCCTTAAGAACAAGCAAATGAGGATCATCATAGTGCTCTTTATGATGTGATCATATAAGGAAGACCGAGTAACCACACAA
This sequence comes from Nicotiana tomentosiformis, assembly GCF_000390325.3. Lineage (NCBI taxonomy): Eukaryota > Viridiplantae > Streptophyta > Magnoliopsida > Solanales > Solanaceae > Nicotiana > Nicotiana tomentosiformis. The sequence continues at coordinate 92,590,918 of NC_090819.1, read as the reverse complement.
GCTAGAACCGGACTAGGCTCTGAAACATCTAATCTCATAAATTAGTTGGCCAAGGCCTGAACATCAACTGCAATATGTCTCTCACCAACAGGAATGAATGCAAGGCTACTCATACTCACCGCATTTTTACTCAAGGCATCGGCCACCACATTGGCCTTCCCTAGATGATACAGAATAGTGATATCATAATCCTTTAGCAGCTCCAACCTTCTCCGCTGCCTCAAATTTAGATCCTTTTGTTTGAACAAGTGTTGGAGGCGTCGATGATCCGTACATACCTTATAAGACACACCGTAAAGATAATGCCTCCAAATCTTCAATGCATGAACAATAACAGCGAACTCCAAACCATGAATAGGGTAGTTCTTCTCATGGGTCTTAAACTGACACGAAGCATAAGCAATCACTCCACCTCCCTACATCAATACGCACCCAATACTAATCTGAGATGCATCATAATACATTGTATAAGAACCAGAAGATGAAGGTAGAACTAGAACTGGAGTTGTGGCAAAGGCAGTCTAAGCTTCTTAAAGCTCTCCTCACACTCATATGACCACCTGAAAGTAGCACCCTTCTGGGTCAATTTGGTCAAAGGCGATGTAATAGATGAGAAATCCTCCATGAAGCGACGATAATAACCGGTCAAGCTAAAAACGTTTCGAATCTCTGTAGCTGAGGACAGTTTGGGCCAACTCTAAACCGCCTCTATCTTCTTTAGATCCACTTGAATCCCCTCATTGGACACCACGTGCCCCAAGAACGCCACTAAACTAAGCCAAAACTCACATTTGGAGAAGTTGGCATAAAGCTTCTCTTCCGCCAATTGTTGCAACACAATCCTCAAATATTGGCCATGCTCCTCCTAGCTACGAGAGTACACCAAGATATTATCAATTAATACTTCGACAAACGAGTCGAGATAAGGTTTAAATACATCGTTCATCAGATGCATAAATGTTTTTGGGGCGTTGGTCAGCCCAAAAGACATCACAAGGAACACAAAATGACCATAACGAGTCCTGAATATTGTCTTTAGAATATTCGAGTCCCGAATCTTTAACTAGTTATACCCAGAACTCAAATCGATCTTAGAAAACACCATCGCTCCCTGAAGCTAGTCAAATAAATCATCAATGCGCAGCAAAGGATACTTGTTCTTCAATATAACTTTGTTCAACTGCCTATAATCGATGCATATCCGCATAGTACCATCCTTCTTCTTCACAAACAGAACTGGTGCAGCCTAAGGCGACACACTAAGCCTAAAAACCCCCTTATCAAGAAGTTCATGAAGCTGCTCCTTCAATTCTTTCAACTCAGCTAGTGCCATACGATATGTTGGAATAGAAATGGGCTGAGTGACCGGCACCAAGCCAATACCAAAGTCAATATCCTTATCAAGCAGCATGCCCGACATGCCTGGCAGAAGTATCACCCTTCTGGCAGCATGCCCGACATCCTTGTCATACCATCGGAACAGAATCAATAGTAGAAGTATCAGCACCAACATCCCTCACAAAGGCCAAATAAGATAAATAACCCTTCCCAACAATCCGTTGGGCCTTCAAATATGAAATCAATCTGCTGGGAACATAGTCTAGAGAAACTCTCCACTTAATCCTTGGCAACCCCGGCATCGCCAACGTCACGGTCTTAGCGTGATAATCCAGAATATCATGACATGGAGACAACTAATCCATACCCAAGATCACGTCGAAATCAACCATACTAAGAAATAAGAGATCAACTCTAGTCTCCAATCCCCCCAATAGTCACTACACACGATCGATATACACTGTCCACAATAATAGTATCTCCCACTGGCGTAGATACATGACAGATGAAACTAAGGACACACAGGGCAGATCCATATAATGAGCGAAATATGATGATACATATAAAGAAGTGGAACTAGGGACAAATAATACAGAAGCATCTTTGTGGCATACAGAGACAATACATGTGATCACTACATGTAAATAAACAGCATATGGCCTGGAATGAATAACATAGAATTGGGCCTGACCGCAACCTGATCAGCCTCCCCCTCTTGGGTGACCCCTAGCTAACTGAGCCCCATCCCTAGCTGGCTGGGCGGGTAGTGAAGTAACTGGTGTGGAAGTCGCAGCCTAACTCCTCTGCTACACTGGACCTCCAAGGCGATGAGGACACTGTCTCCACATATTCCCAAACTCCCCGCACTCGAAGCATCTCCCTAGAAGTGGTAGTGGGTACTGAATCGGGCCCCGAGAACCAGAATACCCATTAGAAGCACCCGATGCAGATGAACCATGAACTGAAGGAACACAGGACAAACTATGGGCTAAAAGGGCACTGAGAGATGACTGTCCCTGATGAGTATTATATGAACCATGGTTGGATAAATCACCACGGTGAACTGGATGAGCTATCTGGGCATGCCTATAAGGACATCCCTTATTATGGTAAAACTTACCCCCAGAAGAAACACCGCTGAAACCACCTGATCCATGATGCCTCTTGGCCTCTCACTCACCACCTACTGATTGCGGACCATCTCTATCTGCAAAGCAATATCGACCACCTCGTCCAAAGTAGCACCAGATCTCCTCTCCCTAGTCATAAGCAACCGCAACTGATATGTGAGGCCATCAATGAGCCTCCTAATCATCTACCTATTAGTGGGGACCAACCAAACTGTGTGACGATCTAACTCTGAAAACCTCATCTCGTACTACGTCACAGACATTCCCTCTTAACATAGCTACTCAAAGTGTCTGCGCTCCTCCCTGCTAAAATATTATAAGAACTTCTCCAATAAGAGGATGGAGAACTCCTGCCATGTAAGTGGTGCTGCACCGACTGGTCTGCGCCTCTCATAAGCCTTCCACTATCTGAAGGCAGCCCCAGTAAACTAAAAAGTAGTGAATGAGACCCCACTGGTCTCCAAAAGACCCGCCGTGTGAAGAATCCGCTAGCATTTATCCAAGAAGCCCTGAGCATCCTCTGCTTCAGCCCCGCTAAATGATGGAGGCTGAAGCCTCCCAAATCTTTCAAGTCTCCTCCGGTGTATGGAGTCCCTGCATCACCTGCTCTGGAGTACGGGAGGCGGGAGTCTGACTACCTTCCTCCGCCTGAGAAGTGGTTGTTGTGGCCGGAATAGAGACCGCTTGAGCATGGCTGGTGCACGCTATCAAACTCTGAGCCAAGGCCTCCTGGAGGCCTGGAATCACAATGGGAATAACTAGTTCCTGAGTTGGCCTCACTGTCTCAACCACATCGGAAACCTGCTCCGGAGTTGGTGGATCTGTAGGCGTTGCTCTAGTTGTTGTACGAGTTGCACCTCTGCCCCTACCATGACCTCGGCCTCTCATGGCCCTAGCGAGTGGTACTGGTGGTTGTCCATCCTGACCGGTAGTACGTGTCCTCACCATCTGTGAGAGAATAGAATACAAAAGTTTAGTTGCCAGAATCAATAAATCTTCATGACAAGAATACATGAATGTGAAGTTTCTTAAGGGTTCGGTGCCTCTCGAAGATAAGTACAGACGTCTCTGTACCGATCCGCAAGACTCTACTAAACCTGCTTATGACTCGTGAGACCTATGTAACATAGGCTCTGATACCAACTTATCAAGACCCAAAACTATCATGTTGTGATGGCGCCTAACGTAGTACTAGACAAGCCGACATTTCAAAATATTCTAAAACTCTTAAATGAAATGAGCTAAACAGTTTAAATAATTAAAGCAATCATAAACTAGATAAAATCAAAACTCAACATGGAAGTTCCCTAAACCAGGGTGTCACTGAGTACATGAGCGTCTATACAATAAAAGTCTGAGAATATTATTTATGAAAAACTAAAACTAAATACAAAAAGCAGAAATATAGGTAAGGAGAGTCAAGGTCTACGAAATGCCAGACAGCTACCTTCAAATCTCCAAATGATCAAGTTGCACAGAGAAATCAATACCCACTGTGTCTAGAAATACCTGGATCTCCAAGCAGCTACCTTGCTATCTCCGAGAAAATCTGCTACTAGAATAATCAACAACCGCTACTGTGTCAAGCTACAGCTGGTTTTGCATACAAGGTGCAGGGAGTAACATGAGTACGCTAACTCAGTAAGTAATAAAAATAAATAAAGATTGAGCAGTAGTGAAGAGCAATAAAGCATATAACGTTCATATCATGAAATCTCAGTAAAATACCACATGCTTTTAAAATTAGTATTTGAATCAAAACATCTCGTTAAACCCAGTTCCAGTAAAATCATTTAAGGATATTTCCAACCGTTTTCAAACAGAGAAAAAATGCAAAGGTGAGCAAAAATGACGAAATCATAAACAGCCCCTCGGGCAGAACATCACTCATATATATAGCCCCTCGGGCAAACCTCCCAGTCACTCGTGCTACTCGGGCATACCTCACAATCACCCTTGCCACACAGCATACCTCACAATCACTCTTGCCACTCGGGCATACCACACAATCACTCATGCCTCCCAGTCACTCAGCACTCGGCGCTCGCAGTCAGTAGGTACATGCGCTCACTGGGGGTGTGTATAGACTCCGGAGGGGCTCCTTCAGTGCAAGCGCTATATCAAGCCAAATCATGGCATAAATCACTCAGGCCCTCGGTCTATATCAAATATGTTGCGGCGTGCAGTCCGATCTCATATTTATCCTCACAAATCAGGCCCTCGGCCTCACTTAGTCATAAACCTCTCAAGCCACTCGGGCATTTCAGTAAAAATAGGGTACTCAGCCCAAAACAACATTTATATGCATCAAAATAGAGTAATAAACTGAGTTATACAATAAATAAATATAACCATGACTGAGTATAGATTTTCAATCGAAAACAATGAGAGGATAATAAGAAAAGGACCTTAAGGGTCTAAACAGCACTGACACAAGGCCCAAACATGGCATTCTGCCCAATTTAAAGAAAACACTTTCTAAAACATATAAGTATCATATAGTTTCAACAAAATATGCAACTTTATAGTTTCTACGGGACGGACCAAGTCACAATCCCCAACGGTGCACGCCCACACTCCCGTCACCTAGCATGTGCATCACCTCAAAATAGTAGAATGATACAAAATCCGGGGTTTCATACCCTCAGGACTAGATTTACAATCGTTACTTACCTCAAACCGGTCAAATCTCTACTCCTCAATGCTCTTGCCTCTCGACTCGGCTTCCAAATGCTCCGAATCTATTCACAATTAGTACGATAACATCAATATACGCCAATGGAATGAATTCCACAAGAAAAACTATCAAATTAGCCCAAAATCCGAAATTGGCTCAAACCCGGCCCCCGAGCCCACATCTCGAAATCCGACAAAATTTACAAAACTAGAAAGCCCATTCACTCATGAGTCCATACATATGAAATTTGTCAAAATCCGACATCATTTGGTCCTTCAAATCCTTAAATTAAACTCTCCAAAATCCCAATCCCTAACCCCTTATTTTCACTAATTACATGATTAAACAATGGAAAATCACCATATATATACGAGTATTGGGGCTCAAGCAACTTACCTCGCTGATAGCCCTTGAATCCCCTTTCAAAAATCACTCCAAAAGCTCCAAAACCCGACTTGAAAATGGTGGAAATGAACCAAATTCGGGAAGGGTTCTATTTATGGTTTCTGCCCAGGCTTTTCGCACCTGCGGACCATTTCTCACTTCTGCGCCACCGCACCTGCGAAAAAATCCATCGTAGGTGCGGAACTCACTTAGGAGGCTAGGTTCCGCATCTGCGGACCAACATCTAGCACCTGCTCATTTCCTTCCGCTTATGCGAAGCTTGCCCAGAATCCCCTTCTCCGTTTCTGTGCCTCGGGTCTCGCACCTGCGGGCTCGCAGATGCGACCACTTTCTCGCTCCTACGCATCCTGCACCTCCTGCGTAGCCCAGCACTGCCCGCTCCTACAGACTCCCCTTGGGCACCTGCGACTCCTCCTTCCGCAGGTGCGGATATAGCAGTAGCAGCAGCTTCAGCTGCACTTTCCAACTTCGACAAATCCGTTAACCACTCGGAATCACCTCGAGGCCCTCGGGACATCAACCAAAAATACCAACAAGTCATATATCAACATATAAACTTAGTCGAACCTTCGAATCACTCAAATCAACATCGAAATACCAAATTACCCTCGGATTCAAGTCTAAGAACTTCTAAAACTTCCAAATTTGACAACTGATGCCAAAACCATGTAAACCACATCCAAATGACCTCATATGTTGCACACAGGTCACAAATGACACTACCAACCTACTCCAACTTCTGGAATTCCATTCTGACCATGATACCAAATTTTCCACCGCCGACCAAAAATCGCTAATTTTTCAATCTCGCCAATTCAAGACTAATTCTACCACGGACCTCCAAATCACATTCCAGACATGAACTAAAGTCCAAAATCACCTAACGGAGCGAGCTAATGGAACCATCATAATTCAAATCTGAGGTCGTTTACACATAGGTCAATATTCGGTTGACTTTTCCAACTTAAGCATCTACTTTAGAGACTAAGTATCTCAATCTACTCCGAAACCACTACGGACTCGAACCAACTAACCCGATACATCATAATATAAATGAAAAGCACAAAAAGGCAAAAAGAGGCTATAACTCTCAAAATGACTGGCCGGTTCGTTACATCCTCCCACTCTTAAACAATCATTCGTCCTCGAACGGGTCTAGAAACATACATGGAGTCTCGAATGGGCATGGATATCTACTCCGCATATCCCGTTCGGTCTCCCAAGTGGCCTCCTCCACAGGCTGCCCTCTCCATTACACCTTCACTGAAGCTATGTCCTTTGACCTCAACCTTCGAACCTGCCGATCCAAAATAACCACCGGCTCCACATTATAAGTCATATCACCCTCTAACTAAACCGTACTGAAATCCAAAACATGGGACGGATCTCCAATATACTTCCGGAGCATGGAAACATGAAACACTAGGTGCACACTCAACATGCTGGGTGGCAAGGCAAGCTTATAAGCCACCACCCCAACCCTCTGAAGCACCTCAAAAGGCCCAATGAACGGGGGGCTCAACGTGCCCCTCTTCCCAAACCTCATAACACCCTTCATGGGTGATACCTTCAGCAAAACCTTCTCCCCAACCATGAAAGATACATCATGGACCCTCCTGTCTGCATAGCTCTTCTGCCTAGACTGCACCGTGCGAAGCCACTCCTGAATCAATTTGACCTTATCTAATGCATCCTGGACCAAGTCTGTACCCAAGAGCCTAGACTCACCCGGCTCAAACTATCCAACCGGAGATCTACACCTCCTCCCATATAAAGCCTCGTACGGAGCCATCTGAATACTAGACTGATAACTGTTATTATATGCAAACTCCGTGAGTGGCAGAGACTGGTCTCATGAACCCCCATAGTCAATGACACAAGTGCGCAACATGTCCTCCAATATCTGAATAGTGCACTCGGACTGCCCGTTTGTCTGAGGCCCTCCAAAACTATGAAGTGAACTGAGTGCCCCTATCTGAAATGATGGAAACTAGGACACCATGCAGTCGAACAATCTCTCGGATGTAAATCTCAGCCAACCGCTCTGAAGTATAAGTAGTACCGACTGGAATGAGGTGCGCGGACTTGGTCAGCCGATCTACAATAACCCAAATAGCATTGAACTTCCTTGAAGTCCGTTGGAGCCCAACTACAAAGTCCATGGTGATCCGCTCGCACTTCCACTCTGGAATGTCTAATCTCTGAAGCCAGATACCCGGTCTCTGATGCTCATACTTAACTTGCTGACAGTTGAGACACCGAGCTACAAATCCGACTATATCCTTTTTCATTCACCTCCACCAATAGTGCTACCTCAAATCCTAGTACATCTTCGCGGCACCCGGATGGATAGAATTCTGCAAGTTGTGGGCCTCCCCAAGAATCAACTCCCGAAGCCCATCTACATTAGGCACACATATCCGGCCCTGCATCCTCAACGCACCGTCACTACCAATAGTCACATCTCTAGTATCACCTCGCCGAACTCTGTCTTGAAGAACAAGCAAGTGAGGGTCATCATACTGACACCCCCTAATATGGTCATAAAGAGAACACCTGGAGACCACGCAAGCCAATACCCGACTAGGCTCCGAAATATCCAATCTCACAAGCTGGCCCGCTAGGGCCTGAACATCCAATGCCAAAGGTCTCTCTGCTGCTGGAAGACATGCTAAACTCCCCAAACTCTCCACCTGGCGGCTCAAAGCATCGGCCACCACATTGGCCTTCCCCGGATGGTACAGAATAGTGATATCATAGTCCTTAAGAAGCTCCAACCATCTCTGCTAATGCAAGTTAAGATCCTTCTGCTTAAACAGATGCTGCAGACTCCGGTGATCAGTATAAATCTCACAATGAACCCCATACAAATAGTGATGCCAAATATTCAAGGCGTGAACAATGGCTGCTAACTCAAGATCATGGACAGGATAGTTCTTCTCATGGATCTTCAACTGGCGCGAGGCGTAGGCAATCACCCTACCCTCCTACATCAGAACACATCCAATGGCTATCCTTGAGGCATCACAATACACGGTGTAAGAACTTGAAGCTGATGGCAGAACTAACACTGGAGTTGTGGTCAAGCCAGTCTTAAGCTTCTGAAAGCTCTCCTCACACTCATCCGACCACCTAAATGGAGCACCCTTTTGGGTCAATTTGGTCAAGGGAGATGCGATAGATGAGAGGCGCTGAACGAATCGACGATAATAACCATCCAAACCAAGAAAGCTCAGAATCGCTGTAGCTGAGGACGGTCTGGGCCAACTCTGAACCGCCTCTATCTTCTTTGGATCAACCTGAATACCCTCACTGGACACCACGTGTCCCAATAATACTACTGAACTGAGCCAAAACTCACACTTGGAGAACTTTGCATAAAGCTTCTCCTCCCTCAATCTCTGTAATACAATCCTCAAATGCTGAGCGTGCTCCTCCTGGCTACGAGAGTATACCAGGATGTCATCAATGAATACAACAATGAATGAGTCCAAATAGGGTTGGAATACACTATTCATCAAATGCATGAACGTTGCAGGGGCATTGGTCAGCCTAAAAGATATCACTATGAACTCATAATTGCCATATCGGGTCCTGAAAGCTGTCTTAATAATATCTGAATCCCGAATCTTCAGCTGGTGATAACCGGACCTCAAATCAATCTTGGAGAACATCCTCACTCCCTGAAGATGGTCAAATAAATCATCAATACTAGGCAAAGGATACTTGTTCTTTACTGTGACCTTGTTCAATTGCCTGTAATCAATGCACATTCTCATCGAAACATTCTTCTTCTTTACAAATAGAATCAGTGCACCCCAAGGTGATACATTAGGCTGAATAAATCCCTTATCAAGGAGTTACTGAAGCTGCTCTTTCAATTCTTTCAACTCCGTCGGTGCCATACGATATGGTGGAATAGAAATGGGCTGAGTGCCTGGCACCAAATCAATACCAAAGTCAATATCCCTGTCAGACGGCATGCCCGGCAGGTCTGCAGGAAACACATCCAGAAAATCGCGTACCACCGGAAGAGAATCAATGGTAGGATTCTCTGCACTAACATCCCTCACAAATGCATAATAAGATAGGCAACCCTTCTCAACCATACGCTGGTACATAATCTACAGAACTGATCCACTCACCCCTCAAAAATCTCGGCATAGCCAACGTCACCGTCTTAGCGTGACAATCTAGAACATCATGACATGGAGATAAATAATCCATACCCAATATCACATCAAAGTCAACCATACTGAGCAGCAAAAGATCCACTTGGGTCTCCAGGCCCCTAATAGTCACCACACATGACCGATATACGCGGTCCACAATAATAGTATCGCCTACGAGAGTAGATACATGAACAGATGAAACTAAAGACTCACGGGGCATATCTAGAAAATGGGCGAAATACGAGGAAATATATGAATACGTGGAACCAGGGTCAAATAATACTGAGGCATCTCTGTGACAAACTGAGACAATACGTGTAATCACACCATCTGAAGCAATAGCATCTGGTCTGGCAGAAAGAGCATAGAAACGGGCCTGGCCACCCCATGATCTGCCTCCTCCTCTAGGACGACCCTTAACTAACTGACCTCCACCCCGAACTGACTGGGCTGGTGGTGAAGTAACTGGTGCTGAAGTCGAAGGCTGCATCCTCTACTGAGATAGACCTCCATGACGATGAGGACACTGCCTCCATATTTCCCCAAACTCCCCACACTCAAAACAACTTCCTGATACTAGTGGCGGGAGCTGAAGGGAAACCCTAGCACCAGGATAACTGGTAGAAGAACCTGGCATAGAAGAGCCCTGAACAGGTGGAGCACGGGACGAACTCTGAGCTGGAAGGGCACTAAGTGATGAGTGGCCTTGATGAGAACTATGAGAACCATGGCCAAATAATGCACCAAAGGTGAAATGGCCAAGCTGACTGAGACTGTCTGAAATGATGACCTCTACCGTGTTAGAACTGACCCCCAAAAGGAGCACCGCTAAATCCACCCTGACCACGAGGCCTCTTGGCCTCCCTCTCAACCCTCTCCTGACCGTGAATCATCTCAATCTTCCGAGCAATGTCGACAACCTCATCAAAGGTAGCACCAGACACCCTCTCTCTAGTCATAAGCAACTGTAGCTAAAAAGTGAGACCATCAATAAACCTCATGATCCTCTCCCTGTCCGTGGGAACCAACCAGATAGCATGAGAGACCAACTTAGAGAACCTCATCTCATACTGTGTCACAGATATATCACCCTGGCGAAGTCGCTCAAATTGTCTGCGCAGCTCCTCTCTGCTGGATCGAGGCACAAACTTCTCCAAAACGACCACGGAGAACTGCTGCCAAGTAAGGGGTGTTGCGCCAATAGGCCTACGACTCTCTTAAGTCTCCCACCATCTGAGTGCAACCCCGGAAAACTGAAAAGTAGTGAATAAGACCCCACAAGTCTCCAGAATACCAGCAATACGGAGTATCCTCTAACACCTGTCCAAAAAGTCCTGAGCATCCTCTCTCTCTCTACGCCACCAAAAGGTGGTGGCTGGACTCTCCCAAACCTCTCCAACCTACACTGATCATCCTCAGGCATAGCAGGAACCACATAATCCTAAGCAGCTGTAACCGGTTGGGCTGGTGGTGCCCCCGGTGTATGGAGTCCCTGAACAACCTACTCGGGTGTGCGAGCGACGGGAGTCTGAGTGCCTGTGCCTCCCCCAGCCTGAGAAGTGGTTGCGGCCATCAAGATAGAGACCGCCTGAGCAGGGCCGGTACACCTTGTCACAATCTGAGCTAGGGCCTTTTGAAGGCCTGGAATCACAATAGGCACAGGTAGTGCCTGAGCTGGTGCATCAACAACTGGAATCTGGTCCTGATCTGGGACAACTGGTGGATCTGCAGGTACTGCCCCAGCTACGGTACATGCTACATGTTTACCCCTACCACGACCTCTACCGCGGTCTCGGCCTCTCGCGGCCCTGGCTGGTGGTTGATAAGTGGTGATTTTACCACTCATTCTAGTCTCTTTTCTTTAGATTTTGTGTCCTTTAATTATAATATGAGGTTGTTTATGGTGTTTATTGCTAGATTTTCAAGTAAATGATGCCACGAAGAGACTTGAATTCAAGTGAAGTGGAATTGAGCAAAAAAGAATACAAAAGTGCAAAATCCTTCAGTGATTCCGCATCTGCGGAACACTTTCCGCATATGCGATCTCGTATCTGTGAGTTGGAAGGCCTCATCTGCGGAGTTAAACTTTATTGGGACCGCATCTGTAGCAAAACTTCGCACATGTGGAGTCGTTGGTGCGACTATTTTGTCTGCATCTACAGAGAAAGGAAATTCTACATGGGCTCGCTCCTTCGATGGCTTATCCGCATCTGCGGAGTCGCACTTGCGCTACAATGTCCGCATCTGTGGAGTAGGCAAAATCCCCTGAGTTCACGCATCTGCGATTGAAGGCCTGCATTTGCGGAGCCGCACCTACGAGGATCTTTCCGCAGGTGGGGTCAACGGATTTCTTACCTAGCTCATTTTTGGGATATCTTGGAACATTTTTGGCTTATTTTCAGTCCATATACTAGAGAGAAAAAGTTTTGAAAGCTAGGGTTCTTGCTCACACACTTAGGTCTGGAAGATTTGAAGCTTTTGGTTGAGAATTTCTTACTCTTTTATGCTCATTTCTTCATTTCCTTGCTTTGTATTGTATATCTAAGTGTGTAGTATTTATTTCCAACACATGAATCTTGTTTATGGAAATATTCATATTTAAAGTGTGTATTAAATACCTTGTTGTGCTTATGTATTGAATGATTTTTATTTATTATGAAGCGAGCTATTTTTTCTTTAATTATTATTGTTCTTAAATGTTTCCAAAGGGATTATCTAATCCTAAGACTAGCCCATTCACTTCGGATTAATTTTGAAAAAAATAATTTGGGGTTGGGAAAGATTAATTAACAAGAACTTGAGACGTTAACCCTCACTTTATAGATTATACCTAGGGATAGGAATGAACTACTTGTAGCTATATTCGGGTGTGCTTAATCTCTTAATTGTTTTAGGGATAATTCAATTAGAAAGTCTTGTTAGTCGTCGAGAGAAGCTAATATAGAATTATTATCCGAGGTTAATAAATAATAAACTCGCTCATATTTATAAAATTGTGAAATATATTGGATCGTTACTTGAGTGTAAATCCCGATGCACCCATGATTGTAGCCATTGATCATTTTACATACTTTCTAGGTTAGTTTACGTTTTCGCATTTAGCTATAATATTTTCTCAACAACCATTCTAAGTGTTGTCATTGCATAATAAGTGATAATTCTCTTACATTCCTAATCGCCTACGTATTGTTCTCTGTGAGATTCGACCCCGACTCATAGTTGGGTAAATTATATTGCATGTGACCGTGTCCATTTATTTTTTAGTAGTGGATTTGGACATCATCAGTGGTACTGGTGGATGGCCCTCCTTACCGGTAGTACGAGTCCTCACCATCTGTGAGAGAATGAAACAACAGATGTTTAGTTACTAGAATCAACAGATTCGCAAGACAAGAATTCAAGAATGTAGAATTTTCCTAAAGGTTCTGCAGCCTATCGAAGATAAGTACAGACGTCTCCGTGCCGATCCGCAAGACTCTACTAAACCCGCTCATGACTCGTGAGACCTATGTAACCTAGGCTCTGATACCAATCTATCACGATCCAAAAACCTAACCTGTCGTGATGGCGCCTATCGTGGAACTAGGCAAGCCGACTCATTTCAAAACAAACAGATATTTTTATTTCAAGGATAATTCCAAGGCTATTTAGCTTAAATACCTTTGTAAAGGAGTTCAAATCAAACAAAAGGGTGAAAAAGAAAAGTCTGACATCGGGGTGTCACTAGCCATTAGCATCTACTATAATCTGTCTAACAATATCAAGGTTAACTAAGCCTAAAAAATAGCTAAATACAACAAAAGGAATATAAGAGGGAGAAGAGCAGGGGCTGCGATCGCCAAGAAGCTACCTTGCTATCTCCGAAAAAATCTGCAACCAGAATAATCAACAACTGCTACTGTGTCTAGCTACATCTAGATCTGCACACAAGGTGCAGTCAGTAATGTGAGTACACCAACTCAGTAAGTAACAACAATAAATAAAGACTGAGCAGCAGTGACGAGCAATAAAGCATATAACGTTCATATCATGAAATCTCAGTAAAATACAACATGCTTTTAAAATCAGTATTTGAATCAAAACATCTCATTTGAACCCAGTTCCAGTAAAATCATTTAAGGATATTTCCAACAGTTTTCAAACAGAGAAAAAATGCAAAGGTGAGCAAAAATGACGAAATCATAAACAGCCCCTTGGGCAGAATATCACTCATATATACAGCCCCTCGGGCAAACCTCACAGTCACTCATGCCACTCGGGCATACCTCACAATCACTCTTGCCACTCGGGCATACCTCACAATCACTCATGCCTCCCAGTCACTCAGCACTCGGCACTCGCACTCAGTAGGTACCTGTGCTCACTGGGGGTGTGTATAGACTCCGGAGTGGCTCCTTCAGTCCAAGCGCTATATCAAGCCAAATCATGGCATAAATTACTCAGGCCCTTGGCCTATATCAAACATGTTGCGGCGTGCAACCCGATCCCATAGATATCCTCACAAATCAGGCCCTCGGCCTCACACTCAGTCATAAACCTCTCACGCCACTCGGGTATTTCAGTAAAAAACAGGGTACTCAGCGCAAAACAACATTTATATGCATCAAAATAGAGTAATAAAACTGAGTTATGCAGTAAACAAATATAACCATGACTGATTATAGATTTTCAATCGAAAACAATGAGAGGATATTAAGAAAAGGCCCCTAAGGGTCCAAACAGCACTGGCACAAGGCCCAAACATGGCATTCAGCCCAATTTACAGAAAACTCTTTCTAAAACATATAAGTATCATATAGTTTCAACAAAATATGCAACTTTATAGTTGCTACGGGACGGACCAAGTCACAATCCCCAATAGTTCACACCCACACGCCCGTTGCCTAGCATGTGCATCACCTCAAAATAGTAGAATGATACGAAATACGGGGTGTCATACCCTCAGGACTAGATTTACAATCGTTACTTACCTCAAACCGGTCAAATCTCTACTCTGCAATGCTCTTGCCTCTCGACTCGACTTCCAAATGCTCTGAATCTATTCACAATCAGTACAATACCATCAATATACGCCAATGGAATGAATTCCACAAGAAAAACTATCAAATTAGCCCAAAACCCAAAATTGGCTAAAACCTGGCCCCCGGGCCCACGTCTCAAAATCCGACAAAATTTATAAAACTAGAAAGCCCATTCACTCACGAGTCCATACATATGAAATATTTTAAAATCCGACATCATTTGGTCCCTCAAATCCTTAAATTAAACTCTCAAAAATCTCAAGCCCTAACCCCTCATTTTCATTAATTACATGATTAAATAACAGAAAATCACCATATATACGAGTATTAGGGCTCAATAAACTGACCTCACTGATAGCCCATGAATTACCTTTCAAACATCACCCCAAAATCTCCAAAAAACAGACTTGAAAATGGTGGAAATGAACCAAATTCGTGAAGGGTTCTATTTATGGTTTCTGCCTAGGCTTTTCGCACATGCGGACCATTACTCGCTTCTGCGCAACCGCACATGCGGAAAAATTCATCGTAGGTGCAGAACTCACTTAGGACTCCAGGTTCCACATCTGCGGCCCAACATCTCGCACCTGCAGACGCGCACCTGCGCATTTCCTTCCGCTTCTGTGAAGCTTCCCAGAATCCCCTTCTCCGCATTTGCGCCCCAGGTCTCACACCTGTGGGCTCGCAGATGCGACCACTTTCTCGCACCTGTGCATCCTTCTTAGCCCAACACTGCCCGCTCCTTCGGACTCCCCTTGCGCACCGGCGACCTCGCACATGCGACTCCTCCTTCCGCAGGTGCGGATATAGCAATAGCAGCAGCTTCAGGTACACTTTCCAACTTCGACAAATCCGTTAACCACCCGGAATCACCCCGAGGTCCTCGGGACCTCAACCAAAAATACAAACAAGTGACATATCAACATACAAACTTAGTCGAACCTTTAAATCACTGAAAACAATATCGAAACACCAAATTACCCTCGGATTCAAGCCTAAGAACTTCTAAAACTTTCAAATTCGACAACCGATGTCGAAACCAACCAAACCACGTCCGAATGACCTCAAATGTTATACACTTGTCACAAATGACAGTACTAACCTACTCCAAATTTTGGAATTCCATTCCGACCCCGATACCAAATTTTTCACTACCGACCAAAAATTGCTAATTTTCCAATCTCGCCAATTCAAGCCTAATTCTACCACGGACCTCCAAATCACATTCCAGACACACTCCTAAGTCCAAAATCACCTAACGGAGTTAATAGAACCATCAGAATTCAAATCTGAGGTCATTTACATATAGGTTAATATCCGGTTGACTTTTCCAACTTAAGCTTCTACTTTAGAGGCTAAGTGTTTCAATCCACTCTGAAACTACCCCGAAACCACTCCGAAATCTAACCAACTAACCCGATACATCATAATATAGCTGAAAAGCACAAAAATAAGCAGAAATAGGAGAAACATGGCTATTACTCTCGAAACGACCGGCCGGGTCGTTACAATAATGTATCAACAAGGAACAGTAGAAACTGAGGTATGATATGCAAGTAAAATTGTCACTAAGTACAAAATAACTATTTAGCAGATAATTTAACACGTTTGCGGTCTTTGTGGATCCCTACAGTGCCAACATATAGTCTAAATATGATTTCTAACATGATTTGCAATTCAGTTTCTCTAATACATGGAGAATGTAAATATAACAACAAATTATTCAACTACACAGTTTCATAGAATTGACCAAGTCTCAATTAGTACGTTGCATGCACATACATCCGTCACCTAGCATGTGCGTCACCTCAAAACCAATCACATGACATATAATACGGGGTTTCATACCCTCATAACCAAATTTAGAACTGTTACTTACCTCAAGTCGTGCAAATCCCTACTCCAACACACTCTTTCCTCGTGAATCGGCATCCAAATTCCTCGAATCTAGCCACAAATAATTCGATACAATCAGCACGAGCTAAAGGAATCAATTTCATAAGAAAATACTAAGTTATTAATCAAGAGTCAAAAGTCAGCTCAAAAGCCGACCTCCGGGCCCACGTCTCGAAATTTGATAAAAGTCACAAAATCCGAAAGCCCATTCAACCACGAGCCTCAAAATTCCTAGCCTCAAACTCCCAAATTTTACCTTAAATACACACAAACTAGGTGGAAAATTCAATGAGGAAACAAGATTATTGATTAAAAATGAGCACAAGGGACTTACCTCAAGAAACTCCTTGAAATCCCTCTCAAACATCTCCCAATCCCGAGCTTGAAATGTTTAAAATGGTGAAAAACATGGAACCCTCATTTTTAATACACTGCCAAGGCCTCCTCAAACTTGCGTCTACTTACCTCACTTCTGCAGTGTTACAGAAGCGACCACACTCCCGCTTCTGCGGCTTCCTCCGCTCCTGCGTCCCATGATTCTACTCCTGCGGACTCGCTTCTGTGAGCCACCAAGCTGCTTCTACAGGCCCAGCTCCCATCTCCATTTCCTCTTTCGAGCTTCCAGTGCCGCATCTGCGGCCACGCATGTGCGGTAATTCCCTCGCACCTGCGCAACATAGCCCGCACCTGCGATCAAAGCTCCGCAGGTGAGATTACACCAGCAGACCCTTAGCTTCAACAATGCAATAAGTCTCATTTTCGATCCGTTAACCATCTGAAATCAACCCGAGACCCCTGGGACCTCAACCAAACATACCAACAAGTCTTAAAATACGATACAAACTTAGTTGAGCCCTCAAATCACCTCAAACAACATCAAGACATGAATCGCACCTCAGTTCAAGCCTAATGAAAACTAAAGAATTTCAACTTCTACAAACGATACCGAAACCTATTAAATCATCTTTTTGACCTCAAATTTTGTACACAAATCATAAATGACACAACGGACCTACTCCAACTACCGGAACTCTAATCCGAGCCTGGTAACCACAAAGTCCACTCTCGGTCAAACTTTCAAATTTTTAACTTTCGTCATTTCAAGCCTAATTCAATTATAGACCTTCAAATCACAATCCGGAGATGCTCCTAAGTCCAAAATCACCCAACGGATCTAACAGATCCATCAAAATTCTATTCCGTAGTCATTTACTTATAAGTCAATATCTGGTCAACCTTTTCAACTTAAACTTCCAACTTTGAGACTAAGTGTCTCATTTCATTCTGAAATCTCTCCGGACCCAAACCGACTACCCTGACACGTCACATAATATCTATAAAGTACAAAATGAGAAGTAAATGGGAAAATGGGGCTACAACTCTCAAAATGACCGGTCTGGTCGTTACAGTAACCAACTTAATGGACCAATGAATATTCATTAAATTATCTAGGCTCAGTCATGTATTTTTAGCGTGCCCAATCTTGGTCTGCAATTTCACCATTTGAACACACCAAGTCTAGAATCATCACTCTTTCAAAAATAATTTTACTCTATTCATCTTGTATCTGTCTGTTATGATTTTTATTTTATGGTATGATTTTCTCTCAATTCTTGCTCAAATCTTCTTCTTTTTTCTCTCTGCAATCTTCTTTCCTTTCTTTTCTTTTTTGAGATCTCTTAACAGTTACCAATTTCATGGAAGAATTTTCTTGGCTGTTATTGTTTTATGGAGACAGAACAAACCATCAACACCTCTGCTAATTGCTTAATGATGGAATGAGTTTTGATCTAACTATTTGGACTTATAGTTAGCACTGCTGCATATATTTATGACTTACATGTAAGTGTTCCCTATTTGAAAATTTTTTCTTTTTCTCTTCGAATTCCATAGATTATATTTGAACCGCTTATTGCAATAGAAGTTTTCGATGTTTATCTATTTTGCTCTTTTCTTAATTAATTCTACTTATGCATGTTTTGTTTTGAATATCTGGTGCCAAATTTCTTGGTTCTGTCTAGACGGCCTCAAAGATGTTCTTTGAGAGGTCGCAACATTTTAGAAATCTGAGTGATCTACAATGAGGTATTGTTCGTGAGATTTTCCCTTTTATTTTTCATCCTCCATCACCGCTGGACTGAATGGAAAAAATAAAAACTATTAAAGGAAATTGTAGTATTTCTTGAGTCTTAGTCTCTTTTTTAAACTTATTTTGCACATGCTTATGCTCATTGACTATTTTGTGTCAATTTTTTAGCAATCAGTGGTATTAAAGGAAATCAATGAGAATAGAAAAAGTCTTTGTGAACTAAACACTCAAAGGTCAGTAAGGCATTTATGTTCTGTCAAATATTCTGATTGCTTTTTATGGTAATGTCTTCTTTGTTTTCCTGAGCAGAGATTGGCACTTTGGACTATGTCGTTTTGTGGCATATTATGGTCAATAAATATAACGCACTACATAATAAATGAATTTAAAATGGACATTTATTTTTGCTCAATTTAAATATGTCAAAGTTTAATCAATCCTCTCTTATTTTAATGGAAAAATAAAGTTATACTCTTTGAATTGATTTTTTATTGTGGATGGAGGAATTAATTACTTAAATGGTCAGCTGAGTTATAGAAATAATGTAGCAAAGTCACTTTTGTATTTTATGAGATTTATTTTTCATATTGTGCTTGTTCACTAAAAAGCACGGCAATAGCATGGTTGTAAATTTCTGATCCTTATATATGTCAATAATATAGCCACAGGGTATAATTATGATGTTGTGTATTAGATTATTACATAGTGTATGATAATTGACATGAGGTTATTTTCCTTTGTTCATTTAAGTTGAAGAGATGTAGTAGTGCAAGAGATATATTTATTTTTAGCTTTTTCCAAAGAGCTAAAATAGATGCACGGCCTGTCAAAAAGATGGAAACTCTCTTTATTGAGAAGTTGTAAAGAAATCTGTAATGAGACCACCAACTCTAGACATTTTTTCATCTCAACTCATGCTTATTAGCCGCCGATGTTGGTTTAAACTCGCTTCTTTTGTTTTTGCAACTTAAATGTTTGGGAGGTTTGATTTACATGGCATGTATTTTACTTTTCAGTTTTTGTGTCTTCATGTTTGAGACTTCTGAATTTACATTACTTAATTGTAAATAAAGAATGTTTTACATTTGAGGTTTATTTTACTGTCCAAGTTATCATACTTAGTTATCACTTGTTGTTACGTTTACTTGACTTCCTTGCTACGAGAGTATGTTGGTTGAAAATAATGACCAATTATATCAGAATATAAATCATCAATATTCTGAATTGTTGTCATCGCTTAAACCAACTAGAGGATTGAAAAGTGAAAGAAGTTTGCTACCTAAAAGTATGAAATGTTGGGCTCGTGCTTTACACGGGCTAAATCCGTCTAGTTTACTACTATAAGAGAACCTGAAATGGAGTGGTGGATCTGAAAAAAATCTATTGAATAGGGTGTTCGTCGGTTGGTATGGTATGGTTCTTGACAAATTGTAATATTCCGAGAAAAGTATGCTATAGGCTGGTCCAGCGATTTGCGAATAACAAATCCGTAATCTGTTACGAATCAACCGTGGCTACGGTTGATCCTAGAGTTTCATTAACTTCTCTTCAGCTTTAACTTGACCAAATTGTCAAATTTCATACTTAGTCGCTAATTAGCCTGGATACTTCCAACTTGTAAATATCCCTCTTATACATGATATAAATGAGTATGGAATCATTAAATATAATCAATATAGGATAAGGAACACTTACCCCAATGTTTTCCCGTAAAAATCGGCCAAGAATCGCCTTACCCGAGCTCAAAAATTGGAATTGGTTGAAAATGGGAGGACGAATCCCATTTTCTAGAACTTAAGTTCTGTTTGCCCAAATTTTACCTTATGCGATCGCGTACAATGCTTCGCGATCGCGAAGCATATTTTTGGCTGCCCAGTTTTTCTTAATCGCGATCGCGAAGCTCTACTTTGTTGCCCCAGAAATTTACTCTAAGCGAACGCGATGAGTAAAGCGTGTGGCTCAGCTTTAGCCTCTTTAACTCTACGTGAACGCGACCTTGGCCACGCGTTCGCGAAGCACCACTTCACACCCTGCGCGATCGCGTCCTCAAATTCGCAAACGCGAAGAACAACTTTGGCTGGCCTCTCTGCTTACCTTACGCGATCGCGAACGACCTCACGCAATCGCGATGAGTAAATATTCTGTAATAAAACACCCGAAATCTGTCATCTTTCTTAAGTCCAAAATGACCCGTTGAGCATCTGAAACTCACCCGAGCCCTCGAGGCTCCAAACCAACACATGCACACAAATCTTAAAATATCATACGAACTTTCTTACACGATCAAATCGTCAAAATAACTTCTTGAACTACGAATTGAACCCCAAATAGAATGAAATTTTCAAGAAAAATTTAAAACTTATATTTTTACAACTAGACGTCCGAATCACGTCAAATTAACTCTGTTTCTCACCAAATTCGACAGACAAGTCATAAATATTATAATGAACCTATAACGGTCCCGGAACCAAAATACGGATCCGGTGTCAATAAATCCAATACCAGTAATTTCTTAAAAATTATTAAACTTTCAAACTTTTAATTTTTCATCAAAATTCCATATCTCGGGCTAGGGACCTCGGAATTCGATTTCGGGCATACGCCCAAGTCCCAAATCACGATACGGACATACCGGAACTGTCAACACACTGATCCGAGTCCGTTTGCTCAAAAGGTTGATCAAAGTCAACTCATTTGAGTTTGAAAGCTCTATTTCACATTTTAATCCATTTTTCACACAAAAACTTTTCGGAAAATTATACGGACTACACACGCAAGTCGAGTAGTGATAAATAGTTCTTTTATAGGTCTTAAAATACATAATTAATTATTAAATTTAAAGATGACATTTTGGATCATCATAAATTATGAGCTAAATATTAAATGTTGTGCCGGAACAAATTGATCCTCATTTAAACTAAAATTGGAATTTAAAAAAAACAGTTGAAGCTTCCTAAATTTCATTTCACCTATAGACACCGTTGAGCTTTTATAACTCAAATACTCTCATACTATAAGAATTGACTGACAATTGACAAAAATATACTAACATATTAATCAAGGTGATTGGTCCTGTCATTACCCTTGAAAATTTAAAGAATAAAAAATTTCAACTCAAATTTAATCAACTGTGCTCCTTAATCAACAAAAAATAATAAAATAAAATAAAATAAATAAGAGTTAATTTAATCCATACTCATCATATATATTGGCAGTACAATGCAATAAAAATTTCCAACTCAAATTTATTCGAAAAACTCTTGTGAATGAAAACTCATAATATAGATAATTTAGAGGAAGATAAATAATAGAAGAATAGATACATAAAAGAAGAAAGATCAGGACTAAAAATACAAACATACCCAGATGATTAATTCAAAATTAACACTACTTAAATACAATCACATACAATGATGGTGATGATAGAGATTTGATATTATTTTCTGATTTTTTTTGGCACATCAGGAAAAGTATCAAAATCATTGGCCTCGGGAAAGACTAATATTCGTACTTAAGGAAACAATGATAAAGCGGCTAACTCATACAATTAAAGTAAGACGGAATGCTTAGTTCATCTGAATACAACCGCATATAGTGTTATGTGAAGTAGTTCATCTTGGTTATTTTCAATGGAAAACTTGTTCCAAAATTTTTTTATTGGCCATTCATATAGCTTCATATGAATATGAATCTTTTCTGAAAATAGAACTCTATTAGGAGTTTGTTTTAGTGCCTTCCTTACGTGGGAGATTGTAATATCTAATTGCATTGAAAAGAAATAGGAGTAACAAAATGTCATAGTGGAAAATTCATAGTAGATCTCAAAATCCTAAATATTAGTTAAGTAAAAAAAATAAAAATATTAATTGTGATTCTTTATTCCTTTTTTAACCTACGTACTTAAAGGAAAAAACCCTCCTAAAGTGATATGAATCGATCTTAATGAGTTTGAAACCTACTCATTCTCTTCCTCCATTTCCTTTTAAATCTTACGAAAATTTTAATTTTTTTAATAAGAAAACAAACACTAAATATCTATTTTACAATTTTATCCAACACAGAATATTTATACGAAGGGTAAAAAAGGTGAACGATATATATATATATATATATATATATATATATATATATATATATATATATATATATTACTCAAAAAGAAAAAAAAAAGAAAAAAAAAAAAGAAAAATTGAAATTTAATAGTCTCAAGAGGTGCTCTTAATAAATTAATAACAAACAACAAAAGAAGAATCAAACAATATGGGAGAGTGTTCTACATATGAACAAGTCCCATTTTAGTTGAATAAGATGATAATGCAACTCAAGCAGAAAACCAACTTTTTTTCTCAAAAAGATTAAACACAAATAAGTTTAAGATCTTTTATTTATTAAAAGTTTGGCGTTATATCACCAATTTTATTGAACCACCTCTGCATAAAAGCATACTCCAAATCTACGACCGTTCCAAGTCTCGTCTTGTAAGGAATTCAATGATGCATCTTCTGTTTGGAGCAAAGACAATTTTGAGAACCAATATCATCTGCTAGGCAAGGAGGCACAGTTGTTCCAACCTGGTACCATTTTTCCCTCTCCTGCATTAAATCCTTGAAAAAACTGTCTATTGTTTCTCTTGTTGTGATGCCCGGCATGACTACAACATGTGCCATATCTCTTGTGCAAGACAGTTGCCAATGACGAATGAACTTAGGGTCATTAGGTCGTTCAAAGACAACGATAATGCTAGACTCATTGAGCATTTTCGTTGCACATTTTGGCATCTTGTTGCAATCCGGCACGGCCTTTCATGCATAAACTGTACCATAAGAATATTGGTGCCAAGCCATTTCGACTACCAGAAATTGTAGCATCAACGGAAGCAATGTACTCGATTTTTGTTGAGAGACTAGTAATGTAACTTTTCCTTGTTATCTGAATGCCACAAGGCATTGGACATTCCAAGAATTTATGGCCTGAAATTGAAACACTGCCTATTGGCTTCTTGAAGGTAATTGTTTTCACCTGTTGTCAAATATAATAGAGAACTAGGTCACTTTCTATAAAGTAATCTTACATGTTGGATAAATGGGACAATTAGCCCATATAGTGCAGCGTCACAATGGATGTAATATCTATCATTGGAATAACCACATTTTTGAAGTATTTGTAGGACCAGATCAAGATCATCAATAGCTCCTTTGAAGGTAGTTCCTAAATTATTGTTAAAAGTAGTAGTACTCCACGTATGTGAATGGGAAGATTACTTGACCATATATTGAAGTTTGGAAGATAAAGGATCTTATAATAATATTTACCAATATTGATATTGATGATGACCGGTTTGTTCTTGTTGAGAAGTAACTTTGATCTCAAATCTGCATAATCAATCTCCCCATTGACTAAAGTATTGATGGTCTCTATCTCCATTCTGTACATTCTTGCTGCTTTAAAAATCGAGTAATGTGAATCCTTTGATGCATATATTATCCCAGTGGGATGTAACTCTCTTCTGCACAAATAATATTGAAATGGTAAAAGTGAAATACATCTTTTGAATATGAGGTCTCTAAATGTGTACATTAACTCTTTTTTTAGATCAAGTATAAATATTGTAGAATGTCTCCAAGTGCAAAATAGGTCTGTCAGACTATTCTATAACAACAATTATATCTCTGTCCCAAATAAGTTAGGATCGATTATATAAATCTTCAGGCCAAAGTTATATATATATATATATATATATATATATATATATATATATATATATATATATATATATATATATATATATATATATAATACTAGACCTCATCAACTCCTCAAGTGGTGGACTCTTAAATTGGAAGTAGAAGAAACTGTCTATCAATGGAGATGGGAAAGTGATGCCTACCCAATCAAAAGACCATGGAGATTTCCCTCTGTGCCACCATTGGTAATGTATCCCCAATATTCATCCTTCTCAATTTCCCATAGTTGCGCAAACCAATCTAAAACAGCAACTTCAAAATCTTTTGAATGGAAATCGACAGTGTTCTGAGTGAAGGGATCTCCGCAGTTGTTCAAGTGGAATTGCAAAAGTGGAGCTAAAGCAGCATGATGCTCGTAACATATATTAACTGGATAACCTGTAAAGAACCCATTTAAAGAGGCTAAGTTTAAATATTTCGAGAACAAGTATGACTAAAAGGTTTTGTTTACATTATTCTTGAAATAGTTTCTATACTTCTCGTTGTAAAATTAATTTTGGCACAAGTACGAAATTAACTAATAATCTACATATTTTTTAGGGATAATACGTAAGATACTCCCTGAACTTGTCCAGATAAATAAGTTTTCTACTCAATCTTTACGAGTGTCCTAGTACCTCCCTATCGTTGGCCAAAGTAAATTTAATAACTCCCTCAAAGCTGAAAACCAGATTTTATCTTAGCTGTGTAAACACGCGCTGACACGAGTCATTTGCATGATTTTTACTTTTTTTTTTCCTAGACTAATTCAACAATAACCACACCCCCTTCCCGAAAATACTCCAAACAACCATTATCCCTAAAACTCAATAGTTTCACACCCTTCACCATTTTTGTCCAATTCACAACTCCCTACAGAGAGCTAGGGGTGGGCATATTTCGGTCCGAACCGAAAAAACCGACCGAACCAAAAATATTTTTATTTCGGTTTCGGTTATTCGGTTTTTTCGATCGGTTTCAGTTTAAAATTTTAAATTTTTAGTTTTTCGGTTCGGTTTTCGGTTATTAGTTTATTTGGTTCGGTTAACCGAAAAATCGAATTATTAGCAAACCAACAAATTTTCGGTTGGTTTCAGTTTAATTTACCGAAATTTTGAAAGAAAACCAACAAATTCGTCAGTCCAATTATTACATAGAGAGAGCCCAATATGATAATGTTCAAACCGAACCGAAATAAACCGAACAGAATTTCTTAAACCGAACAGAACCGAACTTATTTCAGTTCGGTTTCGGTTACTAATTTTACAAAACCGAAAACTAAATAACCGAACCGAATTTCTTAAAACCGAACCGACCGAACGCCCACTCCTACAGAGAGCAACCATCGGACCATTTTTAATTAAAAAGATTTTCAGATTTTAAACAACTACAAATTGTAATAAATCACCGTCCAATTTTTTTCAACCATTTTTTGCCATTGAAGATCGTCCAACTAGCTTCAAAAATCAACAATACAATCCATTTACTTTCATATTTTATCATCTTTTACTTCTTTTCATTACCAAATTCGAATTTTTTTTGTGGGGGAAAAAAGGCAACATATTCAGAGCTAAAATTAAGAACGCATTACTGTTGGGTCTAAAAAATATGAACTAATGGGTATCAGAAATTGGAAGAGAAAAAAGAGAGTAGAAATTGGGTTGCCTTTAATAATGACATTTGTAGAATTAAATATGTACCTAATATTAATTAAGGAATACGGTGAAAGAATAAAAGGAGTAGTAGTAGACTAGCAATAACTAAGGAGAAGAAAAGGAGTTAGGTGAAGTTTGGACAAACTAAAGAGTTAAGGTGTGAGCTTTTGATTTGGAATTTGAGAATAAGAAGAAAACAAAGAAAATAAAGAAAGAAAATATGTGGGGATTAAGAAGAGAGGAAAAGAGGAAAAAGGAAGAACATAAAAGAGAACAGAAAAAGAAAAAGAAGAAAAAGAAATAAAAGAAGAAAAAGAATAAGAAAATAAACAATGCAAAAAATATTTAATAATAAATATTTAAGTGCAATTAATTGATAACATCCAATTAAAAGATAACACGTGCATAGTTTAATTATTTTTTAATATTTTTTTTACCTTTCAAGCGCATATAAAAATGTGATAATATATTCTTTGCCAAATCAGCTTTGAGGGGTATTAAATTCACTTTCAACAACAATAGAGATACTATAAAAGTTTGAGCAGGAAAGACAAATTCGGAGAATCTTATATACTATCCCTACTTTTTAATAATTAATACTTAATGGACTTCAAAAATATATTGCATGAATGAGTACCCATTAGTTGGCATTGGTACTGTTAGTTGTCGGAAGTACACATAACTAAAAGTAGTACATGTATATATACAAATTGTGGAACACAAACTATTAGAAACGTGTGGAGAATTAGGCACATCATTATTGTGGCATGTGGGAGAAGGTAGTTAGGGTGACAAAATATGGGGTAGATATTTAATACTCCTCTCACCTGAAAAAGTTTGTCACACTTTATCTTTTCATGAGATATCACATGCCTTGTTTCATTTTAAAAGCTAAATTTTTTTATTCCAAAAATATCCTTCAATTATAGGCAAATACGCTATGATGGTAAGAGAGGGTTCTAGTAATTCAAGGAACAGTTGAATAAACATGAAAAACTTTAATTTCCTATGTGTCCACCCTGATGAAGAGAGAGCTCCGCGGGCGGATCTGGTGCAAAAGTTATGGATTTACGTGAACTTAGTAATTTTCACATAAATTTTATATTTGTATTAAAAAATTCATTAAAAGTATAAAAATATTTAGTTTGGAACTCAATTCACTGTCCAGTTATATTGAATTCTAACAACGGAAAATCAAACAAGAAATTCTTTGATGAGCAAATGTGTTAATTAAAGTGATTGCATTACTCTACGTTTAGGTAAGCACTTACGGAAATTAAAGCCAAATTAGGATATCCATGTCTCTTTTCTGTGGATATATATGTTATCCCTTTCGGGAGGGATAGCAAAGAACATTATCATACTTCATGGCTTCATGCAGCTATAGTTGTTGATCTCGCTTCTATCCAAAGATATTTAGCCTTCAATCTACAGACCATAGCTTACTAGTCTTTTAATTTTATTTTGTTAAATTGTGTATAAAAGTTAAAGTGATAGCTATATATTTATAGAAAACGCCACTAAACATATACTTACCTATATGATATTCTGTCCGATGGGACAATGTCTCTATATATTGAGTCAAAATTCTGTCCAGTTCTTGCGAAGACGTCTTAATATCTTTACCATCAGGTTCCATCACACTGAGACTCAAATTCTTCCGTGGTGGCGGTGACGCGTTGATTTCACCTTTTGTTGGGACAATCATTATGTCAAACTCCTATCTCATAAACACAAAAGAATAAATTTCAATTAAAAAAATCTTTTATGATTTGAAATGAAATGAGTATTAGGTTAATTTTATTATAAAATAATATACTAGTGAGTTGGCTCGTCTTTGAACTTGAGTATAAAAGAAAATACTAGAGAAAAAAATTGAACATGAATATTACGTACCCTTTCAAATCCCATTCTTAGAGCTAAAGAGATGTCTCTTTCTGAAATTATTGGGATTAGTCAGAATGGTCTCAAAGAGATGAAGTTTTTGCGCATCTCACTTCATTTGGTTCCTCCAATTTATAACCAATGAAAGTTGCTTTCCCTTCTTAACTTTTGTTTGATGAAATCTTAAATTTGTCCTCTGTCGGGTGGGGGACGTTAAAGGAAATTAAAATATCTTCCAAGGAAATGAAAAACGTGCCTCTATAGTTATTGGTCCAATTTTTCCTCCACGCGAGCTTTGTAAAAAATGTTTTTCACCGCTAGGAGAGAGAGGGAAGATGTGTAAAATTTTTATGTTACATTTGAAATCAGAATTTAAAATTTTTGAGTTCTGAATTTTAGGGGACTAATATTAGATATTAGCAATTGATTTCTGAATTTAATTTTTGTATATATTTAATAAATTTATAAATATAAATATACGATTTGAACTAAAGTATTAGTAACCTTCTTACTTCGTCCCTTATGCTGGTAATTAACTTGATATCATACTATTAGTATAGGTTCATAGTTTATGATAAATTCTAAAGGGGCAAATTGAGAGTATTTTAAGTCACTGTCGCAAAGAGGTAATTGGTTCAATAGTACGTTGCGCTCATTGGCATAAATATCTTGGAGAAAATCTTTAAACTCGTCTTTCGGCCTACCATAAATCGTCCAATATATAATATTCCATCCGTTTAAAGAATGACATGATTTTATTATTAGTCCATTCAAGAGAGAGTGATACATTTTAAAATTAAGAAATAATTTGACTTGAAGTTTCTATTTTACATAAGTTCTTATAACCATAGAAATATTATGTCATATTTAAAATCACAAGTTTTAAAAGTCTTATATCCACGTAACCGTCATAATGTATTTAAGCCTACAAGTATCACGACCCAAAATCCAACTTGTCGTGATGGCACCTAACCCCAACTCGCTAGGTAAGTCAATTAGAAGCAATCTAATATCAATGAGATTCATTAAGAGATAACACAACTGAACTTTTATACAAAGAATTTCCAAGGACTGATAGTACAAATCATGAGTTTCTAAGATTTAGAGTTTACAAAGCTGTATGAAAAAAAATACATCATTTGTTTAAAATATACATGAACAGATTAATAATTATAAAGCTACCAAGAACAAGAGGCAGTTATGACCGGAACGCAGGTACATCTTCAGGGCCAGCTCCCACCATGCACAGCAACATCAGCATCCAAAATCTGCACACAAGGTGCAGAAGTGTAGTATGAATACAACCGACCTCATGTACTCAATAAGTAACAAACATAACCTTAGGTTGAAAACAGTGACGAACTTGGACAACGGTCAGATTCCAATACCAATAGCCAACAATAACTCATAACAATTGTCACAACCCAAAATTCACCCTCCGTAGGAGGTCGTGATGACACTCAGTCTCTAAGACTAGGTAAGCCTAACAAATTTTGAAGAAATACATAAAATAAAACGGAAGCCAAATTTTCAACATATGAAATAAATTTAAAACTGCAGTCAAATAACTTTGACTCCCAAAACCCGGTAGAAATAAATCATAAGCTTCTAAGAATTTATTAAGTGTCTCAAAACATTAAAGTCTAAAGAGAAATCAGGAAGACAACATAATAAGGATAGAGGGGGACTCTGAGGTCTACGGACGCTGGCAGATGTACCTTGAAGTCTCCGTGTACAGTTAGTTTACTGATATCTGGTCTGATAGGAAGTACCTGGATATGCACAAAAAGATGTGGAGAAGCTTAGTATGAGTAAACCACATCGGTACCCACTAAGTGCCAAGCCAAACCTCGGTAGAGTAGTGACGATGTCAGGTCAGGCCCTACTGAAAATAATAATAAATAAGGCAAAAATTTATAAAAGGGTAATGAAGTGACTGAGAAATAAACGAAATTTACAGAAAGATAACAACACAACAATTAGAGGTACACAATAGGGGCGCTCCCGAGGTACCGCCTCGTAGTCCCAAAAGTAAATTTGTAGTACAGGGGGGTCTTCCGAGGAACCGCCTCGTAGTCCCAAAAGTAAATATGCAGTACAGAAAAATCTTCCGAGGAACCACCTCGTAGGCCCAAAAGTAAATATGCAGTACAGGGGAATCTCCTGAGGAACCGCATCGTAGTCCCAAAGTAAATATGCAACAGATATCCGAAGAAAACAACGAATTTACAGCAAGAATCTCACAGTTAATGATTTAAATCAAATCAAGAAAAATATGTAATTCAGCTACGCAAGTTGCACATATTGTAAGTAAGAGTTAAGGCATGTAGACATGTGATACTAGGCTAAACATTATCACTACATATACTAAAGCAACTTGGTTAAAGAATTTAAAAGAAAACTACTCAGCAAGAATCAATATTTCTAAATTTAGCCTGTGTACGCACTCGTCACCTCGCGTACACGACGCTCACATATCACAAAATGTTACAACAGTATCAAATCCAAAGGAAATTTCCCCACACAAGGTTAGAATAGCCACTTACCTCGAACCACGCTCAATCAGTCAAGCAATATGCCTTTTCCTCGATTTTCCAACTCCGATCAGCTCGAATCTAGTCATAATTAATTCAATTTATTCAATACCAATTATAGGAATAAATTCCATATGAAAATACAAATTTTCCAACAAAAATCCAAAATTTAACTCAAATATCGCCCGTAGGGCCCACGTCTTGGAACCCGACAAAAGTTATTAAATATGAACGCCCATTCAACCACGAGTCCAACCATAAAATATTTACCAAATTCCGATATCAACTCGACCTCCAAATCTGGAATTCTTATTTTGAAATCCCTAGGCTCAAATCCTCTAATTTCACCTCAAAAACATGTAATCTAGTCGAATTACTCAACGATAATCCAATATTATTGACTAACAATGATCACAAGTAACTTACCTCAAGTTTTCCCGTAAATTCTCTCTGAAAATCGCCCCAAAACTGTGTTGGAAATGTCCAAAAATAACAAAAACTCGTAACCCTTTATTTTTGTACACTGCCCAGAGGTTCCGCTTCTGTGGAATTTTTAACCGCATCTGTGGTTCCACTTTTGCGGTGAATCTCCCGCTTCTGCGACAGCCTTCGCTTTTGCGGACAAGGAGTTCGCTTCTATGGACTCGCTTCTGCGATCCCATGCGCACGTGCGATCCTTCGTTCGCATCTGCGGCCGTGCAGATGCAGAATTCTCCTCCGCACCTGCGGCCACTGCTCCACTCTCCCTTCTTCTGCTTCTGCACTCCCACACTCTCTTCTGCGAGCCAAATTCTACAGGTGCGATTGCATCAGATGATAGAAAGTTTCCAGCTTTGTTCTAAGTCCAAATTTCAATACGTTAACCATCGAAAACTCACCCGAGGCCCCCGGGACCTTAACCAAATACACCAACAAGTCTCAAAATATCATACGAACTTAGTTGAAGCCTCAAATCACATCCAATAATGCTAAAAACACGAATCACACCCCAATTCAAGCCTAATGGAACTAGAAATTCCAACTTTTACATTCGACACCGAAACCTATCAAATCATGTCCGATTGACTTCAAATTTTGCACGCAAGTCATAAATGACATAACGGAGGTATTTCATTTTTCAGAATCGGATTCCGGCCCCGATATCAAAAAGTCAACTCCCCGATTAAACTTTCAAACTTAAATTTCTATTTTAGCCATTCCAAGCCTAATTTAACTACGGACTTCCAAAAACTTTTTCGGACATGATCCTAAGTCCAAAATCATCATACAGAGCTATTAGAACCATCAAAATTCTATTCCAGGGTCGTCTACACATAAGCCACCATCCGGTCAACCTTTTTAACTTAAGTTTTTATTTTGGAGACTAAGTGTCTCAATTTATTTGAAAACCTCACCGGACCTGAACCAATTACCCCGGTACGTCTCATAACAACTGTAAAGTACAAATTTAGAAGTAAATGGGGGAACGGGGCTGTAATACTCAAAACTATTTTGTTGGGTCGTTACATTCTCCCACTCTTAAACAAACGTTCGTCCTCGAAC
Organism: Nicotiana tomentosiformis; assembly: GCF_000390325.3. Lineage (NCBI taxonomy): Eukaryota > Viridiplantae > Streptophyta > Magnoliopsida > Solanales > Solanaceae > Nicotiana > Nicotiana tomentosiformis. The sequence continues at coordinate 92,558,852 of NC_090819.1, read as the reverse complement.
GGGTTTAGAATCATACCTGGAGCCTCAAATAGGTGTGGATATTTGCTCCATATCTCTCGCTCAATATCCTAGGTATCTTCTCCGATTGGCTGGCCTATCCACTGTACTTTCACTGAAGCTATGTTCTTTGATCTCAACTTTTGAGCCTGCCTGTCTAAAATGGTCACCAGCTCCACATCATACGTCAAATTACCATCCAAATGTACTGTACTGAAATCCAAAACATGAGACGGATCCCAGACATACTTCCGGAGCATCAATACATGAAATACTAGAGGAACACCCGATAGACTAGGCGGCAACGCAAGTTCATAAGCCACCTCTCTAAGCTTCTTAAGTATTTCAAAAGGCCCAATATACCTAGGACTACTTTACCTTCTTCCCAAATCTTAACACACCTTTCATGGGTAAAACCTTAAGCAGAACCTTCTCCCCAACCATGTAAGCAACATCACATACCTTCCAATCAGTATAACTCTTCTGTCTAGACTGCACCATGCGAAGTCGATCCTGAATCAATTTAACCTTTTCCAAAGCATCCTACACCAAATCAGTACCCAATAGCCTAGACTCACCCGGGTCAAACCAACCCACCGGAGATCGACACCGTATCCTATATAAATTCTCATACGGAGCCATTTGAATGCTCGATTGGTAGCTATTATTGTAAGCAAATTCTACAAGTGGCAGAAACTGATCCCAAGAACCCCCAAAATCAATGACACAAGCACTTAGCATATCCTTCAATATCTGAATAGTGCGCTCGTATGGTCCGTCCGTCTGAGGGTGAAATGTTGTACTCAACTAAACCTGTGTACCTAATTCTCACTGCACTACTCTCCAAAATTGTGGTGTAAACTGCGTTTCCCGATCTGAAATGATGGACACTGGCACACAGTGAAGGCGAACAATCTCGCGGATATAAATCTTAGCCAACCTCTCAGAAGAATAAGTAGTACCGGCTGGAATAAAATGTGCGGACTTTGTCATCCGATCTACAATGACCCATACAGCATCGAACTTCCTCAAAGTCCGTGGGAGTCCAACTACGAAGTCCATGGTGATACGCTCCCACTTCCACTCCAAAATTTCAAGTCTCTGAAGAAATATGCCCGGTCTCTAATGCTCGTACTTTACCTGTTAACAATTTTAACACCGAGCTACAAACACATCTATATCTTTCTTCATTTGCCTCCACCAATAGTGCTGCCTCAAATTCTGATACATCTTCGCAGCACCTGGATGAATCGAGTACCGCGAACTGTGAGCCTCCTGGAGAATCAACTCATGCAAACCATCTACATCAGGCACACATAGCCTGCTCTACATCTGTAATACACCGTCATCCACAATAGTGACTTCCTTGGCATCACCGGGCTAAACCGTGTTCTTAAGAGCAAGCAGATGTGGGTCATCATACAGACGCTCTCTGATACAATCATAAAGAGAAGACTGAGAAACCACACAAGCCAAAACTCGGCTTGGCTCGAAAATATCCAATCTGACAAACTGATTGGCCAAGGCTTGAACATCCAAGGGTAAAGGCCTCTCTGCTACCGGTAAATATGCTAAGTTGCCCAAACTCTCCGCCTTACGACTCAAGGCATCAATCACTACATTGGCCTTCCTGGGGTGATAGCGAATGGTGATATAATAATCCTTAAGCAACTCCAACCACCTCCGCTGCCACAAGTTAATATCCTTCTATTTAAACAGATGTTGTAGACTCCGGTGATCGGTATGAACTACACAATGGACACAGTATAAATAATGCCGCCAAATCTTCAAGGCATGAACAATAACTGCTAATTCGAGGTCGTGGACCGGATAATATTTCTCATGTATCTTTAACTGTTTGGACACATAGGCGATTACCCTACCATCTTGCATCAACACTGTGCTGAGACCAATACGCGACGCATCACAATACACACTATAAGACCCTGAACCTCTAGGTAATACCAATAATGGGGTTGTAGTCAAAGTTGTCTTGAGCTTTTGAAAGCTCTCCTCACATTCCCCGGTCCACCTGAACGGAGCACCCTTCTGGGGCAATTTGGTCATAGGTGCAACAATAGAAGAAAAACCCTCTACAAATCGGCAATAATACCCCGTCAAGCTAAGAAAACTCAGGATCTCAGTAGCTGATGATGGTCTGGGCCAACTCTGCACTGCTTCAATTTTCTTCGGATCTACCTGGATCCCCTCGCACGAAGCTATATGACCCAAAAATCCCACTGAATCAAGCCAGAATTCACACTTTGAAAATTTTGCATATAACTTCTTTCCTCTCAAAGTCTGAAGCACAATCATCAGGTGTTGCTCATGATCCTCCCGGCTACGGGAGTATACTCAAAGTCTGAAGCACAATCATCAGGTGTTGCTCATGATCTTCCCGGCTCCGGGAGTATACCAGAATATCGACAATAAACACAATGACGAATGATCAAGATTAGGCTGAAACTGTTCATCAAATGCATAAATGTTGCTGGGGAGTTGGTCAGCCCAAAAGACATCACAAGGAACTCGTAATGACCATACCGAGTCCTGAAAGCAGTCTTCGGGATATCTGGCTCTTGAATCTTCAGCTGGTGATAGCCTGAACGCAAGTCAATTTTTGAGAATACCCTGACACCCTGAAGCTGATCAAATAGGTCATCAATACGTGGAAATAGATACCTGTTCTTCACTGTAACCTTGTTCAACTGGTGGTAATCAATACACATCCGCATTGAACCATCCTTCTTCTTCACAAATAAGACAGGAGCACCCAAGGCGATACACTGGGCCAAATGACGCCTTTATCAAGCAGCTCTTATAACTGCTCTTTTAATTTTTTCAATTCTACCGGGGCCATATGATATGGTGGAATAAAAATGGGCTGAGTGACCGATAACAATTCCATGCCAAAGTTAATATCCATGTGTGGTGGCATACCAGGAAAATCCGCTGGATATACATCGGGAAAGTCCCTTACTACCGGAACTGACTCCACGATAGGATTATCAATACTAATATCTCTCACATAGGCCAGATATGCATCACACCCCTTCTCAACCATTCGTTGAGCCTTAACAAATGAAACAACCCTGCTAGGAACATAATCTAATGTACCTCTATACTCTATCCGCGGTAGACCTGGCATAGCCAATGTCACCATCTTGGTGTAACAATCAAGGATAACGTGATAGGGAAACAACCAGTTCATGCCCAAAATAATATCGAAATCCACTATACTGAGCAATAATAAATCATCTCTGGTCTCAAAACTACTGATAAAAATCAAACACGACTGATGCACGCGGTCAACAATAATAGAATCACCTACGGGCGTAGATACATAAACAGAAGAACTCAAAGAATCATGGGATATGCCCAAATACGGGAAAAACTAAGATGACACATAAGAATAAGTATAGCCTGGATCAAATAAGACTGATGCATCTCTCTGACATACCGGAACAATACCTGTGATAACAGAATCAAATGCAACTGCCTCCGTGCTAGCAGGAAAGGCATAATATCTAGCCTGGCCTCCCCCTCTAGGGCGACCTCTACCTGTCCGACCTCTTCCTCTAGCTGGCTGTGCAGGTGGAGTGACAGCTGGTGTAGTAATCATGGCCTGAGAAGCTTGAGGGACTTGTGGAATAGGTGGGGCCTGAGAGATCTGTGAAGGCGTACCCCTCCTAAGTCTGGGGCAATCCCTCACCATATGACGAGTTTCACCACACTCAAAATAAGCTCTCGGAGGATGTGGCTTCTGTGACTGGCTCAGGCCTGATCGACTTGAATGACCGCAGGAAGCACCATGTACATGAGGTACACTAGACACTGGCGGTGCATAATAGGGATCCTGGGGCCTAGGAGTGGCCGGAGTACCACTGGCGGCTGAAAGTGTTGAATGAACAGGGCGAATCCCATAACCCCTACCCTGACGAGCTGTAGCTGGGGCACGAGAACTGTTGTACGTGCCAAAATCTCGAGGTCTCTTAGATTCCCTCTCTTCTCTCTTTCGGATCTGCATACCCTCTAATCTTCTAGAAATTGATACCACCTGCTGGTATGCGATGTCCACCTCCAGTTCTCGGGCCATGCTGAATCTGATACTAGGGTGGAGCCCCTCAATAAATCGGCGAACCCGCTCTCGAACAGTAGCAACCAAGGCTGGTGCATGCCTAGCCAAATTACTGAATTGGACTGCATACTCTGACACGGTCATAGTACCCTAGCTCAACTGTTCAAATCTTCTTCTTTTTTCTCTCTGCAATCTTCTTTCCTTCCTTTTCTTTTTTGAGATCTCTTAACAGTTACCAATTTCATGGAAGAATTTTCTTGGCTGCTATTGTTTTATGGAGACAGAACAAACCATCAACACCTCTGCTAATTGCTTAATAATGGAATGAGTTTTGATCTAACTATTTGGACTTATAGTTAGCACTGGTGCATATATTTATGACTTACATGTAAGTGTTCCCTATTTGGAAATTTTTCCTTTTTCTCTTCGAATTCCATAGATTATATTTGCACCGCTTATTGCAATAGAAGTTTTCGATGTTTATCTTGTGCATTAAGCTCTTTTCTTAATTAATTCTACTTATGCATATTTTATTTTGAATATCTGGTGCCAAATTTCTTGGTTCTGTCTAGACGGCCTCAAAGATGTTCTTTGAGAGGTCGCAACATTTTAGAAATCTGAGTGATCTACAATGAGGTATTGTTCGTGAGATTTTCCCTTTTATTTTTCATCCTCCATCACCGCTGGACTGAATGGAAAAAATAAAATTTATTAAAGGAAATTGTAGTATTTTTTGAGTCTTAGTCTTTTTTTAAAACTGATTTTGCATATGCTTATGCTCATTGACTATTTTGTGTCAATTTGTTAGCAATCAGTGGTATTAAAGGAAATCAATGGGAATAGAAAAAGTCTTTGTGAACTAAACACTCAAAGGTCAGTAAGGCATTTATGTCCTGTCAATTATTCTGATTGCTTTTTATGGTAATGTCTTTGTTTTCCTGAGCAGAGATTGGCACTTTGGACTATGTCGTTTTGTGGCATATTATGGTCAATAAATATAACGCACTACATAATAATATGAATTTAAAATGGATATTTATTTTTGCTCAATTTAAATATGTCAATGTTTAATCAATCCTCTCTTATGTTTAAAATGGACATTCATTTTTTGTGTCTTCATGTTTGAGACTTCTGAATTTACATTACCTAATTGTAAATAAAGAATGTTTTACATTTGAGGTTTATTTCACTGTCCAAGTTATCATACTTAGTTATCACTTGTTGTTACGTTTACTTGACTTCCTTGCTACGAGAGTATGTTGGTTGAAAATAATGCCAATTATATAAGAATATAAATCATCAATATTCTGAATTGTTGTCATCGCTTAAACCAACTAGAGGATTGAAAAGTGAAAGAAGTTTGCTACCTAAAAGTATGAAATATTGGGCTCGTGCTTTACACGGGCTAAATCCGTCTAGTTTACTACTATAAGAGAACCTGAAATGGAGTGGTGGATCTGAAAAAAATCTATTGAATAGGGTGTTCGTCGGTTGGTATGGTATGGTTCTTGATAAATTATAATATTTCGAGAAAAGTACGCTATAGGCTGGTCCAACGATTTGCGAATAACAAATCCGTAATCTGTTACGAATCAACCGTGGCTACGGTTGATCCTAGAGTTTCATTAACTTCTCTTCAGCTTTAACTTAACCAAATTGTCAAATTTCATACTTAGTCGCTAATTAGCCTAGATATTTCCAAGAAGTTCTGAATATGCCTCTGCGGGTCCTCATGAGATAGACCCACATATTGTCCTGTGGACTGAATCAGCTGTACCATGTACTGTTTGAGTTCAAAATGCCCAGTGATATCAGGCTTCACAATAGCCTGAGTCATATTCGCAAGATTGGGCCTTGCGGCTTCAATTACCGGACGCTCTTCATTGCCTGCCATATCTATTGGCTGTGGTTGGACTGCGATGTCCAACTCTCTTTCTATTCTCGTTCTAGCTTCGTGTTCCCTTCTCACTCTATGTAGTGTTCGTTCGATTTCTGGATCAAGAGGAATGAGGTTGTTTGCACTTCTACTCCTCTGCATTCGAGAGAAGACCCTGCGTTGACACAAACCAGGCAAACTGAAAATTAAAACTTGAAAACAAATATCTAATAAAAGCTTAACTTAGTCACGTAGCTAATTTCTAAGTCCCCGGCAACGGCGCCAAAAACTTGTTGCGACCAAACACACTCACGCAAGTATACGCGGTCGTCAAGTAATAAAGTGACTCAAAGTCGGATGTCGAACCCACGAGGACTTATGATTAACTATTAACTAAATTAGCCTATCTTAATTATCTAAACAAGAATTAAATCTAAAAATATTTTATTCTAACTAATTAAATAAGAATAATATAAATAATAAACTTTGAACAGAGAAAGAGCAGACTTTTATGATATCAATGTAATGAAAACGATCTAGGGTTATGGGCTATCTAACAATCCTATTGTATTCTTCAATTGAATTGACCGACTAATTTATCTAGCTTATTGGTTGACAGGGTTAATGCTCATAAGAATCTGTCGAGTTCTTACTCGCCTATTCAAGCTAACCTAACGCCTATATGTCTATGGAGTTAGAATCAACAAGAACGCATTTATAATTCCTGTAAATCAACCAAGCAAGGCAATTAGGTATATGTCTATCCTAACTAAGAATCCGTTCCCCGATGCCCGAGTTCAAGAACTTGCCCTACTCAATCCTATATGCAATATAGAATTCCCACTTTTGAGTTCAATTCTAGATTCGTAGATAATATTCAATTGATGATCAAGCAATTAAATAATTAAGTGCAAGATTGAATAAATAAACTAATATGATAAATCAAGAAGTCAAAATCAATATCCGAATAACAATAGTCATGAAAGAACCACAACCCTAGAACGTGAAGTTTAGCTCCACATAGACATGGTAGCCAAACAACAAATCATATAAAGAAACATAAAGATTACTAAGTTTGGTGGGAGAAAGAAGAAACTTGATGAATTCCGGCCTCCACAGCTTTGTCGTGGCTTTTTTCCCCTTCCCAATATGTTAGATAACCTCAAAGAGGCGTTTTTAGCTTATATATTGCGTACAAAAGTCGTGGGCCAAAGCTCTCCTATTCCTAGTCCAAATCGGCTTCAGGGGTTGATGCTAAGGTGGATGCGACGCATCCACCTTGTCCTCCATTTCAATTTTTTGCCTGCGAAGGTGGACGCGACGCATCCAGCTTCACTTCTACTTCCCAGTTTCGCATGCGATGGCAGACGCGATGGCCCAACTTCACTGCTAAGGTTGCATGCATGATGATGTTTTCCTAGGTTGGATGCGACGCATCCAACCCTTCTTCCTCTAGCTAAACCACCTTTTCTTCATATTTTGCACTCCGAACACCTTAAATCGTCACACATAACTTAATTAGTCATCAAACCAATAATTACACCATGTTGGGTGTTTTAAAGATTAAATAACATCAAAAAGTGGTTAAAGCATGGGCAAAGTAACATCAACACATATCGAAATATGCCAAACATCACTACCCCACACTTAAACCTTTGTTCGTCCTCGAACAAACCATCCTATAGTAGACGAAACAAAATTAAACTCTTATCATTCAAAGCACACTGCACCTATGACCATGGTTATTTGCTACAATTAGGCTCTAGACTATGCATCAACACACTTCCCTTTTCTTAGGCCCTTCTTTAAACATATTCGAACAAAGACAACATGCTCATAACAATCCTAACCTCAAAAACCGACTCAATGTCACAATGCACTCATGGCTTGAACACCCAACATCATAGAGAAGTCTAATAACGTTACCTATCCCTCGTGAAACCATGTGCCCTCACAACAAAAGCAAAGAGAGTAGAATCAATCCACACATTCGAATCTCATGCTCACAAAGAAAATCGCTCACTCTCACAAAAGAAGTCGCATGCATGCAGTTAGTACCATAGGCTTGCCCTTAATGTAAATCTCTACTAATGTAAGCTCGCTCGATCTAAAATCAATTAGGACTTTTTCATGGTTGTAATGTGGGCTAAGGGACGGGTAGGATATATTTAAGGAATAGTGATTCACCCTCCTAAGCACTTTAACACATCATCAAATAACTTAAGCGCAAATTCTTCAACACCACTTCAATTTCACAAATAATATCACCCCCAACAATATTTTCTCTTTCTTTAAGCACTACTTTAATTCATACCCACTAGCAAGAACAAGACAACAATTTATTCATCTATATTTTTTTTTCTTTTTTTTTTTCTTTTTTTTCCAGATTTTTCTCTTCTTTTTTTTTTCTTTCAATTTCCGCTAGTGGTGTATTATTTTACAAAATAAGTGCACCCTTCTTTCTTTCATTGATTCCACTCAAAAGTCACCCCACACTTAGTCCCTTCTTACTTCTTTTAGCGCTCATCTAACAATTAAAGTGCTTTAAGAGGTAAAAGGATCAAAACAATGTCAATTAAGAATAAACAGGGTATAGGCTTGTAATGTGGGTACCAAATAAAAGGTCTACAGGCTCAAAAGGTTTAACTAGGGATAGATTTTATTTGTGATAAGCAATAAGCTCAAAAAGATCAAAGAAAGCCTAAAATCATTTTTCAAACCGAGCATCACCTAAAATTTCGCTTCAACTCACATACCGGGCAAGTTCTAGACACAAGTACACTACATGGACTACACAAAAACCTCACCACACATGGCACATGACTCGCTAAGGACGGTCACATTCCGACTCTCAAACAATGCAAGTATTCACGGAGCAACGAGATATTAAGCATTAAGCGCAAAGTGAACACAAGTCAAGAAAATGAGAAATAGGCTGCAACAAAACATGCTATCCGTTTTAACAAGGCATCATCAATAATTTCAGAGTGAGAAGGGAAGATATTACATATGTAAAAGCTTAAATATGCCAGTATCAACCAAGTCAAGGTCACCTAGGTTCATCATTCTTCCTCCTTTTATTCCCTACATTCCTACTCTACTCTAAAAAGAAAACAAAATTACCCGGTTCAAACTACATCCCATGGAAAAGAACCGAGGCACAAAGAAAAACCACAGGGGATTATTACTATCTACAAAGATACTATATATATATATATATATATATATATATATATATATATATATATATTTTTTTTTTTTTTTTTTTTTTAAAATAAACTAATAGATAAACTGATAGTTACTCCATATAGATGAATTTGCTGCTATTTTATGCCATTAATCCAGTGAATATATTAGTACATTCATCCATACATCAAACATAAATCACCCCCACCCCACACTTAGGACTGTGCGTTGTCCCCAACGCACACAAACAAGGTAAAGTAGGGTGAGAAGGACTCCTTAAGTCAAGGTGGAGGGCTCATCCGCAGTCTGTGGAGGAGCATCTGCATCCATAGCATTCCTATCATCAACAACTGGTGCTGATTCTGTATCAGGTGTTACAGCGACCTCAATAGGCCTGTTGAGTGGAGCCTCGGTGACTATGGGAGGAACAGGAGTGGATGGTCCGGCAGTGGATGATGCAATCAGCTGGGAGATGTCTGTACCTGCACATTGAACCAGAGCTCTGAGGAGTAATGATATCTCCTTCATCATCGTGGCCTGCTCGGTCTGAACTCGGCTTAGATCCGCACGAGTCTGTCTCAACTCATCCCTGGTGGCACTCAACTCGACACGAGTCGCTATCAGCTCAGCCCTGTTCTCATGCATATCTGCTTGCATATGCTCAAATAATTGTTGGACGGTGAGCTTAGAAGACCTTCCCTTGTTTGGCTCTAGAACATGAGTGACATCATATGGTCCTGGAGCTTTAGCCTCAATGTCGTCATTCTCCTTGTCCCATAGTACTCCCCTCTCTGTTAAAAAAGCTGTTAGGGTATTAGCAAAGAACAACCTCCACTTGTAATTCATCCTGGTTCGCTGCATTTGATCATGCATGATGGCTCCGAAGTTGAGTGGTATCCCCTCTAATAAAGCATATAATACGAGTGCGCGGTAACGAGGGACATCAGTTTTATGTTGGCATGGCAACAGTCGGTTACAAATGAAATTTAGAGCCACACGTGCTAACGCACTCATGAATTCCTTTGCTATAGAGTGGTACTCCATACTCCCATGCTTCCATTCTGCATCCTTCCTGGTAGGGCATAGGACAGACTTAATGTGTGCATAATCTGGTGTTTTGCATATGGCGTCAAACCTGTCAGTGAGTGTGTGTGGCACCCTTAAGAAGTTATTCAGAGCTTCAGCTGACACATTAATATCTACCCCTCTTACTCGCACAATGTTTCCCCGTGCGTGACGCCAATTGGCGTAGAGCTCTCTAACAATGGTGAGGTTGGCTTTGCCATGACCTTTCAGAATGGGTCCCCATTTTTGCACCTCTCGAATTGACTTGAGAAACTCTGAGTACTTTGTCTTAAGTGGTCCGATGTTTATCGGCTTTTCCGGAATGTACTTCTTTGAAACCAATATCTTCTTATAGGCTCGGAATGCCTTCTCATTAACAAAGTATTTCTCCCAATCAACTCGGTCTATGGGTTCACCTTCGTCTTCATCACTCATGTTGATCTGTAGGTGGTCATTGTCCGAATCGGAATCGGATTCAGATTCTGTAGTAATCTTCTCCTTCCCTTTATCAGTTGGAGCACTCATTCTCGAAGCTTTTCTTTGGTATGTCACAGGCTCTCGTATCTCTATTCCTTTGCTTGGTGTAATACCCTTCTTCACTGTCCTCCGGACCAATGTTTCCTCCTCCTCTTGCTCTGAATCATCACTTAACTGCCTAGGCAGCAGTTCCATTTCCTTCTCCGTCCGCTTCCTCTTTTTCTGTGGATTTGGACCGCCCGCTGCCCTTCCGGTAGGCTTTTTGGGCGGTTGCTTGTTACCATCTTTGTCTTGTTGCTTGGATGGTTTACTCGCTGCTGTCATTTTACGAATCTAAGTACCTGCAATGCAAAGAATTCAACAATTAGCAGATGAAACAGCGAAGTTCAGCTTGAAAGCAATTGCAACAGCTTGCAGACTTCAATTTATTCGTAAAGTCATGCCATTCACTCTTCATGGAATTGTAGCTCATGACTTTCAGCAAGTATGTGATAACTTTCTTCAAAAATTCAATTTCACATAGCCCCTCACTCGACCCCACACTTACTCTCAAGCATACACCAATGTTGCTCGGTTACTCAGACTTCACCGACGCCTAAATTTTTCTCAGGGACAATTCGTCGAACATGTGGTATGCAACAAGTGTGCCTAGTTCATTCTATCAGTTGAGCAGTGCAACTACCCTCCCAAAGTTGGACGAGATGAAGGGAATTATAGTTTATCATCTCTCAACCATTACAACTACCAAGAACGACAGCCCTAAAAATCTTGAAATTGCAAAACCTACTTGTTGCTACCATTGAAGGAGGGAGGAGAGACGAATTTGGAGAGAAGCCAACGGAAGAACGAAGAGGATGATGCGTACCTGTCGCGTTTGATCTTATTGCGTTACAATTTCGATGAGAGAATTCTGTTCTGCGTTCGTAGGCGTCGCCAAAACGAGACGAGTGGATGCGTCGCAAGAAACATTTTTGTTCGAATAGGTTATCTTAAGATGTGTTAAAATATATATTACTTACCTGTGCGTGCGAGCTTTGACGCGACGCATCCCCTTGTCTTCCTTCAAAAATTTTCGGACGCGATACAGGCGCGATAGGCAGACTTCACTGCCTTGAGCAATTGGCCCGTCAAAAAAAAAAAAAATTTTTTTTTTTTTTTTTGAGGGGGACGCGACGCATCCGCCTCATTTTCTTGAATAAAATCTATGTCCTCCGAAAAGAAAGGAGAAAAAAAAAATTAAAATAAAAATAAAAATAAACTAACTAACTTGGGTGGCCTCCCAAGAAGCGCCTGATTTAACGTCGCTGCACGACGCAACATGTTCTTCATGCCTCCACTAAATCCATTGTGGTCTTGTGACGTGCAATGTCACCACCCCAATAGTGTTTTACTCTTTGGCCATTTACCAAGAATGTCGTATTGGACCCCTTATCACACAATTCTATCGCACCATGAGGTTTCACACTAACCACTTCAAACGGACCCGACCATCGAGATTTAAGCTTTCCTGGAAAAAGCTTTAGCCTTGAATTAAACAGTAGAATTTGTTGACCTGGTTCAAACTCACGATGTTGGATATGCTTATCATGCCATCTTTTGGTCTTCTCTTTATACAATTTGGCATTTTCATACGCATGCAATCGAAACTCATCAAGCTCGTTGAGTTGTAGCAATCTCTTTTCACCGGCCAAGTCCATCTCCATATTTAGCTTTTTAATCGCCCAATATGCTTTGTGTTCAAGCTCGACGGGCAGATGGCAGGCCTTCCCATAAACCAACCTGTACGGAGAAGTGCCTATTGGGGTCTTGTACGCAGTGCGATATGCCCATAATGCGTCATCCAGCTTCCCGGCCCAGTCCTTTCTATTCATACTTACTGTCTTTTCCAAAATCTGCTTGACCTCTCTGTTGGAAACTTCTACTTGACCACTCGTTTGGGGATGATAGGCAGTGGAAACTTTGTGCTTGACTCCGTATTTTGCGAGAATATTATTCAGCAGTTTGTTACAAAAGTGAGTTCCCCCGTCGCTTATCAACACTCTTGGGGTCCCAAAACGTGTGAAGATGTGCTTCTTTACAAAGCCTACCACAACTTTTGCGTCGTTAGTAGGAAGAGCTATGGCCTCTACCCACTTAGAAACATAGTCGACCGCCACCAAGATGTATCTGTGTCCGTTAGAATATGGGAATGGTCCCATAAAATCAATCCCCCAAACATCAAAAAGTTCTACCGCCAGTATATTTTGCAAGGGCATCTCGTGCTTCCTCGTGATAGTTCCAGTTCTTTGGCATCTATCACAATTTTTAACGAAGGCATGTGCATCCTTAAACAATTTTGGCCAATAAAAACCTGATTGTAGCACTTTTTGGGCGGTTCTATCCCCGCCGTGATGACCTCCATATGGTGACGCATGGCAGTCATGTAGTATAGCCTTCATCTCTTCCTCAGGAACACACCTTCTCACCAACTGATCTGGACCCTCCTTCAGCTACATGGTTCCGGCTCTCTAATCTGGACAAATGATCGGCCACTTGATTTTCTGTCCCTTTTCGATCTCGGATCTCTAAGTCAAATTCTTGCAAGAGGAGGACCCAACGAATCAGCCTCGGCTTGGCGTCTTTCTTTTCAAATAGGTATCTGATAGCTGAATGATCTGTGTAGACGATGACTTTGGTTCCCACTAGATAGGATCTGAACTTGTCAAACGCCCACACCACTGCAAGCAACTCCTTTTCAGTCACTGTATAATTCATCTGAGCTGGATTCATAGTTTTGCTTGCATAATAAATGGAGTGAAAGATTTTATCCCTCCTTTGCCCCAACACCGCTCCAATTGCTATGTCACTTGCATCGCACATCAACTCAAATGGTTGTGCCCAATCGGGGCCAATGATAATTGGTGCAGTCACCAATCTTCCCTTCAGCTCCTCAAATGCTTTCAGACATGCATTATCAAACTTGAAGGTAACGTCTTTCTCTAGAAGCCTGCACAAAGGGGAAGAAATTTTCGAAAAATCTTTAATGAAACGACGATAAAAACCTGCATGACCCAAGAAACTGCGAATGCCTTTGATGGATGTCGGCGGGGGCAATTTTTCGATCGTCTCCACCTTTGCTTTATCCACCTGTAGACCATCTTTTGAAACCTTGTGCCCCAAAACTATACCTTCACGTACCATGAAATGGCACTTTTCCCAGTTTAGCACCAAGTTCGTCTCTTCACACCTAGCTAGCACTTTATCAAGGTTCATCAAACAACTATCAAAAGAACATCCAAACACAGAAAAATCGTCCATGAATACTTTTACATATCTTTCAACCATGTCAGTGAAAATAGCCATCATACACCTTTGAAAAGTCGCAGGTGCATTACAAAGACCGAAGGGCATTCTCTTGAACGCATACGTGCCATAAGGACATGTAAATGTAGTTTTCTCTTGGTCTTCTGGGGCTATAGCAATCTGATTATACCCCGAATAACCGTCCAGGAAACAGTAGTATTCCTGGCCAGCTAATCTATCAAGCATTTGGTCAATAAAAGGCAGGGGAAAGTGGTCTTTCCGGGTGGCATTGTTTAGTTTTCTGTAATCTATGCAAATTCTCCATCCAGTTACAGTTCTTGTAGGAATTAAGTCATTATTTTCATTAACTACTACGGTTATCCCCCCTTTCTTCGGCACACATTGAACGGGGCTTACCCATTTACTATCAGAGATTGGAAATACAATACCTGCATCAAGCCACTTAATCACTTCTTTCCTTACCACTTCTTTCATGATTGGATTTAGTCGGCGTTGGTGTTCTACACTCGGCTTGTGTCCGTCCTCCATGAGGATTTTGTGCATGCAGAAAGCTGGACTAATGCCTTTAATGTCAGACATTGTCCACCCAATTGCTCGCTTGTGCTCACGTAGCACCCTTAATAGCTTTTCTTCCTGTAATTTAGACAAGTGAGCAGAAATAATAACAGGTAAAGTGTCAGAACTTCCCAAATAAGCATATTGAAGGTGAGGGGGTAGGGGTTTAAGTTCCAAATTTGGAGCTTTTTCAATTGACGGCTTTGGTGGGGGGCCACTTGGCCTATTCAGGGGCTCAAACGGGATTATTCCTTGCATGTAACCACATGATGTATCTAGGATTCCCTTCATCTCCTCAACCTCATCATCCATATCCAAGCTATCAAACAGCATGATTGCTTTTTCTAAACAGTCGCCTAGATATACACTCGTGTTAAGAAGTTTCTCATCCACCTCCACCACAGATATCATAGAGAGCTCCTCATAGTGGCGGGGGAGTTGGATTGCTTTGTAGACATTGAAGACTGCCTCCTCGTTGTCCACTCTCATAATCATTTTCCCTTCTCTCACTTTAATTATTGCATCGCCAGTAGCCAAGAGAGGTCGTCCCAATATGATTGGAACTTGTTCATCAGCCTCGAAGTCTAGAATAATGAAGTCAGCTGGGAAGATGAATTTTCCAATTTGCAGCAGCACATCTTCAATCACTCCTTCGGGGTAGGCTATGGACCTATCAGCTAATTGCAATATCACGGTGGTTGGTCTCGGAGCTCCCAGACCTAATTGCTTAAACAAGGATAACGGCATCAGATTTATGCTTGCACCCAAATCACACAGAGCACGTCCCACGTTAATATTACCGATTTGTACTGGAATAGTGAAGCTGCCAGGGTCCTTAAGCTTTTGGGGAAGCTTGTTTTGGACCCTTGATGTGCACTCCTCAGTAAGTGCAACCGTCTCGAACTCAGTCAATTTCCTCTTATGAGCCACTATGTCTTTTATGTACTTAGCGTACTTTGGAATTTCACGAAGTACATCCACTAATGGAATATTTAATTGAACCTGACTCAACATGGAGAGAAATTTGTTGAACATGCGATCGTCATTCCTTTTCTGCAATCTTTGGGGGAAAGGTGGTGGTGGCCTTGTAACCTCCATTCGCTCTGAACTTGCATCATCTTCCTTTGACTCTTGTGTTGCCTTAGGTGTCAACTCCCCCCAGGTATAGGTTTTTCTTTTATCTTCCTTGGCGCTTCCTCTAGTTCCCTCCCGTTTCTAAGTGTAACTGCATTAATTTGAGGGTTCTTCTCTGTATCACTGGGAAGTGAGCCTGTAGGTCTAGTATTTTGGTTTGCTGCTAACTGCCCCATTTGCCTCTCAAGATTTCTGAAATCGGTCCTGAGCTGTTGATTGTCTAGTAACAACTTTTTCAGCAAGTCATTCGTACTTTCTTCCATTTGTTGGGGTGGCTTCTGAGGTTGAGTAAAATTCCCTTGAGGCCTATACTGATTCTGTTGACTTCCGCCCCATGAGAAGTTAGGATGATTCCTCCAGTTTGGGTTGTAAGTGTTCCCATATTGCGCATGTTGATTCATAGGACCTCTGTTTTGTTGTCCCACATAGTATATAGATTCAGGATTCGTGGGGCACATGTCAATCATATGACTGTCTCCGCATAGTTCGCAACAAATAGACATCTGCTGTACATGTTGCATTTGTTGTGTTGTCATTCTATTCATCTGATTTGCCAATTTTGCTATATCGGCTCTCATGGCGGAAAAGTCATCAAGCTCAATCAAACCGGCGGCCTTCTGTTTAATTACCCTTCGTGAATCCCCCTCTCCTTGCCAATTATGGTCATTAGCAGTGAAATTATTTAGCAGGAGTTGTATTTCACTATACGGTCTTGCCATGCAACTACCCCCACAAGCTGAGTCAAGATTCATCTTTGATGCTTCATCTAACCCATCAACAAAAGTGTGACCCAATACCTCATCAGTTTGACAATGATGCGGGCAGTCTCTGAGTAGTTTCTTGTATCTTTCCCAAGCTTGACGAAGTGTCTCGCCATCCCGTTGTTGGAACCCAAGAATTTGGCTCCTCAACGACTTTGTCTTCTTAGTTGGGAAAAACTTGATCAGGAATTTCCTTGCTAGATCATCCCAAGTGTGGATAGAGTTCGCGGGCTCCTTTTGCAACCATTCTTTAGCTTCCCCCAACAGTGAAAAAGGGAATAGTGTCAGCCTGACATAGTCCTTGGAGACGTTCGGATAATTGTAAGTGTCCGTGATTTCCAAGAAGTTCTGAATATGCCTCTGCGGGTCCTCATGAGATAGACCCACATATTGTCCTGTTGACTGAATCAGCTGTACCATGTACTGTTTGAGTTCAAAATGCCCAGTGATATCAGGCTTCACAATAGCCTGAGTCATATTCGCAAGATTGGGCCTTGCGGCTTCGATTACCGGACGCTCTTCATTGCCTGCCATATCTATTGGCTGTGGTTGGATTGCGATGTCCAAATCTCTTTCTATTCTCGTTCTAGCTTCGTGTTCCCTTCTCACTCTATGTAATGTTCGTTCGATTTCTGGATCAAGAGGAATGAGGTTGTTTGCACTTCTACTCCTCTGCATTCGAGAGTAAACCCTGCGTTGACACAAACCAGGCAAACTGAAAATTAAAACTTGAAAACAAATATCTAATAAAAGCTTAACTTAGTCACGTAGCTAATTTCTAAGTCCCCGGCAACGGCGCCAAAAACTTGTTGCGACCAAACACACTCACGCAAGTATACGCGGTCGTCAAGTAATAAAGTGACTCAAAGTCGGATGTCGAACCCACGAGGACTTATGATTAACTATTAACTAAATTAGCCTATCTTAATTATCTAAACAAGAATTAAATCTAAAAATATTTTATTCTAACTAATTAAATAAGAATAATATAAATAATAAACTTTGAACAGAGAAAGAGCAGACTTTTATGATATCAATGTAATGAAAACGATCTAGGGTTATGGGCTATCTAACAATCCTATTGTATTCTTCAATTGAATTGACCGACTAATTTATCTAGCTTATTGGTTGACAGGGTTAATGCTCATAAGAATCTGTCGAGTTCTTACTCGCCTATTCAAGCTAACCTAACGCCTATATGTCTATGGAGTTAGAATCAACAAGAACGCATTTATAATTCCTGTAAATCAACCAAGCAAGGCAATTAGGTATATGTCTATCCTAACTACGAATCCGTTCCCCGATGCCCGAGTTCAAGAACTTGCCCTACTCAATCCTATATGCAATATAGAATTCCCACTTTCGAGTTCAATTCTAGATTCGTAGATAATATTCAATTGATGATCAAGCAATTAAATAATTAAGTGCAAGATTGAATAAATAAACTAATATGATAAATCAAGAAGTCAAAATCAATATCCGAATAACAATAGTCATGAAAGAACCACAACCCTAAAACGTGAAGTTTAGCTCCACATAGACATGGTAGCCATACAACAAATCATATAAAGAAACATAAAGATTACTAAGTTTGGTGGGAGAAAGAAGAAACTTGATGAATTCCGGCCTCCACAGCTTTGTCGTGGCTTTTTCCCCCTTCCCAATATGTTAGATAACCTCAAAGAGGCGTTTTTAGCTTATATATTGCGTACAAAAGTCGTGGGCCAAAGCTCTCCTATTCCTAGTCCAAATCGGCTTCAGGGGTTGATGCTAAGGTGGATGCGACGCATCCACCTTGTCCTCCATTTCAATTTTTTGCCTGCGAAGGTGGACGCGACGCATCCAGCTTCACTTCTACTTCCCAGTTTCGCATGCGATGGCAGACGCGATGGCCCAACTTCACTGCTAAGGTTGCATGCATGATGATGTTTTCCTAGGTTGGATGCGACGCATCCAACCCTTCTTCCTCTAGCTAAACCACCTTTTCTTCATATTTTGCACTCCGAACACCTTAAATCGTCACACATAACTTAATTAGTCATCAAACCAATAATTACACCATGTTGGGTGTTTTAAAGATTAAATAACATCAAAAAGTGGTTAAAGCATGGGCAAAGTAACATCAACACATATCGAAATATGCCAAACATCACTACCCCACACTTAAACCTTTGTTCGTCCTCGAACAAACCATCCTATAGTAGACGAAACAAAATTAAACTCTTATCATTCAAAGCACACTGCACCTATGACCGTGGTTATTTGCTACAATTAGGCTCTAGACTATGCATCAACACACTTCCCTTTTCTTATGCCCTTCTTTAAACATATTCGAACAAAGACAACATGCTCACAACAATCCTAACCTCAAAAACCGACTCAATGTCACAATGCACTCATGGCTTGAACAACCAACATCATAGAGAAGTCTAATAACGTTACCTATCCCTCGTGAAACCATGTGCCCTCACAACAAAAGCAGAGAGAGTAAAATCAATCCACACATTCGAATCTCATGCTTCACACAAAAACTTTTCGAAAAATTATACGGACTGCACACGTAAGTTGAGGAGTGATAAATAGTTCTTTTATAGGTCTTAAAATATATAATTAATTATTAAATTTAAAGATGACATTTTGGATCATCATAAATTATGAGCTAAATATTAAATGTTGTGCCGGAACAAATTGATCCTCATTTAAACTAAAATTGGAATTTAAAAAAAACAGTTGAAGCTTCCTAAATTTCATTTCACCAATGACACCGTTGAGCTTTTATAATTCAAATACTCTCATACTATAAGAATTGACTGACAATTGACAAAAATATACTAACATATTAATCAAGGTGATTGGTCCTGTCATTACCCTTGAAAATTTAAAGAATAAAAATTTTCAACTCAAATTTAATCAACTATGCTCCTTAATCAACAAAAAATAATAAAATAAAATAAAATAAATAAGAGTTAATTTAATCCATACTCATCATATATATTGGCAGTACAATGCAATAAAAAATTCCAACTCAAATTTATTCGAAAAACTCTTGTGAATGAAAACTCATAATATAGATAATTTAGAGGAAGATAAACAATAGAAGAATAGACACATAAAAGAAGAAAGATCAGGACTAAAAATACAAACATACCCAGATGATTAATTCAAAATTAACACTACTTAAATACAATCACATACAATGATGGTGATGATAGAGATTTGATATTATTTTCTGATTTTTTTTGGCACATCAGGAAAAGTATCAAAATCATTGGCCTCGGGAAAGACTAATATTCGTACATAAGGAAATAATGATAAAGCGGCTAACTCATACAATTAAAGCAAGACGGAATGCTTAGTTCATCTGAATACAACCGCATATAGTGTTATGTGAAGTAGTTCATCTTGGTTATTTTCAATGGAAAACTTTTTCCAAATTTTTTTTATTGGCCATTCATATTGCTTCATATGAATATGAATCTTTTCTGAAAATAGAACTCTATTAGGAGTTTGTTTTAGTGTCTTCCTTATGTGGGAGATTGTAATATCTAATTGCATTGAAAAGAAATAGGAGTAACAAAATGTCATAGTGGAAAATTCATAGTAGATCTCAAAATCTTAAATATTAGTTAAGTAAAAAAATAAAAATATTAATTGTGATTCTTTATTCCCTTTTTAACCTACGTACTTAAAGGAAAAACCCCTCCTAAAGTGATATGAATCGACCTTAATGAGTTTGAAACCTACTCATTCTCTTCCTCCATTTCCTTTTAAATCTTACTAAAATTTTAATTTTTTTTAATAAGAAAACAAACTCTAAATATCTATTTTACAATTTTATCCAACACAGAATATTTATACGAAGGGTAAAAAAAGTGAACGACAGGTGCTCTTAATAAATTAATAACATACAACAAAAGAAGAATCAAACAATATGGGAGAGTGTTCTACATATGAACAAGTCCCATTTTAGTTGAATAAGATGATAATGCAACTCAAGCAGAAAACCAACTTTTTTTCTCAAAAAGATTAAACACAAATAAGTTTAAGGTCTTTTATTTATTAAAAGTTTGGCGTTATATCACCAATTTTATTGAGCCACCTCTGCATAAAAGCATACTCCAAATCTACGACCATTCCAAGTCTCATCTTGTAAGGAATTCAATGACGCATCTTCTGTTTGGAGCAAATACAATTTTGAGAACCAATATCATCTGCTAGGCAAGGAGGCACAGTTGTTCCAACCTGGTACCATTTTCCCTCTCCTGCATTAAATCCTTGAAAAAACTGTCTATTGTTTCTCTTGTGATGCCCGGCATGATTACAACATGTGCCATATCTCTTGTGCAAGACAGTTGCCAATGACGAATGAACTTAGGGTCATTAGGTCGTTCAAAGACAACGATAATGCTACACTCATTGAGCATAGCGTTAATTCCTGCTTTATGAAGTCGACCTTTCAAATATCGGGCATTTTCGTTGCACATTTTGGCATCTTGTTGCAATCCGGCACGGCCTTTCATGCATAAACTGTACCATAAGAATATTGGTGCCAAGCCATTTCGACTACCAGAAGTTGTAGCATCAACGGAAGCAATGTACTCGATTTTTGTTGAGAGACTAGTAATGTAACCTTTCCTTGTTATCTGAATGCCACAAGGCATTGGACATCCCAAGAATTTGTGGCCTGAAATTGAAACACTGCCTATTGGCTTCTTGAAGGTAATTGTTTTCACCTGTTGTCAAATATAATAGAGAACTAGGTCACTTTCTATTTGTTCCATTGATGGGAATTTTTTTAAAGAAAATATATAACGGATTATAAAGTAATCTTACATGTTGGATAAATGGGACAATTAGCCCATATAGTGCAGCGTCACAATGGATGTAATATCTATCATTGGAATAACCACATTTTTGAAGTATTTGTAGGACCAGATCAAGATCATCAATAGCTCCTTTGAAGGTAGTTCCTAAATTATTGTTAAAAGTAGTAGTATTCCACGTATGAGAATGGGAAGATTACTTGACCATATATTGAAGTTTGGAAGATAAAGGATCTTATAATAATATTTATCAATATTGATATTGATGATGGCTGGTTTGTTCTTGTTGAGAAGTAACTTTGATCTCAAATCTGCATAATCAATCTCCCCATTGACTAAAGTATTGATGGTCTCTATCTCCATTCTGTACATTCTTGCTGCTTTAAAAATCGAGTAATGTGAATCCTTTGATGCATATATTATCCCAGTGGGATGTAACTCTCTTCTGCACAAATAATATTGAAATGGTAAAAGTGAAATACATCATTTGAATATGAGGTCTCTAAATGTGTACATAATTCTTTTTTTTAGATCAAGTATAAATATTGTAGAATGTCTCCAAGTGCAAAATAGGTCTGTCTGACTATTCTATAACAACAATTATGTCTCTGTCCCAAATAAGTTAGGCTCAACTATATAAATCTTCACTGATGATCTTATTCCATTTAAACTCATTTCAGGCCAAAGTTAATTATATATGTACTAGACCTCATCAACTCCTCATAGAGGCGGATCTAGTGTGACAGTTACGGGTTCAATTGAACCTATAACTTTCGACGCGGAGTAGAAATTTATGTATAAAAATTTATTAAAATTGCAAATAAATAGATTTGAACCCATAACTTTAAATATATAATGGGTTAAATATTAAAAATCTTAAAAATTGCACGATAAAATTTAAATCCTGAATCCATCTCTGACTCCTCAAGTGATGGACTCTTAAATTGGAAGTAGAAGAAACTGTCTATCAATGGAGATGGTAAAGTGATACCTACCCAATCAAAAGACCATGGAGATTTCCCTCTGTGCCACCATTGGTAATGTATCCCCAATATTCATCCTTCTCAATTTCCCATAGTTGCGCAAACCAATCTAAAACAGCCACTTCAAAATCTTTTGAATGGAAATCAACAGTGTTCTGAGTGAAGGGATCTCCGCAGTTGTTCAAGTGGAATTGCAAAAGTGGAGCTAAAGCAGCATGATGCTCGTAACATATATTAACTGGATAACCTGTAAAGAACCCATTTAAAGAGGCTAAGTTTATATCTTTCGAGAACAAGTATGACTAAAAGGTTTTGTTTACATTATTCTTGAAATAGTTTCTCTACTTCTCGTTGTAAAATTAATTTTGGCACATGTACGAAATTAACTAATAATCTACATATTTTTTAGGGATAATACGTAAGATACTCCCTGAACTTTTCCAGCTAAATAAGTTTCCTACTCAACTTTTACGGGTGTCCTAGTACCTCCTTATCGTTGGCCAAAGTAATTTTAATACCGCCCTCAAAGCTGAAAACCAGATTTTATCCTAGTTGTGTAGACACATGTCATTTGCTTGATTTTTACATTTTTTTCCTTAGACTAATTCAACAATAACCACCCCCTTCCCGAAAATTCTCCAAACAACCATCATCCCTAAAATTCAACAGTTTCACACCCTAATTAAAAAGATTTTCAGATTTCAAACAACTACAAATTGTAATAAATCACCGTCCAATTTCTTTCAACCATTTTTAGCCATTGAAGACCGTCCAACTAGATTCAAAAATCAACAATACAATCCATTTATTTTTCAGATTTTATCATCTTTTACTTCTTTTCATTACCAAATTTGAGTTTTTTTCTTGTGGGGGAAAAAGGCAGCATATTCAGAGCTAAAATTAAGAACGCATTACTGTTGGGTTTAAAAAATATGAACTAATGGGTGTCAGAAATTGAAAGAGAAAATAGAAAAAGTAGAAATTAGGTTGCCTTTAATAATAACATTTATAGAATTAAATATGTACCCAATATTAATTAAGGAACACGGTGAAAGAATTAAAGGAGTAGTAGACTAGCAATAACTAAGTAGAAGAAAAAGGAGTTAGGTGAAGTTTCGACAAACTAAAGAGTTAAGTGGAGCTTTTGATTTGGAATTTGAGAATAAGAAGAAAACAAAGAAAATAAAGAAAGAAGATATGTGGGGATTAAGAAGAGAAAGGAGAAGAGGAAAAAGGAAGAAGATAAAGGAGAACAGAAAAAGAAAAAGAAATAAAAGAACAAAGAATAAGAAAATAAACAATGCAAAAAATATTTAATAATAAATATATAAGTGCAATTAGTTGATAACATTCTATTAAAAGATAACACGTGCATAGTTTAATTATTTTTTAATATTTTTTCTTGCCTTTCACGCGCATATAAAAATGTGATAACATATTCTTTGCCAAATCAGCTTTGAGGATGGTATTAAATTCACTTTGAGAAATAATAGAGAAGTACTGTGTCACCCGTAAAAGTTGAGTAGAAACTCATTTATCCGAACAAGATTAAGAAGAATCTTATATATTATCCCTATTTTTTAATAATCAATACTTAATGGACTTCAAAAATATATTGCATGCATGGGTACCCATTAGTTGTCATTGGTGCTGTTAGTTGTCGGAACTGGGAAGTACTCAATACTAAAAGTAGTACAAATAGTGGAACACAAACTATTAGAAACGTGTGGAGAATTGGGCACATCACTATTGTGGCATGTGGGAGAAGGTAGTTAGGGTGACAAAATATGAGGTAGATATTTAATACTCCTCTCACCTGAAAAAGTTTGTCACACTTTATCTTTTCATGAGATATCACATTGCCTTGTTTCATTTTAAAAGTTAAGTTTTTTTATTCCAAAAATATGCTTCAATTATAGGCAAATACGTATGATGGTAAGAGAGGGTTCTAGTAACTCAAGGAACAGTTGAATAAACATGAAAAACTTTAATTTCCTATGTGTCCACCCTGATGAAAGAGAGAGCTCCGCGGGCGGATCTGGTGCAAAAGTTATGGATTTACGTGAACTTAGTAACTTTCACATAAATTTTATATTTGTATTAAAAAATTCATTAAAAGTACAAAAATATTTAGTTTGGAACTCAATTCACTGTCCAGTTATATTGAATTCTAACAACGAAAAATCAAACAAGAAATTCTTTGATGAACAAATGTGTTAATTAAAGTGATTGCATTACTCTACGTTTAGGTAAGCACTTACCGAAATTAAGGCCAAATTAGGATATCCATAGTCTCTTTTCTGTGGATATATATGTTATCCCTTTCGGGAGGGATAGCAAAGAACATTATCATACTTCATGGCTTCATGCAACTATAGTTGTTGATCTCGCGTCCATCCAAAGATATTTAGCCTTCCAATCTATAGACCTTAGCTTACTAGTCTTTTAATTTTATTTTGTTAAATTGTGTATAAAAGTTAGAGTGATAGCTATATATTTATAGAAAAGACCACTGATCATATATTTACCTATATGATATTCTGTCCGATGGGATAATGTCTCTATATATTGAGTCAAAATTCTGTCAAGTTCTTGCGAAAACGTCTTATTATCTTTACTATCAGGTTCCACCACACTGAGATTCAAATTCTCTCGTAGTGGCGTTGGCGCGTTGATTTCACCTTTTGTTGGGACAATCATTATGTCAAACTCCTATCTCATAAACACAAAAGAAGAAATTTCAATTAAAAAAATCTTTTATGATTTGAAATGAAATGAGTATTAGGTTAATTTTATTATAAAATAATATACTAGTGAGTTGGCTCGTCTTTGAACTTGAGTATAAAAGAAAATACTATAGAAAAAAATTGAACATGAATATTACGTACCCTTTCAAATCCCATTCTCAGAGCTAAAGAGGTGTCTCTATCTGAAATTATTGGGATTAGTCAGAATAGTCTCAAAGAGATGAAGTTTTTGCGCATCTCACTTCATTTGGTTCCTCCAATTTATAACAATTGAAAGTTGCTTTCCCTTCCTTAACTTTTGTTTGGTGAAATCTTAATTTTTTCCTCGGTCGGGTTGGGGACATTAAAGGAAATTAAAATATCTTTCATGGAAATGAACAACGTGCCCCTATAGTTAGTGGTCCAATTTTTCCTTCACGTGAGCTTTGTAAAAAATGTTTTTCACCGCAAGGAGAGAGAGGGAAGATGTGTATAATTTTTATGTTACGTTTGAAATTAGAATTTGAAAATTTTGAGTTCATTTTAGGTGACAACATTAGATGTTAGTAATTGGATTCTGAATTTGGTTTTTGTATATATGTTTAACCGAAAAATGAATAGAGTTAAATTTATACGTAGTTTTAAGGATATGTGATATAAATTGATACAAATCGGGAAAGATACATAAATGTGTATTGAAATTAGTTATAAAAGAAATGAATGCAAAACCAGATGAACTAATTAGCCTAGGCCTTCAAGTTTAATGACCTCCAAATCGGGTGAAGAACGATTGATAGAAGAAATAATTTTACTAAAATACCAAAAGCCACCAAAAAAATAGTATTGGCCCTGTTTTCCGTATATATTAGAATGAATGTGTGTCTCAATTAATGTGTCCTTACAAATGATAACCACTCTTAATTTAGTGGGGGAATCTCATTTTGAGTATAATTAAAAATACATAGTGGGGATCCCATGATAGACTAATTAATTAACTTTTCCTTGATTTCCGCTGAGATTTTCTCCCCAAATCTCGATATCGATATTGGTTTCCGCCGATTCGCTGGTCCTTTGGCTCGATATCGATCTTGGACGGTCTCGGTATGGGTCAGTCTCTGGGTCTCGAGCTCGATATTGACTCGAGCTCGATATTGATCGGTCTCTAGGTCTCGAGCTCGATATTATGATGACGAACCTCGGTCCATCATGCTCTAGTCTTGATTAATCACATGAAGGGCAAAATCGATTTTGACCGTATACAGATAGTCCCCTCGTTTCTCGGAAAGAAGGTAGCGAGAAATGATATGATTTTTCAACCTCCGACTAGGCGAATACTGACGTCTGCGACGAGCCCGATTGTGACATATATGACAAATGTCCCATCGGTCCAGTTACCAAGGCATTAAATGCGCATCAGTCGATGGTCGGCCACTGCCAATTTTGAACCGTCGCTGTGAAATCTATAAATAGACCCTTTCTTTATTATTTCAAACTTTTACCTTTAAACCTTCTTCTTTCCAATCTTCACAATCCTTCGCCTTCTCCAAAGTTTTCTATTTTCAGGTTTTGAAGTTTCTTTGCTTGTTCTTCTCAAAACACCAAATACTTCAATCTCCTTTCTTCTTTGTTCACAGAAATTCAGATGGCCAAAACATCTAAATCCATTCCGCAAAAAGAGGTTGCTTCTTCATCACAACTCGTCGGCGGTGAGGATGCGGCGGAGCCTCGCCTTGAGGAATTCGTTCCGGTACGGTGTTCAACTGTCAGTGATTTTAAAGTTGAAAAACCTTCTTCTGTATTGGGTCGATGTAAGCGGATGTCGAGGTACCTCTGCACAATCACCGAGAAAATTCTCGATAAAGTCAAACAAGAATGCAATTGGACCGATAAACACGTGGTTGTCCCATCGCCTGATGAATCAATTACTACCCACGTGGAATGGTTCCTAAGTGTTTATACGTATCCTTTCATATTGGGTCTTTTAGATCCTGTCATCGTCTCTTTTTGCAAGAGATACGATGTGACCCTTGGCCAGATCCATCCTTCTTTTTGGAGAATAGTAATTCTTCTCCGATTTTTCTCGAGCAAAATCGAGGGGTGCCTTTTCACCCGCGACCACCTCATGCGCCTTTATAGTCCCCGACTTTATCGAGCAGGGTTAATCAAGCTTGCTCGTCGTGCCACCAAAGCGCCGTTCTCGAGTGTAGACGAGACTTGTGATCAAGGTTGGATTAGCCGATTTGTTCGAGTCAAAACCTCGGACCTGATCCCTGCCGATGACATGCCATTTCCTGAGAAATGGAATATGAACCGTGAGCACTTATTTCCCTTCGTTCAATTTTAATTTTGTAACTGCCTTTCATTTTCTTGATCCATTTTTTCTTTCTTGTCACAGTTGTGGCTCGGATGCCTGAGCCGATTCCAGATCTTAAACAATGGGTTAAAGGTCTGGTGCTGCAGAGACCGTACTCCGAGCGCGCTTGGGTGGAATTATCAAAGGGTCGATGGGAGGCCCGTAGTCATGGTAAGTCTCTTTCTAAATTTGTTTGTCATTTGCTCTTTTTTACTTGCTTAACCCCCTTTTTTTTCCTTTTATAGGATTTGGGAAGGACGTTTCCATGAGGCCCCCCATCTGGTGATGAGGAGGTTCCTGTACCGAATCATGTTAAAGAAAAGTAGAGAAAAGATGTACCGAGTTCCCCGGGCTCAAGAAAGAAAAAACCGGCAAAGAAATCTCGCAAGCCAAAGGGCCCCCCCTGGTGTTATGCTTCCGGAATCGATCCACTGATTAAGGGACGAGCCCAAAGAAGGAGAAGAGGAATTATCCGGTGTACGGGCTAATATTGTAATACAACAATCTTCCGAATCGGCGGAAGTGAATAAGGGAACCCTGGCCATAATCCCCAAATAAGAAAAAGCCGAGACTATTCCGTCTCGAGCTGAGATGGTTGGAGGGGAGACCGAGGGTAGGACTTCTCGCGCAACAGAAGATATCTCAAGGGATTATCTCGGGATAGTTGATATTAGAGGATTCCCTCAGATTTCAGATGCTATGATCAGTGACGCTATCATGATGGAAGGACGATCCTACGAGGGCATTCAGAAGCCAATCGATATCCACGATTTTTTGGATGGGCTCGAGTCCACTGCCTCGGAGGAGGTTATCGGGATCGGTTCTTCATCGGTTCCAAAACTGGTGGACTGGTTCCTGGCCCCGAGTATTGATCCTGATCGTAGGCGAAAGGTGGTGCTCTCCATCCCGGAGGATACCCGAATATTTTCTCCCCCCGTGGGGATTGCTAGTTACCTTCGGTCCTTAGTGATCGAAGAGGATCAGGTAGTGATGAATGCGGTACGACCCTCTTGCCTTTTTAACGAGGCCCAGCATGCTCTGAATCGGGTAATTTCAATGGCATATATGCTGTTTCTTTTATACTTGTTATAGATAATTCTAACATTTTTTCCATGTTTGTAGGCTTCGGTGTTGCATCACAAGGCTTTTCTACGAATTCGAGAGGAGCATAAGGTCGAGTTCGGGACCTCACTGAGAAGAGTGACCCCTATAAACTTCTTAGCGATAAACCTCGAGCAGATTTGGCAGTGGCTCGGGATGAGCACGAGGAGATGGCCGAGCAGGTATTCCGAATTCTTCACGATAGTGAAGACGAATTGGAGATAAACACTTAGAATCTAATTCTGTAGGTTCGGTAGAGGCTTGAACTGATCGGACAACTCAATTCGCAGGTAGATGAGCTAATGACCGAAGGGAAAAAATTCAAAGAAAATATGGATATCCTCGCCTCCAAAAAGGAGGCCGTTCAAGCGAAATTGGAGTCAGCTAAGGCCCGGCTTTGGGCTGCAAAAGTAAATGCCTCGGTGCAGATCGAGAGGATTAAAGAGCTTCAAAGTCGGCTAGATTTGGCCACTTCCAATAAGGAAAGCTTGGCTAATTAACTCGAAGTGGTCAGATCTGAGGTGACCGAGGCTAATAAAAGAGCTCATGCTAAAGTGGCCCAGTTCAGGATCACCGTTGAGGTTAACCAGGCCAAGTCCAAGAGCATGGTCTAACATGCTAAATGGCAGGCTTGGAGAGAAGCTCTCGGGGAGTTCAGTGCTCATGGCTTCGATGTTGAGGCCAAAATTTACGCCTCGGTGCAGATCGAGAGGGTTAAAGAGCTTCAAAGTCGGTTAGATTTGGCCACTTCCAATAAGGAAAGCTTGGCTAATTAATTCGAAGTGGTCAGATCTGAGGTGACCGAGGCTAATAAAAGAGCTCATGCTAAAGTGGCCCAGTTCAGGATCACCGTTGAGGTTAATCAGGCCAAGTCCAAGAGCATGGTCTAACATGCTAAATGGCAGGCTTGGAGAGAAGCTCTCGGGGAAGTCAGTGCTCATGGCTTCGATGTTGAGGCCAAAATTTAAAGGGCCAAGGCGAAAGAAAAGCTCTTTGTGTTGCCTTTGTAAAAGATTTTGATGTATATATATAAAAACTTTTCCCTTCTATGGCTTCTGAATCTTTTGCCTTTTTGTAAAATTATACAAAGGTCAAAAAGTGCCTTAGCATGGAATAATTATTCGAAGGCCCAAGATTGAGATAGTAAGGAACGATAGCAAGTACTGCACTCGACAGTTTCTTATAGGTAGTCCCCGAGTGAATGTTCGAACTCAAACTGAGGTGGCTCTTAGGTTTGATAAGTAGATGTCAAGTAAAATTATTCGCTCGAACTCGAAGCACAGTAGCCCTTAGGCTTTACAGTCGAGTGAGAATGATTTCTTGAACTCGAATTAAGGTAGCCCTTGGGCTTTGTAATCGAGTGAGAATGATTTCTCGAACTCGAATTAAGGTAGCCCTTAGGCTTTGTAGTCTAGTGAGGATGATTTCTCGAACTCGAATAAAGGTAGCCCTTAGGCTTTGTAGTCTAGTGAGAATAATTTCTCGAACTCGAATTAAGGTGGACCTTAGGCTTTGTATTCGAGTGAGAATGATTTCTCGAACTCGAATTAAGGTCGCCCTTAGGCTTTGTATTCGAGTGAGAATGATTTCTCGAACTCGAATTAAGGTGGACCTTAGGCTTCGTAGCCGAGTGAGAATGATTTCTCGAACTCGAATTAAGGTAGCCCTTGGGCTTTGCAATCAAGTGCGAATGATTTCTCGAACTCGAATTAAGGTAGCCCTTAGGCTTTGTAGTCGAGTGAGGATGATTTATCGAACTCTAATCAAGGTAGTGTCACACCTCCTTTTTCCCGCAGGGGGGGAGAATAAGGGAGTTTTTCCAATTAAAGTGACATTAATCGAAACTGGATTATTATTTATTTCAGAGTCGCCACTTAGAATAATTTATGGTGTCCCAAGTCACCGATGTATTTTAAATCCCAAATTGAGGAAATTGACTCTACTTTTATGGTCCGCGAACACAGAAGACCGGGTAAGGAATTCTGTTAACCCGGGAGAAGGTGTGAGGCACTCCCAAGTTCCGTGGTTTTAGCACAGTCGCTTAACAATTAATACTTGGCCTAATTATCTGATTTATTACATATTTAAAGCCTATTGTGCATTTTTACTTTTTAACCGCTTTTAATTATTTATGGAATTATTTCTGGAACAAGTCGCGATGTCGTGCACTTGTCGTTTTGGCACATATCACAAACCGCGCCACATGAAATGCACCCGCGATTTACGACATGCTTATTTTTATTATTGTTTGAAGTTGTGGTCGAGTCACGCGAAACGCACACTCGAATTGGGATTACGTATCATAACTATGCCACGGGAACCGTACCCATAGTCACGATAATTTTATTGCTCAATGCCTAAGGTAAGCTATAGGGTTTGAGTTAATTAAGTCTTACTAAATTGGGGATCATTGGTAAGGTCCAGAGGTATGGAGCTTTGTGTTGCCCAATTCAACATTCCACCTTATACTAAGCAAAATACCAAAATCTATACACCCGTAACCCAACCAAACATTAAGACTTTAATCACGTTCACAAAGATATGAATCAAAATAGGACAGGCTGCCAGATTGAATGCATAAAATCATGTTGTGTTTACTGTTACTTGTTATAAAATGATCACAAGAGGGTATTTTGAATTTTGAACCCCAAATCAACAATGACATAATTCCCAACCTAAACATAGCAGAATAACACAAATGCAGGTCAGGGCGCTACCAAATCCAATATATGTAAGATGACGGTTTTAATAGGCTTCTGCAAAGTCTAATTTTTAGAGAGTCAGCATTAGTGACATTATAATTCAGTTTTGGTTTGTAATAAATTACAACAGACTGAAATGCTAAAAGAAATTGCTCATCAACTACAAACAAATGCAACAATTAAACTTTCCTAGATTTGAAGTATAGAAATCGATGTTTCTTAACTGCCTTGCTTCATTTGCCAAATTAGTTTGCTGTTCAAGGTGTTAGAATCGCAGTTTTTTCACTACTTGGAACCAACTTCACATTAAAGCATGTTCAAGGAAAGACGACAGAATCATAAACTGAATTCAATATAAACTCATGTAATACTAATAAACAAGTCAAGTGAACTCAGAAATCAATAAACCAAATGACATATTCAGGACCCAAATCAGAAAATCTGAGTATATGAAATGGGGGGGGGGGGGGCTATTCTCTATGGAGAAATTAGCCACTTAAGAGAGATAATCATATGACTCACCATACGATAGCTGAAAATAATGAGCTAAACATGAAACATATTCAACGTGGTATTGAATAAGATCTGAGGTAACTCAGAAACTGAACTCAGTCGTATCCAAGCAAGTAGAATCAAAACAAAAATGACGCAAACTTTGGTGAGAAAACATAACAGGAAGAGGGATGAATCTTCATATAAAGAATAAAGTCATTTCTAGACATTAGTGATGGCCATTTTACAGTAATAATCCATTCTAACTTGGTCGTTCTTCCCATTCCATTTCTGTAAGTGCTGTGGGTATTAACCCTTTACTATAGCCCATTAATCACTCTCACTATCCCAATATATCAAGCTGATAATGAAAAACCAGAGATCAAATACATTCATCCAAATTATGGACCAACATCTCACAGTAAACCATGGAGGCGGAGGAGATAAACAAGCATATAACTTAAATTACCCATTATGATATGCTAGTTCAGAAATAAACAGCATAAACATGTCGATAAAAGAAATTAAAATCTACGGCATGACTGTTAAAAATAAACTCATCCATTCAAAGTTCAAAAATATTCAAGACACCATCATATACGCCAAGATATAGAAATAAGAGAAATTAAGCGAGTAATGCCAATATTCATGACACAGAATTTGTAGAACGGAAGAAGAATAGAGTTTAAAATGTGACCCCTTAAATGATAAGCCGAATTACAATGAAGAAAATGACGTCCAAACAAGGATTTCAGCAAAAAACCTCCTCGAGCAGCGGCGAACTCAACAACTGCATAATAGGTGCCCTAACTCACCTTAAAAACCGTTAGGTGGTGACTCTCCTCTTTTAATACCTCCTTTAAAAGAGTTGTCACACGTCGAAGCCCGCATTTTGTGAGAGAAAATGGGGCGCGATAGCATGGCGACTCTGCTGGGGATTTACACTTAGGCTCTTACCATAATTAACTTGGCTTATGTGGATTAGTTTTCTTTGTTATAAAACACACATTACTTTTCCATCTTTATTTGTTAGATTTGCTATAACACTCATATCCCTTTCGCGTTCACTTTTACTTGTCTAAACCCGCTATAACATGTACGTCCCTTCCATTCTCCGCCTTTATTTTCTTAAATTTGTTACGACATGCACATCTCTTTCCCTATTCGCCCTTATTTTCTCTAACTGCTCTTCATTTGTTTAAAGACTACTATATTGTTTGCTTTATTACATTCTCGCATATCTTTCACGGACTAACTTCTTCCTTTGTCTCTCTTTTATGTTTTACCTTAATACTGTATTTACCGTTTTTTACATATTTATCATACAAATACTTGGCAACGTGTTATTATCTTTGCATAAAGCATGCTACACATCATATTCCACTCGTGTCCAACCAATACCATAGCGGCACTTGATAAGTGTCCGCGCTCTTCTGAAATCACTCTTTAAATTTGAAAAGGCTTATTTGCGGTAAAACTAGACGATCAGCGGTGCAGTCAACGGTTCCGTGACTTTCCCTCTCAAGTTATCCGCTTGAGGGTACCTACTTCTAGAAACCCCACTTAAATATTAACTTTGCATGCATCATGTCCAGACCTAGAATGGGTTAGAATGTTGTTTGCGTGATAACTCGCTAAGGCAAGCCTTGTCCAAAGTTCGCCGGGATTTCCGTAATCCCAATGGATACCATCACGATATGTGCATTACTTGGAGAAAACACGTCGGTATGTTGATCTTTAATGTGTAAATAGTCAGACCCAGAGGGGGAAAGGAATAACTCTATTTGTTTTGCAGGAAATGAGGCACGAAGTTCCCAGGTTCAGCATGGTTCAAAACATCCCACTTGTGCTGCTTGATTGGTGGAAGAACCTCTCACCTAGTGACTAGAATCATGTGAAAAGGGTCCTTGGAAATTTACCTTTATTATTGGACATTCGGCCAAATGACGCAATGATTGAGGCTGCCACTATGTTTTGGGATGAGAAAACAGCTGTCTTTCGCTTTGGTAATGTAGAGATGACCCCTCTCTTAGAGGAAATAGGAGACTTCGCTAGGCTGCCATGGGATAGTCCGGGTTTATTAGTGCCAGAAAATCGCACTCCCCGCGGTTTTTTTGAAAATGATGGGTTTAAAGAAAAATGATGAATTACTCTATCTGAAGGAGTCATACATACCATTTGAATTCCTTTATGAACGTTATGGGCATAGCAAGTCATATCGCCTTCACCGTGAGGAACTTGCCATTACTTCTTTAGTTGGACACACCGCTGAGTTTTTGTGTTCATTATCTGTTTCCTGGGGTTGCTAATATTTACGATGAAAGGGGGGAGGATTCACACTCGCTTAGCCATGGTTGCTAGGACTCTAATGGAAGGAATTGAGGGACAAACTTACACTATCGTTCCTATGATCTTGGCTGAAATGTATCGCGCTCTAGATTGATGCAAGCATGTGTATGGGCACTTCGAGGGTTGTAATTTGTTTCTGCAGGTTTGGTTATTAGAACATTTCCAAAGAGGTGAATATCGTTAAGAGCTTCTGCGATGACCATTGAATGACTACATAGCCTACCATCATCCAAAAAGAATGACATTTACCTCAGATAGGTTTGCGCAACCTGGAAGTGCTATGAGCTGGGTGCGTTTCTTCAGCAATTTGACTGACGAAAAAGTACATTGGATGTTCGAATGGCTCCCTAGCAGCGAGTTCATCATGAGGTCAAGAGAAACCACTCATCTAATGCTGATCGAGTTAAGATGAATCTATCTTTATGCTCCTATAAGGGTAATGAGGCAAGCGGGAAAAAAGCAGGTCATACCTCGGGTTTCCAACATGGTCCAGTACAAAGCAGACTATAAAGGGAATGTCATTCCGTTCAAATTCGAGGCGCAACATATGTGGAATCAAAAGGTCATTGTGGAGAAAGATACTATCGAGGCAAACAGGTATCATGCCGGCTATGTGTACTTCTACCCATCATGGTTGGTAGATGATATAGCGGGAGATGTCAAGCCACGGATCAATCTGAAAAATAGGGTTATAGACGATGCTGCTGAAGCACAAGTCAAGTATAGGATGTTGCGCAAGAGGGATTTCGAGTCTGAAGCTAGACATTTGGAACAACACAAAGTAGATATGAAAGCCTTCAGCGAATGGAAAGAAATTGCTACTAAATCAACAGAAAGATTGGAGTATTTGGAACAAGGGTTAATGGAACTTACGGGGAAGATGAGTAAGAGGCTCTCGGACTGTCAGAATACGGAAGGCAATGAGGGAGGGCACCTAGCAAGGGCTTACCTACTATTGGACATGTGCGACCTGGGGCACCTGATTGATGGATCCAAGATGGCCAAGCATGGAGAAGGTCCTTTTGGGACCAAGTAGATTAGGAAATGATGTTCTTTACTTCTTTTAGCTTAGTTTTAGATTTCAAATGTAATATGGCAAATGCCATTAGTAATTTTCTTATTATTGTTGTCTTAGTATGGATCTTATTCATCTTCGCATTAATGAAATGACACAATTATTGGCATCAATTTTTTCAAAGTCTATGTGTCATTTAGGCCTACCTCGGGCACAACGAGGTCCCCCAAACTAGGACGCGAATTTATTTACTAATTCTGCAATACATGTTCAATATTGCAAGTATTCTTTCAATATCCCTTGCTGACTTGGTTACCTTTTTGTTTTTTTTTTCTTCTGTTTATTCCCATTCCCAAAAGGTTGGTTCGTGCATACTGGCATCATCCGCATATCATACTAGATCCAGAGATCCTCCACCTCCTCCTCCACTAAGTGATCCTAAAGGCAAAAGCAAAGGGAAAGAAAAAATGGACTATTTAAGCGGTATCAGAAAGGACAATGCAGAGAATGTTGAAACCTCAGACGGTCGGAATACTCCAGCACAGAACGAATTGGTCCTACATCTGGAACAAAAAATATTGGAGCTACAAGGGGAACTTGAGCAGGTTCGGAACTTAGCAAACCTTTCTCTCACCCTAAACGTCCCCGACCTTAACCAACAAAACACAAATGCCCAAAACCCAGTACCTCCCCAAAACAAACAAAATCCGCCAAATCCTCCCGCACCACATCAATACGCCACACCTCCTCAGAATTACAACCCTCCGCCGATACCTACTCCTCAATAACACCATCACCACCCAACTCAATAACCACAAACAACAACATACCATACCCCTCAGAATGCACCACAACCTACTCCTGACCCGTAAAACTCAACCAATGACCACCATTACGCCCAGATTCACGGAATCCACCAAAGCAATCCCATATATGTGGAAACCTTACCCCACACCCCACAACAGACCATATACATACCCGAATACGCTGAGAAGGACCTGCTCATCAAGAACATGGAGGAGGAACTCAAGAAACTTACTAGCAGAGTTCAAAGTGTCGAAGGGGGAAAAGGCGTTGAGGATTTGAATTATGAAGTTTTGTGTATTCAGCTAGATGTAGAACTGCCAGAGGGTTACAAACCTCTTGAGTTCGAAATGTTCGACGGAACTGGTGATCCGAAGGTGCACTTGAGAATGCATTGTGAAAGCTTGTAGGAGTTGGCAGGGATGAAAGAATCCGCTTGAAGTTGTTCATGAGAAGCCTCACCGGAGATGCCCTGTCTTGGTACATCAGTCAGAACCCAAAGAAATAGGTTAATTGGGTGAGCATGGCATCAGACTTCATGGATCGGTTCAGGTTTAACACAGAAAACGCACCAGACATTTTCCTTATTCAGAATCTCAAGAAGAGGCCAACGGAAACTTTCCGCGAGTATGCAACTCGGTGGAGGTCTGAAGCTACAAAAGAAAGGCCAGCACTGGAAGAAGAACAGATGAATAAGTTCTTCGTCAGAGCTCAGGATCCGCAATACTACGAAAGACCGATGGTTATTGAAAACCATAAATTTTCTGACATCATCAAATTGGGAGAAAGAATAGGAGAAGGGATCAAAAGCGGAATGGTGACAAATGTTGAAGCACTCCAAGCCACAAATAAAGCCTTACAGTCAGGAGGTATCTCCAAATAGAAAGAAGTAGGTGCGGTGATGGTAGCCCAAGGTCCAAAATCTCCTCTTACATACCAAACACTCCCACCCACATATCAACCTTCACCTCCCAGATACCAACAACCTAGCGCCACTTACCATACTTATAACACCCAGCCAGCATACTACCACTCACTACCAGCCCGCCAAAAACTACCAAAAACCTAGACCAAATTTCGACCGCAGACCACCCAGACAATACACCCCAATTGCTGAACCTATAGACTAGCTGAACGAGAGACTGAAGGTTGCCGATTATATCACTCCCATTCCCGTTATTGCTATGGAAAACTCTTCTCAATCGAACTCCAGTTTTCAACCCAAAATCCAGATTGAAAAGAAGAGACGGATATATATATATATATATATATATATATATATATATATATATATATATATATTCGAATTTTTAGACAGTAATTGAAATAAAATGGAACAAAAGAACACTGAACATGTTTTTCTCTTTTTTTTGTTTTTTCTTGTTCTAAAACTAAACCAGAAAATCAAAATGAATATCAACCACCGAGAAGAAAAAGAACGCTTTTTAGAACCCTAGCCTTCCTTTCCGATTTTTTTTCTCTGAAATTTTCGTTCCCAAAAAAAAAAAATCTCTCCCTTTCAAGAAGTCTCTTAACCTCCCTTTTTATACCCAAAACCGAAATTTTCATGCCTTTTCTCCAAGTCATGCCCCAAAATTCCTTTTTTCCATCCGAAAAATCCGCAAAAATCCGATTCCCTTTCTTTGTGAACCAAATCGGACAAATGGAGGTCTAGGATCTTGAATCCCTCAGATCCTACGACCACCATTCTTCCGAAATCGTTCTCAATACCAAGAGCGCGTGAAGCCTAAGGGAGAAAGGAATCTTTTCTGTCAGAGGTCATTACAGGACGGGTGACGTGGAGGAGGGAGGGTGAAGGAATCACGTGCATGAGTTGGAGGGGGTGAACTCGCTTGAGTTCAAGCGAGTTCGGCGGAGGAAGAGAAAGGGGGGCGGAGGAAGAGAAAGGGGGGCGCCGCTTGGGCTCTGGAATTAGGTTTAGGGTTCTGGGGGAGGGAACGTATAATGGGCCTTTTATATGGGGCGTGAGAGTGGACTGCGTCCGTTGGATGGGGATGGATTGAAGGGTCGAGATCAATTCAGCCAAAACGACGTCGTTCGCATTAGTCGCGAGACTGGACCGGGTTAGGGGGTTGGGCTTGGCGGATTTGGGGTGATTGT
Organism: Nicotiana tomentosiformis; assembly: GCF_000390325.3. Lineage (NCBI taxonomy): Eukaryota > Viridiplantae > Streptophyta > Magnoliopsida > Solanales > Solanaceae > Nicotiana > Nicotiana tomentosiformis. The sequence goes on along the minus strand of NC_090819.1, from coordinate 92,520,951 downwards.
TTGGGCCAGAAATTGTTTTGGCCCAAATTCGAGACCAAAACAGAATTTTCTTTCTTTTCTTTTCTTTTTCTTGATTTTAAATCATAATAAAATTAATTAAAACCTAACTTAAAGTCCTAAATCAATCTAATTTTTAGAAATAAACCTAGTTATCTATTTTACCATAATTAATTAATTTAGACTAATAAAGAAAGAATTACTAATTTGCAATTTAAAGCTAAAATGTAAAAATGACTCATATATATATATTTTTGATTTTCGTTTAATAATGCAATTAACTCATGCAATTAAATCCTAAATGCAACTAGACCTAAAATGTTATTCACGAAATACTTTAGACATTTTGGTATTTTTCTTATGATTTTAGAATGTTAAATATGCAACTAAATGCAAGCAACTTTTAACCAAAATTCCTACAAATTCTATAAAAACTAAAAAAAATTAAGAAAAAATCTATTTGTGAATTTCTATAGGAATATTTTAGTCGGGCAAAAATCACGTGCTCACAGCTGCCCCTCTTTGCTTGGAAACACGAAGGGTTTTCGGGCAAAGATACATTGAGCAAATACGAGCGATTTTTGACCGTTTGTATACTCCATGGAAGCATTTTGAAAACATTTGACCGAACCTTGCTTCCGAGGTTGCCTACATATCCTCGGCTATGGAAGAATCAGGTCAGTGTAGTTCTGGAAGTTTTGGTAGCTGGGACTACCGAAAAGCTGTGATTTCACTGTTGTTGCTGCTGTTTACTGCTTGCTGAGCTCCTTATTACACAAAAGTCAAAAATGAAAAAGACTAACTAAGCCTATCAGCTACGAGTTACAAGATTCCTATCTATGAGTCTTTTGAAGCTTGATATTGAGTTTTGGCTGGTTCTTCATGCAAGCTCTGATCTGAACCTCGATGCTTGCTAGTTGCGGGTGCTAGTTCATTCTTCTTCGGCTTTGCGCATCAAGCCGCGACATGCAAAGCTTGTGACTTCAGTCATGTCTTGAGCAGTTCACATCTTTCAACTGCTTCTGCGTTTTGGATTTACTTTTTTTTTTCTTTTTATTTTTTTTGGATTGAGACTTCTTCTTTAGGTCATCTCGGACTGTCGACTTGCATTCTTGAGGAGATCTTCTGTACTTCTAACTTGAATTGAATTTTGAAGTAAATTCCCTCGTTCTCCAGGTGGGCACTTGCTAATGACTTGAAAATTGAAACAAATTCCCTTATTTTCCAGGTAGGCGCCTGATGCTGACTTAAAACTTGAAATAAATTCCCTCGTTCTCCAGGTGGGCGCCCGATGACTTAAACTTGAAATAAATTCCCTCATTTTCCAGGTGGGCGCCTGATGACTTAAAACTGAAATGAATTCCCTCGTTTTCCAGGTGGGTGCCTGATGTTGACTTAACACTTGAAATGAATTCCGTCGTTCTCTAGGTGGGCGCATGATGACTTAAAACTGAAATGAATTCCCCCATTTTGCAGGTGGGTGCCTGCTGACTTAAAACTGAAATGAATTCCCTCGTTTTCCAGGTGGGTTCCTGATGCTGACTTAAAACTTGAAATAAATTCCCTTGTTCTCCAGGTGGGCGCCTGATGACTTAAACTTGAAATGAATTCCCTCATTCTCTAGGTGGGCGCCTGACGACTTAAAACTTGAAATAAATTCCCTCATTCTCCAGTGGGCGCCTGCTAACTTAAAAACTTGAAATGAATTCCCTCATTTTCCAGGTGGGTGCCTGATGTTGACTTAACACTTGAAATGAATTCCCTCGTTCTCCAGGTAGGCGCCTGATGACTTAAAACTTGAAATAAATTCCCTCATTATCCAGGTGGGCGCCTGCTAACTTAATAACTGGAATGAATTCTCTCATTTTCCAGGTGGGTGCCTGATGCTGACTTAAAACTTGAAATAAATTCCCTCGTTCTCCAGGTGGGCGCCTGATAACTTAAACTTGAAATGAATTCCCTCATTCTCCAGGTGGGCGCCTGACGACTTAAAACTTGAAATAAATTCTCTCATTCTCCAGGTGGGCGCCTGCTAACTTAAAAACTTGAAATGAATTCCCTCGTTTTCCAGGTGGGTGCCTGATGTTGACTTAACACTTGAAATGAATTCCCTCATTCTCCAGTTGGGCGCCTGATAACTTAATAACTGAAATGAATTCCCTCGTTCTCCAGGTGGGCGCCTGCAATCATGATAACACAGATAAAACAGAGAAAATTTTCTGCCCCAGTTTGTACCAGGAACATTCATTGATTGCTAGTTGCATCCCATTATCCAGGAGGGTCCTGAAAACTTAAAACTAGATCCCATTATCCGGGAGGGTCCTGAAAACTTAAGACTGAACTTATCTGGAACATATTTTCCTCATGGGGGATTCCTAGAAAAGCAAACAAGATTTCTTTCCCCTACTTAAAACAAAGAAAATTTTGTCAGTTTGAAACTGTGGCGATTAGTTTGTGGCATCCTTGCTGAAGGTGTCTGCTTCTGCCACTATCCTGCTTCATTCTGATTAGCTGCTTCGGGCTACGAAGAATTGTTTGACCTTTCAATCGGACCTCGAACACAAAACCTCTGAATGACTTGAATCCCTTACACTCAACTCGTCGTATAGCACTTTCATTCTGACAACTGTGGAACCTTTGCATTTCCTACAAATTCACAAATCACTTGACCACCTGAACTTCAGTTACCACCGCATTGCTCATTCTAAACCATGTCACTTGGGATGTGCCTGGCCAAATTTCACTTGGTGCAAATAAAAAGCTGGCTCTAATGATCATGACATGCATTTCGGATTGATCAGCCTAATCCATCCAACTAATCACATTTCTGTTCATGTCATGTCTTCATACTTCAAAAATCGGGCTTTCAACGATCCAACTTTTCTGTAAAGTCACCAACCTCTTTCGACTTGTAGTTCCCCGAAGGGTTTTCACCAATACGCCTCTCTCATTTGTTCATCTCTCAACTCACCACCGCCTTACGGTGCCCGTGAGGGTTTTCACCAATAAGACTCTCTTATTTTAAATTTTTCCTCAGCTCACCATCGCTTTATGGTGCCCGTGAGGGTTTTCACCAATAAGACTCTCTCATTTATTCACTTTTCTTTGTGCCCATGAACAAAGGTGCTACCCATGATGTAAATAATACCTCCATCTCACTTGACTTGGCATCCTCAAAGTTGATCAGAAGGTCTTTCTTTGGACTGTAGTGTAGGTTTTGGACAGGGTTAGAAAGAAAGGGTGGCATCTAGGCTCGAAATAATTTAAGATGAAGGGGTTCAAAATTACAACTTTTGGAATCAGATCTTTTTACAAAACTAAAACTTCTGCCCCAGTTTCTTCGAATCTGGGGAATTTTGGATTTTTATTTTGATGGGACCGAACCGTGTAAGGCTGCCTACGTATCCTTAAAAGGAATCAGGTCGAACGTAGTTCAAACTAGTAAATTTTTTTTTTTTTGCTTTTCTTTTTCTTTTTCTCCTTTTTTTTCTCTTTTCTTTCTTTTGCTTTTCTCTTTTCCTTTCTTTTGCTTTTCTCTTTTCCTTCTCTCTTTTTTTTTTATTTTTTTTATTTTTATATATATATCTTTCTAACTCTACTTCTGATTCCAAAAGAGGGGTATGAAAGAAAATAAATAAGGCTCAAAAAAGGGGTAACAAATGATAAAAGTATTTGGGATAGCAGAATAAAATGCCTTCGTCATTCCAACTTTTGAACATGCCTAGTACAAAATGCGATTGAAGATAAGCAAAGAAATCATACATAATATCTCTTGACTGCATCAGAATTGATAGCCAATTCCACACATTTACCTTCCATGTCTATTAAATACAAAGCACTATTGGGCAACACCTTTGTCACAATGAACGGCCCCTTCCAGTTTGGGGCGAACTTGCCTTTAGCTTCAACCTGATGTGGAAGGATGCGTTTCAATACCAGCTGACCCACCTCAAATATTCGGGGACGCACCTTCTTGTTGTATGCTCTTGCCATTCTTTTATGATACAATTGACCATGACATACTGCCGCCAATCATTTTTCATCAATCAAACTCAATTGCTCTAGCCGGGTTTTGACCCACTCACCATCATCAATTTCAGCTTCAACAACGATCCGCAGGGATGGAATCTCAACTTCCGCAGGTATAACTGCCTCAGTTCCATATACCAGCAAATTAGGGAGTTGCACCTATTGAAGTGCAAACAGTAGTGCGATAACCCAGTAAAGCAAAAGGTAACTTTCCATGCCATTGCCTCGAACCTTGCACCATCTTACGAAGTATCTTCTTTATGTTCTTGTTAGCAGCCTCAATAGCTCCGTTTGCCTTAGGACGATACGGAGTGGAGTTTCGATGCATGATCTTGAACTGTTGGCAAACCTCTTTCATCAAATGACTGTTGAGGTTGGAAGCATTATACGTGATGATTATCTTGGGAATTCCGAACCGGCAAATTATATTCGAATGAACAAAATCCACCATCGCCTTCTTGGTCACAGACTTGAAAGTTACGGCTTCGACCCACTTGGTAAAATAATCAATGGCCACAAGAATAAACCTATGCCCGTTTGACGCTGCCGGCTCAATCGGTCCAATGACATCCATGCCCCAAGCAACAAAGGGCCAAGGCGCCGACATTGTGTGCAGCTCAGATGGCGGGGAATGAATCAAATCACCGTGCACCTGGCATTGATGACATTTGCGAACAAAGCTGATGCAATCACGTTCCATGGTGAGCCAATAATAACCTGCTCGAAGAATCTTCTTCGCCAAGACATACCCACTCATATGTGGCCCGCAAAGCCCGGAATGCACTTTGGCCATGATAGGTGAAGCTTGTTTAGCATCTATACACCTTAGTAATCCTAGATCTGGAGTTCTTTTGTACAATATTCCCCCACTTAAGAAAAATCCGCTAGCCAGACATCGAATGGTTCTCTTTTGATCGCCTGTGGCACGTACCAGATATATCCCCGATTTGATATATTCCTTGACATCATGGAACCAAGGCTCACCATCAAGTTCTTCCTCAACCACATTGCAATAGGCATGTTGATCACGGATTTGGATATGCAGAGGGTCGACATAAGTCTTATCCGGATGGTGTAACATTGACGCTAGAGTAGCCAAGGCATTGACAATCTCATTATGAATCCTGGGAATATGCCTGAATTCTACCGACCTGAATCGTTGACAAAGATCATGCAGACATTGTTGATACGGCATGAGCTTCAAATCACGAGTCTCCCATTCTCCCTGAATCTGGTGAACCAACAAATCTGAATCTCCAATAACCAATATTTCTTGAACTCCCATGTCTATAGCTAGCCTCAAACCCAGAATGCATGCCTCATATTCAGCCATGTTGTTAGTGCAATAAAATCAAAGTTGAGCTGTTACGGGGTAGTGATGCCTTGTTTCAGAAATGAGTGCAGCCCCTATTCTGACACCTTTCATGTTAGCAGCTCCATCAAAGAAGAGTTTCCAACCTGGCTTTTCATCATGATCAGCCTCGTCAACATACATCACTTCTTCATCAGGAAAATAAGTCTTCAGTGGCTCATATACTTCATCTACCGGATTCTTGGCCAAGTGATCGGCTAGGGCTTGGGCTTTCATCGCGGTCCGAGTCACATAGATGATGTCAAATTATGTGAGTAAAATCTGCCACTTTGCCAACCTCCCTATGGGCATAGGCTTCTGAAAGATATACCTTAGAGGATCCATGCGAGAAATGAGGTAAGTAGTGTAGGATGACATATAATGCTTCAACTTTTGCGCCACCCAAGTCAGGGCGCAACATGTCCTTTCAAGAAGAGTATACTTAACCTCATAAGCAGTGAACTTCTTGCTGAGATAATAAATGGCTTGCTCTTTCTTGCTCGTGATATCGTGTTGACCCAACACATAACCAAATGAATTATCCATGACCGTCAAATAGAGGATTAAAGGTCTCCCAGGTTCTGGTGGGACCAACACAGGGGGGTTTAGCAGGTAATTCTTGATCTTATCAAATGCTTCCTGACACTCATCAGTCCACTTAACCACAACATTCTTCTTCAGCAACTTAAAGATGGGCTCACAAGTTGTCGTGAGTTGAGCAATAAACCTGCTGATGTAGTTTAACCTCCCGAGCAGGCTCAGCACCTCAGTTTTATTCTTTGGTGGTGGTAATTCTTGGATGGCCTTGATCTTTGACGGGTCCAACTCGATACCGCGTCGACTGACTATGAATCCCAACAGTTTCGCCGACGGGACACCAAATGCAAATTTTGCCAGATTGAGCTTGAGGTTGTACCTGCGGAGCCTTTGGAAAAACTTTCTCAAATCCCCAACATGGTCGGACTGCTTTTTTGACTTTATGATCACATCATCTACATAAACCTCAATTTCCTTGTGTATCATGTCATGAAATATGGTAGTCATTGCCCTCATGTACGTTGCCCCAGCATTCTTTAAACCGAATGGCATTACCCGGTAGCAATACGTCCCCCATGGCATGATGAATACTGTCTTTTCTGCGTCTTCCTCGTCCATCAGGATCTGATGATATCCCGCATAACAATCCACGAAAGACCCGATCTCATGCTTGGCACAATTATCAATCAGAATGTGGATGTTCGGCAATGGAAAGTTATCCTTTGGACTTGCCTTGTTGAGATCACGATAATTAACACACACCCTCGTCTTACCATCCTTCTTTGGTACTGGCACCACATTAGCTAACCAAGTGGGATACTGAGTGACCCGAATGACTTTTGCCTCCAGTTGCTTTGTGATTTCTTCTTTAATCTTCACACTCATGTCAGTCTTGAACTTTCTTAACTTTTGCTTGACAGGAGGGAATGTAGGGTCAGTTGGCAATTTATGAGCTACCAAATCAGTGCTCAAACCCGCCATGTCGTCATATGACCATGCAAAGACATCTTTGTATGCAAACAGTATTTTGATTATTTCTTCCTTGATTTGCGGTTCCAGATGCACACTTATCTTGGTTTCCCTGACATTATTTTGATCTCCTAAAGTGATTGCTTCGGTTTCATTCAAATTAGGCTTGGGTTTTTCTTCGAAGTGTTTTAGTTCTCCACTGTCTTCCTCAAATGCCGCTTCTTCATCATATTCTGTTTCATCATCACCCTCTACTTCTTGGATTGTTATTTCAGAATTAGATTGGCTTCTAAGATTTGGCTGAAAATTCCTGATGCATGTCATGTCCTTGAAACCAGCGTAAAAAGAACTGTACAGAGAGAAAAAGCAAAAGAAACAAAAATGAAACGCTATCAGGACTAATGGAAAATAGGAAATTGTATTTCATTGAAGATAAGAGGATATAAGGGTTTGTACATTGAAACAAGCAAAAACTAAGAAAAATCTGGATTACAACCCTGGAATAGCCCAGATAACAGAAAGGAAAACAAAGCAAACTACCAAAACTCCTTCCGGATGGGGAGAGGAGTAGCTTTCCAATTGCTAAGCTTCACATTTGGCCCAACAAGCTGCACATCGGCATTACTGGAACCTTCCCCGATTTCGACCATATTAACCTCATCAAACAGACTCTGGAACCTCTTGATCAGCTCTTCATCAAAGTCGACCACAGGTTTTGAGACCGCTGATATTGGGCGTTTGGCGACCCCTGACTTGATGAACGACTTAGAGATATGTGGAACAGGTTTAGGGAATGACCATGCATTTCCTTTCAAACTTTTATCCTTTTTCACGTCTTTCCCTGTGAGTGTGAATCCCAAACCAAATGTACCGAAACTTTCACATGGATACACCGGATGTGCAGTACCCTGCAGAGATGAACCCAGACCTTTGCCCGGCAGAAAACCATTATTCAACATTTCATTTGCTACCATGACGGACGCGGATGGTATCTTCGGACCTGGAATGCATTCTCCTTCAGGAATTTTCTCGATAGACACTGTTTCGAACATTTGGTAAACCTAAGGCCCTTTATCATCTTCAACTTCAATAAATGGAATGATTGTGTCATTGTAAGCAGATAAGCTCTCATCACCATGCACAACTATTTCCTGCCTGTCCCATTCGAACATTACCATTTGATGCAGAGAAGACGGGATTGCCTTGGCAGGATGTATCCAGGGCTTGCTCAACAACAAGTTATAGGAGACAGCTACATCTAGCACTTGGAACTCCATAGTGAACTCAACTGGCCCTATTGACAATTTGAGCATTATATCACCGACAGAATCTTTCCCTCCTCCATCGAAGCCTCTAACGCATACATTATTAATGTGGATCCTTTCAGTGCCAATCTTCAACTTTTGCAAAGTGGACAGAGGGAAAATATTTGCACTAGAACCGTTATCCACCAGTACCCTTGAGACAGCAGAATCCTCGCACTTCACTGTGAGATAAAGAGCTCGATTGTGTTCTGTACCCTTTATAGGGAGTTCATCATCTGAGAAAGTGATCATGTTTGCTTTGAAAATCTTGTTAGCAATATTTTCCAAGTGGTTCACCGTGATCTTATCAGGAACATGAGCCTCGTTCAAAATCTTCATCAGGGCTTTGCAGTGTTCATCTGAATGTATCAGCAAAGACAAAAGAGAGATCTGAGCTGGTGTTTTCCTCAATTGTTTTACAATGGAATAGTCTTGCATTTTCATCTTTTTCAGGAATTCTTCAGCCTCTTCTTCGGTGACCGGCTTTTTTACTGGGATGTGGCCGTCCTTAAATGGCTTGGCTTTCCTCAGTTCTTCTGGGGTAAAACATCTCCCAGAACGAGTCAGCCCTCCGGTTTCATTGACTTCTTCCTCTACTTCTTTCCCTTTGTATGTTACTATCACCTGTTTGTAACTCCATGGGACGGCCTTTGTGTCAACCATTGGTAACTGGGTCACTGGTTTAATAATAACAGGGGTAACACGAGCCCCTTCCACGATTATGACAGGCTTGCCCAGGACCCCTGTCACGACCACTTTTTGCTTTTCCTGGTTCGCTTCAACATCAATCGGAGGCCCTTTCACAACCAATACAGATGGCTTCACGCTGAGCGCGCTGGGCTTCTCCGACACCCCTTTAACTGTCAAGGGCATTGCTTTTGCAGAATCTAGAGCTTTGATTGGATTACTTTTGCTAGCCTGGATCATCATGACAGACTTGGAAGAGTTTTTGGGCTCCCCATCCTTATGAACTATCTCGATCATATGTGTCTCTGCATGGGCCGGCAAAGGATTTTGGTTGATATTTGGCGCCTCCGGGCTCTGGACCACAATTTGATTTGTATCAATAATCTCTTGAATCGCCCTCTTCAAATGCCAGCACTTCTCTGTGTCGTGCCCCGGGGCATCAGAACAATATGCGCATTTAAGGGAATAATTGAGGTTCCTTGGAGGAAGGTTTGGTACCTTTGGCTTAATCGGCCTCAAAACGTCCAACTGCCTCAACCTCTGAAACAAACTAGTGTAGGACTCTCCGAGAGGGGTGAAGGTTTCTTTCCGCTGCTGCCTCTCTTTTCTATAATTTGGCCTTGGTCGAAAACTTAGACCAGTAGGGTTTTGGTATGGTTGTAGGGGTGTATAAGGATTTTGTGGAGTTGGAGCACGCCATTGCGGGTAAGGAGGGGGTTGAGCATATGACTGTGCGTGGTGAACATGGTATTGGGATAGCCCGACAGAATATTAAGGGTCTTGTGGTGGGAGATAATGCTGAGATGTATTATATGGAGCTTGGGTGTAGGCTTGGGGTTGGGGTCGAGTTTGGGTGTACTGGTGAGGTGGACCCCTTGGGCCACGCCACGATCCAGAGACAAACATAGCGACATCTTTTTTTTTTTTGCCTAACAGGCTTTCAGTGCCATTTTGAATTGCTTGTGTGGTTGCTTTTATGGCAGAGTAGCTCATGATCTTGCTTGACTTGAGTCCCTCTTCCACCATTCCTCCCATTTTTACCACATCATTGAAGGACTTACCTATGGTTGAGATCAAATGGCCAAAGTAAGTGGGCTCTAGGTCTTGAAGTAAGTACTCGACCATCTCATCTTCCTCCATTGGAGGGTAGACTCGTGCAACTTGTTCTCTCCATCTGAAACCATATTCCCTAAAGCTTTCATTGGGCCTCTTCTCTACCTTGGTCAAAGATAGGCGATCTGGGACAATGTCTATATTGTACTGAAAGTGCCGAGCAAAGGCCTGAGCCAAGTCATCCCATGTGTACCGCCTGCTAGCGTCTTGGCGGGTGTACCATTCTAAAGCCGCCCCACTCAGACTCTGACTGAAATACGCCATTAATAATTCATCTTTCCCACCGGCGCCTCTCATATTGCTGCAAAAGCCTCTCAAATGGGCCACGGGATCTCCATGTCCATCGTACGGGTCAAACTTGGGCATCTTGAACCCAGCGGGAAGTTGGACATCCGGAAATAAGCATAAATCCTTGTAAGCCACACTTACTTGGCTTCCTATCCCTTGCATGTTCTTCAAAGATTGCTCTAGACTCTTCACTTTCCTGAATATCTCATCCTGCTCCACGTTCCGAGATGGTTTCTCAGTTTCGACGGGAGGTTCAAAGTGAGGGGCGTGGGAATGAGGATCTGCAACTTTGAAAGTTGGTTTCGGAACATAATATTGGGTATCTGGAGCTTGGAACGCGGGTTCACTAGAAGATCTGTGAAGGGTAGCTCGTGGAGGGGCTACGAAAACATGGGCGGATGTCAGAGCAGGGTATGCGGTTGTTTTGGCTGGTGGAGCATGAAAAGTTTGGGACGAGGTGCCAGGGTAGTGGTGATAGGGGGTAAAGCCTGGTGCGTGCTGAGGGGACAGATCAATGGTAGTGGGATCCTGGGCTTGTGACAGTGGTGGGATGAAAGCGGGATTTTCTGTGTAGTTAGCGGGGAATGAAGGTGGAGGATGCCCCCTGATCCAGGCCTGATACATTTCTGCCATTTGATGCTTCAACCTGTAGACCTCCTCTTTCTATTCAGACTCCGATTCTACGATCTCCCTTGGCGGGTCGACAACACCCGTATCCGATTCTTTGCTAGTCATGACTGCCTTGCACTTTGATCTGGTGTTATAGGGGTGACTTGCTAGGATGCCAACAAACTAACCACCTAAAATAGAACCTGTCTTTATGCACACACAATAACTTGGTCAGTTTTAAAGCAATTCAACAGATAGGGAATCGCATATTGGGGATGTAATGCACCTGAGCAGTTAAACGTTTCTAAATTCTTTGCGACGACTCATGTGTTTCATCCCGATTTTTCCAAATTCTCAAATCCTGACTTTTCCTTTTGCTGTGTTTCGCTCTTTTAATTCTTATTCTTTCCTCCTTTAGTTTGGCCCCTTTTTTCTTTCTTTCCTCATTTTCTCTCTTTTTTCTGTTTTCTTTTAAGATTATGATAGAATCCTATGGGGATTGTCTACGTATCATGACGCCACATGAATCAGATCATTATGTAGTTCAGAGAAATAGATACGAAATAATTTATTTCATTAATAAAAGACATCTTTTTGGATTTTCTATTACAAGGACTAAAAGTAGCGATGACTACAAAAGGAAAAATCTACAGACTCGAAATAAAGTAATAGACAATCTTGACAAAGACGAACAAGACTCGGAGAAAATAAAATACAGACTACTAAAGGAAATCAAAAATACATAAGAGCCTCCACTGGTACTCCGGAGGCTTGCGGGACATCAGCCGGTCTCCGCACGGGCCTGCGGGCAATATCTTCTTGAAGGCGGTCTAGGTCAACCATCACCTGTCGGACGAATGTCATTACAGAAGCAAAAAATATAGACTTGGTCATGTCTTCATAGTCATGGCATTTCATTACAACATAATCAACTATCTCTTTAATCCTCATTCTGATGACACCCTTTTCTTGAAGCAAACGTCCAATCTGCTGGGCCCGAGCCTCTAACACTTGTGTATCTATGTTGTTTTGGTCTTGTAACTGCTTCAGGCTTTCTTGTAATTGGTAAATCAGTGCATAGCAATGCTCTCTTTCTGTCTTGAAATCCTTTATTTTTCTTGACCATTTCATTTTCCAGGGCAACCGGCTTTTTCTGTAAAATTACTACTTCTTTGTCATATTTCTGCTTCAACTGGTGGGCTAATCTAGCGTGTTCTTCCGCACCTTTGGCCAGCTTTGCTTGAGCATTGAACGAGACCCTTTCGACCTTTGTCAAGTCAAAACCGTAATCATGCACTTTCCGCCTCAGGTTGGTTATAATTTTCTCATCTCTCTCACTTCTTACTGGTGTCTCGGCGGCTATTTTCATTCTCTGGATTTGGGCTAGAAGGGCTTCATTTTCCTTGGCCAACCTGTTCTTTTCCCCTTCATCTTCATCTGCCTGCAAACTACTATTAAATTTGATTTTTTGAATTTGTTTTTCTAGCTTGTTTATAGTAGTTCGGTATTCCTTTTCTTTAGCCAACCAAACCCATTGCTCTCATGCTCCATCGGTGAATTATTGGACATGGGGCCTTTTGGCGGGCTGTTCTAGCTCTTGACCGATCCAACTTCTTTTCCTGTACCACGTGGCGTAGTTGGATCCTACTTTACCTATGGACAAATCTTGTACTTGAGTTTGTGGTTCCAGGAACCTGCATTGGTGCCAAATCTGGCGAACCCTTTCTTCTGGAAACGTGACTTTCGGGCATATTTCAATAACCTGTGGACTCAAATCTTCGTCATAGGGGATTGTTTGGTATCTGCCCAACTGGTGTAGGACCCGATGTGGGGCATATGGCTGAATACTCCGAAGACCCATTAATAAAAGAAAGCACACTCCGGCGGACATGTAGATAACTTCGTCGACCGGGAGCCAACCGAAAGTCCACTCAATTCGATTTGCGTTTAAAGAACCCAAATACGTGAACCATGCCTCAGTACCTTCTGGCAACTCATGCCTCAGTCCGGTCAGTCTGTAGTTCATGTAACCTGGGCGATGACGAAGATGTTCTACCAACCACATTTGTAAAAGCAAGTTGCAACCCTCGAAAAACTTTGTCCCGGCTCGACAAGAGGTTAAAGCTCGGTAAATTTCTGCTAGAATCATTGGTATGATAGTGCCATTGGCCTTTTTGACCATAAAGTCAGCCAATCCTGTGATCCCCAATTCTATATGTCCGTCACTTCTTGGGCATATCAGAGTACCTAAAAATGCCACCACAAAGGCCAGACCCCTACGTGCTTCCCATTTGTCTTTATTCCCCTGATGATTCAAATCAGTGTCCGGAGCCTCAAATCCGTGGGGGTCTCCATACCGGCTGTATAAGAAACGAAATGTGCAGAATCCTCCGGCTAAATTTTTATCTTTAACCTGCCGGCTGATACTGAGGAGGTCCAAAAACTTATGAGGGGTTACAGTTCTTGGTGCTACTGGATATTGATGCCTTAACTTCCCTTCGAAACCAACATAACCTGCTACCTCCTCTAGTGTAGGGGTCAACTCGAAATCAGAGAAGTGGAAAACATTGTGTGTCGGGTCCCAAAACGGTATCAAAGCTTCGATTATATCAACCCTTGGTTTTAATTTCCAGAAGACCAGTGAGCCCACCTAAAGCCTTTGTCACAGAACGCTTGCAGACCTCCTCCAGGTCGTTCCACCACATATGGAGTCCTAGCGGAATCTCGTCTACGACTCGAAAAGGTATATTTTCAACAGTGCTCATCCTGCACATTTTAAAGGCGGCTGGTGAAAAACAAATGACTTTTTATATATGTTTTTATTTTATTTTTGACCCCAACAGAAAGATTCTTTTTTTGCAAAAGATAAAATTCAAACAACTCAAAGCCACCTTTGCAAACATGACCCTTCAACCCTTCAACCCTTCAAAAAGAATAATAAAAAAATAAAATAAAAAATTAAAAGCTGTGCTTGCTATGTGGCCAGAATTAAGGAAAGAGCCATAGGTGGCCATTTTTGGTTATTTTTGCAAAAACGGGGCCGGACCCGATGAGGGTTGCCTACGTATCTCACATCCGGTGAGAATCAAACCCGCATAGTTCGGTCAATTTTGATGCATAGAAAGATATGATTTGTTTTGAAAAGATTTTCCCCTTTTTTTGTGTTTGTTTTTTTTGAAACTTTTGCAGAATAACGGGATTTTTTTTTAATATCAGGATTATCGAAACCGGGCATTTTCTATTCTACCTCACTCTTTGGTTTTTCTCTTCCATTGTGTTTTTTTTTATTTTTTTTTTAATTCAAGAAGCCGGTCAACATACAAGCCAAGCAAATTAATGCACAAGTAGCACGTAAAGAATGCATCAGAATGGTCTTTTAATTTTTGGGTGCCCCTATCCTAGACGGACCCAACCCCTGTGTTGAGTCCCCAAAGTCGAATGCACATAATGCAAGCAAACGTACCTACTAGGGATCCGGCATGAGGCTGTGTTATTCTAAGTTTAAATCCTCGGTGTATTGTTCTAGACCTGGCTTACCCGAGCGGACAACTCGAGCCGAGGGTGGGCAGCGTACTGGGAATACAGAAGCTTCACCGGCTTTGTAACTTGTCCGAACCTCATTCTAAAATTAGGATATGACTCTAACAAAAAAGAAGCCACGCGAAGCGCACGCTCCCCAGAAGATTTAGAAGACTCAGAGAGAAGAAGGGTTTCGTAGCAGTTTATATACAGTTCACATAATATCAAACCGGTAAAAATCAGCATTTAGCATATTAGGCTCAAACACATAAAAATCAGATAATAAACAAAACCAAGTACCACAATTATTCTAAGCTCGAATTCTGAACCCTGAACTAGAGATTCTGGGTTCGTTCCCCAGCAGAGTCGCCAGAGCTGTCACACCTCCTTTTTCCCGCAGGGGGGAGGGGGGGATAGGGGAGTTTTTCCAATTAAAGTGACATTAATCGAAACGGGATTATTATTTATTTCAGAGTTGCCACTTGGAATAATTTATGGTGTCCCAAGTCACCGATGTATTTTAAATCCCAAATTGAGGAAATTAACTCTATTTTTATGGTCCGCGAACACAGAAGACCGGGTAAGGAATTCTGTTAACACGTGAGAAGGTGTGAGGCACTCCCAAGTTCCGTAGTTTTAGCACGGTCGCTTAACAATTAATACTTGGCCTAATTATCTGATTTATTATATATTTAAAGCCTATTGTGCATTTTTACTTTTTAACCGCTTTTAATTATTTATGAAATTATTTCTGGAACAAGTCACGATGTCGTGCACTTGTCATTTTGGCACATATCACAAACCGCGCCACATGAAATGCACCCGCGATTTACGACATGCTTATTTTTATTATTGTTTGAAGTTGTAGTCGAGTCACGCGAAACGCACACTCGAATTGGGGTTACGTATCATAACTATGCCACGGGAACCGTACCCATAGTCACGATAATTTTATTGCTCAATGCCTAAGGTAAGCTATAGGGTTTGAGTTAATTAAGTCTTGCTAAATTGGGGATCATTGGTAAGGTCCAGAGGTATGGAGCTTTGTGTTGCCCACTTCAAGATTCCACCTTATACTAAGCAAAATACCAAAATCTATACACCCGTAACCCAACCAAACATTAAGACTTTAATCACGTTCACAAAGATATGAATCAAAATAGGACAGGCTGCCAGATTGAATGCATAAAATCATGTTGTTTTTACTGTTACTTGTTACAAAATGATCACAAGAGGGTATTTTGAATTTTGAACCCCAAATCAACAATGACATAATTCCCAGCCTAAACATAGCAGAATAACACTAATGCAGGTCGGGGCACTACCAAATCCAATACATGTAAGATGACGGTTTTAATAGGCTTCTGCAAAGTCTAATTTTTAGAGAGTCAGCATTAGTGACATTATAATTCAGTTTTGGTTTGTAATTAATTACAACAAACTGAAATGCTAAAAGAAATTTCTCATCAACTACAAACAAATGCAACAATTAAACTTTCCTAGATTTGAAGTATAGAAATCGATATTTCTTAACTGCATTGCTTCATTTGCCAAATTAGTTTGCTGTTCAAGGTGTTAGAATCGCAGTTTTCTCACTACTTGGAACCAACTTCACATTAAAGCATGTTCAAGGAAAGACGACAGAATCATAAACTGAATTCAATATAAACTCATGTAATACTAACAAACAAGTCAAGTGAACTCAGAAATCAATAAACCAAATGATATATTCAGGACCCAAATCAGAAAATCTGAGTATATGAAATGGGGGGGGGGGGGTCTGTTCTCTATGGAGAAATTAGCCACTTAAGAGAGATAATCATACGACTCACCATACGATAGCTGATAACAATGAGCTAAACATGAAACATATTCAACGTGGTATTGAACAAGATCTGAGGTAACTCAGAAACTGAACTCAGTCGTATCCAAGCAAGTAGAATCAAAACAAAAATACAGCAAACTTTGGTGAGGAAACATAACAGGAAGAGGGATGAACCTTCATATAAAGAATAAAGTCATTTCTGGACATTAATGATGGCCATTTTACAGTAATAACCCATTCTAACTTGGTCGTTCTTCCCATTCCATTTCTGCCAGTGCTGTGGGTATTAATCCTTTACTATAGCCCATTAACCACTCTCACTATCCCAATATATCAAGCTGATAACGAAAAATCAGAGATCAAATACATTCATCCAAATTATGGACTAACATCTCACAGTAAATCATGGAGGCGGAGGAGATAAACAAGCATATAACTTAAATTACCCATTATGATATGCTAGTTCAGAAATAAACAACATAAACATGTCGATAAAAGAAATCAAAATCTACGGCATGACTGTTGAAAATAAACTCATCCATTCAAAGTTCAAAAATATTTAAGACACCATCATATACGCCAAGATATAGAAATAAGAGAAATTAAGTGAGTAATGCCAACATTCATGACACATAATTTGCAGAGCGGAAGAAGAACAGAGTTTAAAATGTGACCTCTTAAATGATAAGACGAATTACAATGAAGAAAATGAGGTCCAAACAAGGATTTCAGCAAAAAACCTCCTCGAGCAGCGGCGAACTCAACAACTTCTCAATCAAACTCCAGTTTTCAACCCAAAATCCAGATTGAAAAGAAGAGACGGAATATATATATATATATATATATATTCGAATTTTTAGACAGTAATTGAAATAAAATGGAACAAAAGAAAACTGAACATGTTTTTCTCTTTTTTTTTTGTTTTTTCTTGTTCTGAAACTAAACCATAAAATCAAAGTGAATATCAACCATCGAGAAGAAAAAGAACGCATTTTAGAACCCTAGCCTTCCTTTCCGATTTGTTTTCTCTGAAATTTTCGTTCCCAAAAAAAAAAATCTCTCCCTTTCAAGAAGTCACCTCCCTTTTTATACCCAAAACCGAAATTTTCATACCTTTTCTCCAAGTCATGCCCCAAAATTCCTTTTTTCCATCCGAAAAATCCGCAAAAATTCGATTTCCTTTCTTTGTGAACCAAATCGGACAAATGGAGGTCTAGGATCTTGAATCCCTCAGATCCTACGACCACCATTCATCCGAAATCGTTCTCAATACTAAGAGCGCGTGAAGCCTAAGGGAGAAAGGAATCTTTTCTGTCAGAGGTCGTTACAGGACGGGTGACGTGGAGGAGGGAGGGTGAAGGAATCACGTGCATGAGTTGGAGGGGAGTGAACTCGCTTGAGTTCAAGTGAGTTCGGCGGAGGAAGAGAAGGGGGGGGGGGAGGGGGGCCGCTTGTTGCTCTGGAATTAGGTTTAGGGTTCTGGGGGAGGGAACGTATAATGGGCCTTTTATATGGGGCGTGAGAGTGGACTGCGTCCGTTGGATGGGGATGGATTGAAGGGTCGAGATCAATTCAGCCAAAACGACGTCATTCACATTAGTCGCGAGACTGGACCGGGTGAGGGGGTTGGGCTTGGCGGATTTGGGGTGATTGTTTGGGCCAGAAATTGTTTTGGCCCAAATTCGAGACCAAAACAGAATTTTCTTTCTTTTCTTTTCTTTTTCTTGATTTTAAATCCTAATAAAATTAATTAAAACCTAACTTAAGTCCTAAATCAATCTAATTTGTAGAAATAAACCTAGTTATCTATTTTACCACAATTAATTAATTTAGACTAATGAAGGAAGAATTACTAATTTGCAATTTAAAGCTAAAATATAAAAATGACTCATATATATATTTTTTTGATTTTCGTTTAATAATGCAATTAACTCATGCAATTAAATCCTAAATGCAACTAGATCTAAAATGTTATGCACAAAATACTTTAGACATTTTGGGATTTTTCTTATGATTTTAGAATGTTAAATATGCAACTAAATGCAAGCCACTTTTAACCAAAATTCCTACAAATTCTATAAAAACTAAAAACTATTAAGAAAAAATCTATTTGTGAATTTCTATAAGAATATTTTAGTCGGGCAAAAATCACGTGCTCACAGGTAGCCCTTAGGCTTTGTAGTCGAGTGAGAATGATTTCTCGAACTCGAATTAAAGTAGCCATTGGTCTTTGTAGTCGACTGAGAATGATTTTTCGAACTTGAGTTAAGGTAGCCCTTAAGTTATGTATAATTCGTTCTCGTTGATTTTTTGGATGGCAGTCCCCGATTTATGGGGTAATTATTCGAGCTCCAGCCATGGTCGACCCTTAAGACTGTTTGCATAATAGATCGAGAATATGAAGTAGAAGAACCTTTCTGAGGTATGAGATATCGGTAAAGAAGAAATTTCTCTTTTATAAGTCATGCGTACATGTTTTGAGCCAGGGCTCGAGCAAATTATGTGAGCATGGTTCGTTTGACCATTTGGCCCTTACAAATTTTTCCTATCGAGACCCTGTTTCCATGAAGTAACGATCTTGCCCGAACTTGATATTCGGGGGCAATGCCCCCCCCAGTATTCGAGGTTGATTGTAAAGAGGCTTTAGATACTGTTGAATTGTTCTACGTTAGTACGATCAATGGTTGTCTCATTAAAAACTTCGCCTGAAAATCCATTTGGGAAAAAAACCGGTCTAAGGGAAAAAGAGTGCAACGCTCACTTTCAGACCTAAATGTTTCACGTTGAAGAATCCATCCTTGCTTCTGCTGTAACACCTGCAAGGGTTAGTTTCTAAATACATATGAACATGGGAGGGTCGTACCTTAGCAGTAGTATCGTTTTAAGTGCGATACGTTCAAATTTCTCTGTAGTTCTTTGCCGTTTATCATACCGAGCTTGTAGAATCCTTTTCTGACGATTTTGTGAACCTGATACGGTCCTTCCCTGTTTGCACCCAGTTTCCCTTCATTTGGATTTCGGGTATTGAGTGTGAGTTTTCTTAGCTCCAAGTCCCCGATGTTAAAACATCGAAGATTGGTTCTTCGATTGTAGTACCTTTCAATTCGCTATTTTTGGGCGGCCAATCGAACGAGAGCGGCTTCTCGTCTTTCGTCTAACAATTCTAGGCTCGTATTCACGGTCTCTTTATTTGACTCCGCTGTTGCATATCGAAACCTGATGCTACGCTCTCCGACCTCGACCGGGATAAGAGCTTCGGCGCCATAAACCAATGAGAATGGTGTTGCTCCGGTACTGGATTTCGATGTTGTGCGGTATGCCCATAGGACTTCGGGTAATATTTCTCTCCATTTTACTTTGGTTTCGGTCAATCTCTTCTTAAGATTTTGGATGATGGTTTTGTTGGTTGATTCGGCTTGTCCGTTCCCGCTGGGATGATAAGGTGTTGACAGGATCCTTTTGATCTTGTGGTCCTCGAGAAATTTAGTTACTTTGCTGCCGATGAATTGTTTTCAATTATCACATACAATCTCAGATGGCATCCCGAATCGACATATGATGTGGTCCCAAATGAAGTCTATTACTTCCTTTTCCCTGACTTTCTCGAAAGCATGTGCTTCAACCCATTTAGAGAAATAATCAGTCATAAACAAAATAAACTGAGCTTTACCTGGGGCCGATGGGAGGGGGCCAATGATGTCCATTCCCCATTTCATAAAAGGCTATGTAGATTGGACCGAGTAGAGTAGTTCCCCGGGTTTATAAATCATGGGTGCATGCCTTTGGCATTTGTCGCATTTTCAAACGAACTCCCTTGCATCCTTGTCCATATAGGTTAAATAATATCATGCTCTGATTAATTTGTGGAACAGCGAATCGGCACCAGAATGATTTCCACAAGTGTCCTCGTCAATTTCACGTAGGATGTAATCGGTATCTCCCAGTCCCAAACATATTGCCAATGGTCCATCGAATGTCCTCCTAAATAGAGTTCCATCTTCGGACAAGGTGAACCGTGATGCCTTTGTGCGCAGAGCTCTCGATTCCTTTGGGTCTGATGGAAGCATCCCGTTCTTGAAGTACTCTATGTATTTGTTTCTCTAATCCCAGGTTAAACTTGTGGAGTTTATCTCGGCATGACCTTCTTCGATTACCGATCTCATGAGGTGTACGACAGTTCCCGAGTTGAGTTCGTCATCTTCGACCGATGAACCTAAGTTTGCAAGGGCGTCGGCCTCGCTGTTTTGTTCTCGGGATACATGTTGCAAGGTCCATTCCATAAATCAATGTAGAGTCACTAGTAGTTTATCCAAGTACCTTTCCATTCAATCTTCTCGGACTTCAAAAGTCCCATTGACTTGGTTAACCACGAATAGGGAATCACACTTAGCCTCTACGACTTCTGCTCCCAAGCTTCTAGCTAGTTCGAGACCTACAATCATGGCTTCATACTCGGCCTCATTGTTGGTTAATTTTGTAGTTCTAATAGATTGTCTAACTACATTACCTGTTGGTGATTTTATATGATGCCTAGTCCGGACCCCTTCGCGTTCGAGGCACCGTCCGTAAAGAGGGTCCAGACTCCCGAAGAGGTACCCGTATTTATTAGTAGTTCTTTTTCGATGTCGAGTATGAAGGTCGGTGTAAAGTCAACTACGGAGTCTGCCAAGATTTGAGATTTGATGGCGGTATAGGGTCGATACTCAATATCGTACCCACTGATTTCTATTGCCCATTTGGCCAATCGACCCGAAAGCTCGGGTTTGTGAAAAATATTTCGAAGAGGATAAGTTGTTACAACACATATCAGATGACACTGGAAGTATGATTTTAGTTTCCTAGAGGCGCTTATTAAAGAAAGCGCTAATTTTTCTAAGTGTGGATATCTAGGTTCTGCCTCGCCTAAGGTCCGACTGATATAAAAAATAGGGAATTGCATACCTCGTTATTCTCGAACTAGGAATCCACATACCGCTATCTCCGAGATAGACAAGTACAGGTAAAGCTGTTCATCCATTTTCGGGGTATGAAGCAGCAGCGAGCTTGATAAATACCGCTTTAGTTCCTTCAAATCCTGCTGGCATTCCGGAGTCCATGCAAAGTTGCTCTTCTTCTTAAGTAGTGAGAATAATTGGTGGCTTATATCTGAGGATCTCGAAATGAATCTTTCTAGGGCGGCTATCCGTCCAGTTAGCCTCTGCACGGCCTTCACATTATCCAATATCGTGATATCCCCGATAGCTTTGATTTTATCGGGGTTGATCTCGATTCCCCGATTGGACACCATGACACCAAGAAACTTACCCGAGTCAACTCCGAATGCATATTTTTTGGGGTTGAGCTTCATATTGTACTCCCTCAGTATATCAATAGTTTC
This sequence comes from Nicotiana tomentosiformis, assembly GCF_000390325.3. Classification (NCBI taxonomy): domain Eukaryota; kingdom Viridiplantae; phylum Streptophyta; class Magnoliopsida; order Solanales; family Solanaceae; genus Nicotiana; species Nicotiana tomentosiformis. Next base: position 92,499,346 of record NC_090819.1, on the reverse strand, counting down.
CTGCAAATGCTTTAAATGAACATCTGCTCGCACGGACTTAACTAGCATGTCATAAATATAAACTTTTATTGATTTTCCTATTTGTTTTTCAAGCATTCGGATTACTAGGCATTGATAAGTTGCACCATCATTTTTCAGTCCTAATGGCATTATGTTATAATAGTAGGTACCGTACTTATTGATAAACAAGGTATTTTCCTGGTCCTCTGGGTTCATTTGTATCTGGTTTTACTCGGAGTAGGCATCGATAAAATTGAGAGTCTCGTGGCCGGCCGTGGCATCGATCATACGATCAATATTAGGGAATGGGAAAGAATCCTGAGGACATGCTTTGTTTAGGTCTTTATAATTTATACACATTCTAAATTTACTTCCTTTCTTAGGGATTACCACCACGTTTGCTAGCCATTCGGGGTATTTTACTTCTCGAATTAATCCTATTTTAAGAAGTTTGGTTACCTCGTCCATGATGAAGGCATGTTTGACCTCGGATTTGGGCCTTCTTTTTTACTTCACCGGATGGAATTTCGGATCCAAGCTTAGTCTATGAGTGGTTATTTCAGGTAGGATCCCTGTCATGTCAAGATGGGACTAAGAGAAAAAGTTCATGTTAGCTATAAGAAATTGAATAAGCTTTTTCCTAAGCTTGGGATTTAACCCCGTACCGAGCTATACCTTTCGTTCGGGCAGATTTTCGATTAGCGTGATTTGCTCCAGTTCTTCGAACGTTGATTTAGTAGCATCGGAATCATCGGGGACCATAAAGGATCGAGGGATCCCATAATCATCATCTACGTCAGTCCTTTGATTCTTTTATTGGGTGGAGGCTGAGGTTTGTGATTGCTATTTGGTGTCCCGTTTCTCCTTCGAACTTGATCCATATGTCGATGATAGTGATGATATATGAATCACTTCATCGACGGCAAATATTTCCTTTTCAGCCGGTTTCTCCCCGTAGACCGTTTTGATTCCCTCTAGTGTTGGGAATTTTAGAACTCGGTGAAGGGTCGAGGGTACAGCTCTCATGTTGTGGATTCCCGACCTCCCAAACAGGGCGTTATATCTCATGTCGCTATCGATCACGTGGAAATTCATTTCCTGGATGGCCCCGACTACAATTACTGGCAAACGTATTTCGCCATTAGTAGTTTCACACGCCATATTGAATCCGTTTAGTACTAGGGTTGTGGGTACCACCTGGTCCCATAGACCGAACTACCTGGATCAATTAACATACGTTTAACTTGAATTTTATTCATAAGTACATATATTACTAGTGCTTCGTTATGGGACTGCATGATTTCTTCCATGTCTTCGTCACTAAAGGACAAGGTTTCTTTAGGTATGTAATCCTAAGTTCGAGATCGCTTCTCTCTTATAATCGACATCTTAGTGCATTTAAGCACCGGCCCCCGAGGAACATCGATCCCTACGATGATCATGTGGATGATGTGTTGTGGCTCTTCTTATTCGTTTTATCTGTTGAACACTTTGTTTTTGAAATGGTTCTTGGCCCGGTCGCTTAAAAACTCTCGAAGGTGCCCTTCATTGAATAACCGGGCTACCTCCTCTCTCAACTGCCTGCAATCTTTTGTTCTGTGGCCATTGGTGCCATGATACTTTCACATTTTATTGGGATTTCTCTGGGCTGGATCGGACTGCAGAGGTCGAGGCCATTTAGTATCTTTGATGCGTCCGATAGCCGATACGATGGCTGATGCATCAATGTTGAAGTTATATTCGGATAACCGTGGTGCTTCCTTAGGTCCGGTATGCCTATCGAACCCACTCTTGTTCATCAGTCCTCGAGACCCTTGGCCTTGATCACTTCTCCTTTCACCTCGTACGGGGTTACGTTCCAGTTCGCTACCCCTACGATCTTCATTATACGGCCGGTATCGATCCCTATTCAACCTTGGTTCGCAGTCGGTGTCCCTTTTAATAACGAACCCAGAACCCAACTGCTTGTCTTCGATACTAATCTTTGATTGATATCGATTGTGTACGTTGGCCCAGGTAATAGTCGGGTACTCGATCAAGTTCTACTTCAACCGTCTTGAAGCCATCGATCTTCGTTCGTTTTGTCCTTGGGTGAAATCTTGAATGACACAATCGTTTGTGACCCGTGGTAGATCCATTCGTTCTATTTGAAAATGAGATACGAACTCTCTTAGAATCTCTTTATCTTTTTGCCTTACCTTGAAAAGGTCCGACTTCCTGGTTTCGACCTTTATGGCTCTGGCATGTGCTTTTACGAAAGAATCTACAGGCATAGCAAACAAATCGATAGAGTTAAGCGGTAAATTATGATACCATGTCATCGCTCCTTTTGACAGGGTTTCACCAAACTTCTTTAATAATACGGATTCGATCTCGTCATCTTCTAGATCGTTCCCTTCGATGGCACATGTGTAAGAGGTGACATATTCGTTGGGGTCGGTCATTCCATTATATTTAGGAATTTCGGGCATGCGGAACTTCTTGGCAATCTGTTTTGGAGCCGCACTTAGGGGTAAAGGCTTTTGTACGAATTGTTTGGAATCCAAGCCCTTTAATATTAGTGGTGGTGCCTCCGCGATCTGATCAACCCTGGATTTATAAGTTTTCACCATTTTGTCGTTTGCTTCAATCCTCCTTTCTCCTGACTCTATTCGTTTTGTCACTTCCTCGAGCATTTTTATAATTTTGGGATTAGTCCCTGATTCTTGTTCATTTGTCCTTACTATAGTTGGCCCCGTTTTGTGGGTGACTTCTTGGGGTGGACCGGGCTCGAGCCTATACGTTGTCTGGGTTTGGCTCTGCAACTGAGCTATCGCTACCTGTTGAGCTTGCATCATTTCAAAAATCATACGCAGGCTGATCCTGTCTTCTCCAGCATTTTGGGCATTTCGAACTGCAGATTGAGCTCTACCATGAATGTTGTTTTCGGGGTCGGAACGTTGGTTCGCCTCAATGTCCACCTGTGAATTAACGTCAATTGGATCTACGACTCGAGTTCCAACTGGGTCGATGAGGGACCTTTCATCCCCGGGCGTCAATTTGTTGTTCTCCTCTTGAAGTCCAGCTTCGTTATCGATAGGTAGGGCCATTAATTAATAGTTCGTTGTTTTTAACTTGAAATCAAAGACACTTCCAAGAGCAAGTGTAAAATAGTGTGTTTCACAGAGATTCAAACCAAATAACCACTATTATCCTTAGCCCCACGGTGGGCGCCAAACTGTTTACCCGAAACACGGATAGAGTTAAATTTATACATAGTTCTAAGGATACGTGTTATAAATTAGTACAAATCGGGAAAGATACATAAATGTGTATTGAAATTAATTATAAAAGAAATGAATGCAAAACCAAGTTTAATAAATTTTTAAATACAAATATACGACTTAAACTAAAGTATAAGTAACCTTCTTACTCCGTCCTTGATGCTGGTAATTAACTTGATATCATACTATTAATATATGTTCATAGTTTATGATCAAATCTAAAGGGGCAGATTGAGAGTATTTTGAAATCACTGCTGCAAAGAGGTAATTGGTTCAATAGTAGTACGTTGCGCTCAATGACATAAATATCTTGGAGAAAATCTTTAAACTCGTCTTTTTGCCTACCGATAAATCGTCCAATATATAATATTCCACCCCTTTAAAAAAATGACATAATTTTATTATTAGTCCATTCAAGAGAGAGTGATACATTTTTAAGTCTTGAACTTTCTATTTTAATTTACTTTTAATGACAAGTTCTTATAATTATAAAAATGTTATGGCTGATTTAAAATTACAAATTTCAAAAATTTTATATTCATGTAAACGACATAATGTATTTAAGACTATAAGTTTAAAAAAATATATTTATTTTTTAAATTAGTTCAATTAAACTATATCATATAATATTGAATAGGTGAAACTACGTAACTTTGGTGAAAGTGTGACAACAAATATTAATGTTGCATGAATCGTCAAACTAACTGAGACCAAACTTAAGTACTTGTAATTAGGGGTGTACAAACCGAACCGAAAAATCACACCAAACCGAAAAGTCAAACCAAATCGATTAAAAAATCCGACTAGGTTTGGTCTGATTCGGTTTGGTATTGAGTAAAAAAATTTGAACCAAACCGACATATAAATATATAATTTTTGTATATACTTTGAAATCTTCAAGTGAGACCTTCATACCCCCATCATTATCTTCAAATCTTCATCCTCATCTTCAAAACATCATATTTTCTAAAATTCGATGGAAAAAACTTCCAAATCCATGCCTCAACAGACTGTCCCTTCAACTTCCAACCCGGCCACGGATGCCGAGGTGGCCATTCCTGCTAAGTCTCTTTCCCTTTTACAGGTTTGTCCAAGACCACTGAGCTTCGGCAATTGGATGAGGATGAGGCCCCGTCCTCGCTTACTAAACCCTCCGCTTCAGGACAGACAGGAGCTTCTGCACAGGATGAGAAGAATAAGAAAAAGAAAAAATCCTTTGGTTGCCCGGACGCCGAGGTCAAAAATAAACGGGTAACTGTCCGGGTCTGAAAAAGAAATAATAAGAGTACCAAATTCAGGGTGTCGGACCCCGATTCCCTCTTCCGGCTCAGGGATTACCCTGTGGACAACGATCTGGAATTTATTGCTCATAGGTCCACCATTGACAAAGAAGAACAGGCGGCAACCAGAGAAGGTGGCAGAGAGGCCGATCCCCCTCTAGCTCGGGAGACAGAAGGAGAAGGTACTCTTTTATCGCTCGTGGGAACATGTCGATCTGGTCGAGAAGGTAAAGATCTTTGAGGTTAAAAATGAGAGGATACATGTGATGAATAATGACGCAACCTCGCAGGTCCAAGAGAAGATAGACTTGATTGACCAGCTTCGGGCCGAGATGGATGAGGTCAAGACTACAGCAGAGGCACTGAGGGGCAGGATGGTCCTGCTGGCTTCGGAAAAGGTGGCTATAAAAGAGGAGTTAGTATCGGTCAAGGAACAACTTCGTATGGAAAAGGACAAGGCTGACAAGTTGTCTCGGTTAAACGATGAACTTCGGGCACAACTGGGTTCAACCGTCTCTGAACGGGACGACCTCGATTGGGAAAACACTACGCCGAAGTCCAAGTTAGAGGCAACCTCGATTGTTTTCTTCGACGTTGAAGAAATGCTGGCCTAGTATAAAGTCAATGTGGAGATAGTCGAGGCCCGTTTAAGGACAAAGACCGAATATGTAAATCAGTTGTCTCGGAAGGAGACCCTCGAAGAGGTTCATGCCCGGGGATTCTACTTGTCGGCTGAGAGTGAACAAGCCAAGAGGCTTGAGGTTGAGGCAAAAGAACATTATGAGCCTGAATGTCCTAAAAGATCAGAAGGTTTTGAAGGTTCTGGTGCCGAGTCAATCCCCGATAAAGATCAGGCGGAGATGCCTTAGCTCTTTTTTGTTCCCTTTTTGTAAATTTTCTTTCTTGTTTATTTTGAGGGCGTATTATCGTGCCTTTGTAAATATTTTTTGAGATATACACAAAAATTTCCCTTTGGAAACACAGTGTTTTTACTTTCCAGCGTCTAGTTTCAGTTTTTTATTTATGAATCATCCACAATGCCTTAACATATAATCAAACGTAATCTGGAGCATCCATTCTCCGGAAGCCCGAATGGGCCCCAGATTCAATGGTAACTCTAGATTGCTCGCGGCTTCGAACTTTTGTGATGTATTTGAAGGCCTTTAAGACACTTAAGTGTTTCAGTCATATGCAATGATGTTTTACCGAGGGTAACCCTTTAATAAGTTTTAATTATACGTAAGGCCTCACTTTCTAACTACGGACTTCGGAAGTCTCCGAGATGTTTTAGGGCGGCCGTAGCCATTCATGTTCGGGCCCTGCCTAATAGGCTCGGTACCTCCAGGATTTAATATCCCGGGCCATCCGATTTTTTATCGGATGATAGTCTCCGAGTAGGGGCAGCCCATGGGCTTTATGATTTAGGATCCGTTGTGAAACATCAACGAGGTGAAATGCGTTGTAATAAAGTATAAAGAAAGAAAAGATTTATTTCATAGTTTTATATGTATAGTACTGTAACGACCCGACTTGTCGTTTTAAGAATTAACGCCTCGTTCAGCAACTTAAGGTTTCGATCAACTTCGTAATGTGCATAATGACTTGTGTGTATGGTCGAGTTTGGTTTTCGGATGATACATGATTAAATTGAAAGAACAATTCTCATTTTTTTGAAGTTTAAGTGAAAAGAGTTGACCGAAATTTGACTTTTGAGCAAATGACTTTGCAATGTGATTTTGATGATGTCAATGGCTTTGTATAGTAATTTTGGACTTAGGTCGTATGTACAGATTTGGATTTGGAAGTCCGTAGGGCAATTTGACGCATTTTTGCCGAAAGTTGGAAAATGGAAGAATTTTAGAAAGTTTGATCGGGAATTGACATTATTTATATCGGGGTCGAAATTCGATTCCGGAAATTGGAACAGGTCCATTATGTCATTTATGACTTGTGTGCAAAAATTTGAAGTCAATTGGACTTGATTTGATAGGTTTCAGCATCGAATGTAGAAGTTGGAATTCGATAGTTTCATTTAAGCTTGAATTTCGGGTGTGATTCGTATTTTTAGTGTTGTTTGGTGTGATTTGAGGCATATACTAAGTTCGTATGATGTTTTAGGACTTGTTGGTATATTTGGTTGAGCTTCCGAGGGCGTCAGGTGGATTTCGGATGGTTAACGAAATTTAATTTGAATTTTTCTATGATGTTTCGACATATTTCTTCAAGAATAAATGTTATAACATTAATATAATGAGCTCTAAATTCAATTTTTATTGAAGCATTAGATCCATATTGAAATTTCGGAGCCATAGAAAAAACAATCATCAAATTCGGATATCATACGAGAGAGTTATGCCCATTTCCGTATCAGGAAAGATTTTCGGTTGCCGCCAGCCCCCAGGGTAGCTTAGGGCACTAGCTATGGCACTGGGAATTATTGGAGTTCTGGAAACTGTACCACAGGCAGCGCCCCATGCTCCTTGTGTAGCTCGAAACAACTAAGGCTCTATAATCGGTGTTTTTTCCATTTTGGACAAAAATAAGAGTTGGGGAGCTCGGTTTGAAAGTGTTCTTGACTCCCGTGTGATTATATTTCATGAATCTATGGTTATATTCATCGTTTAATTCGAGTTTTGATGGAAGATATTGAAATTTTTGTAAAATCTTTCAAAAACGAAAATTTTAGATTTGGAGGTCGATTCGTTATCGGAAGTTGATAAAATTGGTATGGTTGAACCCGTATTGGAATAGGTCTTCAGATTTCGTGAAAATTCTATAGGGTTCCGAGAGGTGAGCCCCACGTTGACTTTGGTTGACTTTTTAATGTGAAATTTTCAGTCGACGTTTTATTATCCGAAATTATTTTTGATAAATTTTAATGAAGTTATACAATCAATTTGGATAGATTTGAGTTGTCCGGAGGTCAATTCAAGCAAGAAGGCTATTTTGGAATATCGGCCTAACTACAAAAAGGTAAGTATCTTGTCTAACCTTGAGTGGGAAAAATCTCCCTTAGGCATTGAGTCTTATGTGAAAATTGTGTGATTGTAAACCATGTACGTGAGGTGACGAGTACGTACTTGGTTTATATGTGCAAATTATATCGGTTTAAATTCGTAGACACCCTTATGTATTAAATTGGAAAATTACTGGAACATAGTAAATTGTCATGCCTCGTTCCTTGTTTGTCGAGTTTGTATTTTATATGATAATTTGGAGTGATTGCCACTTAGATTTTATGTGAATTTCGTGTATTTGTTGATTCGATATTTCTTGGAATTATTTTCATTATGGATTTTCCATCTACAAATAATTAATTAAATAAGCTTAAAAAGAGGCGTTAATATATTTATCAAAAATTTGGTTTAAAGAAGGTGTTGTCCTATGCTGAGTTACTTTTCTATCTCCGTTGTTGTTTTGAGGTTTTATATACGTTGTGTGGAGCTTGGACTATTTGCTTTGAAATTAATTGATTTTTTGTTTTATCTTTGGAGTTGGTTATGGCCGGTGGGCAAATTGTGATATGAATTGTTGTATTGTGTTGTCTTTTAAATACTTTCCCTTATGTTATTTATGCTTCCTACCTTGCTTGTTAATGATATACATGTGCTTGGTAAGGAAGAGTGTAAAGCACGAAGGGTGATGCCATGGCATTTGAAAGTGTAAAGCACGAAGGGTGATGCCGTGCCATTTGAGAGTGCATTTGAAAGTGTAAAGCACGAAGGGTGACGCCGTGCCATTTGAGAGTGTAAAGCACGAAGGGTGATGTCGTGCCATTTGAGAGTGTAAAGCACGAAGGGTGATGTCGTTCCATTTCAATTATATTAGCATGTTAGGATGTGAATAAAAGCACGAAGGGTGATGCCGTGGTATTATTTTTATATTATCATATGTTCATGGCACGAAGGGTGTTTCCATGCAGGCGAGGATAAGAGACATACATTATATTATGATATCTTTTCGTTATGTATGCATTCATGCCTTTATTGTCACTACCCCGAATTCCCTTCATAGGATGTCGTGATAGCACATAGTCTCTAAGACTAGGTAAGCCTATCAATGAGTAATAACAATAGAAATCTGAAATAAATAAATCTACAAATTTACATAATTACAACTCCCAAAACCCGGTAGAAATAAGTCACAATCTTCTAAGGATTTATCCTTAATATCTCTATATATCAGAGTCTAAAGAAAATAAGGAAGAAACATAATAAGGATAGAAGGAGACTCCGGAGTTTGCGGACGCAGGCAGATATACCTCGAAGTCTACTCGTACGGCTAATTCACAGATGCTTGGTCTGATAACATGTATCTGGATCTGCACAAAACGATGTGCAGAAGCATATTATGAATACACCACAGTGGTACCCAGTAAGTGCCAAGCCTAACCTCGGTAGAGTAGTGACGAGGTCAGGTCAGGCCCTACTGGAATAATACAAGACAAGGAGAAAAGTTTAACAATATAATAACAATAATGACAATGGGGATAAATCAAGTAAGTAGTATGTCACAATTTAACTACACAAAATAAGGGTAATTAATACCTCGCGGAAGGAAAACATATATTTACAACTTTAAGGAAAACACCAAAAATAACCAAAGACAATGCAGCCATAAAGAAAATATCAACAAGGGCACTTCTAAGGTACCGCCTCGTAGTCCCAAATCATAAATAAATTCACAATATCTCATTTCTTTATATCACCACGGGATCCTTCACATTTAATTTTAAAGAAAATATTTTTTCCGAAATAGCATCCCGTGTTTTAGCCACCCTTATCACACTGCATGACTTCTAGTAGTTCCTCTACTAGCCACGCATATCAAGCCAACCTTATCTCACCGTATGCGTTTCAACACCCAGACCTTATGCCACCGCATGCGTATTAATATTACAATATATCACAATTTGCACCTCAAGTGCCCAAATATTTCAACTTGCCAAAATAAATCAACAACAATATTTTCCACAAGAAAGAGCTCACGGCTCATGCCAAAATAAATCAACAACAATATTTTCCGTAATAAAGAGCTCACGGCTCCATCACAATGAGTACGGAAATCTCACAAATTATTCAACAAAATAATATTTTACAAATTTAACACCTTGTCTAAATATCAAATTTTTAAATGTAAAATACTTTATTTTTTTATAATATTTAAATTAAGAAATCCATCCTTCAAGTAATGCACAGAACAAAAGAAACAGAGTTTCAACTAAACAGGTAAAACACTTAGCAGGAACAGCTCCGGCAAATTTAAAATACGAAAATATATTAATGATAATGAATATAACAGAATAAATTAATTTAATTAATATGCAACATTGCTCTACACAATTTAAATACATAATCTTCTATATTTAGCCTGTGTACATACTCATCACCTCGTGTACACGACTTTCAACACATCAACATTTTCATATAAATACCAATCCTAAGGGGAATTTCCACCACACAAGGTTAGACAAGTCACTTACCTCAAACCATGCTCAATCAGTCAAGTAGTATGCCTTTTCCTTAATTTTTAGACTTTGATCAGTTCGAATCTAGTCATAATTAATTTGATTCAATCAATACAAATTATCGGAATGAATTCCATATAAAAATACAAATTTTCTAACAAAATCCGAAATAAAACCCAAAAATTGCATGTGGGGCCCACCTCTAGGAATTCGGTGAAACTTACAAAATCCAAAAACCCATTTAATTACGAGTCCAACCATAGTAGTTTCACTCAAATCCGACTCCGAATCGACACCGAAATCGCAAAAACTCATTTTATGAGATTGCTAAAAGTTTCCCCAAATTTCCACTCAAAACATTAATTAAATGATGAAAATAATGATATTTTTGTGTATATTGACCAAATACGAGTTAGAATCACTTACCCCATTGTTTTTCCTTGAAAATCTCTCAAAAAGCGCTTCTCCAAAAGGTCCAATTTGTCAAAAATAAAAAATGGGACGAAGCCCCCGTTTTATAACTTAAAGTCTATGTCGAGGCGCTGCCCTTGATTTACTACCCTCGATTTTCTGACCTCGATTTCCTGACCTCGATTTGTTGACCTCGATTTCCTGACCTCGATTTGTTGACCTCGATTTCCTGCCCTCTCTTTCCTGACCTCGATTTCCTACCCTCGATTTCCTGACCTCGATTTCGTGACATCGATTTCCAGACTTTGATTTCCTGACTTCGATTTTTGACCTTGATTTCCTAACCTCGATTTTGATCGATTTTGAACCTCGATTTTGACCTCAATATTTTTTGACCTCGATTTTTTTTTACCTCGATTTTTGACATATGAGGGAAAAATCAAATCAACCAAAAACCAGCAAACTCAACTTCAGTAGTCTCCCAACTTCAATTCTTGACCCGTTAAACATCCGAAACTTACACGAGGCCCTCAGGACCTCAATCAAATACACCAACAAGTCTTAAAACATAATACAAACTTAGTTGAAACCTCAAATTACATAAAACAACGCTAAAACCATGAATCATACCCCAATTCAAGCTTAAGGAGCTTAAGAATTTCCAACTTCTATATTCGATACCGAAACCTATCAAATCAATTTCGATTTACCTCAAATTTTACACACAAGTCATAAATGACATAACAAATCTATGAAGATTTTCAGAACTGGATTCCGACCCCGATATCAAAAAGTCAACTCCCCGGTCAAACTTCCCAAAAATTTAACTTTCGCCATTTCAAGCCAAATTTTACTACGGATTTCAAAAAGATTTTCGGACACGCTCCTAAGTTCCAAATCACCATACGGAGCTATTGGAATCATCAAAACTCCATTCCGAGGTCGTTTACATATAAGTCAATATCCAGTCACTATTTGAACTTAAGTTTTAAACCTTGGAACTAAGTGTTCCAATTCATTCTAAAAACTCACCGGACCCGAACCAATTACCCCGGCATGTCACACAACAACTGTAAAGAACAAATTGAGCGGTAAATGGGGAAATGGGGTTGTAATACTCAAAACGACCGGATGGGTCGTTATATTTTCCCCCTCTTAAACAAATATTTGTCCTCGAACAAGTTTATAATTATACCTGGAGTCTCAAATAGGTGTGGATATTTGCTCTGCATCTCCCGCTCAGTCTCCCAAGTAGCTTCTCCACCTGGATGGCCTCTCCACAACACCTTCGCTGAAGCTTTGTCCTTTGATCTTAGCTCTCTAACCTGTCTGTCCAAAATGGCCACTGGTTCCTCGACATAAGATATATCCTTGTCCAACTGGACTGAGCTGAAGTCTAACATATGAGATGGATCGCCGTGATACTTCCGGAACATGGAAACATGGAACACTGGATGAACTGCAGAGAGTCTAGGCGGTAGTGCAAGTCTGTAAGCCACCTCTCCAACTCTCTCACGAATCTCAAAAGACCCAATATACCTAGGGCTCAACTTGCCCTTCTTCCCGAACCTCATCACACCCTTCATAGGCGAAACTCGGAGCAAGACCCGCTCACCAACCATGAATGTAACATCGCGAACCTTCCGATCCGCATAAATGTTGCCGGGGTATTGGTCAGCCCAAAAGACATCACAAGGAACTCGTAATGATCGTGCCGCGTCCTGAAAGTAGTCTTCGGGATACCTGGTTCCCAAATTTTCAACTGATGATAGCTTGAACACAAGTCGATCTTAGGGAACACTCTAGCACCCTGAAGCTGATCAAATAGGTCATCAATACGTGGCAATGGATACCTATTCTTCACTGTAACCTTGTTTAGTTGGCGGTAATCAATACATATCCGCATAGAACCATCCTTCTTCTTCACAAATAAGACAGGAGCACCCCAAGATGATTCACTAGGCCGAACAAAACCCTTATCAAGCAGTTCCTGTAACTGATCATTTAATTCTTTCAATTCTTCTAGGGCCATACGATTAGGTGGAATAGAAATGGGCTGAGTGCCCGGTAACAAATCAATGCCAAAGTCAATGTCCCTGTCGGGTGGCATATCCAGAAGATCCGCTCGAAATACATTAAGAAAATACCTTACTACAGGAACTGAATCCACCGTAGGAGTATCAATACTAACATCTCTCACATAGGCTAGATACGCATCACACCCTTTCTCAACCATTCGTTGAGCTTTAAGAAATAAAACAACTCTACTAGGAACATGATCCAAGGTACCTCTCCACTCTAGCCGTGGTAGACCTGACATAGTCAACGTCACTGTCTTGGCTTAACAATCAAGGATAACGTGATAGGGCGACAAACAGTCCATGCCCAAAATAATATCGAAATCCACCATACTGAGCAATAATAAATCAGCTCTGATCTAAAAATCACTAATAACAATTAAGCACGACCGATACACGCGGTCCACAATAATAGATTCACCCACGGGTGTAGATACATAAATAGAAGAACTCAAAGAATCATGGGATATGCCCAAATACGAGGTAAAATAAGATGACACATAAGAATAAGTGGAACCTGGATCAAACAAGACTGATGCATCTCTATGACAGACCAAAATAATACCTGTGATAACAGAATCAGATGCAACGGCCTCTGTCCTAGCAGGAATGGCATAATATCTGGCATGGCCTCCCCCTCTAGGGCGACCTCTACCTGTCCGACCTCCATATCTAGCTGGTTGTGCAGGTGGGGTGGCAACTGGTGCAGTAATCATGGCCTAAGAAGCCTGAGGGCCCTGTGGAATATGTAGGGACTGAGAAATATGTGGAGGTGCACCCCTCCTAATTCTGGGGCAATCCCTCATGATATGGCGAGTATCTCCACACTCAAAATAAGCCCTCGAAGGATGTGGCTGCTGGGACTGGCTCGGGCCTGATCGACTGGACTGCCCACTGAAAGCACCCCATATAGGAGGTACAATAGACACTGGCGGTGCATAATATGGAACATGGGTTCTAGAGTAGCCTGAATACCGTTGGAAGCTAGAAGTGCTGAATGAATAGGATGGCTCTCACAGCCTCTACCATGAAGGGCTGCAGTTGGGGCACGAGAATTGTTATATGTGCCGAAATCTAGAGGTCTCTTAGCTTCCCTCTCTTCTCTCTCCCAAGTCCGTAAACCCTCCAATATCCTAGAAATTGACACCACCTGTTGGTGTGTGATGTCCGTCTCCAGTTCTCGGGCCATACTGAATCTGATACTAGGGTGGAGCCCCTCAATAAATCAAGGAACCCACTCTCGAATAGTAGCAACTAAGGCTAGTGCATGCCTAGCCAAATTACTAAATCAGACTGCATATTCCGAAATAGTCATAGAACCCTGGCGCAGCTGCTCAAACTCTGCACGCCATGCATCTCAAAGACTTTGAGGAACATATTCCCTCAATAAAATATCTGAAAATTGAGTCCAAGTGAGTGAAGCTACCTCAACTGGACTATCTAACTCGTATGCCCGCCACCACTGGTAGGCCGCTCCTCTAAGATGGAATGCCGTAAAAGAAACCCTACTGGAATCCACAATACCCATAGTATAGAGGATACGGTGACATTTCTCAAGAAAACCCTAAGCATCCTCTGAAGCTAAACCGCTTAATGTATGAGGGTGGTACTTCTTGTACCTCTCGAGCCTGAGCTGTTTACCTCTCTGAAACTACTGTCCTAACCTCGGGCTGAACTGGAATAACTGGTTGCACTGGTATAACCTGTAGGGCATGGTCAACTTGGGCTTGTGGTTCTAGGGTACGGGCGGCGAGAGTCTGTGCTCCTCCCCGGCCTGAGATATGGCAGGAGCAAGTGGAAATAGCCCTGCCTGAGCTAGAGTGCCAAACATGCTCAAAACCTGGGCAAGAGTCTCCTGAAGTGCAGGGGTAGTAACACGCGTCTCATGTGCCTGCTCTCTAACTGGAGCTACTGGTGGCTCCTCTGCAGCAGCTTGTACAGGTGCCCTGGCTGCACGACGTGGTCTTCCTCGGCATCTGGCACGGCCTCTGCCCCGACCCCGGCCTCTTGCGATTCCAACAAGGGGGCGCAGGTGCCTGATCATCGGATCCAGTTGTACGTGTCCTCACAATCTGTGAGAAACTAGAAAGACAATGGTTTAAACTTTTGAAGTCAACAAATGCGCACGATAAGGAATCAAAGAAGTGAATATTTTCCTAACAGTTGCATAGCCTCCCAAATATAAGTACAGACGTCTCCGTACTGATCCGCGAGACTCTACTAAACCTGCTTGTGACTCATAACACCTATGAACCTATGGCTCTGATACCAACTTGTCACGACCCCAAATTCTCTCCGTAGGATGTCGTGGTGGCACCTAGTCTCTAAGACAAGGTAAGCCTATCAGTGCAGAATAACAATAGAAAATGAAATAAATAAATCTACAAATTTACATAATTACAACTCCCAAAACACGATAGAAATAAGTCACAAGCTTCTAAGGATTTATCCTTAATATCTCTATATATCAGAGTCTAAAGAAAATAAGGAAGAAACATAATAAGGATAGAAGGGGACTCCGGAGTCTGCGGACGCTGGCAGATATACCTCTAAGTCTCCTCGTACGACTAATTCACAGATGCCTGGTCTGATAAGATTTACAACGGTACCCAGTAAGTGTCAAGCCTAACCTCGGTAGAGTAGTGACGAGGTATGGTCAGGTCCTACTAGAATAATACAAGACAAGGAGAAAAGTTTAAAAATATAATAACAATAATGACAATGGGGATAAATCAAGTAAGTAGTATGTCACAATTTAACTACATAAAATAAGGGCAATTAACACCTCACGGAAGGAAAACAGAAATTTACAACTTTAAGAAAAACACAAAAAATAACCAAAGACAATGCAGCCATAAAGAAAATATCAACAAGGACACTCCCGAGGTACCACCTCGTAGTCCCAAATCATAAATAAATTCACAATATCTCATTTTCTTATATTACCGCAGGAGCCTTCACATTTAATTTTAAAGAAAATATTTTTTCCGAAATAGCATCCCGCGTTTTAGCCATCCTTATCATACCGCATGACTTCTAGTAGTTCCCCTACTAGCCACGCGTATCAAGTCACCCTTATCTCACCACATGCGTTTCAACACCCAGACCTTATACCACCGCATGCGTATCAATATCACAATATATCACAATTTGCACCTCAAGTGCCCAAATATTTCGACTTGCCAAAATAAATCAACAACAATATTTTCCATAATAAAGAACTCATGACTCCATCACAATGAGTACAAAAATCTCACAAAATATTCATCAAAATAATATTTCACAAATTTAACACCTTGTCTAAATATCAAATTTGTAAATGTAAAATACTTCATTTTTTATTGTAATATTTAAATTAAGAAATCCATCCTTCAAGTAATGCACAAAACAAAAGAAACAGAGTTTCAACTAAACAGATAAAACACTTAGCAGGAACATGTCCGACAAATTTAAAATACGAAAATATATTAATGATAATGAATATAACAGAATAAAATAATGTAATTAATATGCAACAGTGCTCTACAAAATTTAAAGACATAATCTTCCATATTTAGCCCGTGTACACACTCGTCACTTTGTGTACACGACTTTCAACACATCATCATTTTCATATCAATACCAATCCTAAGAGGAATTTCCCCCACACAAGGTTAGGCAAGTCACTTACCTCAAACCACACTCAATAAGTCAAGTAGTATGCCTTTTCCTCGATTTTTCGACTCCGATCGGCTCGAATATAGTCATAATTAATTCGATTTAATCAATACAAATTATAGGAATGAATTTCAGATAAAAATACAAATTTTCTAACAAAAATATAACCCAAAAATCGCATGTGGGGCCCACGTTTAGGAATCCGGTAAAACTTACAAAGTCTGAGAACCCATTCAATTACGAGTCCAACCATACTAGTTTCACTCAAATCCGACTCCGAATCGACACCAAAATCTCAAAAATTTGTTTTATGAGATTGTTAAAAGTTTCTCCAAATTTTCATCTCAAAACACTAATTAAATGATGAAAATAATGATATTTTCGTGTATATTGACCAAATACGAGTTAGAATTACTTACCCCAATGTTTTTCCTTGAAAATCTCTCAAAAATCTCTTCTCCCAAATCTCCAATTTGTCAAAAATAAAAAATGGGACAAAGCCCCCGTTTTATAACTTAAAGTCTCTATCCAGGCGCTGCCCAGATTTCCTACCCTCGATTTTCTGACCTCGATTTCCCGACCTCGATTTTCTGACCTCAATTTCTTGACCTTGATTTCCTGCCCTCGCTTTCCTGACCTCGATTTCCTACCCTCAATTTACTGACCTCGATTTCGTGACCTCTATTTCCAGACTTTGATTTCCTGACATCAACATTTTCATATCAATACCAAT
Organism: Nicotiana tomentosiformis; assembly: GCF_000390325.3. Classification (NCBI taxonomy): domain Eukaryota; kingdom Viridiplantae; phylum Streptophyta; class Magnoliopsida; order Solanales; family Solanaceae; genus Nicotiana; species Nicotiana tomentosiformis. Next base: position 92,482,457 of record NC_090819.1, on the reverse strand, counting down.
CATAAGGGGAATTTCTCCCACACAAGGTTAGGCAAGTCACTTACCTCAAACCATGCTCAATCAGTCAAGTAGTATGCCTTTTCCTCGATTTTTCGACTCCGATCGGCTCGAATCTAGTCATAATTAATTCTATTCAATGAATACAATTTATTGGAATGAATTCCATATGAAAATACAAATTTTCTAACAAAATCCGAAATATAACCCAAAAATCGCCTATGGGGCCCATATCTCAGAATCTGACAAAACTTACAAAATCCGATAACCCATTTAATTACGAGTCCAACCATACTAGTTTCACTCAAATCCGACTCCGAATCGACACCGAAATCCCAAAAATTCATTTTATGAGATTGCTAAAAGTATCCCCAAATTTCCATCTCAAAACACTAATTAAATGATGAAAATAATGATATTTTCATGTATATTGACCTAATTCGAGTTAGAATCACTTACCCCAATATTTTCCCTTGAAAATCTCTCAAAAATCGCTTCTCCCAAAGCTCCAATTTGTCAAAAATGAAAAATGGGACGAAGCCCCCATTTATAACTTAAAGTCTCTGTCCAGGCGCTGCCCTCGATTTCCTACCCTTGATTTCCTACCCTCGATTTTTTGACCTCGATTTCCTACCCTCAATTTTCTGACCTCGATTTCCAGACTTCGATTTCCTGACCTCGATTTCCTGCCCTCGATTTCCTGCCTTCGATTTCATGCCCTCGCTTTCCTGACCTCGATTTCCTACCCTCAATTTACTGACCTCGATTTCGTGACCTCTATTTCCAGACTTTGATTTCCTGACATCAACATTTTCATATCAATACCAATCATAAGGGGAATTTCTCCCACACAAGGTTAGGCAAGTCACTTACCTCAAACCATGCTCAATCAGTCAAGTAGTATGCCTTTTCCTCGATTTTTCGACTCCGATCGGCTCGAATCTAGTCATAATTAATTCTATTCAATGAATACAATTTATTGGAATGAATTCCATATGAAAATACAAATTTTCTAACAAAATCCGAAATATAACCCAAAAATCGCCTATGGGGCCCATATCTCAGAATCTGACAAAACTTACAAAATCCGATAACCCATTTAATTACGAGTCCAACCATACTAGTTTCACTCAAATCCGACTCCGAATCGACACCGAAATCCCAAAAATTCATTTTATGAGATTGCTAAAAGTATCCCCAAATTTCCATCTCAAAACACTAATTAAATGATGAAAACAATGATATTTTCATGTATATTGACCTAATTCGAGTTAGAATCACTTACCCCAATATTTTCCCTTGAAAATCTCTCAAAAATCGCTTCTCCCAAAGCTCCAATTTGTCAAAAATGAAAAATGGGACGAAGCCCCCGTTTTATAACTTAAAGTCTCTGTCCAGGCGCTACCCTCGATTTCCTACCCTTGATTTCCTACCCTCGATTTTTTGACCTCGATTTCCTACCCTCAATTTTCTGACCTCGATTTCCAGACTTCGATTTCCTGACCTCGATTTCCTGCCCTCGATTTCCTGCCTTCGATTTCATGACCTCGATTTCCTGACTTCGATTTTTGACCTCGATTTCCTAACCTCGATTTTGACCTCGATTTTTTTTCACCTCGATTTTTTATCTCGATTTTTGACAGATGAAGGAAAAAGCAGATCAACCAAAAACCAATAAACTCAACTTCAGTAGTCTCCCAACTTCAATTCTTGATCTGTTAACCATACGAAACTCACCCGAGGCCCTCATGACCTTAACCAAATACACCAACAAGTTCTACAATATCATACGAACTTAGTTGAAATCTCAAATCATATAAAACAATGCTAAAATCACTAAACATACACCAATTCAAGCTTAAGGAACTTAATAAATTCCATCTTCTACATTCGATACTGAAACCTATCAAATCAATTCCGATTGACCACAAAAATTTAACTTTCGCCATTTCAAGCCAAATTTCATTACGGATTTCAAAAAAATTTTCGGACAGGCTCCTAAGTCCAAAATCACCATACGGAGCTGTTGGAATCATCAAAACTCCATTCCGGGGTCATTTACATATAAGTCAACATCCGATCACTATTTGAACTTAAGGTTTCAACCTTGGAACTAAGTATTCCAATTCATTCCAAAACCTCACCGGACCCAAACTAATTACCCCGGCAAGTCACACAACAACTATAAATCACATATTGAGCACTAAATGGGGAAATAGGGTTGTAATACTCAAAAATACCGGACGTGTCGTTACATTTATCTTAAGATGTTATTGTGCACCTATGTTTTCTATGTGACATGTAGTCGTTGTGGCTTTCTGTGTGCCTCCCACTTTATTTTTTTTTACTATTATTGTCATTCTCCTACCTAGTTGGTACTGTTATATGTATGCTCTATGACAACGAGATAAATGCACGAAGGGTGTTGTCGTGCCAATTGATTTGATATATATATATATATATATATATATATATATATATATATATATATATATATTCAACATATCACATCATCAGGTAAGAATGAGACAAGTGCACGAAGGTATTACCGTGCCATTTGATGTGATATGTTGAATATATCTCTAACACCAGGAAAGTTAAAAGCGGTGTCACATGGTGACTTTTACTTGAACGAATTATATTCGTAAGCTATTTTCTCAAAAGAATTATATTCAAAATATATTTACTTGAAAGAATTATATTTGAAGATATTTATTTGAAAGAATTATATTCGTAAGGTATTTATTTGAAGGAAGTATATTCGGGATACATTTAATTGTACAGATTACATTCTAAATATTATTATTTGAAAAACATATAGATAAAAGATGTATATTTTGAAGGATTTGATTAATTGGATGTACATGCGTTTATTATTCGCTTGAGCAATATTTATGGTGTTCTTGTTGCCTTGCTGTTTATATCACTAGTTGATTATGGTTGCTATCACTGCTGTTTGTTTTCTATTATTTTTGTATACTATATTGCACATGTTATTAGACTAGTGAGTATCTTGACTGTACCTCGTCACTACTCCACCGATGTTAGTCTTGATATTTACTAGGTACCGACCGTGGTGTACTCATACTACACTTTTGCACATTTTATGCAGAGCCAGGTATTGGAGATATCGGATTCGTACAGAGATTAGAGTATGATCGTAACGATTCAAGGTAGGACTGCTTGGTCGTCGCAGTCCCTTGGGGTCTTTCCATTTTATTGTACTGTTAATTTCTTAATCGAACAGTATTGTATATTCGACCCTCGAGATAATTCCATGTATTCAGTTAGAGTTCGGGACTCAGTATTACCAGTCTTGGGAGGTTGTTATAATTATTTTTGCTGTTGGTTTCGATTATCTTGTATTGAAATATTTTTTTTACTTAAATTGTTATTATAATCGGCTTACCTAATCTTAGAGGCTAAGTGCCATCACGACGCATGTGGTGGGATTTTGGGCCATGACAAGTACATAATCGGAGGCACATAAGCCTTGTGCCATGGCTAGAGTGGGCTATATGGGTACGGTTCGTTTTGACCCTTATAATGGATCCTATTTACCAAGCCTTGGCTTTTAATATAAAGATCTTAACATAGAGATAATGGCCCCCAGTATTTGATGCTGAACTTGTGAGGTCTCAACTACTGCTGGTTCGGTGCAAATGATCAACAACTCCGATTTAAGGCCGGCCTTCAAAACTATGGTAGCACATTTTACTATTGCCTCGTTAGAAACCTTGCCAAAAAACTACTTCAGGAAAACTGGTTCAAGGGAAAGAGAGTACAACATGTGCTTTCAGACCTAATAGTCACATTTGCCTTTGGCCGAGTACCTGCATAAGTTAGTCCGTAATATAACGAAATTAAGAAGGGAATTGAGCTCGTACCTTTGCAGTAGTACTACTTTAAGTGTTCCACGTTCAAGTTGTTTGGTAGTTGTACTCCGTTTCCCGACTCAAGTTTATAAGATCATTTCCCGGTTATTCCGGCAACTATATATGATCCTTCCCAATTCGGGCCTAGTTTCCCATCGTTTGGGTTCCTAGTGTGTAGTGTTATTTTTCTCAACACCAAGTTTTTGACTTGAAAATGTCAAAGGTTCGCTCTTCGGTTGTAGTACCTCCCTACTCGTTTCTTCTAGGTGGCCAATCGGACCATGATGACTTCTCGCCTTTCGTCCAATAATTTCAGGCTCGTATTCATGGCTTCGCCGTTTGATATTTCGGTAGAATACTGGAACATGAGGCTCAGTTCCCCTATATCGACGTGTATTAAGGCTTCTGCTCCATAGACTAGATAGAACTGGGTCTCCCCGGTACTCGACTTTGAAGTTTTACGATATGCCCACCAGACTTTGGGCAAGATTTCCTTCCACTTTCCTTTTGAATCGGTCAATCTCTTTTTCACGTTTTGGAGTATAGTTTTGTTTGTCGATTATGCTTGTCCGTTCCCACTTGGATGGTAAGGAATCGATAATATCTTCTTGATTTTGTGGTCTTCGAAAAACATACTTACCTTACTGCCGACGAATTATTTTCTGTTGTCGCAAACGGTCTCGAACGGTATCCAAAATTGATATATTATGTGATCCCAAATGACGTCGATGAGTTCTTTATCCCGGACCTTGTTGAACGCATGAGGATCAACTTATTTGGAAAAATAATTGGTAATGAGTAGTATATATTGGGCCTTACCGGGCGCCCATGGTAGGGGACCGACGATATCCATCCCACATTTCATAAATGGCCATAGAGATAGGAGCAGGTGAAGTATCTCTCCCGGTTGATGAATCATTGGGGCGTGTCTTTGACACTCATTGCTTTTTCGTGCAAAGTCTTTCGCATCCTTATCCATTTCATTCTAGTAGTAACTGACTCTGATTAGCTTTCGAACCAGGGATTCTTCCCCATAGTGGTTCCCACAAGTGCCCCCATGGACTACTCTCATGGAGCATTAGGTATCTCCCAGACCTAAGCACCTAGACAGTGGACCGAAGAAGGATCTTCTAAACAATTTCCCTTTGACTAAGCTAAACCTGGCAGCTTTAGTGCAGAGTGCTTTAGATTCTTTGGGATCCGATGGCGATTTTTCCTCTCTTTAGGTAATCTATATATTTGTTTCTCCAATCAAAAGTCATACTTGTCGAGTTTGCTTTGGCGTGACCTTCCTTTACCGCCGAGTTCATCAGTAGTACCACTGCTCCCCGAGTCGAATTCATCGGAGTTGAGAGACGGTCCCAAGTTAGCCAGTGGATCGGCCTCACTATTTTTATCCCGAGGTGCGTGTTGCACAATCCATTTTATGAATTAGTGTAGGGTCACTTACAATTTGTCCAAGTACCTCCGCATCCATTCCTCTTTTACTTCGACCATTCCGTTGACTTGATTTACGATGAGGAGAGAGCCACATTTGGCTTCTATCATTTCGTCCCTGAAGCTCTTTGCCAGTTCTGGACCTGCAATCATAGCTTCATACTCGGCTTCATTGTTAGTCAATTTACAGTTATAATGGACTGTCTAATTTTGTTACCCGCATGTGGTTTTAATAGGATTACGATCCTGGACCATTTCGTGTTGGAGGCACCGTCCATGAATAGGGTCCAGATCCCCTAGCTAGCCCCCGATATAAGCGAAAAATCCTTTTCAACCTTAGGTATTAAGGCCGGCGTAAATTTGGCAACAAAGTCTGCCAAAATTTAAGATTTTATGGCAGTTCGAGGTCTATGCTCGATATCGTACCAGTTAATCTCTACGGCCTATTTGGCCAAACGACCCGGGAGCTCAGGCTTATGCATGACATTCCTCAGCGGGTAAGAGGTTACGACACATATGTGATGGAATTGAAAGTACGGTTTTAATTTCCTAGAAGCACTTAGCAAGGCGAGCGCTAATTTTTCTAGAAGAGGATACCTTGTTTCGGCATAGCCTAAAGTTCTACTAATGTAATAAATAGCAAATAATGTACCTTCTTCTTCCCGTACTAGGAATCTACTTACCGCCACCTCAAAAACCGCCAAGTAGAGGTACAGTTGTTCGCCTGCCTTCAGAGTGTACAACAAAGGGGGCTTGATAGGTATTGCTTGAGTTCTTCCAAAGCTTGCTGGCATTTCGGAGTCCAAGAAAAAATGTTCTTTTTCTTCAAAGTGAGAAGAATCGATGACTCTTATCCTATGATCTCGAGATAAACCGGCCCAATGTGGCTATGCTCCCGATCATCCTGTGAACTTCCTTGACATTATCGACTACGGTAATGTCTTCTATGGCCTTTATTTTTTCAATGTTGATATCTATCCCTCGATTAGATACCATGAATCCAAGACATTGGCCCGAGCCGACTCCAAATGCACACTTCTCTAGGTTAGCTTCATGTTGTACTTTCTTAATACATCAATGGTTTCCTGCAAATATTTCAAATGGTCTACTTACAGAGACTTGATCAACATATCATCAATATAAACTTTCATTGATTTTAATATTTTTTCTTCGAACATCCGGTTTACTAGGCATTGGTATGAGGCACCAGCATTTTTTTTAATCCAAATGACGTTATGTTATAGCAGTAGGTGCCGAACTTAGTTATGAAAGAAGTCTTTTCTTGATCGTCTAGGTCCAACCGAGCTTAATTGTACCCGGAGTAGGCTTCGAGAAAATTAATTATCTCGTGTCTGGCCATCGCGTCGATCATTCTATCGATGTTAGGCAAAGTGACAGAATCGTTCATACATGCCTTGTTTAGATCCTTATAATCTACACACATCCGCAGTTTATTTCCTTTGTAGGTACGACCATAACTTTAGCTAACCAATCCGGGTATTTAACTTCCCGGACGAAACCTATTTTTAGAAGTTTGGATACCTCGTCCTTGATGAACGCGTGTTTGATCTCGGACTGTGGACTTCTCTTCTACTTAACCGGATCAAACATCGGATCCAAACCCAACTTGTGAGTGGTTACCTCCAGTAGGATCCCTGATATGTCTAGATAGGACCAGGAAAAACGATGTGCAATAACTTTAAGAAAATCAATAAGTTTTTTCCTTAGCTCGAGGGTTAACCCCGTGCCTAGGTAGACCTTTCGATCCGGTAGGTGCTCGATCAATTTAACTTGCATCAACTCCTCGATCGTTGATTTGGTGGCGTCAGTGTCATCGAGTGCTATGAAAGCTCTCGGGATACTATAATCGCTCTCATCATCCGGTCTTTGCTCATTCTATTCTTCTGTCCTGGCTGAGGCTGGTGTCATTGATTAATATTTAGTTACCTTTATTTTGGTCGATTCTGTGCCCTTTAAAATCATGGGTACTGGGAGCACTTCATCGACAAAGAACATTTCCTTTGCAACCGGCTGTTCTCCGTAGACCGTTTTGACTCCTCCTGGTGTGGGAAATTTCAGCGCCTGTCATGAGGTCGAAGGCACCGCCCTCATGTTATGGACCCACTACCTTCCGAACAAAGCATTGTACGTTATGTCCCATTAGATCATGCCATGTTGAACCCATTTAATATCCTGTAACCCCAGTTGCTCTACTACCCTCAATCTCATGATGTTGGCCTAGCTACCTATATCAATCAACAGACGATTAATCTAAGATTTATTTATAAGTACAGATATTATGAGTGCATCATTGTGGGGTTGTATGATGCCCTCGATGTCTTCGTCGCTGAACGAGATAGTTCCTTCTGGGACGTAATACCGGGTGTATTCTTCCCTCATAATCAACACTTTAGTGCATTTGATCATCGGCCCTTGGGGGGACATCGACTCCTCCAACGATCATGTTGATTACATGTTGAGGCTCCACTTGTTCGCTCTATTTTTTGGCATCCCTATTTCTGAAGTGGTTCTTGGCTCGCTCGCTTAGGAATTCTCAAAGGTGCCCATTGTTGAACAATCGAGCAACTATTTCTCTAAACTGTTGGTAGTGTTTGGTCTGATGACTGTGAGTACCGTGGTACTTACACATAATTCTAAGACCTCTCTAGGCAGGGTCGGATTGCAACGGTCGGGGCCATTTGGTCTCTTTGATGCGCCCTATGGTGGACATTATGCTTGTAGTGTCCACATTAAAATTTGTAATGACCCGACCAGTCGTTTTTCTTCTTAGAACCCCGTTCCCCTAAATAAGACTCCCCGTATATGATTTTATTATTTTATGACTTGCGGGGATGGTTAGTTTGAGATTTGGAAGGGTTCGGGTTGAAATCGAAACACTTGGTTCCTTAAGTTGGCCTTAAAAGGCTAAGTTTTACTTCGGTCAACATTTCGAGTAAACGTCCTTGGAATCGGGATTTGACGGTTCCAATAGGTTCGTATGATGATTTCAGACTTGGGCGTATGTTCGGATTGGGCTTTGGATGAACCGGGAGTGTCTTGGTGCCTAATAGTGAAAGTTGGTTCTTTAAATTTGGTTTGGAGTTGATTTTGGTGATATCGAGGTCCAAATGGAATTCCTAGACAGAGAATAGTTCTGTAATGTCATTTAAGACTTGCACGCAAAATTTGGAGTCGTTTCGAGTAGTTTAAGTATGTTTCGGCGCATTGAGAGTAAATTGATGAACTTAAAGTTCATAAGTTTGATTCAATTGGTTTTGGGGTGTTATTCTTATTTTAATGTTGTTTCGGGCGTTCTGAGAGATTGAGCAAGTCCGTTTTAATTCCAAACTTGTTGGTATATTTTGGGGGGGGGGGGGAAGTGCCAATCGGACAAGGGTCGGACCAAGTTGGAAATTGAGAATAACAGCTGAAGCTTCCAGCTGCTGTCATTATCGCACTTGCGCTTGGCCAGCCACAGGTGGGAGCTCGTAGAAGCGGCCAGTGAAGGGAAACCTAGGATCCGCAGTTGCGCCCTAACTTCCGTAGAAGCGAGACCCCGTCTGCAGAAGCGGAGCCAGACCGCCTGGGTGCTTCACCTAGCACTGTTGGGCAATTTTTGGAGCTCTTAGACATGGGATTTCACCTAGCACTTTGAGGTAAGTAATTTCTATTCAATGTGTGTTAAATACACAGTTTATGGGTAGATTATAACATGTAAATTAGTGAAAATTATGGGTTTAGGTGAAAAATGAGATTTAACCATGGAATTTGTTATGTAATTTAGTAAAAATCATATATTGAGTTCATGAGGTTATGGGTAAACATTTTCTTCAAAAAGTTTCGGAATCTAGGCACGTGGGCCCGAGGAGGGGGGGGGTGAATTTTGGGAATTCTTCAATTGGGGTTGGGTAATCGCTTTAATAGTTAGGATACGAACTTTTGAGCATGCATTGATTAGTTTATATCCTATTTGATTAGTTTTGGGTTGATTCGGCCCCGAATTGAGGGTGTGAGCACATTCTTGGACCGGGAAGTAGGCCCCGAATTACTTGTTTATGCTTACTAAGTGTTTGGATTAAAGGGGAGGTTGAGGATTTCAACATTTTTAAAGGTTCCTAGCTGAATTTCTTATTTTGAAAAGAATTGAGAAAATCTATACTCAATCACTTCGCAAGTATATTCCGTGAGCGGGGTAAATTTTCACTATTCTCATGGGAGCGGGCCATTCACCTTGGCAGGTTAATTGATGTTTTATGGTTCAGGCCATTCGACCCTCGGTAGTACACAATATATTTATATGTATAATTGGATCGGGCCATACGTCCTCCGCATAACTCATACGTAAATATATTGGAACCCCTTTATATTTAATTTTGTTCCACGGACTTGAAAGGTGAAAGGAATAGACGAGAGAAATGACTTGGTTCTTACTTGAAATGGAAGGATAGTTTACTTGTTTTTCCTTCTCTGAGTACTATTATCAGTTTATATATCATGTTTAATTAGAACTTCATACTTTTATATCTTTGGCCCACAGTAAGTGTCGAAGTCGAACCCTCGTCACTACTTCTTCGAGGTTAGACTAGATACTTACTAGGTACATATTGTTTATGTACTCACGCTACACTTTTGCACTTGTAGTGAAGGATCTGAGGCAGATGTATATGGTTATCAGTCCGACGCACGCGCTTGACTTCTGGTCCGAGACCACACAGTGAGCTGCCCTTCCGAGTCATTCAGTAGCAACTAGAGTCTCTCTTTTGACTCATTTTCTATCTATTCTATTTCAGACAGTAGAGAGAGATCTTTTGTATATTCCACTAGTAGCCCACACTTGTGACACCAGATCTTGGCACACACTAGTAGACTTGTGATTTTGGTTTTATTCCTATGGCCGTAAATATTTTTAGTTGCTTTCATTTTATTAATTTAAATCTGTTTCTTACTAAACCTAGTAAATTAAGGAAAGTTATTTACTTGGGAAAATCTTATGAAAATGGGAAAGTGATTAGATTGTTCAATGTTGTCTTGCCTAGCAATGATGTTGGGCCCCATCACGGCCTAAAATGGAATTGGGTCGTGACAACATGATATTAGAGCACTAGGTTCATGTAGGTCTCGCAAGTTATAGGAAGGTCTAATAGAGTCTTGCGGATCGGTGCAGAGACGTCCGTACTTATCTTCGAGAGGCTATAGGGTGTTAGGAAACTACTATTTATTCATCTCCTATCGTGCAGTTGATGGTGTACTAAGCTTCTTCTCTTACTCTCTCACAGATGGTGAGAACGTGCGCGGCAGATATTTCGGACCCGGGAGGAGCTGCACCCCCTATTGCTAGAGGCCTAGGCAGAAGCCGGGGGAGGGCACCGACCCGAGGTAGAGGACGAGGACGAGGACGTCTCAGAGTTGCCCAGTTGCACCACCAACCGATCCAGTGGAGGATCTCATTGATGAGGAGAAGGGTAAGGTACCCACAGTAGAGGCAGCCCCGGTCGATCTCTGTCAGCACCGGGCTTTCAGAAGGGTCATGGGCCGTATGTTATGGTTCATGGATTCTATGACCCAGACTTGTTTATTTCCAGTAGACCCAGCCAAATCTCAGGCGGGAGGGGGAGCACATACCCCTACTGCTCAGGCTCCTGGGTGTGTAGCTGGAGTATATCATACACCGGGCACACTACCCGTGGGCGGAGCCCAGTCAGTTACAGCAGTTGTACCTTAGCCCAGACCAGATGCGACCGGCGAGCCGCAGAAGCTACTGGATAGATGGACCAGGCTTCACCCTCTGATTTTGGGGGTAAGGAACATGAGGACCCCCAAGGACTTCATTGATAGGTGCAGGGACAGAATGCACAACATGAGCATATTGGAGTCTCACGGGGTGGATTTCATTACCTTCTAGTTAGAGGGCAGAGCACATTGGTGGTGGAAGTCTTATCTCCTTGGCAGACCAGCAGGTTCTCCTCCCATGACTTGGGACTAGTTTACACGCCTATTCTTGGACAGGTATATTCTGCCCTCTCAGAGGGAAGTGTTGCGGCTTCAGTTTGAACAGCTCCAGCAGGGCCAAATATCAGTGATTGATTATGAGGCGAGATTCTATGAGTTGTCTCGCCATGCACTTATACTTCTTACTGAGGCAGATCAAGTGTGGAGGTTTGTTGCGGGGTTGCACTCTAGTATTCAGGCTAGTATGGCTCGGGAAGTTGATATGGGGACTTATTACCAGTTGGTAGTGGAGATTGCTCAAAGGATTGAGGGTTACCATCAGAGGGGTAGAGAGCAGATGCAGCGGGATAAGAGGTCTCATTTTTTGGATAATTTAGAGGTGCCCTAACTGGGGGAATAGGTCATTTTGGGAGGGGTCAGCCCAGCAGGCCCCTATATTCAGCACCACCACCGCCTTGGGGTGTTCCAGTGTGACCCTACTTCATTGCTATGCCGGAGCATTCTTACCGCCTGCTAGCTATTCACTGTTCTTCCAGTGGGTACTCCGGTCATCAGGGTTCTTCTCGTTCCTATTTCAACACCATGCTAGAGAGTTCATACAACCCATCCGCTCTTCAGTGTTTTCCCGGTGGGTATTCGGGCTATCAGAGTCAGACTTCAGGGCAACAGTCCACCACTCTGAGAGGTTGTTATGAGTGCGGGGATCCTAGTCACATGAAGAGACATTGCCCCAGACTATGGGGCAAGGCGGTGCAGCAGAGTCAGTAGCCACTGATTTCAACACCAGTAGCCGCACCAGCCGTCTGGCCATCCCAGAGGTGGAGGTCAGGTAGGCAGGGGCCAGTCAGGTGGCGCTCCAGCCAGATTCTATGCTTTTCCGGCTAGACCAAATGCAGTGGCCTCAGATGCCGTGATCACATGTATTATTTATGTCTGCGGTAGGGGAGCTTCAGTACTATTTGATCCAAGGTCTACCTATTCGTATGTGTCATCTCTATTTGCTCACTTTCTGGATATTCCTCGTGAGTTCTTGGGTTCTCCTATTTATGTGTCCACTCCTGTGGGTGATTCTATTATTGTGGATCGGGTCTATCAGTCTTGTGTGGTCACATTCTGTGGATATGAGACTAGAGCAGACCTTCTGTTGCTTGATATGACCGACTTTGAGGTTATCCTGGGCATGGACTGGCTATCCTCATGTCACACCATCCTTGATTGAAATTCCAAGACTGTTACCTTAGCGATGCCAAAGTTGCCTAGATTGGAGTGGAAGGGTTCGTCTGTCAGTACATCTAGTCAAGTTATCTCTTTTATGAAGGCTCGACGATTGATCGAGAAGGGTTGTTTGGCTTACCTAGCCTATGTTCGGGATACTACTGTAGACTCTCTGGTGATTGATTCAGTACCAGTAGTCTAGGAGTTCTCTGATGTGTTTCCTTCTGATCTTTCAGGCATGCCACCAAATCGTGATATCGACTTCTGTATTGACTTGTCTCCAGGTACCTAACCTATATGTCTATGGCTCCGAAAGAGTTGAAGGAGCGGCTTGAAGAGTTTCTAGAAAAGGGGTTTGTCAGGCCAAGTATATCACCTTGGGGTGTCCAGTGCCATTTGTGAAGAAGAAAGATGGGACTATGCAGATGTGCATTAATTGCCGCCAGTTGAACAAAGTTACCATCAAGAATAAGTACCCGCTGTCGCGTATTGATGATTTGCTTGACCAGTTTAAGGTGCTAGGGTGTTCTTTAAGATCGACTTGAGGTCGGGGTACCATCGATTGAAGATTCGGGACTCGGATGTTACAACGACTGCTTTCCGTACTAACGCCTCAACAGGCATTTACAGACTTAATGAACAGGGTGTTCAACCCTTATATTTATTCATTTGTCATAGTCTTCATTGATGACATTTTGATTTACTCACGTAGCATGGAGGAGCACGAGCTACACTTAAGAGTGGTGCTTCAGACCTTGCGTGAATAGAAGCTATATGTTATGTTCCCCAAGTGCGATATTTTGGTTAGATTCTGTGGCATTCTTGGGGCATGTTGTATCAGGCGAGGGTATTAAGGTGGATCCCAAAAATATTGAGGCAGTTCAGAGTTGGCCTCACCATACTTCGACAACCGAGATCAAGAGCTTCTTGGGGTTAGCAGGTTATTATCTTAAGTTCGTGGAGGGCTTCTTGTCTATTGCAGTACCTTGGACTAGACTGACCCAGAAGGGTACTAAGTTTCATTGGTCTGATGATTGTGAGGCGAGCTTCCAGAAGCTCAAGACAGCTTTGACTATAGCACCAGTCCTAATGTTGCCTTCCGGTTCGGGTATGTATAATGTGTATTGTGACGCTTCACACGTTATTGATGTCACGACCCAAAATCCCACCATAGGTGTCGTGATGACACTTAGTCTCTAAGAATAAGTAAGCCGATTATAATTACAATTCAAGCCAATTATTATTTTTTATATATAAACCAACAACGGAAATAATTACAAATATAACAACCTCCCAACACTGGTAATACTGAGTCATGAACTCAAACTGAATACATGGAATGATCTCAAGGATTGAATACTCAATACTGTTTGAATAATAATTAACCGTACAATAAAATGGAAAGACTCCAAGGGACTACGACGACCAAGCAACTCTACCTTGAATCCTTGCGAACACACTTTAACTATGTCCGAGTTCGATATCTCCAACACCTGGCTCTGCACAAAAATATGCAGAAGAGTAGTATGACTACACCACAGTCGGTACCCTGTAAGTATCAAGATTAACCTCAGTAGAGTAGTGACGAGGTACAGTCAAGATACTCACTAGTCTAATAACATGTGCAATATAGTATACAAAAATAATAGGAAAACAAATAAAAATAATGGCAATGCTAATCAACCAGTGATATACATAGCAGGGCAATAAGAATACCATTAATATTGCTCAATAAATAATAAAAACAAGTACACCCAATTAATCAAGTCCTTCAAATATAAAGCTTTCGCCAATATGCTTCTCAAATAATAATCTTTAGGATATAATACTTTTCAATAAATATATTTCGGATATACTCCCTTCAAATAAATATATTTCAAATATAATTATTTCAAATAAATCTCTTTCAAATATAATTCCTTCAAATAAATTTCTTTCAAATAAATATCTTTCAAATAAATCTCTTTCGAATAAAAGTCACCATGTGACACAACATTTCCAAACTCTTCCCAAACAACCTATAGTGTATCCACCACAACATTTTGTACACAACTCCAAATGACAAATGGTTTACCTTTATGAAAACTAGACACAAAGGGCTATAACTTTCATTTGTTGCTCATCTCCCAATTCTTTATAGATTGCGAGATATAAGCTTCCAAAGTTAGCCTCGTACAACAGAGATTTCCAAATCCACATCCAGATGCTCCCCTAAGACCAGAATCACCACGCGGAGCTATTACCAGGCTCAGAATCCCAAACGGACATCGATAATATAAAAATCCACTTCAACCCAAACTTAGAAAATTCTTAAACTTTAAAAATGCCAACCTTAAGTAATAGACGCCGAAATACTCTCGGGCCACCTGATACTCGACTCGAACATACGCCCAAGTCTAAAATCATCATACATACCTATTGGAATTATCAAGATTCTATTCTGGAGTCATTTGCTCAAAAGTCAAACTCTGGTCAACTTTTTTCATTTAATCTTCAAAAATGAGAATTTTTCTTTCAATTTAAATTCTGAATTTTCCGAAAATCAAACGACCGCACACGCAAGTCATAATACGTATTATGAAGTTGCTCGAGACCTTAAGTAGTTGAATGGGGCATAGATCCTTAAAATGACAAGTCGGGTCATTACATTCTCCCCCTCTTAAACATACGTTCGTCCTCGAACATGCCAAGAATTATTCTGATGACATTAAATTACTCAGTGCATAATTTCACACATACTCACGGGTGATTCTATGTCACCATAAATTTAACAGGGGTCCGACAACATCATCTTAGTGGAAATTATTTTTTTTATTCACACTTATAAGCTTTAAAGCCAAATCCTTACACTCCAATCAATTTCAAATTCCTTACATCAACACACATCATACGTATGTCCATAACCACATCTCTGGTCATAATAGTTGTTTATAATTAATTTCAACATCCTCAATTAATCTCATCTTAACCAAAATCTCATATATAATTTTCACAACACTGACGGCAACACGCGAGGCATGAAGACCTCATAACTATTTACTCGGGTTACCGAGTCACATTTAATGCTACTTGGGCACTCACTTCGTGGGCTAAAACTAAATAATTACAGCACAGTTATGGCACAGAAACAAATAAAAGAGTTATCACATAAGCCTATCAGGCATGACTCCCTATTAGTACTATAGTACAAATTAAATTTCACAAAGGGAGAATTTAAACTCATAAATATTTCACCACAAGGACCTCGTCCTTATATAACTTCCACCGCGGCTTGTAACCCGGTTTAAATATTTCATATCATATAAAAATGCGAGGATCTCGTCCTCAACTCCGAATCACAAATATTTTGCACGTTGTGGCAACTGAAATTTTCAATTTCCCTTCTTTCTTCTTTTCAATAAATGTCGTAAACAATTTTTTTTTCACAACACATAATGAAACCCCATACCAATAGGGCATAGAATTCATAAAATTGAAATCAATTATTCTGAATCACATCAAAACGCACTGTAGTGAGTAATAGAAAGTCATTTTTAGACTTATAGCTCTCAATAGTGAACAAAAATAAAAATGATAGACACAGGCTAACATCATCAAATCTCCCAACAGGGATAAACAAGTGAGTGGTGTAAAAAATCAATAACTCACTATACATGGAGCATGGTAGGAGGTCTCCCCCCGATAATTGAAATTGAATCAAATAAAATCAGTGCTCCTCTATTACAAATTAAATTATACCTGTAACGACACAATCTGGTGTAAAAAATCACTAACTCACTATACATGGAGCATGATAGGAGGTCTCCCCCGGATAATTGAAATTGAATCAAATAAAATCAGTGATCCTCTTTTACAAATTAAATTATACCTGTAACGACACAATCTGGTGTAGCGGCCTCAACCATACCATATCAATTATATCAATAGGTCGGGCCTCCCCCTCTAGGGCACCCCTACCCACCTGTCCTCCACCCCTAATTGACTGTGCATGTGGCTTAGTAACTGGAATAAAGCCTGTAGCCTGAGTATTCTGATGAAATTCGCCTCTCCCAAGTATGGGACAATCTCTCATGATGTGCCTAGTATCACCACACTGATAACAACCCCTCTGCGGGTTCGACTGCTCATATTGAGTTTGTGTAGGATAACTAAAATAACCATTATAGGAACCCCGTGCCGGTGGTGCATTAAAAGAACGTACTGGAGTACCACGAGTATTCTGAAATTCTTTCCATGACCCCGCTAATACTGATATGTAGAATTATTAAGGATGTGGGAATACTGCAAGTCCTAACACCATCCCATACAAATCTCATCTCTTAATCATATACAAGTTTTGGAGAACCTTTCAATAACACATATATACATCTAAAAAACTGATATAACACATGACCCCGCAATTTGATTCTTGATAGTGGAGTCCCCTCATTTGGTGCGAAGCCATAGGACACACTCCGATGATGCATAATACTAACCTTCATCGCTCGTACGTCACCAGTCATAAGACACATCAAGCCATTTATTGGGCACATGTCATCCTTGTGACAGACAAAACTGTTTCCTCGAGTGCCTTGACTGCTAGTATGTACCTTTCACTAATTGGAAATCCCATACAAACTACATAGTCTCTAATACCACCAACTATCTTTAGATCTACATCCACCTCGTGACTCTACCACGATTGTGACGATTAGGCAATTAATTAAACCTTCTTAAGATCATACTTATCAACCAGATGTCAGAACCTACTGCACCCCCATGTGCACAACTGAATGATCTCTCAATACTTTCGCATCCTCGATCGGGACAACACGTCGAAGGAATGGTTGAGAAACTCTGGCTCCCTTATAACCCCTCTTTAGTATCACGAACTATTGACGCATAGTTGATACCGAGTCTGAAATTTCATACATGAGTGGATGCAAAAGAACATAAGATATATGCTTCAAGCTGAATAAATACCGCACGATAAGTAATGAAAGAAGTGAAATATTTTCTACTTGCTCTATCGCCTCTCGAAGATACGTACATACGTCTCTGTACCGATACACAAGACTCCATACCATACAAACGTCTATGTACTGATACCAACTTGTCACGACCCAAAATCCCACCATAGGTGTCGGGATGGCACATAGTCTCTAAGACTAAGTAAGCCGATTATAATTACAATTCAAGCCAATTTTATTTTTATATATATATAAACCAACAGCGGAAATAATTACAAATATAACAACCTTCCAAGACTGGTAATACCGAGTCATGAACTCTAATTGAATATATGGAATGATCTCAAGGATTGAATACTCAATATTGTTCGAATAACAATTAACAGTACAATAAAATGGAAAGACTCCAAGGGACTGCGACGACAAAGCAACTTTACCTTGAATCCTTGTGATCACACTTTAACACTGTCCGAGTCCGATATCTCCAACACCTAGCTCTGCACAAAAATGTGCAGATGTGTAGTATGAGTACACCACAGTCGGTACCCAGTAAATATCAAGACTAACCTCAGTGGAGTAGTGACGAGGTACAGTCAAGATACTCACTAGTCAAATAACATGTGCAATATAGTATACAAAAATAATAAAAAAACAAATAACAATAATGGCAACACTAATCAATGAGTGATATACATAGAAGGGAAACAAGAACGCCATTAATATTACTCAACAAATAATAAATACAAGTACACCCAATTAATCAAGTCCTTCAAATGTAAATCTTTCGCCTATATGCTTCTCAAATAATAATCTTCAGAATATAATACTTTTCAATAAATATATTTTGGATATACTCCCTTCAAATAAATATCTTTCAAATATAATTCATTCAAATAATCTCTTTCAAATATAATTCCTTCAAATAAATTTCTTTCAAATAAATTTCTTTCAAATAAATCTCTTTCGAATAAAAGTCTCCTTGTGACACAACATTTCCAAGCTCTTCCCAGACATCCTATAGTGTATCTACCATAACATTTTGTAGACAACTCCACACGACAAATGGTTTACCTTTCTAAAAATTAGACACAAAGGGCTATAACATTCATTTGTTGCTCATCTCCCATTTTCTTATAGATTGCGAGATATAAGCTTCTCAAGTCAGTCCTATGCAACAGAGATTTCCAAATCCACATCTGGATGCTCCCCTAAGACCAGAATCACTATGTGGAGCTATTCCCAAGCTCAAAATCCCAAACGGACATCGATAACATCAAAATCCACTTCAACTTAAACTTAGAAAATTCTTAAACTTTAAAAATGTCAACCTTCAGTAATAGGCGCCGAAATACTCCCGGGCCACCTGATACTCGACCCGAACATATGCCCTAGTCCAAAATCATCATACAGACCTATTGAAATTATCAAAATTCTATTCCGGAGTCATTTGCTCAAAAGGCAAACTCCGGTCAACTCTTTTCATTTAAGCTTCAAAAAATGAGAATTGTTCTTTCAATTTAAATTTTGAATCTTCTGAAAATTAAACGGCCACACATGTAAGTCATAATACATATTACAAAGTTTCTTTGGACCTTAAGTAGCTGAATGGGGCATAGATTCTTAAAATGACAAGCCAGGTCGTTACAAGAGACCACTAGCCTTGGACATACAGTCTTTGGCTAATAGACTTGTGAGGTGGGATATTTCAGAGCCCAGCCGAGTTCTTGCATGCGTCATTGCCCAGTCTTCACTATTGGAGCAGATCAAGGCTTGACAGTTTTATGATCTGCACTTGACGGTTCTCAGAGAGATGGTATTGCAGGGTAGTGCCAAGGAGAATTCTATCGGCGATGATGGTGTTCTGTGACTCCAGGGTCATCTATGTGTTCCAAATGTTGATGGATTAAGTTAGAGGATTCTAGAGGAGGCGGATAGTTCTCGATATTCCATTCATTTAGGTGCTACGAAGATGTACCGCGGCATAAGGCAACATTATTGGTGGCGGTGGATGAAGAAAGACATAGTTGAGTATGTAGCCAGATGCCTAAATTTCCAGCAGGTTAAGTATAAGCACTAGAGGCCAGGATGCCTACTCCAGCAGATGAAAATACGTTGAGTGGTAGTCGGAGCAGATTATATGGACTTCATAGTTGGGTTGCTGCAGACCTTGCTGAAGTTTGATGCAGTTTGGGTCATTGTAGACCGATTCACCAAGTCGGCACATTTCATTCCTGTGATGACTATGTATACTTCAGAGAGATTGGCCCAGATTTTTTATCCGGGAGATAGTTCGGCTGCATAGTGTGCCTGTTTCCATCATATCAGATAGAGGTCCTCAGTTTAGTTCGCATTTATGGAGAGTAGTACAGAGTGAGTTAAGGACCCGTGTAGATCTTAGCACAACATTTCATCCATAGACCGGCGGGCATTCAAAGTGGATAATTCAGATCTTGGAGGACATGCTCAATGCATGTGTGATTGACTTTGGGGGCCAGTGGGATCGGTTCTTGCCTTGGACCGAGTTTTCTTACAACAACAATTATCAGTCCAGCATCGAGATGGCCCCATTTAAGGCTCTATATGGTCGGCGATTTCGTTCTCCCATCGGATGGTTTGAGCCCAGTGAGGCTAAGTTATATGGTTCTGATTTGGTGAAGGATGCCTTGGAAAAGGTAAAGTTGATTCAGGAATGACTTCGCATAGAACAGTCCAGACATGAGAGTTATGCGGACCAGAAGGCGCGTGACTTATCATTTATGGTAGGCGAGGAAGTTCTCTTAAAAGTCTCATCGATGAAGGGGATCATGAGATTTGGGGAGAAGGGAAAGTTGAACCCAATGTTTATAAGCCCATTTGAGGTATTGCGACGAGTTGGAGAGGTTGCTTATGAGCTTTCTTTGCCTCCCAGTATATTGGGAGTTAATCCGGTCTTCCACATGTCTATGCTCTAGAGGTATCATGCCGACTTGTCACATGTGTTAGACTTCAGCATGATTCAGTTAGATGAGAGTCTCGGTTATGAAGAGGAGCCATTTGCCATTGTTGATAGGCAGGATTGCCAGTTGAGATCCAAGAGGATTTCCGTGCTAAAGGTTCAGTGAAGGGGCCAACCAGTTAAGGAGGCGACATAGGAGTCCATGGAGGACATGCAGAGTAGATATCCTCACTTATTCAGTACTCCAGGTATGATTCTAAACCCGTTCGAGGACGAACGTTCGTTTAAGAGGTAAAGAATCTAACATGGTCGTTTTGCTTCATAGAATCCCGTTTCCCAAAATAAGACTCCCCGTATATGCTTTTACTGTTTTATGACTTTCGGGGATGGTTAGTTTGAGATTTGGTAGGGTTCGGGTTGATATCGGAACACTTGGTTCCTTGAGTTAGCCTTAAAAGGCAAAGT
The DNA here is from genome assembly GCF_000390325.3 of Nicotiana tomentosiformis. Taxonomy (NCBI): domain Eukaryota; kingdom Viridiplantae; phylum Streptophyta; class Magnoliopsida; order Solanales; family Solanaceae; genus Nicotiana; species Nicotiana tomentosiformis. The sequence goes on along the minus strand of NC_090819.1, from coordinate 92,461,635 downwards.
TTGACTTCGGTCAATATTTCGAGTAAACGACCTCGGAAATGGGATTTGATGGTTCCAATAGGTTCGTATGATGATTTCGCACTTCGGCGTATGTTTGGATGACCCGGGAGCGTATTGGCGCCTAGTAGTGAAAGTTGGTTCTTTAAAGGTTTTAGAAGTTCTTTAAATTTGGTTTGGAGCGGGTTTTCATGATATCGAGGTCCAAATAGAATTTTGATACCGGGAATAATTTCAGAATGTCATTTAAGACTAGCACGCAAAATTTGATGTCATTCCGAGTAGTTTAAGTACGTTTCAGCTCAGTGGGAGTAAATTGAAGAACTTAAAGTTCATAAGTTTGATTCAATTGGTTTTGGGGTGTGATTCTTAGTTTTAATGTTGTTTCGGGCATTCCGAGAGTTCGAACGAGTCTGTTTTATGATTCCAAACTTGTTGGTATGTTCGGGCAGGGACCTGGGGGGGGCTGAGTGCCAATCGGACGAGGCTCAGACCAAGTTGGGAATTGGGAGGAACAACTAAAGCTCGCAGCTGTTGTCATAATCGCACCTGCGCTTGGCCAGCCGCAGGTGTGAGCTCGCTGAAGCAGCCAAGGAAGGGCAGCCCAGGATCCGTAGGTGCGCCCCAACTTCCGCAGAAGTGGAGCCAGCCTGCCTGGGTACTTTCGCAGAAGTGACAGCGTAGGTGCGGCCCTACGACCTTAGGTGCGAGATCGCTGGAGGAAGTGAGGTCTCTTTTTAAACGAGACTTAGTTTTTTTGGCTCATTCATTTCCATTGTTAGGCGATATTTGGAGCTCTTACTGTCACGACCCCAAATTCCCTCCGTAGGATGTCGTGATGGCACCTAGTCTCTAAGACTAGGTAAGCCTATCAATGCAGAATAATAATAAATATCTGAAATAAATAAACTACAATTCAAACAATTTCAATTTCCAAAACCCGATAGAAATAAGTCACAAGCTTCTAATAATTTATTCTCAATGTCTCTATATGTCAAGGTCTAGATAAAATATAAGGAAGCAACATAAAATGATAGAAGGGGACTCCATAGTCTGCGGACGCTGGCAGATATACCTCGAAGTCTCCGTGCGCAGGTAACTCAATGACGTCTAGGCTGGTAAAATGTACCTGGATCTGCACAAAAAGATGTGCAGAAGCGTAGTATGAGTACACCACAGCGGTACCCAGTAAGTGCCAAGCCTAACCTCGGTAGAGTAGTGACGAGGTCAGGTGAGGCCCTACTGGAATATAATAATGGCATGGTAAAATGTTTATCAATGTAGTAAAATAAAATGACATTGAAAATGAATCAAATAGTATGTCACATTTAATGACACCAAATAATTGCAAATAATATCTCGTGGAAATCAAAACAGAATTTCCTTCAACTTTATGAAAATCACAATAATAATCAAAGGCAACTACAGCCATAAATCAATATCAACAAGGGCACTCCCGAGGTACCGCCTCGTAGTCCCAAATCATAAATAAATTCACAATATCTCATTTTCTTATATCACCGCGGGAGCTTTCACAATTTATTTAAAGAAAATATTTTTCCCGAAATAGCATCCCGCGTTTTAGCCACCCTTATCACACCGCATGACTTCTAGTAGTTCCCCTACTAGCCACGCGTATCAAGCCGCCCTTATCTCACCGCATGCGTTTCAACACCCAGACCTTATACCACCGCATGCGTATCAATATCACAATATATCACAATTTGCACCTCAAGTGCTCAAATAATTTAACTTGCCAAAATAATTCAACAACAATATTTTTCCACAATTAAGAGCTCACGGCTCATGCCAAAATAAATCATCAATAATAGTTTGCCACAATAAAGAGCTCACGGCTCGTGCCAAAATAAATCATCAATAATAGTTTTTCACAATAAAGAGCTCACAGCTCATGTCAAAATAATTCATCAATAATATTCTTCCAGAATAAAGAGCTCACGGCTCCCTCACAATGAGTATAAAAATATTCAGGAGTAAATAATTTAGGAAAATAATATTTCAAAATCTTTACTGCGTTGCTTCAATATCAAGTTTAAAAATGTCAAATACTTCATATTAATAATATTTAATTTAAAGAAAATCAACCTTCAAATAATGCACAGAATAAAAGAAACCAAGTTTCAACTAAACAGGTAAAACAACTAGTAAGAAAAGATCAAACAAATTTGAAGTATATATCTCACATCAATGATGAAGAATATAACAAGATAAAATAATTTAATAAATGCGCAACAGTGATCTACACAATTTAAAAATATAATCTTTCGCAAATTAACCCGTGTACACACTCGTCACCTCGTGCACATGACTTTCAACACATTTCAATAATCACATCAATACCAATTCTAGGGGAAATTTCCCCACACAAGGTTAGACAAGTCACTTACCTCGACTTGCTCCAATTTAACCAAGTATTATGCTTTTTCCTCGAATTTCCGACTCCGATCGACTCGTATCTAGTCATAATTAATTCGATACAGTCAACAAAAATTATAGTAATCAATTTCATAAGAAAATATTACATTTTCGGTAAAATCCGAAATTAGCTCAAAATTTGCCCGTGGGACCCACATCTCGGAATCCGGCGAAACTTATAAAATCCGACAACCCATTCAATTACGAGTCCACTCATACCAATTTTATCAAAATCCGATAACAACTCGACCTCCAAATCTTAAATTTTCGTTTTTGGAAGATTTTGCAAAAATCATGATTTTTCTTCCATAAATTCACGGATTCATGATGTAAATGAGTATGGAATCATGAAATATAATCAATATAGGATAAGGAACACTTACTCCAATGTTTTCCCGTGAAAATCGCCCAAAAATCGCCCAAAAATCGTGCTCCAAAAATCCAAAACGAAATAAATGAAATGAGCATTTTTGGTCCTTAAGTTTCTGCCAATCCGTCACTAAAAGTCCATTTTTCGTCACTAAAAGTCTACCAGAAACAGCTCTACCAGTCTTACTTCAATTGATCATACCTTTAGGTACAAATGTCCAAATGATAAATTGTTTAACTTTCTGGAAACTAGAATCCACCGACTACAACTTTCATGTTTTGTAATTATTCGGATTCCTTATGAATTGCGAGATATAATCTTCCAAAGTTGGCTACATGCATCAGAATTTCTAGCGAAATTTCTGGCGAAACTGCTCTACCAGCCTTCTTTCAATCCATCATAACTTTCTGTACAAATGTCCAAATAATGCATAGTTTAACTTACTGGAACCTATAATCCAACGAATACAACTTTCATGTTTTGTACATTTTCTGATTCCTTATGCATTGCGAGATATAAGCTTCCAAACTTGGCTCCACGCACGGAATTTCTGCAACAGAAATTTCTGCAAACAGAAATTTCCAGCACTTTGTCCGAAATCCATTCCGTTTACCTTTCGAAATCCACCCGAGACCCTCGGGACCTTAACCAATTATTCCAACATGTCCCAAAATACCATAGGAACTTAGTCGAGGCTTCAAACTACATCAAACAACATCAAAACGACGAATCGCACCTCAAATCAAAATCAATGAACTTTTAACTTTCAAATTGTATATCTTGTGTCGTCGAAACACATCAAATCAATTCGGAATGACTTCAAATTTTGCACACAAGTCATAAATGACAAAATTGAGCTATGAAAATTTTCAGAATCGGATTTGGACCCCGATATCAAAAAGTCAACCTCTCGGTCAAACTTCCCAAAAATTCAACTTTCGGCATTTCAGGCCTAATTCTACTACGGACTTCCAAATAAAATTCCGATCATGCTCCTAAGTCCAAAATCACCATACAGAGCTGTTGGAATCATCAAAATTCTATTCCGGGTTCGTTTGCACATAATTTGACATCCGGTCACTATTTGAACTTAAACTTTTAATTTTTTATTAAAATTCCATATCTCGGGCTAGGAACCTCAGAATTTGATTCCGGACATACGCCTAAGTCCCAAATCACGATATGAACCTACCAAAATTATCAAAACACTGATCCGAGTCTGTTTGCTCAAAATGTTGACCAAAGTCAACTGAGTTGAGTTTTAAAGCTCTAATTCACATTTTAATTCATTTTTCACCTTAAATTTTCCGGAAAAGTTTTACGTACTGTACACGCAAGTCGAGTAATGATAAATAGTGCTTTTCGAGATCTTAGAACACAGAATTAATTATTAAATTTAAAGATGACATTTTGGGTCATCACATTCTCCACCTCTAAAACAAACGTTCGTCCTCGAACGGAGTTAGAAAAAGTACATGAGCTTGTGAATAAGTGTGGATAACGGCTACGTATATCATGCTCGGTCTCCCAAGTCGCCTCCTCGACCGGATGACCCCTCCACTGAACCTTCACGGAAGCAATGTTCTTTGACCTTAGCTTTCGAACCTGCCTATCTAAAATAGCCACTGGTTCCTCAATATAAGATAGATCCTTGTCCAACTGAACCGAACTGAAGTCTAACACATGAGACGAATCCCCGTGATATTTTTGAAGCATATAAACATGGAATACCGGATGAACTGCAGAGAGACTAGGTGGTAGCGCAAGTCTGTAAGCCACCTCTCTAACTCTTTCAAGAATCTCTAAAGGCCCAATATACCTAGGGCTCAAATTGCCCTTCTTCCCGAACCTCATCACATCCTTCATAGGCGAAACCCGGAGCAATACCCGCTCATCAACCATGAATGCAACATCACGAACCTTCCGATTCGCATAACTCTTCTATCTAGATTGGGATGTACGAAGTCAATCCTAAATAAAGTCTGTACCCAATAGCCTAGCCTCGCCCGGTTCGAACCAACCCACTGGGGACTGGCACCACCTACCATATAAGGCCTCATATGGAGCCATCTGGATGCTTGACTGGTAACTGTTGTTGTAAGCAAACTCCGCAAGTGGTAAGAACTGATCCCAAGCACCCCTAAAATCTATCACACACGCACGAAGCATATCCTCCAGTATCTGAATAGTGCGTTCGGACTGCCCGTCCATCTGAGGGTGAAATGTTATACTCAACTCTACCCGGGTACCCAACTCACGCTGTACAGCCTCCAAAACCGTGAGGTAAACTGTGTAACCCGGTCAGAGATGATAGATATTGGTACACCGTGAAGTCTGACAATCTTGCGAATATATACCTGAGCCAGCTGCTCTGAAGAGTAAGTAGTAATCACAGGAATGAAATGAGCTGATTTAGTCAGCCTATCCACAATCACCCAAACTGCGTCCAACTTCTGCTAAGTCCGTGGGAGCCCAACAACGAAATCCATAATGATCCTCTCCCATTTCCATTCTGGAATCAATAACTTCTGAAGCAATCCACTAGGTCGTTGATGCTCATATCTCACTTGTTGACAATTTAGACACCGAGCTACATACTCCACTATGTCTTTCTTCATCTTCATCTACCAATAATACTGCCTCAAGTCCTGCTACATATTCATAGCACCCGGATGTATGGAGTACCGCGAATTATCAGCCTCCTGGAGAATCAATTCACGAAAGCCATCTACATTAGGCACACACAGCCTACCCTGCATCCATAATACATCTTCATCTCCAATAGTGACTTCCTTGGTATCGCCGTGCTGAACTGCGTCCTTAAGGACAAGCAGATGGGGGTCATCATACTGACATTCCCTGATACGATTATAAAGTGAAGACTGGAAAACCACGCAAGCCAAAATCCGATTCGGCTCGGAAACATCCAATCTAACAAACTAGTTGGCCAAGGCCTGAACATCCATGGCTAAAGGCCTCTCTACTACCGGTAAATATGTTAAGCTACCCAAACTCTCCGCCTTATGACTCAAGGCATCGGCCACCACATTGGCCTTCCTCGGATGATAGAGAATTGTGATATCATAATCCTTAAGCAACTCTAACCATCTCCGCTGCCGCAAATTAAGATCCTTCTATTTAAACAGATGTTGTAAACTCCGGTGATCAGTGTAGATTTCACAATGGACACCGTACAAATAATGCTGCCAAATTTTTAAGGCATGAACAATAGCTGCTAACTCCAGGTCATGTACAGGATAATTCATTTCATGCACCTTTAACTGTCTGGACGCGTAAGCAATCACCCTACCGTCTTGCATCAACACTGCGCCGAGACCAATACATGACGCGTCACAATACACAGTATAAGATCCTGTACCTATAGGTAATACCAATACTGGGGTTGTAGTCAAAGCTGTCTTGAGCTTTTGGAAGCTTTCCTCACATTCCTCGGTCCATCTGAATGGAGCACCCTTCTGGGTCAATCTGGTCTTAATAGTTGTTCATAATCAATTATCGAATCATCAATTAAATTCATGTTAACAAAAATCTTATTTCAAACTTTCACAATACCGATAACGAGACACGAGGCATGAAGACCTCAAACTTATTTACCCAAATTAACGAGTCACATTTAATGCCACCTAGGCGGGCACCTACCTCGTAGGTTAAAAATTAATAATTACCACACGAATTTGACAACTATGCACAGAGAATTTCATATAAGAATTTTCAAATAAGCCTAACAGGCATGACTCCTATTAGTACTATAGTACAAATTTAATTTCACAAGGGAGAACTTAAACACAAGAATTTTCCTCACAAGGATCTCGACCTTATATAACTTCCACCGTAGCTCGTAGCCCGGTTTAAACATATCAATTTATATAAAAATGTGAGGATCTCGTCCTCAGTTCTGAATCACAAGTAATATGCACATCGTGCCAATTGCAAATTTCTATTTTCTCCTTTTAAATAATTTCGGTTACACCAAATCACAACACATAATGAACCCCACACCGGTAGGGCATATAATTCATAATTTGCAATTAATTATTCGGAATTTACATCAAAATTTACCGAAATGAGTAACAAAAAGCCACATTTAGCCTCACAGCTCTTATTAGTGACCAACACGAAATGATAGGCGTAGTTATCTCCATAAAATCTCCCAACAGGGGTAAACACATAAGTAAATTATAGAATTATGAAGCTCACTCATAATTGGAGCACAATAGGAAGACTCATTTCGATATTAAGAACCGAATCAACTTAAGGAAATTATTCCTTTATATTAAATCAAGGTCGTACCTGTAACGACACCATCTGATGTAGCGACCTCCACCATACCGTAAAATAAATATATCAACGGCTGGGTCTCCACCTCTAGGACGCCTTTAACCCGTATGTCCTCCACCCTTAACTGGTCGTGTGGGTGGTGTAGTAACTGCAATAGGGCACGTAGCCTGAGTGCTTTGATGAAATATGCCTCTCCCAAGTTTGAAATAATTTTCTCATGATGTGCCTAGTATCACCGTATTCATAACAACCCTTTTGCGGGTTAGGCTGCTCATATTGAGTCTGTGCAGATAACTAGAATAACCATTGTAGGAACTCATGTCGGTGGTGCATTAAAAGAACTTACTAGAGCACCCCGAGTAATCCGATGTGCGGAATAGGCTGGCCGACTGCCCGAGCCCCCACCATAATGATTTATACTTACAGAGTAGAATCCACTGAATCCCCCAGAACCTCGAGACGTCTTAGTCTCCTTAGTTTCCTTTTTCCTTACCCCGAACACGTTCTAATATTTTGGCAATTTGTACAACTAGCATAAATGAAGTATCAGCTTATAACTCCCGAGTTGTACAAAATTTTACGATTATAATTAAGTCCTTTAATGAGTCTGTGGACTCGCCCTCTGGCTGTAGGAAGCAAAGTAGGAGTATGACGGGCTAACTTATTAAACATGATGGCATATTCTGACATCGTCAATGGTGACATGACACAACCGTTCAAACCCTATGCACCACGCATTACGGAGAGTTCGGGAAACAAACTCTTTCAAAAGCGTTTCTGAGAACTAAGCCAAGTGGGCGGTGTTGCATTGGCTGGCCTGCCCTCTTCATAGGCGTACCACGAACACCGGTGGTGAATTATCTCTCCCAAGGAAAATTTCTTCTTTTGTTATGCTGACTTAACATTGTTGAGCTGACCCATTTCTTAACATACTCTTCGACTCTTTTTTGGGGTAACCCTTACCCTTATTTATACACAATGATCACAAAAGTAGAGCTCCATACAGACAAATCTTGGCACGAATCACATAATCCATAATCTCGTCAACAACTATACTTACTCCGAAGCACTCCAAAATCCGCAACAGTGACGTCCACGCTGAGTAGACCTTCTACAAATTTAGAGTTGTTTCTATAACTCATTTGCTATTGAAGTATAGGATTATTAAGGAGGCGGACATACCGCAAGTCCCAACCTTATCCTCTACAAAATTTTAGGTCTTAAACATGTGTAAATTTTAGGGAACCTTTCAGTACCACATATATACATTTCAGGCCAAAACTGATATAATACATGACCCCGCAATCCACCCATTGGTAGTGGACGATGTGAAGTCATAGGCCACAATAATAACCTTCACAACTCGTATAAATCAACCAGACGCCAATGTCAGTTGCACCCCGCACATGATTCACTAGGTGATCTCTCAATACGCCCACATCTTCAGTCGGAACCACACGTTAAGGCAATGTTTGAGCATCTTTTGCTCCCTCGTAGTCCATCTGCGGCATCATGAATCGTCGACGCATAACTGATATTGAGTGCGCAATGTCATGCACGAGTGGATACAAAGGAATATAAGATATATGTTTCAAGCTAAATCAATGCCGCACGATAAGGAGTCAAATAAGAGAATATTTCATAACAGTTCCATAGCCTCTAGAAGATAAGTACAGACATCTCCGTACCGATCTGCAAGACTCTACTAAACCTGCTTGTGACTCATGAAACCTATGAACCTAGTGCTCTGATACCAACTTGTCACGACCCCAAATTCCCTCCGTAGGATGTCGTGATGGCACCTAGTCTCTAAGACTAGGTAAGCCTATCAATGCGGAATAATAATAAATATCTGAAATAAATAAACTACAATTCAAACAATTTCAACTCCCAAAACCCGGTAGAAATAAGTCACAAGCTTCTAAGAATTTATTCTCAATGTCTCTATATGTCAAGGTCTAGATAAAATATAAGGAAGCAACATAAAATGATAGAAGGGGACTCCGGAGTCTGCGGACGCTGGCAGATATACCTCGAAGTCTCCGTGCGCAGGTAACTCAATGACGTCTAGGCTGGTAAAATGTACCTGGATCTGCACAAAAAGATGTGCAGAAGCGTAGTATGAGTACACCACAGCGGTACCCAGTAAGTGCCAAGCCTAACCTCGGTAGAGTAGTGACGAGGTCAGGTGAGGCCCTATTGGAATATAATAATGGCATGGTAAAATGTTTATCAATGTAGTAAAATAAAATGACATTGAAAATGAATCAAATAGTATGTCACATTTAATGACACCAAATAATTGCAAATAATATCTCGTGGAAATCAAAACAGAATTTCCTTCAACTTTATGAAAATCACAATAATAATCAAAGGCAACTACAGCCATAAATCAATATCAATAAGGGCACTCCCGAGGTACCGCCTCGTAGTCCCAAATCATAAATAAATTCACAATATCTCATTTTCTTATATCACCGCGGGAGCCTTCACAATTTATTTAAAGAAAACATTTTTCCCGAAATAGCATCCCGCGTTTTAGCCACCCTTATCACACCGCATGACTTCTAGTAGTTCCCCTACTAGCCACGCGTATCAAGCCACCCTTATCTCACCGCATGCGTTTCAACACCCAGACCTTATACCACCGCATGCGTATCAATATCACAATATATCACAATTTGCACCTCAAGTGCTCAAATAATTTAACTTGCCAAAATAATTCAACAACAATATTTTTCCACAATTAAGAGCTCACGGCTCATGCCAAAATAAATCATCAATAATAGTTTGCCACAATAAAGAGCTCACGGCTCATGCCAAAATAAATCATCAATAATAGTTTTCCACAATAAAGAGCTCACAGCTCATATCAAAATAATTCATCAATAATATTCTTCCACAATAAAGAGCTCACGGCTCCCTCACAATGAGTATAAAAATATTCAGGTGTAAATAATTTAGGAAAATAATATTTCAAAATCTTTACTACGTTGCTTCAATATCAAGTTTACAAATGTCAAATACTTCATATTAATAATATTTAATTTAAAGAAAATCAACTTTCAAATAATGCACAGAATAAAAGAAACCAAGTTTCAACTAAATAGGTAAAACAATTAGTAAGAAAAGATCAAACAAATTTGAAGTATATATCTCACATCAATGATGAAGAATATAACAAGATAAAATAATTTAATAAATACGCAATAGTGATCTACACAATTTAAAAATATAATCTTTCGCAAATTAACCCGTGTACACACTCGTCACCTCGTGCACACGACTTTCAACACATTTCAATAATCACATCAATACCAATTCTAGGAGAAATTTCCCCACACAAGGTTAGACAAGTCACTTACCTCGACTTGCTCCAATTTAACCAAGTATTATGCTTTTTCCTCGAATTTCCGACTCCGATCGACTCGTATCTAGTCATAATTAATTCGATACAGTCAACAAAAATTATAGTAATCAATTTCATAAGAAAATATTACATTTTCGGTAAAATTCGAAATTAGCTCAAAATTTGCCCGTGGGACCCACATCTCGGAATCCAGCGAAACTTATAAAATACGACAACCCATTCAATTACGAGTCCACCCATATCAATTTTACCAAAATCCGATAACAACTCGACCTCCAAATCTTAAATTTTTGTTTTTGGAAGATTTTGCAAAAATCTTGATTTTTCTTCCATAAATTCACGGATTCATGATGTAAATGAGTATGGAATCATGAAATATAATCAATATAGGATAAGGAACACTTACCCCAATGTTTTCCCGTGAAAATCGCCCAAAAATCGTGCTCCAAAAATCCAAAACGAAATGAATGAAATGAGCATTTTTGGTCCTTAAGTTTCTGCCAATCCGTTACTAAAAGTCCATTTTTCGTCAATAAAAGTCTACCAGAAACAGCTCTACCAGTCTTACTTCAATTGATCATAACTTTAGGTACAAATGTCCAAATAATAAATGGTTTAACTTTCTGAAAACTAGAATCCACCGACTACAACTTTCATGTTTTGTAATTATTCCGATTTCTTATGCATTGCGAGATATAATCTCCCAAATTTGGCTGCATGCATCAGAATTTCTAGCGAAATTTCTGGCGAAACTGCTCTACCAGCCTTCTTTCAATCCATCATAACTTTCTGTACAAATGTCCAAATAATGCATAGTTTAACTTACTGGAACCTATAATCCAACGAATACAACTTTCATGTTTTGTACATTTTCTGATTCCTTATGCATTGCGAGATATAAGCTTCCAAACTTGGCTCCACGCACGGAATTTCTGCAAACAGAAATTTCTGGCACTTTGTCCGAAATCCATTCCGTTTACCTTTCGAAATCCACCCGAGACCCTCGGGACCTTAACCAATTATTCCAACATGTCCCAAAATACCATAGGAACTTAGTCGAGGCTTCAAACTACATCAAACAACATCAAAACGACGAATCGCACCTCAAATCAAAATCAATGAACTTTTAACTTTCAAATTGTATATCTTGTGTCGTCGAAACACATCACATCAATTCGGAATGACTTCAAATTTTGCACACAAGTCATAAATGACAAAATTGAGCTATGAAAATTTTCAGAATCGGATTTGGACCCCGATATCAAAAAGTCAACCTCTCGGTCAAACTTCCCAAAAATTCAACTTTCGGCATTTCAGGCCTAATTCTACTACGGACTTCCAAATAAAATTCCGATCATGCTCCTAAGTCTAAAATCACCATACGGAGCTGTTGGAATCATCAAAATTCTATTCCGGGTTCGTTTGCACATAATTTGACATCCGGTCACTATTTGAACTTAAACTTTTAATTTTTTATTAAAATTCCATATCTCGGGCTAGGAACCTCAGAATTTGATTCCGGACATACGCCTAAGTCCCAAATCACGATATGAACCTACCAAAATTATCAAAACACTGATCCGAGTCTGTTTGCTCAAAATGTTGACCAAAGTCAACTGAGTTGAGTTTTAAAGCTCTAATTCACATTTTAATTCATTTTTCACCTTAAATTTTCCGGAAAAGTTTTACGGACTGCACACACAAGTCGAGTAATGATAAATAGTACTTTTCGAGGTCTTAGAACACAGAATTAATTATTAAATTTAAAGATAACATTTTGGGTCATCACACTTAGAGAGGGGATTTCACCTAGCACTTTGAGGTAAGTAATTTCTATATAATGTGTGTTAAATACATAGTTTATGGGTAGATTATAACATGTAAATTAGTAAAAATTTTGGGTTTGGGTGAAAACCTAGGTTTTTGATCAAAAAATGAGATTTAACCACAAAATTTGTTATGGAATTTAGTAAAAATCATATATTGAGTTCATGAGGTTATGGGTAACAATTTTCTTTGAAAATTTCCGGAATCCGAGCACATGGGCCTGGGGAGGTGAATTTTGGGAATTCTTAAATTGGGGTTAGGTAATAGCTTTAGTAGTTAGAATACGAACTTTTGAGCATGCATTGATTATTTTATATCCTATTCGATTAGTTTTTGGATGATTCGACACCAAATTAAGGGAGTGAGCACATTCTTCGACCGGGAAATAGGCCTTGAAACGGGGTAAGTCTCTTTTCTAACCTTGTAAGAGGGAATTAATGCCATAGGTGAATTTAGTCATTATGTACTACTATTTACGGGGGCTACATACGTACGAAGTGACGAGAGTCCATGCGTAGCTACTATTCATGCTTATGTCCGGGTAGATTTAGGCTTACACCATGGTTTTTGTTGATATCGTTGCTTGTTTATGCTTACTAAGTGTTTGGATTAAAGCGGAAGTTGAGGATTTCAACATTTTTAAAGGTTCCTAGATGAATTTCTTATTGTGAAAAGAATTGAGAAAATTTATACTCAACCACTTCGCAAGTATATTCCGCGAGCAGATTGTTCGCCTCGGCAGGTTAATTGATGTATTTATGGTTCGGGTCGTTCGACCCTCGGCAATGCACAATATATTTATATGTATATTTGAATCGGGCTGTACGTCCTCGGCATAATTTGTGCGTAAAGATATTGGAACCCCTTTATATTTAATATTGTTCCACGTACTTGAAAGATGAAACGATTAGACGAGAGAAATGACTTGGTTCTTACTTAAAATGGGAGGATCGTTTACTTATTTTTTCTGCTCTGAGTACTATTATCAGTTTATATATCATGTTTAATTAAAACTTCATACTTTTATATCTTTGGCCCATAGTAAGTGTCGAAGTCGACCCCTCGTCACTACTTCTTCGAGGTTAGAGTAGATACTTACTGGGTGTATATTGTTTATTTACTCACGCTACACTTCTGTACTTGTTGTGCAGGATCTGAGGCAGGTGCATCTGGTTATCAATCCAATGTGCACGCTTGACTTTTGGTCCGAGACCACACGGTGAGCTGCCCTTCCGAGCCGTTCCGCAGCATCCGAAGTCTCTCTTTTGATTTATTTTCTATCTATTCTATTTCATACAGTAGAGAGAGATCTTTTGTATATTCCACTAACAGCCCACACACTTGTGACACCCGATCTTGGCATACACTAGTAGACTTGTGATTTTGGTTTTATTCCTATGGCCGTAAATACATTTAGCTGCTTTCATTTTAATAATTTAAATCTGTCTCTTACTAGACCTAGTAAATTAAGAAAAGCTATTTACTTGGGAAAAACTTATTAAAATAGGAAAATTCCTGGATTGTTCACTGTTGGCTTACCTAGCAATGGTGTTGGGAACCATCACGAACTAAAATGAAATTGGGTCGTGACAAAATTATACTCCGATAATCATGGTACTTCGCTGCTCCTGACCGACCTGTCAAACCCGCTCTTGCTCATTAGGCCTTGGCCTCTCGGTCTTTGATCACTTCTCTTCTCTTTCCTTGTCGAGTGATGCCCGGATCTGTTCCCTATTCGATATGCCTTGTATGACAGATACCGATCTCGGACCGGTCTTGGCTCCTGATCAATGGCTCTCTTAGACTTTTCATCGGTTCTAATGGGGTAAATAAATCCATACGGGCCCTAAGTTGGTCGTCTTCGACCCTGATCTTCGATTGGTATCTTTTGCGGACATCGGCCCAAGTCACCTTTGGATACTCCACCAAATTTTGTTTTAGTTGTTGAGAGGTTGCGAAACTTTGAGGTTTAAGCCCTTGAGTGAATGATTGAACGTCCCAATTATCCACAACTGGTGGCAGATCCATTCGTTCCATCTGGAATCTCGATACAAACTCCCTGAGCATCTCATTATCCCTCTGTTTGACCTTGAAAGGATCCGACTTTCTGGTCTCGACCTTGATGGCTCTGACATGGGCTTTCACAAAAGAATCTGGGATCATAGCAAACTAGTCAATAGAATGCAAGTTGTGATACCATATTATTTCCCTATTGGAAAAAGTTTCCCCAAACTTTTTCGGCAACACCGACTCGATTTCGTCATATTCCAAGTCGTTTCCTCTGATCGCGCATGCATAGGAGGTTACATTCTCATTTGGATCTGTGGTCCTATTGTACTTGTGAATGTCAGGCATTCTAAACCTCTTTGGGATCGGCTTCGGTGCCGCGCTCGGGGGAAAGGGCTTCTCAATAAACTTTTTGGTGTCTGCCTCCTTCAATATCGGAGGTTCTCCCGGGATCTGATCGATCCTAGAGTTGTATGTTTCTACCATCTGGTCGTTAACCTCAATCTTTTTCTCTCCTCACTCCACCTATTTTGTTAATGCTTCGAGTATCTTCATCACCTTAGAATTTTCTCCGGGTCTGACTTCACCCGGTTCCATGGAAACTAACTCATCTCTTCGAGTATTTTCCCGGAACTGTTCGGGCTCGACCATGAGAGGGGCGTGGCTTTGGTTTTGCATCTATGCTATTGCCGCTTGTTGAGCCTGCAACATTTCGAAAATCAGTCGTAGGCTTACCCTATTACCTTCACCTTCAGGCGCTTCTCGAGTCGCTGGCCGGGGTCCCTCTCAAACTGTTTTCGGGGTCAGATGGAAATTTGATGTTGATGGCCAGGTGCGAGTTAGCATCGACCAGGTCGGAAACTGGGACACTTTTTGGATCGGCAGGTGGCACATCATTACTAGGCACCATATATTATTCTTGCCGTGACGGCCTAACTCTGCGTCAATATTCAAGTGGGCAGACAGAGAGTTTGACATCCTAAGGCTAACCTGGAATTAAAATTTCAAAGAACAAGCGTAAAATAGGGTGTGTTATGGATATTCGTATCAAATCACCACTATTATCCTTAGCCCTACGGTGGGCGCCAAACTCTTTACCCCTAAAATACGTAACAATTAAATTTATAAGCGGTTTAAAAGATACGTGATTTAATTCAATACGATTATTAAAAACAACAAGTAAATGATTTAAAGAAAAAATAAATTATTAAACCAATCGCAATGTAGTGACCAAGCCTGATTTTAGACTAAATAGTGGAATTCGTCCTCAAATGGACCCTCGGTACAAGCTCGGTCGCGAATGAAGAAAAGAACAAATGAGTAATGCTTTTAACAATAGCTAGAAGACAAAAGGAAGCTTTTATTACTTTGATTTGCGTGTCATAATATGTGAGAATAAAGAAAACCTTTCCCTTTATATAGTAGGAGAATTTTAATCCTAGTACAAGTCTAAAAGAGGTAAAAATCTTCTTTTTCAGGTAAATGTTGATCTACAGTTGATACTGAATGGGATTCGCGCCGTAATATCCGGTTAAGGGCAAATATTATAGCCCCCTTCTCATTATGCGTAACCGTTCATCGCGTCCCTACGAGGTCCAGAAGCTATACTTAGCACGGGTATGCCATTATACCGTGCTCGATCTCGGATACATTGTTCATTCGTGCAGCGTTTCGATACGAGGGGCTTCTGGGCCTTGATTATACTCACTTCGAGCTACGCTTCTTCTTTGTTACTTTATCGGGGAAACCTTTGCCCCCGATTTCACCCATACGCAACTTTACCACTATAAGCTTTGTTCTTAGCCTGAATTAGTTAGGAATTTTACAAGCATAATGAGCCCTAACGTGTAATGACATGTATTATTTATTTATAAGCCACATTTCTAAGTCACGTATCTTCCTAGTTTCTATTTGTGCTTATACTCTTTTGTTTCCTTCTTCATATGAATCTACATATTCTGTCAAATAATAAGAGCATCTAATAATTTGAGTAGCATATATTTTTTTCATTCACTACTAGAAAACTGCATAATTACGTCCAAGAAAACTGACAGATATCGGTCGGAATTTGAGGAAAAAGCGACCGATTTCTAATCGCTTTTAATTAGTCGGAAAAATAATGGTCTCTAAGGTATTGCGCCCGATATCGGTCTAAATTTTCCAGCCGAAAGCGGTCGGTTATTTCAACGCGTTGACTGACACAAAAGATAAATATACCGACCGAAATCGGTCGGTATTAATTATTTATTTTCAAAAAGCGACCGACTTCGGTTGGAATTTTAAATCTATTATAATTTTATAATTATTTATAACTTATAATAAACTGACCAAAATTGGTCGGTATACAAAATAAATAAATATATTTAAAAAGACATTTTCGAGCGACTTAGGTTGGAAATGTCAAGATTCTGCATAATTCATTTGAAATTTCCGACCGAACTCTGTCGGAAATTTTGAATTTCTACAAAAACAATATGAGATTTCCGACCGACTTCGGTCGGTTTTCAGGGTAAAATCGAACAGAATATGCATGCTTTTAAGCTACACCACCTGCCAATTACAACTAATATTCATCCTATAATGGCAGCATTACATTGCTGCCACTCAACCATAATTAACCAACAACAACAATAATTAACCAACAACAATAACAACAATAATTAACCAACAACAACAACAATTAACCAACAACAACAACAATTAACCAACAACAACACTAATAACAATCACAACCACAACGCTTATAACAACAACGCCAACAACAACAACAACTATACAAATGTTCAATAACAAAATAATATCAACAATACAATCATCATTCAAAACTATTCCCAACTAAATATTGACAAGTTCAAGACTTTGTTTAGTAAAACACACCATTTAATGGGTGTTTTGTATGGCATCATCTCCATCTTCAGTATTAGAAGCTTCATCGTTGGCATGGTTCGAAGGATCACGATGAGAAGGATTAGTCTCTGGGGAAGGCTCACGAGACCGGGGAATGGGGAAAACAGCACTAGCAAGAAGATTGGCCAACTGACCTTGAAGGAGATTAAATTGTTGGCCCCTCTTTTCTAGCTGAACTTGAAGGGTATCAAATTGTTCAACTCTCTATTGCTCTTTAGCCTTTGTCTCTTCAAGCTCTGCTGTCATCTTTGCGATCTTCTTCTCCACAGATGAGAGAGTCGACCTATAAATTACCTCGCCTTGGGAGGAAGTTCCTATACCTTGCAATCCAGCCCTGTAGCGCCGAAATGATCTCTCTGGAAGGCCATATGTTATCCCTTTTTTAGGACCTATCAAAATCGAAGTGCATCCCAAAAGCATCCGCAACCATTTCATGGTATCTAGGATGTTGAACGCTATTCTTCACCGACCTACTACTTTCACCAACAACTACGTTATGAAATACACCATCAGTACCATCAACCTCTCCATTACTAGTCCACACAAAATAATTATCCATAAACCCTTTTTTGCAAAGATGAGTCTTAACATCCTTCGATCCAAAAAAATGCAAACAGTTGCACTTCACACAAGAACACCTAATCATCCCACCGATTTGAAATGGTTCAAATGACATTGCATGCCTAATAAATTCATTAACCACTTCTATAAATTCCTCCCTCAAAAACCGACGATTAGGATAATTTCTATTATACATCCAACTACGATATTTCATCTACGCAGAGAACAAATAAATTGCATGTTTTATATATATATATATATATATATATATATATATATATATATATATATATATATATATATATATATATATATCCATAATTGAATTCAATTAGATTATATGATTCTATCATTAATCATATAATTAGACCTTAAATTAATTTATAATTCTATAATAAGCTTATGAATTCAATTAGCTTATGATTCTATAATAAGTTCATAATTTATACCTTAAATTAATTTCTACATTAAATAATTTAAATGCATTAATTTGAATTCTATTAAGAACCATAAGTTCTACAATTTATAATTCTATAATAAGCTTATGAATTCAATTAGCTTATGATTCTATAATAAGTTCATAATTTATACCTTAAATTAGGTTATACATTAAATAATTTAAATGCATTAATTTGAACTCTATTAAGAACCATACGTTCATAATTTAAGGTAGTTCGTTATTTATACCTTAAATTAATTTATACATTAAATAATTTAAATGCATTAACTTGAGTTCTATTAAGAACCATAAGTTCATAATTTAAGGTAGTTCGTTATTATATCTTAACTTCATAATTTATACCTTAAATTAATTTATACATTAAATAATTTAAATGCAATAATTTGAGTTCTATTAAGAACCATAAGTTCATAATTTAAGGTAGTTCTTTATTTATACATTAAGTTCATAATTTATACCTTAAATTAATTTATACATCACATAATTTAAATGCATTAATTTGAATTCTATTAAGAACCATAAGTTCATAATTAAAAGTAGTTCATAATTTATACCTTAATTCTAAATCTAATGTAGTTCAAACAAAAAACCCTAAAAAATTCTAATTTAGGTAGTTCAATTCTAAATCTAAATCTAATGTAGTTCAAGAGCTCTATTTAGTCACAGAAATTCTAAATAGACTAAAACCCAACAAAATTGCATAAAATTATATTCCGAAAATTAAAAATTAAAAAGATAATAAGGTAGATTACTAACCTTGAACAACAATGGCAGTGGTGGTGCTGCCGAGGAGTCAAAATGGTAGTGGTGGTGGCGGCGGCACATCAGTGGTGGTAGTGGAGGCACGAAAAAGTTGTGGCAGCGGCAGGGGGCTTAGGCGTGAGAGAGAAGAGGTGTGGCTTCGTTGTTTGGGGGTGGGTGACTTAATTTTGGGTAGGATTAGACAAATAATCGGTGGGTAAGGGAGATGGATGAGGGATAGAAGAGAGAGAGTGAAAAGATGGATATGGGGAAGAAACCCGTCTGGTGTGGTCTAATTAACAGATTTTTGACATGTAACGATCCGACCAGTCATTTTTGAGCTTTAGCACTTCGTTCGGTGGTTTGAGGCCTTGAGTGATTTCATATAAGGTATTTTGACTTGCACGTATGGTTGGAATTGAATTTCGGGAAGTTCAAAGTTAGTTTGGAAAGAAAAGTTTAATTTCGGAAGCTTTAAGTTGGAAGAATTGACTAAGGTTTGATTTTTGAGTAAACGAACTCAGAATCGGGATTGGAAGGTTCGAACAGGTTCTTATGATGACTTTGGACTTGGTTGTATGTCCGGATTGGGTTTCGGATGACCCGCGAGCATTTCGACGCCTATTGTGGAGGGTTGGCATTTTGGAAGAATTTCATAAATTTGGGTTGAAGTGCATTTCAATGCTATTGAAGTCCATTTGGGATTCTGAGTCTGGGAATAGCTCCGTATGGTTATTCTGGTATTGGGAACGCGTCCGGATATTGATTTGGAGGCCCAAGGGTTGCTTTATCAACTTTTCGAGCGGAGTTGGAAATTTGTCTAAATTGATTTATAATGAGTATTATAGTATATTCTTATTGGTTTGAACATTGTTTGACTAGTTTTGGAGTGACATGCACCGGTTTGAGGTGTTAGTGCAGCGTTGGAGCCGGTTACGGAACTTCGGATTGAGGTAAGCCTCATGTCTAACTCTTTGAGGGGAAAATTACCCCTAGATGTTGTATATTGATGTGTGCTACTTGTTGTGTTGGCTACGTACACGCGAGGTGACGAGAGACCGTACGTAAACTACATTAATGTTATTGTCCGGGTAGGCTTAGGTCACATCATGCTATTGCTGTACAATTTGAGCAGTCTCTCGCCTGTTAAATTCCCCTGTTTTACATTACTACTTGAGACTAGACTTGCTGTTGTAGAGACTTCATAAGTTCATGATTAGTCACCGAATAATTCTACTCCTCTTACGACATCTTTTCGTGATATATATGTTCTTTGAAAGGTTTTTGTTAAAGGAATTACAATTCACACGTTTATTCGTGAGTGGGGTTGTCACGACAAAAAATTTCCATCTTCGGGGCCGTGATGGCGCCTAACAGCTAGGCAAGCCAACGTTAGAATAACTCTTAGCCATTTTTAACCATTCAGTTGAAAGATAATAGATGAACCAAATATCTGGAATAAATATGAAGTAGAAATTTAATACAATTCCCAAAACCGGTAGTACAAGTCACAAGCTCTACAGAATTTACTAGAAAATTGTTAAATACAACTGTTCTAGGATAGAATCAACAGTGCAGGAAAATATCAGAAGGTGACTCTGAGGCCTGCGAACATGACAGCAGGTATACCTTAATTATCCACAACAATGTCAAATCAATTAGTAAGATTATCAACAACACTGAGGTACCTGGATCTGTACAAAAAGATGTGCAGAAGCATAGCATGAGTACACCACAGTGGTACCCAGTAAATATCAAGCCTAACCTCGGTAGAGTAGTGACAAGGCCAGGTCAATACACCTACCAGACATATAAACATGTACAATATGTTACATAAAGATAACAAGGAAAGAATATCAATGTAAGGCCTATAATAGAAACATTTCCCATTCAATTCAACAATGAAAACAATGATAACACGGATGGCACCGAGCAAACAATCAAGCAATTAAGCAACAACACAGTCAGAGTACAACTATAATATAAACACGGCATGGCATCACCCATCGTGCTCTTACTCTCATCCTTACCATGAAATGATGAATAATTTAAACATAATTAAATACAATTCCAATTTGAACATAGTAAAGTGTCTAATGAGTTATTAAGCCAATTTAGGATTTAAATAAGGTAAAATAGCGGATAGGTTATACAAATAGAATATCAATTGAACTTAGTTTAGAAATATACGATATCCGATAAAATATTGTATTTATACAAATAAGACACTCAATCAAATCTTAACGAGATAAATATGGGATTTATTAAAGTAATACATAATGATAATTTTTACGTAAATTACATGACAATAATTTAATGATCAAATTTGAGATACCAATTAGAGTAGAAATATAATCACCATTTAGATTATTAAATATCCGAATAAAATATGAGTTTTATTTTTGAAAGACACACAAGTAGAACCTCTTGAAAATTCTTTCATTTAAATATTCTAAGTTTTAACAACTTATCATATCACATAGGATGCATGACTCACACAAAAGGTTCATATTGTTTCATTTTTTATACATTGACGGTTAATTAATTATGTTCAAAATATAATGAAGTGATTTAAGAAATCACAATAACCGTCCCAACATGGAATGCATCATGACAATTACAATCGGAATTAACCTTAATATCACAATAATTTAATATTTAAATTCTATTGCGGCGTGCAATCCGATCCTCCAATATATTCATATTAAATTTCGTTGCGACGTGTAACCCGATCCTCCAACATATTCATTTTAAATTCCATTGCGGCGTGTAACCCGATCCTCCAATATATTCATTTTAATTTCCGTTATGGCGTGCAACCCGATCCTCCAATATATTCATTCAATAAATCTGTTGCCGCGTGCAATACGCTCCTCAAATAAACATTTAACACATCCATTGCGGCGTGCAACCCGCTTCTCATGCAAGACAAATTAAACAACCAACTACGGTGTACCACAAAATCATAAGGAATAACGAGTATACACAAAGAAGTCACAATTAATGAAAATGCTACACGATGGTTTTAGTGTTGTTTGATGTGATTTGAAGGCTCGACTAAGTTTGTAATGTGTTTTGGGACATGTTGGTATATTTGGTTAAGGTTCCGGAGGCCTCGGGTGGGTCCCGGATGGTTAACGGACCAAGTTTTGGACTTAAGGAATGGATGAAGTGTACCAGTTCTTGTGTAATCGCACCTGTGCAAGTTTGACCGTAGGTGCGTGACCGCTAAGGCGAAGAAATGGACGCAAGTGCAGTTTGGGCGATAAAGTGTCACAGGTACGAGAATGCGAGAGGGCATCCACATATGCAAAGGCGCAGAAGCGCGTGGAGGACCGCCAAAGCGGTTTTCACCTAGCTTGGAGGGAACACACCTGCGATGGAGTTTCCGCAGGGGCGGAGCCGCAGGTGCGGCCGGTGTTCCACATATGCGAAAGGTCGACTGTGCATATTGTTTTAAAGACGGAACATGGCCCATTTTCTTCCATTTTTCACTTGGTTGGGGCGATTTTGGAGAGTTTCAAAGGGAGGGTTTCATCAAGCAACACAAGGTAAGTGATTTTCACTTGTTATAGGTTAAATACATGGTTTGTATAAGGATTTAAACATGGAAATTAGTAAAACTTGTGGGATTTTTGGTACAAAACCTAGAATTTGGTATTTTTGGATTTTGACAAAAATTTGGCCATTAAAGTGAGAATAAATTATATATTTTAGTTCGTGATGTTATGGGTAAAGTTTATCTTTGAAAATATTCGAAATTCGGGCATGTGGGCCGAGGGTGGTTTTATCAACTTTTCGAGCGGAGTTGGAAATTTGTTTAAATCAAATTATTGTGAGTATTACACTATATGTTTTTGGGTTTACACATTTATTGATTAGTTTTGGAGGATTGAGCATTGATTTGAGTTGTTGGAAAGGCTTGGGAGCCGGCTATGAAACGTCGGAGCGAGTTAAGTCTCCTTTCTAATATTGTAAGAGGGAATTAACCCCATAGGTAAATAGAATCTTTATGTGCTTCTATTTGTGGCGGCTACGTACGCACGAGGTGACGAGAGTCCGTGCGTAGCTACCATTATACTTATGTCCGGGTAGTCTAGGACCCATATCATTTTGTACTTGCGATGTTGTGCCCTACTTGTTAAATTAATTGTTTAAAATATTTAGAAACTCGATAAAGGAATTGTAAAAGAAAAAAAGGGTTAAACTTCATTTACTTGACCGTTAAATGGGAATTTGAAATTCTTGAAATATTTGCCCCTTAATAAATCTTCAATTGGTTGTTTAATGTGTTTTCTCTTTTGTGGAGCGGGCTGAACGCCTCGGTAGTAGATAGATGCATCTATTGCTCACGTCGTTCGACCCTCGACAGTGCATAGTTTAAATATTTATGTTGGATCGGGCCGTACGACCTCAGCATGATTTGCGCATGATTGAATTGTTTTCTTTGGAATTTATGATAATTGATATTGCTTCAATGGCCTGAGATACAAAATGATAAACGATGAAAAATAAATTTGGAAATTTCTTATTAAGAAAAGAATTGTTTACTTATTTCATGATATTGAGGTTGCAGCCGCTCTACGTAATCTATGCTAAATTATATCATTGGCATTTGATTTAGCCCATAGAAAGTGTCGAAGCCGACCCTTCGTTACTACTTCTTCGAGGTTAGGCGGGATACTTACTGGGTACGCATTGATTTACGTTCTCATACAACACTTGCTGCATATTCGTGTAGGTACATATATGTCTAGTGGCCCTGTGGGTGCAGAGGTGCGGTTATAGCGGGGAATTAGGTGAGCTGCACTCTATACTACGATCCACAACCAGCAGAGTCTCCTTCAGAGTATTAATATATTTTTTCTCCTGTCCAATTTGTATTCCGGAGAGATGTTGTATTTTATTTTACATTGCTAGTTGATGCTCATGCACTTGTTACACCGAGTTTTGGGGTGATTAGGGGTTGTCATGTATTGAAATTATTAAAAATATTATTATTTACACTGTAAATTCTATCATTTACTATTTAATTGAAGGAAATATGATTTCAAAATTGTTATAAATGAGAACCAAATTAAGTAATTATTTTTTGGCTTGCCTGACATCGGGGTTCGGTGCCATCACGACCTTTAATGGATTTTGGGTCGGGACAATACATAATCATCACAAAAGTAGAGCTCCATACAGACAAATCCTGCCATGAACCACGTCATATTAACATATTAACTCCGCAATCCGTCCATTGATAGTGGACTCCCCTATTTGGAACGACGTCATAGGTCACAATGTCCTATGACCCATCATATTAACCTTCACAGCTCGTACAAATCAACCAGATGCCAAGGTCTGTTGTAACCCCACATTATTCACTGAGTGATCTTTCAATACATTGGCATCTTCGGTCAGAATCACACGTTGAGATAATGTTAGGCATACCTGGCTCCCTCGTAGTCAATTCGCGATATCATATACTGTTAGCGCACAGTTGATACAGAGTGTGCAATGCCATACACGAGTGGATGCAAAGGAATGTGAGATATATGTTTCATGCTGAATCAATACCGCGCGACAAGGAATGAAGGAAGTAAAATTTCTTAATAGTTTAGGTAGCCTCTCGAAGATAAGTACATATGTCTCTATACTGATCCGCAAGACTCTACTAAACCTGCTTATGACTTGTAGCACCGGTTTGAGGTGTTAGAGAGGCGTTGGAGCCGGTTACGGAACTTCGGAGCTAGGTAAGTCTCATGTCTAATTCTGTGAGGGGGAAATTACCCCTATATGTTGTATATTGATGTGTGCTACTTGTTGTGGTGGCTACGTACGTGCGAGGTGACGAGAGACCGTACGTAAACTACATTCATGTTATTGTCCCGGTAGGCTTAGGTTCACATCATGCTATAGCTGTACAATTTGAGCAGTCTCTCACCTATTAAATTCCTCTGTTTTACATTACTACTTGAGAATAGACTTGCTATTGTAGAGACTTCACGAGTTCATGATTAGTCACCGAATAATTCTACTCCTCTTACGACATATTTCCGTGATATATATATTCTTTGAAAGATTTTTGTTAAAGGAATTACAACTCACACGTTTATTCGTGAGTGGGGTTGTCACGACCCGAAATTCCCACCTTCGGGGCCGTGGTGGCGCCTAACATTTCACTTGCTAGGCAAGCCAACATAAGAATAAATCTTAGCCATTTTTAACCGTTCAGTTGAAATTATAATAGATCAACCAAATATCTGGAATAAATATGAAGTAGAAATTTAATACAATTCCCAAAACCGGTAGTACAAGTCACAAGCTCTACAGAATTTACGAGAAAATCTCTAAATACAACTATTCTAGAATAGAATCGACAGTGCAGGAAAATATCAGAAGGTGACTCTGAGGCCTGCAAATGTGACAACAGGTATACCTTAAGTCTCCACAACAATGTCCGATCAATTAGTAATATTATCAACAACACTGAGGTACCTAGATCTGCACAAAAAGATGTGTAGAAGCGTAGCATGAGTAAACTACAACGGTACCCAGTAAGTTTCAAGCCTAACCTCAGTAGAGTAGTGACAAGGCCAGGTCAAGACACCTATCAGACATATAAACCTGTACAATAGGTTACATAAAGCTAACAAAGAAAGAATATTAATATAAGGCCAATAGTAGAAGAATTTCCCATTCAATTCAACAATGAAAACAATGATAACACGGATGACACCGAGCAAACAATCAAGCAATTAAGCAACAACACAGTCAGAGTACAACTATAATATAAACACGGCACGACATCACCCATCGTGCTCTTACTCTCGTCCTTACCATGAAATGATGAATAATTTAAACACAATTAAATACAATTCCAATTTGAACATACTAAAGTGTCTAATGAGTTATTAATCCAATTTAGGATTTAAATAAGGTAAAATATTTGATAGGTTGTACAAATAGAATATCAATAGAAATTAGTTTAGAAATATATGATATCCGATAAAATATTGTATTTATACAAATAAGACACTCAATCAAATCTTAACGAGATAAATATGGGATTTATTAAAGTAATACGTGATAATAATTTTTACGTAAATTACATGACAATAATATAATGATCAAATTTGAGATACCAGTTAGAGTAGAAATATAATCACCATTTAGATTAGTAAATCTCCGAATAAAATATGAGTTTTATTTTTGAAATACAGACAAGTAGAACCTCTTGAAAATTCTTTCATTTAAATTTGCTAACTTTCAACAACTTATCATTTCACATAGGATGCATGACTCACACAAGAAGTCCATATTGCTCTATTTTTAATATATTAACGGTCAATTAATTATGTTCAAAATATAATGAAGTGATTTAAAAAACCACAATAATCGTCCCAACATGGAATGCATCATGAGAATTACAATCAGAATTAACCTTAATATCACAATAATTTCATATTTAAATTCCGTTGCGGCGTGCAACTTGATCCTCTAATATATTCATATTAAATTTTGTTGCGACGTGCAACCCGATCCTCCAATATATTTATTTTAAATTCATTTGAGGCGTGCAACCCGATCCTCCAATATATTCATTCAATAAATCTGTTGCGGCGTGCAACCCGCTCCTCAAATTAAACATTTAACACATCCGTTGCGGCGTGCAACCCGCTCCTCAAGCAACACAAATTAAACAACTAATTTACAACCAACTACGCTGTACCATAAAATCATAAGGAATAACGAGTCTACACAAGGAAGTCACAATTAATGAAAAAGCTACACGATAGCTCACGAAGTCAAATAGCAAGGTAATAACCATCCACAATCAATGCATATAGCAGATAAGTAGTAATTCAACAAGTGACTACAATCAACAATTAGCATATAAGGGTGAACTTGACAACAAGGATGGAACATGTACTAACAATTTCAATTAAAGCACGTACAAAAATTCTAACAACAAAAGATATAATCATAACAAGATATTTACAAACAATTGTATAAAAGGAGTCTAACGGTCCTAACCAGTCAAATACCACGTATAGGTTGTGTACCCCATACAAAGTTAGACAAGACACTTATCTTAACGGAGTTAGGCCGATATTCCAAAATAGCATTCTCACGTGAATTGACCTCCGAAAGGCTCCAATCTTTCTTGAGCTTCCCTTACATTACTACAATATTTCAGAAATCCTAGCAACTTCAGTCTATTTAGAAACATAACGAAAGTGAAATATAATTAGGAAGATATTCGTGGGTTCACCTCATTTAAGCATTTCATCAAACACTAAGTGTACATTATGATTTCAAGGTTCTTCTATGGTGGATTCTTTCATCCCATAAACCAATCTTTACTTATTTGAGCTCAACAATATCCCCACAACCTTATTGGTACTAACATAAATACATAATACTCGTACACCCAAGAATCATACCCCCAATCACCCATCTTTTACCCCAAACTCGAAATTGAAGACTAGGGGTTTGAATCTTACCTCTTAGATGAAGATCTTGTGATTGGCTTCCTTGATTCTTGAAGATTGGTGCAAGATTAGATGATTAGAATGTTAGGATCCCTCCTTCTATCTCTAAAATGCTCTTACGTCTCTCTAAAACCTTCAGAAAAATACCCCAAAATAAGCCCCAAAGGCTATTTATCAAAATGGGGTCGGGTTATGAAAATAGAAAAATTAACCCTCCGAACTCAGGTCTGCGATCGTACAATGGACCGCAAAATTGTTATGCGGGTCTCACAATGCACCAAAAACTGATGTCCAGAAATGGGCTTCACTGGATAGGTCTGCGACCATTTTGCGGTCGCATAACCACTTCTGCGGCCCGTAGAATTGGCCGCAAAATTGCATTCTGCCAGCCTTTAGTAATTTAGTTATAACTTCTTGTAGGAGTGTCCAAATAACGAACGGTCTGAAGAATTATAAACTAAACTCAAAGAGCTTTAATATGGTAGGTTATCCATCCCATAAATCTTTACATGTATGTAGATATGCTCGTTTAAAGTTTGATCTTGTGCGTACGCACTTGAAACTTTAGTCTATCATAAAATTTCCAACTTGACTTAAACTTAGGGCTCACCTTAGACCCCACATCACTTATAATATGCCTCATACACTTATTATCATATCCAAATTGTATCCATCATACTAATAGTCCTCGTCTGCACACAGAATAATATAATTAGCAAGCATCAACTTTCTAATTTTGCCAAAATGCACTGAATTATTCTACGGACTTCCAACTCTAATTCCGGACATACGCCTAAGTCCAAAATCACAATACAAAGCTATTGGAACCATCAAAGTTCTATTCCGGAGTCGTTTGCACAAAAGTCAAATTCCGGTCAACTCTTTTCATTTAAGCTTCCAAAACAATAATATATTATTCTTTCAATTAAATCTCGAATCATCAGAAAACCAAACTCGGCCGCGCGCGTAAGTCATCATACACAATACAAAGCTGATCGAGGTCTTAAGACACTGAATGGAATGCTAGTTCTTAAAATGACAAGTCGGGTCGTTACAGAGGTCAAGGACCCGTCAAAGCTCCTTATTCTAATGGGATCGGACTGTTCTCCTCGGTAGGATTATGTACTTCTTATTATAAAGGGATCGGGCCGTTCGCCTCAGCATGCTTTATGTACCACACTCTCATGGGAGCGGGTCGTTCGCCTCGGCAGTTTAATAGATGCATCTATAGTTCGTGCCGTTCGACCCTCGTCAATGCACATTTTATTATTTATGTTGGATCGGGTCGTACGCTTCGGCATTTCTATAAAAATATCCTCATGGAATCGTGTGTAATATTTGGTAAGAAGCCAGAGTATATATGAGTCTTTCCCTGATTCGAATTTTAACAACCTATTTGGTGAGGTCCATTACACACACACACACACACCTATATATATGTGTGTGTGTGTGTGTGTGTGTGTGTGTGTGTGCTCCGGTTGAGGAGGAATTGCTAATTAAGAGCTTGAGTTTATTGTAAGGAGGATAATTGTACCACAAATTTACAGTTATTTATTTTATTTATTTACTTTGCCTAATATTTGTTCACCTCCTTACTGTACTTGATATTATTGGACCACTAGTGAGTGTCGATGTCGACCCCTCGTCACTACTCCTCCAGGGGTTAGGCTATATACTTACTGGGTACACGTGGATATACATACTCATACTACACTTGCTGCACATTTTTGTGCAGGAACTTTTATGTCCGGTGGTCCTTTGGGAACGGAGGCACGGATGATGTGGGGACTTGCTGCGAGCTGCATTTCAGGTTACGATCCACAGCCAAGAGAGTCTCCTCTAGGGTTATTTATATTTTTCCTGTCTAATTTATATTCCGGATAGATGTTGTATTTATTTTACTTCCTAGTTGATGCTCATGCACTTGTGACACCAGATGTTTGGGGTACTTATGAGTTTTTCAGTATTTTAGTTGCGAAAATTATATCATTTACTTTGTAAATTTTATCTCTGATTATTAATTGAAGGTAAAAAAAAAATTTGATGTCAAAATATTAAAAGGAATAATTAAGTTAAACTTTTATTGTTGGCTTGCTTGACAGTGATGTTAGGCGCCATCACGACCGTTGATGGATTTTGAGTCGTGATACGACCGCTTTCGGTCGTTAATGTTAAAAAAATGTTTGACCGTTTGACCTCACAAATACCGACCGAATTCGGCCGTTATGTCAATTTTAAAATATTAATTTAATGACGAAACCGACCGACTAGGGAATCAATAAAATTCCATCAAATAATCACCTTTCAATCTCTACAATGGTTATGTATTTAAATTGGGAACATATGGCTTCCAATAACCATACCATAAGTTCTAATACTTAATTCATAGTCATTTTCCCATAATATATCCATACATGTAAGTCTAAGGATGTAGGATTACCTTTTGGAAGAAATCTTGCAAAATCCTCCTTTAAGTTCTTGAAAACATTTCTTGAAGATCTAAGTATTTTATGTGTGGATTTCAACAATACTAGTGTAGAAATGATGGAATTTCACACCACGAAAAAGGGGGATTGCTTACCTTGAAGAAGAGGGGAGTTGGTGGTCTCGAGAGATTGGAGAAGAGCTCCAAAATTCGTCCAAATGAAATGGGGAAAATGAGCCCCGAATTGGCTTAAGAAGAGCTGGAGGTGTCCCGCGCCCGGTCTGGCGAAGTGACCCTCACATCGCTGTCTACCGTATGCAAGAGAAGACAGGATCTGCGCCCGGTCTGGCGAAGTCACCCTCATTTCGCTGTCCGCCAAAATAACTGGTTGATCTAACTTTGTTAATTTGATCATAACTTTTAGTAGGAATATCCAAATGACGAACGACTTGATGTGTTAGAAACTAGACTCAAAGGGATACAATCTAGGTTCAAAATTCTTGGAAAATATCTTCACATTATGAGAGTTATACCCATTCAAAGGTAGGTGTTGTGCAAATTAAGAAACCTTTTCACTTAATATTTTCAATTTTCACCAATTAGTGTTGAAACCTTCTAGACCTATCCAAATGCAAATCTGGGTATACACCCAAGTCAAAAATCACCATCTGGTCCTATTGGAACCATCAAAATTTAAATCCGAGGTCAAATACTAAAATGTCAAATTTGGTCATCACTTTCAACTTAAGGCTTCCAACATGGAATTTATTTTTCCGAACTAATCTTGAAACACTTAAAAATCAAAACCGATGATTCACACGTCATAATACATCATATGAAGCTATTCAAGACTTTAAATAGTTGGAAGGAGCGTAAATCTTCAAAACAACAAGTCGGATCTTTACATGAGGTATCCGAGCAAAGTACTAATAATGTGATCGAGAATAAGACATATATATATATATATATATATATATATATATATATATATATATATATACACCATATGATGTTGTGATGGCACCTAGTCTCTAAGACTAGGTAAGCCTATCATTTCGGAATAACAATAAAAATCTGAAATGAATAAATCTGCAAATTCACATAAGTAGAACTCCCAAAACCCGGTAAAAATATGTCACACACTTCTAAGGATTTATTATCAATATATCTATATATCATAGTCTAAAAAAAATAAAGAAGCAACATAATAAGGATAGAAGGGGACTCTAGAGTCTGCAGACGCTGGCAGATATACCTCGAAGTCTCCTCGTATAACTAATTTACTAAGGTCTGGTCTGATAAGATGTACCTGGATCTACACAAAAAGATGTGCAGAAGTATAGTATGAGTACACCACAACGGTACCTAGTAAATGCCAAACCTAACCAGGGAAGAGTAGTGACGAGGTCAGGTCAGACCCTACTAGAATAATAAAAGATAAGGAGAAAAGATTAAAAATATAATAACAATAATGACAATGAGGATAAATCAAGTAAGTAGTATATCACAATTTAACTACACAGTATAAGGGCAATTAACACCTCATGGAAGGAAAACAGAAATTTACAACTTTAAGGAAAACACCAAAAATAACCAAAGACAATGCAGCCATAAAGAAATATCAACAAGGGCACTCCCGAGGTATCGCCTCGTATTCCCAAATCATAAATAAATTCACAGTATCTCAATTCCTCATATCACCGCGGGAGCCTTCGCATTAAATGTTAAAGAAAATATTTTTTCCGAAATAGCATCCCGCACTTTAGCCACCCTTATCACATCGCATGACTTCTAGTAGTTCCTCTACTAGACACGCTTATCGAGCCACCCTTATCTCACTGCATGCGTTTCAACACCCAGACCATGTACCACCGCATGCGTATCATATCACAATATATCACAATTTGCACCTCAAGTGCCCAAATATTTCAACTTGCCAAAATAAATCAACAATACTATTTTTCCACAATAAAGAGCTCGTGGCTCGTGCAAAAATAAATCAACAAAAATATTTTTCATAATAAAGAGCTCACAGCTCAATCACAATGACTATGAAAATCTAACAAAATATTCAGCAAAAATAATATTTCACAAATTTAATACATTGTCTAAATATCAAAATTTTAAATGTAAAATACTTTATTTTTAATAATATTTGAGTTAAGAAATCCATCATTCAAGTAATGCACAGAACAAATGAAACAGAGTTTCAACTAATCAGGTAAAACACTTAGCAGGAACAGGTCAGAAAAATTTAAAATGTGAAAATATATTAATGATGATGAATATAACAAAATAAAATAATTTAATTAATATGCAACAGTGCTGCAACAGTGCTCTACACAATTGAAAGACATAATCTTCCACATTTAGCCCGTGTACAGACTCGTCACCTCGTATACATGACTATCAACACATTAACATTTTCATATCAATACCGATCCTAAGGAAAATTTCCCCCACACAAGGTTAGACAAGTAACTTACCTCAAACCACGCTCAATTGGTCAAGTAGTATGCTTTTTCCACAATTTTTCGACTCCGATCGGCTCGAATCAAGTCATAATTAATTCGATTCAATCAATACAAATTATTGGAATAAATTCCATATGAAAATACAAATTTTCTAACAAAATCTGAAATTTAACCTAAAAATTGCCCGTGGGGCTCACGTCTCGGAATCCGACAAAACTCACCAAATCCGACAACCCATTCAATTACAAGTCCAACCATACTAGTTTCACTCAAATCCGACTCTGAATCAATACCGAAATCTCAAAAAATCGTTTTATGAGATTTCTAATTGTTTCCCCAAATTTCCATCTCAAAACACTAATTAAATGATGAAAGCAGTGATATATTAGTGTATATTGACCAAATCTGAGTTAGTATCACTTACCCCAATGTTTTTCCTTGAAAATCTCTCAAAAACGCCCTCCCAAAGCTCTAATTTGTCCAAATGGAAAATGGGACGAAGCCCCCGTTTTATAACTTAAAGTCTCTGTCCAGGCGCTGCCCTCGATTTCCAGACTTCGATTTCCTAACCTCGATTTTTGACCTCGATTTTGACCTCAATTGTTTTTTTTATCTCGATTTTTGATAGATGAAGGAAAAACCAGATCAGCCAAAAAACCAACAAACTCAACTTCAGCAGTCTCCCAACTTCAATTCTTGATCCGTTAACCATCCGAAACTCACCCGAGGCCCTCAAGACCTCAACCAAGTACACCAACAAGTCCTAAAGCATCATACGAACTTAGCTGAAATCTCAAATCACATAAAACAACACTAAAACTACGAATCATACACCAATTTAAGCTTAAGGAACTTAAGAGTTTCCAACTTCTACATTCGATACCGAAACCTATCAAATCAATTACGATTGACCTCAAATTTTGCACACAAGTCATAAATGACATAACAAATCTATGAAAATTTTTGGAGCTGGATTCCGACCCCGATATCAAAAAGTCAACTCCCTGGTCAAACTTTCCAAAAATTCAACTTTCGCCATTTCAAGCCAAATTTAACTCCGGATTTCAAAAAAACTTTTACGGACACGCTCTTAAGTCCAAAATCACCATACAGAGCTATTAGAATCATCAAAACTCCATCCCGTGGTCGTTTACACGTAAGTCGACATCCGGTCACTATTTGAACTTAAGGTTTAAACCTTGGAACTAATTGTTCCAATTCATTCCAATACCTCACCAGACCCGAACCAATTACCCCGACAAGTTACACAATAACTGTAAAGCACAAATTGAGCAGTAAATGGGGAAACAAGGATGTAATACTCAAAACAAGCGGACATGTCGTTATATTCTCCCCCTCTTAAACAAATGTACGTCCTTGAAAGGGTTTAGAATTATACCCGGAGTCTCAAATAGGTGTGAATGTTTGCTTTGCATCTCCCGCTTAGTCACCCAAGTAGCTTCTCCATCTGGCTAGGCTCTCTACTTCACCTTCACTGAAGCTATGTTCTTTGATCTTAGTTTTCTAACATGTCTGTCCAAAATGACCATTGGTTCCTCGACATAAGATAGATCCTTGTCCAAGTGGACTGAGCTGAAGTCTAACACATGATATGGATCACCATGATACTTTCGGAGCATGGAAACATGGAACACTAGATGAACTGCAAAGAGTCTAGGTGGTAGTGCAAGTCTGTAAGCCATATCTCCAACTCCCTCAAGAATCTCAAAAGGCCCAATATACCTAGAGCTGCACTTGCCCTTCTTCCCGAACCTCATCACACCCTTCATAGGCGAAACCCAGAGCAAGACCCGCTCAACAACCATGAATGCAACATCACGAACCTTCCGATCCGCATAACCTTTTTGTCTAGATTGGGCTGTACAAAGTCGATCCTGAATCCATTTAACCTTTTCTAAGGCATCCTGAACCAAGTTTGTACCCAATACCCTAGCCTCACTCGGTTCGAACCAACCTACTGGAGACTGGCACTGCCTACCATACAAGGCCTCATACGGAGCGATCTGAATGCTCGACTGATAGCTGTTGATGTATGAAAACTCTGCAAGTGGTAAGAACTGATCCCATGCACCCCCCAAATCTATCACTCACGCACGAAGCATATCCTCCAGTATCTGGATAGTGCGCTCGAACTATCCATCCATCTGAGGGTGAAATGCTATACTCAACTCCATAAGATTACCCAACTCTCGATGTACAACCATCCAGAACCGTGATGTAAACTGTGTACCATGGTCAGAGATGATAGATACCGGTATGCCATGAAACCTAACAATATCGCGAATGTAAACCTGAGCTAGCTGCTCCGAAGAGTAAGTAGTAACCACAAGAATGAAATGAGCTGACTTGGTCAATCTATCCACAATCACCCAAACTACATCGAACTTCTTCTGAGTCCGTGGGAGCCCAACAACGAAATCCATAGTGATTCGCTCCCATTTCCACTATGGAATCTCTAACTTCTGAAGCAATCCACCCGGTCTTTCATGCTCATATTTCACCCGCTGACAATTTAGGCACCGAGCTACATATTCCACTATGTCTTTCTTCATCCGCCTCTACCAATAATGTTGTCTCAAGTCCTGATACATTATTGCGGCACCTAGTTGAATGGAGTACCACGAACTGTGTGCTTCCTGGAGAATAAACTCACGCAGACTATCTACATTAAGCACACATAGCCTGCCTTGCATTAGTAATACATTGTCATCTCCAATAGTCACCTCCTTGGCATCACTGTGCTGAACTGTGTCCTTAAGGTTAATCAGATAGTGGCCATCATACTGACGCTCCCTGATACGATCATACAGAGAAGAATGAGAAACCACACAAGCCAAAACTCGGCTCGGCTCGGAAACATCCAATCTAACAAACTGGTTGGCCAAGGCCTGAACATCCAAGTCTAAAGGCCTCTCTACTACTGGTAAGTATGCTAAGCTGCCCAAACTCTCCGCCTTACGACTCAAGGCATCGGCCACCACATTGGACTTTTCGGGATGATAGAGAATGGTGATATCATAATGCTCAAGCAAATCCAACCACCTCCGTTGCCACAAATTAAGATCCTTCTGTTTAAACAGATGTTATAGACTACGGTGATCGGTATAAACCTCACAATGGACACCGTACAAATAATGCCGCCAAAGCTTCAAAGCATGAACAATAGCTGATAAATCAAGGTCATGGACCAGATACATATTCTCATGTACCTTTAACTGTCTGTATGCATAGGCAATCACCCTACCGTCTTGCATCAACACTGCATCGAGACCAATGCGTGACGCAACATAATACATAGTTTAAGACCCTGAACCTATAGCGAATACCAATACTAGGGCTGTAGTCGAAGCTGTCTTAAGCTTTTGAAAGCTCTCCTCGCATTACTCAGTTCACCTGAACGGAGCACCCTTCTGGGTCAATTTGGTCATAGGTGTAGCAATAGAAGAGAAACCCTCTACAAATCGGCGATAGTACCCCACCAATCCAAGAAAACTCTGGATCTCAGTAACTGATGACGGTCTGGCCAACTCTACACTGCTTCAATTTTCTTTGGATCTACTTGGATCCCCTTGTTCGTTACCACATGAACCAAAAATCCCAGTGAATTAAGCCAGCATTCACACTTTGAAAATGTTGCATATAACTTCTTTTCTCTTAAAGCCTGAAGCACAGTCCTCAAGTGTTGTTCATGATCCTTCCGATTTCGAGAATACACCAGAATATCGTCAATAAACACAATGACAAAAGAATCAAGATAGGGCTGAAATATACTATTCATTAAGTGCATAAATACTGCTGGGGCATTGGTCAGCCCAAAAGACATCACCAGGAACTCGTAATGACCATATCGAGTCCTAAAAGCAGTCTTTAGGATATCTGGTTCCCGAATCTTCAATTGATGATAGTCTGAATGCATGTCGATCTTAGAGAACACTTCAGCACCATGAAGATGATCAAATAGGTCATCAATACGTGGCAATGGATACTTTTTCTTCACTGTAACCTTGTTCAGTTGGCGGTAATCAATACACATCCGCATAGAGCCATCCATCTTCTTCACAAATAAGATAGGAGCACCCCAAGGTGATACACTGGTTAAATGAAGCCCTTTTCAAGTAACTCATGTAACTGCTCTTTAAATTATTTCAATTATTCTAGGTCCATAAGATATAGTAAAATAGAAATCGGCTGAGTGCCCGGTAACAGATCAATGCCAAAGTCAATATCCCTGTCGGGTGGCATACGTGGAAGTTCCGCAGGAAAAATATCAGGAAAATCCCTTACTACAGGAACTGGCTCCACGGTAGGAGTATCAACACTAACATATCTCACATAGGACAAATATCCACCACACCCCTTCTTAACCATTCATTGAGCTTTAAGAAATGAAGCAACTCTGGTAGGAACATGATCCACGGTACCTCTCTACTCTAGTCGCGGTAGACCTGGCATAGCCAATGTCACCGTCTTGGCATAACTATCAAGGATAGCGTTATAGGGCGACAGCCAGTCCAGGCCCAAAATAATGTCAAAATCCACCATACTGAGCATTAATAAATCAGCTCTTGTCTCAAAATCACTGATAACAATTAATTACGACTGATACACGCGGTCCACAATAATAGATTCACCCATGGGTGTAGATACATAAATAGAAGAACTGAAAGAATCATGGAATATGCCCAAATACGGGGCAAAAAAAGATGTCATACAAGAATAAGTGGAGCCTGGATTAAACAAGACTGATGCATCTCTATGACAGACCGAAATAATACCTGTGATATCAGAATCAGATTCAACGACCTCTGTCCTAGCAGGAAAGGCATAATATTTGGCATGGTCTCCCCCTCTAGGGAGATCTCTGCCTGTCCGACCTCCACCTCTAGCTGGCTGTGCAGGTGGGGTGGAAACTGGTGCAGTAATCATGACCTGAGAAGCCTGAGGGCCCTGTGGAATAGGTGGGTCCTGAAAAATCAATGGAGGTGCACCCCTCCTAAGTATGGGTCAATCCCTCATGATATGACGAGTGTCACCACACTCAAAACAAGCCCTCGGAGGACGTGGCTGCTAGGACAAGACCGGGCCTGATCGACTGGACTGCCCGCTGAAAGCACCTTGTACAGGAGGTACAGTAGACATTGGAGGTGCATAATATGGAACATGGAGTCTAGGAGTAGCCGGAATACTTCTGGAAGCTAGAAGTACTGAATGAATAGGACGACTCGCATAGCCTCTACCATGGCAGGCTGCAGCTGGGGCACGAGAATTGTTATATGTGCCAGAATCTCGGGGTCTCTTAGCTTCCCTCTCTTCTCTCTCCCAAGTCCGCATACCCTCCAATCTCCTAGCAATTTACACCAGCTGTTGCTATGTGATGTCCATCTCCAATTCTCGGGCCATACTGAATCTGGTACTAGGGTGGAGCCCCTCAATAAATCGGCAAACCCGCTCTCAAACAGTAGCAACTAAGGCTGGTGCATGCCTAGCCAAATCACTGAATCAGACCTCATATTCCGACACGGTCATAGAACCCTGGCGCAATTGCTCAAACTCTACGCAACATGCATCTCTAAGACTCTAATGAACATACTCCCTCAAGAACATAACTAAAAATTGAATCCAAGTAAGTGAAGCTGCATCAGCCGGACTATCCAACTCGTATGCTCGCCACCACTGGTAGTCTGCTCCTCTAAGCCGGAATGCCGTGAAAGAAACCCCACTGGAATCCACAATACCCATAGTACGGAGGATACAGTGACATTCCTCAAGAAAACCCTGAGCATCCTCTGAAGCTAAACCGCTAAATATGGGAGGGTGATACTTCTTGTACCTCTCGAGCCTGAGTTGTTCCCCCTCTGAAACTGCTACCCTAACCTCGGGCTGAACTTGAACAACTGGTCGCACTGGTATAACCTGCGGGGCATGGTCAACCTGGTACCGTGGCTCTAGGGTACGGGCAGCTGGAGTTTGTGATCGTCCTCTGGCTTGAGATGTGGCAGGAGAAAGTGGAATTAACCCTGCCTGAGCTAGAGTGCCAAACATGCTCAAAATCAAGGCAAGAGTCTTCTGAAGTCCAGGATTAGTAACAGGCATCTTAGGTGCCTGTTATCCAACTACAGCTACTGGTGGTTCCTCTACAGTAGCTCGGGCGGGTGCTCTGGCTATACCACGTGGTCTTCCTCAGCCTCTGGCTCGACCTCTGCTCCGACCCCGGGCTCTTGCGGCTCCAACAGGGGCGCGGGTGCCTGATCATCGGATCCAGTTATGCGTGTTCTTGCCATCTGTGACAGAATAGAAAGACAATGGTTTTAAATTTTGAAGGCAACAAAGAAGTGAATATTTTCCTAATATTTTCATAGCCTCCCGAAGATAAGTACAGACGTCTCCGTACCGATCCTCGAGACTCTACTAAACCTTCTTGTGACTCCTAACACCTATGAACCTAGGGCTCTGATACCAACTTGTCATGACCCCAAATTTTCTCTGTAGAATGTCGTGATGGCATCTAGTCTCTAAGACTAGGTAAGCCTAT
Organism: Nicotiana tomentosiformis; assembly: GCF_000390325.3. Classification (NCBI taxonomy): domain Eukaryota; kingdom Viridiplantae; phylum Streptophyta; class Magnoliopsida; order Solanales; family Solanaceae; genus Nicotiana; species Nicotiana tomentosiformis. The sequence goes on along the minus strand of NC_090819.1, from coordinate 92,422,725 downwards.
CAATGCAAAATAACAATAGAAATCTGAAATAAATAAATCTGCAAATTGACATAAGTACAACTCCTAAAACCAGGTAGAAATAAGTCACAAGCTTCTAAGGATTTATTCTCAATATCTCTATATATCAGAGTCTAAAGAAAATAAGGAAGCAACATAAGAAGGATAGAATAGGACTCCGGAGTCTACATACGTTGGTAGATATACCTCAAAGTCTCCTCGTACAGCTAATTCACTGATGACTGGTATGATAAGATGTACCTAGATCTGCACAAAAAGATGTGTAGAAGCGTAGTATGAGGACACCATAGCGGTACTCACTAAGTGCGAAGCCTAACCTGGGTAGAGTAGTGACGAGGTCAGGTCAGGCCCTACTGGATTAATAAAAGACAGGGAGAAAAGTTTAACAACATAATAACAATAATGAAAATGGTGATAAATCAAGTAAGTAGTATGTCACAATTTAACTACACAGAAATTTACAACTTTACAAATTTACAGCAATTAACACCTCGCGAAAGGAAAATAGAAATTTACAACTTTAACGAAAAGTAGAAATTTACAACTTTAACGAATGCAACAGTCTCTACACAATTTAAAGACATAATCGTCCACATTTAGCCCGTGTACACATTTGTCACCTCGTGTACATTTTCATATCAATACCGATCCTAAGGGAAATTTTCCCTACACAAGGTTAGACAAGTCACTTACCTCAAACCACGCTCAATTGGTCAAGTAGTGTCACGACTCAAAATCTATTAAAGGTCGTGATGCAGCCGGACACCACTGTCAGGCAAGCCAACACTAATTAGTTAATTAAATAACCATTTTAATATTTTTGAAATCGTAAATTTACTTCAATCTAACTAGTAAAAGATGAATTTACAGAATAATAACAATGTTTTCCAATTTCAATACTGAACATCCCATAATCATCCCAGAACCCGGTGTCACAAGTGCATGAGCATTTTCTAGGAATTTAAAAAAAAATACAAATTTGTACAGGAAAGAAAGTACAATACTCTGAAGGAGACTCTGCTGGCTGCGGGTCGTACATAAGATACAGCTCACCTAAGTCCCTGTAATAACCGCGCCTCTGCGCCCAAAGGCCACTAGTCATACATGTACCTACAAAAAACGTGCAGCAAGTGTAGTATGAGTACGTAAATCAACGCGTACCCAGTAAATAAGTGAATGAATATGAGACAGAGTAAATATATGATACAAACAAGTATAAAATACGTGGTACAATTTTCCTCTTTACAATTTACTCAAGCTCTCAACTAGCGAGTTCCCTCCATAACCGGGGCATATATAGAGCATATATATATATATATATATATATATAGATGTAGTGGATCTCATCAAAGAGGTGGTTGTCATAATTCAAATCAGGGAAACACCCTCAGATACACTGGCTTCTTTCCAAATGTTATGCACGATTCCACAAGGATAATGTATATATAGTAAATGCCGAGGGGTACGACCCGATCCAACATAAAAGTAAATTTTTCACTACCAAAGGTCGAACGACGCGAACAATAGATGCATCTATTAACCTGCCGAGGCGAACGGCCCGCTCCCATGAGAGTGTGGTACATAAATCCTACCGAGGTGAACGGCCCGATCCCATAAGAGTAGTAGAAGAAAATACCCCGCTCGCGAATCATACGTGCAACGTGGTCAAATATAAATTTAAGGAATTTCCCGGCTAGCGGATCATACTTGCGACGCGGTCAAATATAAATTTAACATTTAAAATCATATCTCGTTCTTGATTCTTTTCAAAATAAGGTAAATTTAGCTTGTAGCTCTTTAAGGAAATTACCCCGCTCGCGAAACATACATGCGACGCAGTTACACACAAATTTCTTAAGTTATTATGGTGTTCCTCAATTCTTTTCATAATATACGAAGTTCAAATGAAAACTTTTAAGTTCCCAACTTTTCCTCAATTTCAACTCATTTCGAAACATTTAATAAGCTAACTAAATCTCGCTTCCTTTCAAGTCAAGCAATAAACATAAATTCAACAACAATAGCAACAAGGCATGATGTAAGCCTAAAACTACCCGAACATATGCATAGTTAGTAGCTACGTACGGACTCTCGTCACCTCGTGCATACGTAGCCCCCACAAATAGAATCACATAATAATTTAGTTCACTTATGGGGTTAATTCCAACTTACAAGGTTAGAAAGGAGACTTACCTTGCTCCGAAATTCCATAACTAGCTCCAAAGCCGCTCCGACAATTCAAACTGATGCCCGTCGCTCCAAAACTAGTCAAATATGACGTAACTGAATCAAAATATACTCTAATACTCATAATTAATCATTTTATAACAATTTCCAACTCCGTTCGAAAAGTTGATAAAATCACCCTCGAGCCCATGTGCCCGGATTCCGAAAATTTTCGAAGATAAACTTTACCCCTAATTTCATGCCCAAATTTGTGGTCAAAATCCAAAATACCAAATTTTAGGTTTTTCTTCAAAATCCCAAATTTTTATAAATTTTCATGTCTAAATCCGTATATAATCCTTGTATGTAACTCACAACTCGTAGAAATCACTTACCTCATGCTTGATGATGAAATCCCCTCTTCAAAAGCTCCAAAAATTGCCCAAACCGTGTGAAAATGGGTGAAATGAACTCAACCCCCATTCTTAAAATGTTCTGCACAACATAGTCACTCATCCTTCGCGTTCGCGACCAAGGTCTCGCATTCACAAAGGCAAAAATTCCACTGCCCAAAATTTCTTCTTCGTGTTCGCGACCTCCTCGTCACGTTCGTGATGGCCAGCTAACCGGCTCCTTCGGATTCGCGTTCCACTCTTCGCGTTCGCAAAAGCCAACGACCTCAGGTCCATCTCCTCCATTTCCTTCTACGCGTTCGCGACTGTCCCCTGGCATTCGCATAAGTCCATCACGCATCTCTCTGCGTTCGCGAGCCCTCCTTCGTGTTCGCGAAGAAGCAAACCAGACACCAGCAACAACAGTTCCAAAACAGCCCGAAATGATCTAAAACCACCCCGAAGCACACTCGAGGCCCCCACCAATCATACCAACCAGTCCTATAACAAAACACAAACTTGCTCGAGACCTCAAATCACATCAAACAACATCGAAATCATGAATCACACCCCAATTCAAACTTAATGAACTTCGAAACTTCAACTTCTACAATCGATGCCGAAACCTATCAAATCACGTCCCATTGACCTCAAATTTTTCACATAAGTCACAAATGACATTACGGACTTACTCCAACTTCCGGAATCAGATTCCAACCATGATATAAAAAGTCCACTTCCGGTCAAACTTCTCAAAAAGCTTCAAATTTCTAGCTTAAATGTCCTACGGACCTCCAAATCCACTTCCGGATGCGCTCCCAATACCGGAATCACTATACGGAGCTATTCCCAGGTTCAAAATTCCAAACGGACCTCGATAACATTAAAATGCACTTCAATCCAAATTTATGAAATTGTTTTCCAAAATGCTATCCTCCACAATAGGTGCTGAAACACTCCTGGGGCATCCAAAATCCGATCCGAACATACGCCCAAATCCGAAATCATCATACGAACCTGATGGAACCTTCAAATCCCGATTCCTAGGCCTTTTAATCTATAATCAAATCTTAGTCAATTCTTCCAACTTAAAGGTTGCGAAATGAGAATTTTCTTTTCGATCCAACTCCGAACTTCCCGATATTCAATTCCGACCATACGAACAAGTCATAATATATGAAGTGAAGCTTCTCATAGACTCCAACCACCGAACGACGTGCTATAGCTCAAAACAATCGGTCAGGTCGTTACAAGTAGTATGCCTTTTCCTCAATTTTTCGTCTCTGATCGGCTCGAATTTAGTCATAATTAATTCGATTCAATCAATACAAATTATAGGAATAAATTCCATATGAAATTCACCTGTGGGGCCCACATCTCCGAATCGGACAAAACTCACAAAATCCGACAACCCATTCAATTACGAGTCCAACCATACTAGTTTCACTCAAATCCGACTCCGAAATCTCAAAATTCGTTTTATGAGACTCCCCAAATTTTTTTCTCAAAACACTAATTAAATGATTAAAATAATGATATATCCATGTATATTGACCAAATCCGAGTTAGAATCACTTACCCCAATATTTTTCTTTGAAAATCTGTCAAACAATGCCTCTACCAAAGCTCTAATTTGTCAAAAATGGAAAATGGGACGAAGACCCCGTTTTATAACTTAAAGTCTCTGTCCAGGCGCTCCCCTTGATTTTCTGACCTTGATTTCTTCACTTTGATTTTCTGACCTTGATTTCCTGACTTCGATTTCCTAACTTTGATTTCCTAACCTCGATTTTCTTACCTCAATTTTTTACCTCGATTTTTGAACCTGCTTTTTTACCTCAATTTTGACCTTGATTTTTTTTCTACCTTGATTTTTTTTACCTCGATTTTTTACAGATAAAGGAAAAACCAGATCAGCCAAAAACCAGCAAACTCAACTTCAGTTGTCTCCCAACTCAAATTTCTCACACAAGTCATAAATGACATAACAGATCTATGAAATTTTTCAGAACTGAATTTCGACCCCGATATCAAAAAGTCAACTCCCCGGTCAAACTTACCAAAAAATCAACTTTCGTCATTTCAAGCCAAATTTCACTACCGATTTTAAAAAATAGTTACGGACACTCTCCTAAGTCCAAAATGACCATACTGAGCTATTGGAATCATCAAAACTCCATTTCGGGGTTGTTTATACATAAGATGACATCCGGTCACTATTTGAACTTAAGCTTCAAACCATGGAACTAAGTGTTCTAATTCATTCTATAACCTCACCGGACCTGAACCAATTAACCCGGCAAGTCATAACGTATGAATATTAACATATTATTGTTGCTACAGTATATAATCTAGTCATATATATATATAAAATATGCATACATATTAATGCTATATTAACATATGTTATATTCATATGTTGTTGTTGCTAAAACTTAAGTATTAATATAGCTTATATATATAGTTCTATCCCAAAACCTAACCCGTCGTGATGGCGCCTATCGTGATACTAGGCAAGCAGACATTTCCAAAACACTTTCAACATTTAACAGAAATGAATTAAGACATCTAAAATAACCATAGTTTTTCATAAAAACGGGGTAAAACCAAAACATAAGTGCGGAAAAATAGCCTGACATCGGGGGTGTCACTGAGTCATGAGCATCTAGATATCCAGTCTCATACAACCTGTATCTAAGTATCAATACAGAAAAGAGAGAAAACATAGAAGGAAGGACAGGGTATGCAGATGCCGACAGCTACCTCGTAGTCTCCGATACTCGATCGCGCACGAACTCAACGACCTCCATGATCAAACACACCTGGATCTTCACATGAAGTGCAGGGTGTAGCATGAGTACAATCAACTCAGCAAGTAACAGAAATAAATAAAGAACTGAGAAGCTAGTAACGAGCTATACAAATACAATTCATTTCCAATAATTCCAGCAAAGAATAGACATGTTTTTAAATCAGACAGTTCAAGTAAAATCAGTTTATACAGTTACAGTGCAGGTAATCCAGATATAGAATATTTCAGAAATTTCACAACAATGACAGATAGCAACTAAGTGCATCAACAATGGAAAACAAGTACAGCCTCACAGTGCAACAGACACTCAACTCGTCACAACATCTCAATCACTCGCCTCTCATTCCTCAATACTCACACTCATTAGGTACCTGCGCTCACTGGGGGTGTGCAGACTCCGGAAGGGCTCCTACAGCCCAAATGCTATAATCTGCACGGACAACTCACGTGCTATAGTAACAATATCTAGATCCGCACGGACAACTCACGTGCTACATGGACAACTCACATGCTATACTATAATATCTGGATCGGCACGGAAAACTCATGTGCTATAATATAATATCTCACAATAAGGCCCTCGGCCTCACTCAGTCATAAATATCTCCAGTCTCTCGGGCTCTCAATAGTCATGAAATCAGTCCAAACAACAATGATATGATATATCAATAATGAACAATAGAGACAGAGATAAAATAAACAAGTAAATTGTGACTGAGTACAAGTAACAATAAGCAGGAAGGTTCAACAGGTATCACGACCGCTGGGGGTCTTTACAGCACCAGCACATAGCCTAAGCATGATTTTTTACATAATTCACAGTCAAAATTCTATAGCACAGAAAGGGCATATGGCTAACAACAAGCTTATTCAACTTTCCAGTTTCACGGAATGGACCATGTCCCAATTCCCATGGTGAACGCCCACACGTTCATCACCTAGCATGTGCGTCACATCCAAAATACTCACATAATACAATAATCCAGGATTTCATACCCTCAGGACCAGATTTAAAGCTGTTACTTACCTCAAACCTCGGAAAAATTCTACTCCGCAATGCCTTTGCCCCTCGAATCAATTTTCAAACGCCCTGAATCTAGCCACAAGAAGTACGATATAATTAATATAGGCTAAAGGAATCAATTCCACAAGAAAAGTATGAAAGTACAAGCAAAAATCCGAAATTGGTCAATCTGACAAGCAATGTCGACAACTTCATCAAAAGTAGCACTAGACACTCTCTCTCTCTAGTCATAAGCAATCATAGATGAAAAGTGAGGCCATATATAAACCTCCGGATCCTCTCCCTATATGTGGGAACCAACCGGATAGCATGACGGGCCAACTCTGAGAATCACATCTCATTCTGTGTCACGGACATATCACCCTGACGAAGATGCTCAAACTACCTACGTAGCTCCTCCATGCAGGACTGAGGCATGAACTTCTCCAGGAAAAGAACGGTGAACTTTTGCCATGTTAGGGGTGCTGCGCCGACCGGCCTACGCCTCTGGTAAGCCTCCCACGAACTAAAGGCAGCCAAGAGAACTGAAAAGTAGTGAATGAGACCTCATTGGTCTCCAGAATACCTGCCGTTCGGAGTATCCTCTAACACCTGTCCAAGGAACCCTATGCAACCTCTCCCTCTACACCACTGAAAGATAGAGGCTGGATCCTCCCAAACCTATCCAATCTACGTTGCTCATCCTCAGGCATAAAAGGGAAAACATAATCCTGAGCAGCGGCAAACGGCTGGGTTGGTGGTGCCCCCGGTGTCTGGAATCACTGTACCACCTACTCTGGTGTTCGAACGGCGGGAGTGTGAGTGCCTCCCCCGGCCTAAGAAGTGGCTGCTGCGGCCGGAACAGAAACCGCTTGAGCAAGACTGGTACACATGGTCAGGATCTGAGTTAAGGCCTCCTTAAGGCCTAGAATCACGATGGGCACAAGTGGTGCCTGAGGTGGTCCCACAGGCTCGTCCACAATTGGAGCCTACTCCTGAACTGGGGCAACTGGTGGGTTTGTAGGTACTGCCCCAGTGGCTGTTCGGGTTGCACCCCTACCCCGACCACGACCTTTACCGCGACCTCGGCCTCTAGTGGCCCTGATGGTACCGATGGTTGTCCGTCCTGCCCCGTAGTATGAGTCCTCACCAACTCTGAGAGAATAACACAATAGATGTTTATAGATTTGCACGACTAGAATTCAAGAATGTGAAGTTTTTTCCTACTAACCCTGATCATTACTCGCGAGAGCTTTGTAACCTAAGCTTTGATACCAACTTATCACGACCCAAAACCTAACCCGCCGTGATAGCACCTAATGTGATATTAGGCAAGCTGACTTTTTCAAATCACTTTCATCATTTAACAGAAATAAATTAACACATTTAAAATAACCAGAGTTTTTCATAAAAATGGGGTAAAACCCAAAACATAAGTGCGGAAAAATAGCCCGTCATCAGGGTGTCAGTGAGTCATGAGCATCTAGATATCCAGTCTAACACAACTAGTGTCTAAGTATCAATACAGAAAAAAAAGAAAACATAGAAGGAGGGACAAGGTCTGCCGATGCCGGCAGCTACCTCGTAGACTCCGATACTCGATCGCACACGAACTCAACGACCTCCGTGATCAAACACACCTGGATCTGCACATGTAGTGCAGTGTGTAGCATGAGTACAACCATCTCAGCAAGTAACAGAAATAAATAAAGAACTGAGAAGGTAGTAACTAGCTATACAAATACAATTGATTTTCAATAATTCCAGCAGAGAATAGACATGCTTTTAAATCTGGCAGTTCAAGTAAGTTTATACAGTTATAGTGCAGGTAATCCTGATATAGAATCTTTCAGAAATTTCACAACAATTACAGATAGCAACTAAGTACATCAACAATGGAAAACAAGTACAGCCTCAAAGGGCAACAGACATTCAACTCGTCACAACAACTCAATCATTCGGCGCTCATCCCTCAGTACTCACACTCAATAGGTACCTGCGCTCACTGGGTGTGTGCAGACTCCGGAGGAGCTCCTACAACCCAAGCGCTATAATTCGTACGGACAACTCACGTGCTACACGGACAACTCATGTGCTATAGTATCAATAATTGGATGTGCACGAACAACTCACGTGCTGCACGAATAACTCACGTGTTATAGTATAATATCTGGATCTGCACGGACAACTCACGTGCTATAATATAATGTCTCACAATAATTCCCTAGGCCTTACTTAGTCATAGATGTCTTCAATCTCTCGGGCTCTCAATAATCATGAAATCAACCCAAACACCTATGAGTGAATGAGTCCATACTATTTTATCATTAGAAAAAGCCGGATCTAAGCGTTTGCTAGGTAAGCGTCCTGTAGTAAGAGGAGAGTTATTTAGCGCAGCGGGAAGGAGAAGGTAGGAATCCCTCTTTTGTACCCCTCGCTCTATGAGGATGCACGCCTATCCAGAACGTGCAAAGTAAAATAGTGCCACAATCCGTTTGACGTACAACAATGTGTTGAACTACTTCAACAAGTTTGCGAGCGAGATATCCATCGTCTGATGTTAGTATAGCAGTATCCACAACTCCTTTACGCACTTATTTGTTGAGGAGAAACTGATCCAATTCGGAGATCTTGAGCGTCTTGCAAGGGCATCTGCTTGTCTATTTTTTTCTTGGGACATGCTCTATGGTCACATCACCAAGCCACCCAATAAGCCTTTTTTGTTTGCATAATTATAATATGGAATCAATTCAGGTCAGGCTTTTTAACTGAATAATTACCAAGGAGTTGATTGATCACCAATTTTTAATCTCCATAAGAGTTGCAACTCTTTCAAATCCACAGCCATCTCAAGTCAAGTATGATATGATACATCAATAATGAACTATAGAGAGTGAGATGAAATAAATAAGTAAACTGTGATTGCGTACAAGTAACAATAAGCAGGAAGGTTTAACACTATCACGACCGCTGGGGGTATTTACAGCACCAACATATAGCCTAAGTATGATTTCTAACATTATTCACTCTAAAATTTCTATAGCACACAAAAGGCACATAGCTAACAATAAGCTTATTCAACTTTCCAATTTTACGGAATGGACCAGGTCCCAATTCCCATGGTGCATGCCCACACGCATGTCACCAAGCATGTGCGTCACCTCCAAAATACTCACATAATACAATAATCTGGGGTTTCATACCCTCAGGACCATATTTAAAATTATTACTCACCTCAAACCGCACAAAAATCCTACTTCGCAATGCCTTTGCACCTCGAATCAATCTTCAAATGCCCCGAATCTAGCCACACGCAGTACGATATAATTAATATAGGCTAAAGGTATCAATTCCACAAGAAAAATACAAAATTACAAACCAAAATCCGAAATTGGTCAAAAGCCAGACCCGGGGCTACGTCTCGAAATCTGACAAAAGTCACAAAACCCGAAAGACCTTTCACTCAAGAGTCTAACCATACTAAATTTACTCCAATCCGATAAACAAATCCCATTCAAAACCCCAAAAATCTAGCTCAAGAACGCCTCATCTTCTTCCCCAATTTTTCACCCCAAATCATAAATTAGATAATACAATTAAAGATATAATCATGGGTTTTAACCAAAACCAAGTAGGAATCAGTTACCTCAATCGACTCCACAAAAATCCCTTCAATAATCGCCCAATTTCGTGTTCTCTAGCTCAAAATATACAAAATGGTTTCAAACCCTCGGTTTTTAAATTAATATTGTCTACCCAGATTTCCTTCTTCGCGAATGCGACCGTCCTTTCGTGATCGCGTAGACCAACTCACACTGCCTCTTAACTTAACTCTTTGCGAATGCAAAGCTTTGCAACTCAGACCTTCGCGAACGCGTCCCTCACCTCACGAATGCGTAGAACAAAAGATTGGGGGTCCCCACCTGCCTCACTCCCCTTCGCGAACGCGACGCCACCCACGCGTTCGTGATTCACACACTTCCATACCTTCACGTTCGCGTCCTCTCCTTCGCGGACGCGTAGGAGAAAATCTCAGCAACTCAGAAACAATATTTGCAAACACGAGGCTCCTCTCGTGAACGCGCAAGAGGAAACAAGAAAAAATGTAGCAATAGATATCAACTATCTAACCAAGGCCAAAAATGATCTGTTAACCACCGGAAACTCGCCCGAGGCCCCCGGGACCTCAACCAAACATACCATCAAGTCCCAACACACTATACAAACTTAGTCGAATCCTCAAACCACCTCAAATAACATAAAAAATACGAATCACCCTCCGATTCTACAGCCGATATCAAAACCTATCAAATCGCGTCCGATTGACCCCAAATTTTGCACACAAGTCATATTCAGCATTACAGACCTACTCCAACTTCCGGAATCATAATCCGACCCAGATATCAAAAAGTCAACCCCCCCCCCCGGTCAAACTTTTAAAAAATTTGACTTTGCGGACTTTTGCCACAAGCCTCAAATTCACAGTCCGGACACACTCATAAGTCCAAAATCACCCAACGAAGCTAACGGAACCGACAAAACTCCATTTTGGAGTCGTCTTCACACAATTATGACTACGGTCAAAATCATAATACTTAAGTGTCTGTTTCAGGGACTAAGTGTCCCAAATCACTCCGAAACAAAAAACAAGACTTCCCAACAGATACAGATAAGAGGAAAATAGTAAATAGGGGATCAGAAACAGATGTGAGGAAAATAGTAAATAGGGGATCAGGGCTAATACACTCAAAATGACCGACCGAGTCATTACAATATATATATATATATATATATATATATATATATATATATATATATATATATGAATGTTTTATTCTCGATCACCTTATTAGTAATTTGCTCGACTACTTCATGTAACGACCCGACTTGTCATTTTGAACATTTACGCTCCTTCCAACAATTTGAAGTCTTGAATAGTTTCATATGATGTATTATGACATATGTGAATAGTCGTGTAATGACCCGACCAGTTGTTTTGAGCTCTAGCACTTCATTTAGCGGTTTGAGATCCTGAGTAGCTTCACTTCAGGTATTATAACTTGTACGTATGGTCGAAAGTGAATTTCGGGAAGTTCAGAGTTAATTTGGGAAGAAAATTCTAATTTCGAAAGCTTTAAGTTGGAAGTATTGACTAAGGTTTGATTTTTGAGTAAACGATCTCAGAATCGGGATTGGAAGGTTCCAACAGGTTTTTATCATGATTTTGGACTTGGGCGTAGATGACCCGGGAGCGTTTCACTGCCTATTATGGAAGTTGGCATTTTTGGAAGAATTTTTTAAATTTGTGTTGATGTGCATTTCAATGTTATTGATATTCGTTTGGGATTTCGAGTCTGGGAATAGTTCCGCAAGGCGATTCTGGTATTGGGAGTGCGTCCGTATGTGGATTTGGAGGTCAGTAGGTCATTTTAGGGTCATTTGGCGAAAGTTAGAAATTTGAAGGTTTTTGAGAAGTTTGACAGGGAGTGGACTTTTTGATATCAGGGTCGGATTCCAATTCTGGAAGTTGGAGTAGGTCCATAATGTCGAATGTGACTTGTGTGTAAAATTTGAGGTCAATCGGACGTGATTTGATAGGATTCGACATTGAATATAGAAGTTTGAAGTTCTAAAGTTCATTAAGTTTGAATTGGAGGGTGATTCGTGTTTTTAGCGCTATTTGATGTGACCTAAAGGCTCGACTAAGTTCAAATGATGTTTAACCTTGGGCACCTCCGAGGTTATGGACGCAGCTGGGTAGCCGCAAAAGTGGCCAAGAGGGTTGCAAAAGTGGTTCTGGCTGGGTTAGGCTGGGATTGCAGATGCGGTCGAGTTTCGCAGAAGAGGGACCGCACCTGCGCACGAAGAGCCGCAGAAGCGGAGGCGCAGAAGCGCTGCTGGGCCACAGATTCGGGAAATGTTGGGCTGAGCTTGAACCGCTCCTACGATAAAATTTCCGCCAGTGCGGAGCCGCAGTAGCGGCTATTGGACCGTAGGTGCGAAGATCGTGGCTGGCCAGTGTTTTCTTTAAAATGAGAGTTGGGTTCAATTTCACTTCATTTTGTCTATGGGATCCGATTTTGGAGCAGGTTTGGAGTGCCATCTTCATCCTCTATTATGGAGTAAGTTACTTCTTCTCATTTTGGGGTAAACACATGATTTATATATGGATTTAAACATGAAAATTAGTAGAAATTTGGGATTTTAAAGACAAACCTAGAAATTAGTATTCTTCGAATTTTGATCACAAATTTGGGCATGAAATTGAGAATAAATTATATGTTTGAGTGCCTAGTGCTATGGGTAGTGTTTGTCGTAAAATATTTTCGAAATTCGGGCAAGTGGCCCGATGGTTGCTTTATCGATTTTTCGAGCGAATATTATGAGTACTACAGTATAATTTTATTGGGTTGCATCTTAATTGACTAGTTTTGGACCGGCGGTCACCGGTTTGAGGTGTTAGGGAGGTGTTGGAGCCGATTTTGGAACGTCGGAGTGAGCTAAGTCTCTTGTCTAACTCTATGAGGGGGAAACTACCCCTAGGTGGTATTTTTGATATGTACAACTTGTTGCGGGGACTACGTACGCACGAGGTGATGAGAGTCTGTACGTAGTTAGATTCATGTTATTGTACGGGTAGACTTAGGTTCACACCATGTTGTACTTGTACTATAGGGATTATCCTTGCTTGTTTAATTCCTTATTTTACATTTCTACTTGAAACTAGATTTGCTATTGTACTTCACGATATCATGATTTGTCACCGAATAACTTTACTCCTCTTACGGCATGTTTATATATATATATACTCCATTGAAAGGTTTTTGTTAAAGAAATTACAACTCACACGTTTATTCGTGAGTGGGGTCAAGGACCTGTCAAATCTTCTTATTCTAATGGGATCGGGTCGTTCGTCTCGGCAGGATTATGTATTTCACTCTTATGGGTTCGGGCCGATCGCCTCGGCAGGATTTATGCACCACACTCTCATGGGAGCGGGCTATTCGCCTTGGCAGTTTAATAGATGTATCTATGGTTCGGGCCGTTCAACCCTCGGCAGTGCACAATTTAAATTCTTATGTTGGATCGGGCCTTACCCCTCGGCATTTCCTATATCATATCCTCATGGATTCGTGTGTAATATTTGGCAAAAAGCCAGTATATCTGTGAGTTTTCTCGATTTGAGTTATGACGATCTATCTGATGAGATCCACTATATATCTATATATCTATATATATATATATATATGCTCCGGTGAAGGAGGGAATTTCTAATGGAGAGCTTGAGTTCCTCGTAAAGAGGGGTAATTTATACCACATGATTTATTATTTGTTTACCTTGTTTATTTACTCTGCCTCATATTTACTTATCTCTTTACTGTACCTGATGTTATTGGACCACTGGTGAGTATCTATGTCGACCCCTCGTAACTACTCCTCCGGGGTTAGGCTAGATACTTACTGGGTACATGGTGATTACATACTCATGCTACACTTCCTGCACAATTTTGTGCAGGTACATATGTGACTAGTAGCCTTGTGAGAGTAGAGGCGTGTAGGCATGCAGGGACTTACATGAGCTGCATTCCACATTATGACCCGCAACCTGCAGAGTCTCCTTCAGAGTATTTATATTTCTCCTCTCCAAATTTGTATTCCTAACAGATGTTGTATTTTATTTTATATTCCTAGTTGATGCTCATGCACTCGTGACATCGGGTTTTTGGGGTGATTATGAGTTTTTCTGTATTGAACTTTTTAAAAATATTATCATTTACTCTGTAAATTCCATCTTCTACTATTTAATAGAAGGAAAAATATGATTTCAAAATATTAAAATGAAAACCAAATTGAGTATTTATTGTTGGCTTGCCTGACAGCAGTGTCCAGTGCAATCATGGCCTTTAATAGATTTTGGGTCGTGACACGTCGATTTTGATTTTCAAGTGTTTCAGGACTAGTTCGGAATAATATATTCCATGTTGGAAGCCTTAAGTTGAAAGAGTTGACCAAATTTGACTTTTTTGTATTCGACTTCGGATCAAAATTTTGATAGTTCCGTTAGTGCCGGATGGTGATTTTGGACTTGGGCGTATGCCCGAATTTGCATTTGGATAGGTCTAGAAGGTTTCGGCACTAATTGGCAAAAGTTGGAAATATTAAGTGGAAAAGGTGTTTCAATTTTCACAACACTTACCTTTGAACGGGTATATATCTCATAATGTGAAGATACTTTATATGAATTTCGTAACTAGAGTGTAGCCCTTTGAGTTCTAGTTTCTAACGTATGAAGTTGTTCGTCATTTGGACATTCCTACTAAAAGTTATGATCAAATTACCAAGTGAGGGTCAGTTCGCCAGACCGGGCGCAGATCCTATCTTCTCTTGCATGCAGTGGACATCGTAGTGAGTGCCTCTTCGCCAGACCGGGCACGGGTCGGCTCCAACTCTTTTTAAGCCAATTCGGGGATAATTTTTCCTATTTCATTTGGAAGAATTATTGAGATCTTCTCCACTCTCTCAAGACCACCAACTCCCCTCTTCTTCAAGGTAAGCAATCCCCTTTTATCTTGGTGTGAAATTCTATCATTTCTACACTAGTATTGATGAAATCTACATATAAAATACTTAGATCTTCAAGAAATTTCTTCAAGAACTCAAAGGAGGGTTTTGCAAGACTTCTTCCAAAAGGTAATCCTACACCATTAGACTTACATGTATGGATATATAATGGGAATATAAGTATGAATTAAGTATTAGAATTTATGGTATGGTGATTGGAAGACATATGTTCCCAATTTAAATACATAATCATTGTAGAGATTGAAAGGTGATTATTTGATGGACTTTTATTGGTTGGGTGTGGATGGATGGTCATGTATGTGATGTTGGAAGTTATTAATTGTTTAAGAATAAAGGTGGGATAAATTGTTGGTAAATGGTAGTAGTTCGATGAACTAATTCTATGGTTAAGATATGTAGAGATTCATGCCTACTAGGTATTTGATAAAATGCCTAACTGACCTAAAAACCTGGAAATTTTACTAATATTGGTCAAATAGAATTATGTTGATGTGGATCGGAGTTGTAAGAGTAGTTGGAGGTTTTAATATCACTAAAGAGTTGAATCAAGAAAGCTCAAGTTGTAGCGATTTTGCCAAAGCATTTTCAAGGAAATATTCATCTGGATTCGAGCCATTCGGAGTTCGATAATCGCGGAAAAAGGCTTTCCAGTGGATTGAGTTGCCTGAGGTAAGTATCTTACCTAACATTGAGTGGGAAAAATACCCCTTAGGCATTGAGTCTTATGTGCAAATTGTGTAATTGAAAACCATGTACACGAGGTGACGAGTACATACTTGGTTTATATGTGCAAATTACATTGGTTAAAATCTTTAAACACCCTTATGTAATAAATTAG
Organism: Nicotiana tomentosiformis; assembly: GCF_000390325.3. Classification (NCBI taxonomy): domain Eukaryota; kingdom Viridiplantae; phylum Streptophyta; class Magnoliopsida; order Solanales; family Solanaceae; genus Nicotiana; species Nicotiana tomentosiformis. Next base: position 92,406,913 of record NC_090819.1, on the reverse strand, counting down.
AAATTATTGGAACTTATTAAATCCCCTATTTGTCATGCCTAAATCCTAGTTTTTTGGATTTGTTTTTATATGATGATTTGGTATGATTGCCACCTTGATTTTATGTGAAATATTATTTTTTTGAGTTGTTCACTCCCGAATATTTTGTTAAGATGTTGTGCACATTATGGTCGAGCCATGGGCTCCTTATTGTGGAAAATAGTGTATTGTATATTTCTATGGCAAGTTGTAATATTTGAGCACTTGATATGCAATCTGTGATATTTTGTAATATTTGAGCACTTGAGGTGCAATTTATGAGATGTTGTGTTATTGGGACGTGATATTGTTGGGAGTTGTGTTCTGGTATTTGCACAAGGTAACGTACTATTACTATTGATTTATGCACATGCCGCATGACAAGGCAGGCTATATATCCGGGCTATATATGTGTGGGTTTGCGCATGGGGCGAGACAAGGTGGAAATATTATTTTGCGCGTGCGGCGAGACAATGCGGGAAATCTACTTTATTATTGTGCACGTCGAGACAAGGTAGGCTAGGTTGGGAATTGAATTGTGATGACTTGTGATGGCCTAGGGGCATTATTGTTCTTTCATATTTACTTTGCGAATACGAGGTAGTACCTCGGGAGATCCCTCTGTCTTGCATATTTACTTTTGGGACTACGAGGCGGTACCTCGTGAGATCCCCTGTTGAGCATTTACTTTTGGAACTACGAGACGGTATTTCGGGAGTGCCTTTTTGTTGACATCTCTCTATGGTTATACTTGTCTTTTGTTATTTTGTATTTCCGTGATAGGTAAATCCATGTTATCTTCCGTGATGTATTATTTCATTTTACTATGTCTTTTGTTATTTTGTATTTCCGAAGATTTATATTTCATGTTTTTACCGATTTTTCGATGACTGAGTTTTTTTAAATAAAAGAAGTCACTATTATGTTTTAAATTAATAACTTTTACATCCAAATCAATAGATTATATGATGTTTTATTTACAGTGAAATGTCATTTTTCCTTCACTCAAACTATTTCTAAAATAAACTCATTTCTTTATTGAATTCTTACTTGGTTTAAAAATTTATAACTTTACTTTATTGAAAATAAATTAATCGTACGGATTTTATGTAATGACATATTTGGCACGGGAGTTGTCAGTGCGGCCTTGATAGAGATACGGGCACGAGGTGCCGTAAAAATATGAAAGGGGGCTGAGAACCATTTTTATGATTTTCGTATGAGATATTTATTTGGAAGAGTTTTATATTCGAAGCATACTTATTTGAAGAAATATATTTGGATGGTATTTTTTCGAAAGAATTGAATGTGAAAGATTTATATTTGAAAAACATGTTTAATTGGTTGTACTTGTATTTTTCTTATTCGTCTGAGTAATAATTATGGTGTTCTTGCTACCTTACTGTTTATATCACTAGTTGATTATTGTTGTTATCACTGCTATTTATTTTCGATTGATTTTGTATGGCACGAGTTATTTGACTAGTGAGTGTGTTGACTGTACCTCGTCACTACCCCCACATAGGTTAGTCTTGATACTTACTGGGTACCGATTGTGGTGTACTCACACTACACTTCTGCACATTTTATTTTGTGCAGAGCCAGGTAATGTGGAGTCAGTTGACCGCTCGCTAGCAGTACAGATCTTGATGTGGGGACTAAAGGTAAACGTGTTGTTGCGTTCGCATCCTTCGGAGTCACCTTCCAATATTGTACTTGCACTGTTTTATCTCTACTTCAAAATAGTTGTGTTTATAGGATTTCTAGTAACTCAGTAGAGCTTATGACTTGTACTACCGGGTTTTGAGATTTCAAGTATTGTATAGAGATTTCTACTTCGCATTTGTCAGCCGTTATTTAATATTGTTATTATTTCGGTGAACGTTAGGCTTACCTAGTTCCTAAGACTAGGTGCCATCACGACATCCTACGGAAGGTGATTTGGGTCGTGACAAGTTGGTATCAGAGCCTAGGTTACATAGGTCTCACGAGTCATGAACAGGTTTAGTAGAGTCTTGCCGATACGTATGGAGACGTCTGTATATATCTTCGAGAGTTTGCCTAACCCTTAGAAAAATTTCACTTTTTTGTATTCTGTCGTGCGAATTGTTGATTTCGAAAACTAAATTTCTGTTATTTTATTCTCTCAGAAATGGTGAGGATACCTGGGGCAATATCAGTCCATCCAGTTGCAACTGCTCAGGCCCCGGTAGTCCCCGTTATGGAAGATGATAAGTAGATGAAACTTGAGAGATTTGGGAGGCTTCGACATCCATCATTTAGCGGTGCTGAGTCAGAGGATGCTCAGGGTTTTCTGGATAAGTGCCAGCGGATGCTTCAGATAGCGTGTATTTTGGAGATCAATGGGGTCTCATTCACTACTTTTTAGTTTTCTGGGGCTGCCTTCAAATGGTGGGAGGCCTATGAGGGGCGCAATCCTATCGGTGCAGTATCACTTACATGGCAGGAATTATCTGTACTCTTTTTGGAGATGTTTGTGATGCAGTCTCACAAAGAGGAGTTGGGCAGACAGTTTGAACAGTTACATCAGGATGGCATGTCTGTGACGCAGTACGAGATGAGATTTTCTGAGTTGGCTCATCATGCAGTTTGGTTGGTTGCCACTGATAGGGAAAGGATTAGGAGATTCATTGATGGCATCACATATCAGCTGCAGTTACTTATGTCCCGGGAGAGAGTATCTGGTGCTACTTTTGATGAGGTTGTTGACTTTGCTCGTGAGATTGCAATGGTTCACAGCCAGGAGCGGGTAGAAAATGAGGCCAAGAGGCCTCGGGGTCAGGGTCGATTTTGTGGTTTTCCTTCTGGGGGTCAGTTTCACCAAGGTAGAGGTCGTCCTTTCAAACATGCTCAAACGGCTCGTCTAGTTCACCGTGGTGCATCATCCATCCATGGTTCAAACAGTTCTCATCAGGGTCAGAGATTGTCCTAGACTCCGGACAGATGTAACTTAGCGGCGGATTAGGGCGCCCAAGAGGGGGAGACCTGTCCCATTGATATAATTGCTATGAATTGGCTGAGGCCACTACACCAAATGGTGTCATTACTGGTATGATCCATATTTGTTTTAAAAGGATAACTCTCCTTAATTTGATTCGGTTCTGGATATCGAGACGAGTTGTAACGACCCGATCGGTCATTTTGAGTATTATAACCATGTTCCTCATTTATTGCTCAAGTTATGATTTACAGTTATTTTATGACTTATCGTGTTAGTTAGTTCAGGTCTGGAAGGTTTTCGTATTGAAATGAGACACTTAGTCTCATAATTGAAAATATAAGTTGGAAAAATTGACTGGATATTGACTTATGTATAAACGACCTCGAATTATAATTCTGATGATTTAAATAGTTCCGTATGGTGATTTTGGACTTAGGAGCGTGTCCAAAAAATTACTTGCAGGTCCGTAGTGGAACTAGGCTTGAAATGGCGAAAGTCGAATTTTTGGGAAGTTTTACAGGGGGTTGACTTTTTAAAACCGGGGTTGGAATCCGATTCTAAAAATTTGAATACCTCAGTTATGTCATTTATGACTTGTCTGCAAAATTTGAGGTCAATCGGACTTGATTTGATAGGTTTTGGCGTCATTTTTTGGAATTTTAAATTTCAAAGTTCATCAGGCTTCAATTGGGGTATGATTCGTGGTTTTAGCATTGTTTGAGGTGATTTGAGGGTTCGACTAAGTTCGTATCATGTTTTAGGACTTGTTGGTATATTTGGTTGAGGTCTCGGGGGCCTCGGGTGAGTTTCGGACGACTAACAGATAAATTTTGGACTATGCATTCCAGCTGAAGAATGCTGGTTTTCGGTTACTCGTTTCTTTCTACGCGATCATGTGAGAAGGTCCGCGATCGCATAGGCTTGTTTGGGCAGAGGTGAGATTGTTCTGTGCGATCGCGTGAAGGCAACCACAATCCCGTGGTTCTGGACAGAGTGTGCTTCGCGAAGGCGTGGCTAAAGCCGCGTTCACGTAGAAGAAATAGGGCAGTCGGGGGCCACGCGCTTAATTCTTCGCGATCGCGTGGGCAAGTGTGTGATCGCATAGGACTTAGAGTGCTGCACTTCACAATCACGTGAGTGATCATGCGATTGCGTAGGGTAAATATTTTGGGGCAGTTTGGTTGTTCTTCGCGATTGCGTAGAGGATTCCGCAACCGCATAAGGTAAATTCTAGGCACTCGAGTTTGTGCTTTGCAAACGCGAGGCTCCTTTCGCGTTTGCGATGGAGGCATATCTGGGCCGAATTAAAAGTCCCAAAACGGGAGTTTTGAGTTCATAACACAAAATTGAATTGGGAGATCGGTAGAAGGCGATTTTTGGAGAGATTCTTGCATGGGTGTTTGGGGTAAGTGATTCTTATCGAGTTTTGGTTAATTTCCATGATTATTCCTTTGAATCCATCATTTAATGGGTGAATTAAGTTGAAAACTTTAGAAAACCCTCTTGGTTTAATTTGAAGATTTGAGGGTCGAGTTGAGGTCGGATTTTGGTAAAATTGGTATGGTTACACTCGTGGTTGAATTGGCTTACAGATTTTGTAACTTTTGTCGGGTTCCGATCGTGGGTCCCACGGGCGATTTTTGAGATAAATTCCGGATTGTTATGTGAATTAGTATTTTCTTATGGAATTAATTCCAATAAAATTTATGGACTGAATCAAATTATTTGTGGCTAGATTCGAGGCGTTTGGAGGCCAATTCACGAGGCAAAGACATTGCAGAATACAGAATTACATGATTTGTGGTAAGTAACAGTTCTAAATTTGGTCCTGAGGGTATGAAACCCATAATTATGTGTTATGTGATTAGTTTTGAGGTGACGAACATGCTAGGTGAAGGGCGAGTGGGCGTGTAGGAATTGTGACTTGGTCAAATTCCATGGAAGTGTGTAGTTAAATAATTTATTCATACCAGTACATTCTCTATGTGTTAGAGAAAATTGAGCTGAGTCTCATATTAAAAATCATGCTTAGACATATGCTGTTATTATTGGTACCCACTGGGGTCATTTCTGTGGATTTTATATGTTCAAATTATAATTTCACACTCGGTCATGTTTATTCATTTCATATCATATCTCAGTCTCTGTTACTATTTATTAATACATCATATTATCATTTTGGGCTGATTTTCATGATTTTTGAAAGCCCGAGAGACTGGAGAGGTTGATGACTTAGTGAGGCCGAGGGCCTAATTGTGAGGATATTTATGGGATCGTGGTACATGCCACAACATGTTTCATTCATTTATGCCATGGTTGGCTTGATATAGCGCTTGGGATGAAGAAGCCCCTATGGAGTCTGTACACACCCCTAGTGAGCGCAGGTATCTACTGAGTGCCGAGTGCGAGTGCCGAGTGATGAGTGACTGTGAGGAATGAGTGATTGTGAGGAAAGAGTGACTGTGAGGAAAGAGTGATTGTGCGGCTGAAATGAATGGGAGGACTGGGTGGCTGTTACTCTGAGAGAAAGCTTTGATTTCATTATTTCCTGCATTTCGCTGTCATATATCACTATTTTTGGAAATTTCAGAAAAACATTATTTTCTTTTTCGATCAAACTTGATATGTAATTTCAGTGAAATCTTAAATGTTGAACTTGAGAGCATGCCTACTCTTTTATATTGGAAAGTACTATATTTGGACTTAGCTGAGAAGCTCGTCAATATTTTCAGTTCTTTATTTATTATTGTGACTTACTGACTTGGTTGTACTCATACTACACCCTGCACTTCGTGTGCCGATCCAGGTGATCCCACATACAATGGGTGTTGATTCTTTCACACAATTGATTTTTCAGAGATTCAGAGGTAGCTACCATGATTCGCATACCTTGTTTCTCCTTCCCTATCCTTTTATTTATTGTATTTGGTCTCAGATTATTATAGACCACGTTTTCCAGACTTGTAATATATAGATGCCCATGTACTCATTGACACCAAGTTTTGGGAGTGTTTGTATCGGTATTTGCGAGACTTGTGGATTGTGTTTAAATATTATATTATCAAACTTAAAATAAATTGTGGTTTATTGAGGTTTTCGGCTTGCCTAGTATCGAGATATGCGCCATCAGGACAAGTTAGCATTTTGGGTCGTGCCAAGTTGGTATCAGAGCGTAGGTTACATAGGTCTCACCAGTCATGAACAGGTTTAGTATAGTTTTGCGGATCGGTACAGAGACGTATGTACTTATATTCGAGAGGCTGCCTAACCCTTAGGAAAATTTCACTTTCTTGTATTTTGTCATACGATTTGTTGATTCCTGAAACTAAATATTTGTTATTCTATTCTCTAAGAAATGGTGAGGACACTTACTACCGAAACGGACGGTCAGCCACAAGTGCGACCATCTAGAGGCCGGAGCCGAGGTAGAGGTCGAGGTATAGCTCGTGCAGTAGTTGGAGCAGCACCTATAGTACCACTAGTTGCTCCAGCTCAGAAGCAGATTCTGGTTGCAGTTGAGCCGGCACGACCATCTCAGCCACCAGCTTCACTTATTGTGCTTCCAGGCCTTCAGGAGTCTCTGACCGAGATATTGACAGTTTGCACAGGTCTTGTTCAAGTGGTTTCGGCGTAGGCCGCACCTGCCACTTCTCCAGATAAGGTAGTGTAGGGACTTCAGATACCGGGGGCAATATCAGTCCATCCAGTTGCAACTGCTCAGGCCCCGGTAGTCCCCTTTATGGAAGATGATGAGTAGAGGAAACTTGAGAGCTTTGGGAGGCTTCGACCTCCATCATTTAGCATTGCTGAGAAAGAGGATGCTCAGGGTTTTCTGGATAAGTTCCAGCGGATACTACGGATAGCGGGTATTTTAGAGACCAATGGGGTCTCGTTCACTTCTTTTCATTTTTCTGGGGCTGCCTTCAGATGGTGGGATGCCTATGAGAGGCGCAGGCCTATTAGTGTAGTACCACTTACTTGGCAGGAATTCTCTGTTTTCTTTATGGAGAAGTTTGTGCTACAGTCTCGCAGAGAGGAGCTGTGCAGACAGTTTGAACATTTACATAAGGATGGCATGTCTGTGATGCAGTATGAGATAAGACACTGATAGGGAAAGGATTAGGAGATTAATTGATGGGCTCGCATATCAGCTGCGGTTACTTATGACTCGAGAGAGTGTATATGGTGCTACTTTTGATGAGGTTGTTGACATTGATCGTCAGATTGAGATGGTTCGCAGCTAGGAGCGGGTAGAAAGGGAAGCCAAGAGGCCTCAGGGTCAGGGTGGATTTAACAGTATTTCTTCAGGGGTTCAGTTCCACCATGGTAGAGGTCGTCCTCTCTGACATGCTTAGACGGCTCATCCAGTTAACCGTGGTGCATCATCCAGCCATGGTTCATATAGTTCTTATTAGTATCGGTATTTGCAAGACTTGTGGAATGTGTTTAAATATTATATTGTTAAACTTAAAAGAAATTGTGGTTTATTGAGGTTTTCGGCTTGCCTAGTATCAAGATAGGCGCCATCAGGACAAGTTAGGATTTTGGGTCGTGACAAGTTAGTATCAGAGCCTAGGCTACATAGGTCTCACGAGTCATGAACATGTTTAGTATAGTCTTGCGGATCGGTACAGAGACGTATGTACTTATCTTCGAGAGGCTGCCTAACCCTTAGGAAAATTTCTCTTTCTTGTATTCTGTCGTGTGATTTGTTGATTCCAGAAACTAAATTTTTGTTATTCTATTCTCTCAGAAATGGTGAGGACACTTACTACCGAATCAGACGATCAGCCACCAATGCGACTAGCTAGAGGCCTAGGCCGTGGTATAGCCCGGGGCCGAGGTATAGCTCATGCAGTAGTTGGAGAAGCACCTGTAGTACCACCAGTTGCTTCAGCTCAGAAGCATATTCCGGTTACAGTTGAGCCGGCAGGACCATCTCAGCCACCAACTTCACCTATTGTACTTCCAGGCCTTCAGGAGGCTCTGAACCAGATATTGATAGTTTGTACAGGTCTTGCTCAAGTGGTTTCGGCTCAGGCCGCACCTGCCACTTCTCCAGATCAGGTAGTGCAGGGACTTCAGATACATGGGGCAATATCAGTCCATCCAGTTGCAACTGCTCAGGCCCCGGTAGTCCCAGTTATGGCAGATGATTAGTAGATGGGACTTGAGAGATTTGGGAGGCTTCGACCTCCATCATTTAGCGGTGCTCAGTCAGAGGATGCTCAACGTTTTCTGTATAAGTTCCAGCGGATGCTTCAGACAGTGGGTATTTTGGAGACCAATGGGGTCTCGTTCACTACTTTTTAGTTTTTTGGGGCTGCCTTCAGATGGTGGGAGGCCTATGAGAGGCACAGGCCTATCAGTGCAGTACCACTTACATGGCAGGAATTCTCTGTTTTCTTTTTCGAGAAGTTTGTGCTACAGTCTCGCATAGAGGAGCTGTGCAGACAGTTTGAATAGTTATATAAGGATGGCATGTCTGTGACGCAGTACGAGATGAGATTTTCTGAGTTGGCTCGTCATGCAGTTTGGTTGGTTGCCACTGATAGGGAAAGGATTAGGAGATTATTTGATGGCCTCACATATCAGCTGCGGTTACCTATGACTCGGGAGAGAGTATCTGGTGCTACTTTTTATGAGTTTGTTGACATTGATCGTCAAATTGAGTGGTTCGCATCTAGGAGCGGGTAGAAAGGGAGGCCAATAGGGCTCAAGGCCAGGGTGGATTTAGCGGTATTCCTTCTAGGGGTCACTTCCACCAAGGTAGAGGTCGTCCTTTCTGACATGCTCAGACGGCTCATCCAGTTAACCGTGGTGCATCATCCAGCCATGGTTCATATAGTTCTCATCAGGGTCATCCATCTCTCGTTGCCTTTCCAAGCCATAGTTCATCCCGTGCCACTTCAATTCAAGGTTCATTTACACCGGGTGCTTCTACGAGTTATTCTGGTTCTCGGGGCCCGATTCAGTCCACACCACCACCAGTACCGGGGAGCTGCTTTGAGTGTAGAGAATTTGGGCATATGTGGAAACAATGTCCTCATCGTTCGGGAGGTCCAGTGTAGCAGAGAAGTCAGACTACGACTTCAACAACCAGTTACTTCACCACCCGCCCAGCCAGCTCGGGTGTAGGTCAGTTAGCTAGGGGTCGCCCGACAGGGGGAGGCCGATCATGTGGCGGTCAGGCTCGATTCTATGCTTTTCCTGCCAGGACAGATATCGCTGCCTCAGATGTAGTGATCACAGGTATTGTCTCAGTATGCCACAGGGAAGCTTTTATATTATTTAACCTTGGTTCTACTTATTCGTATATATTATCCTACTTTACTCATTATCTGAATATGCCCCATGAGTCCTTAGTTTCACCTGTTCGTGTACTTAGGTGAATTCAGGGCAGTCGAGTTTGTGCTTCGCGAACACGAGGCTCCTTCCGCGGTCGCGATGAAGGCATATCTGGGCAGAATTAAAAGTCCCAAAATGGGGGTTTTGAGTTCATAACACAAAATTGAATTGGGAGCTTGGTAGAAGGCTATTTTTGGAGAGATTCTTGCATGGGTGTTTGGGGTAAGTGATTCTTATCCAGTTTTGGTTAATTTCCATTATTATGCCTTTGAATCCATCATTTAATGGGTGAATTAAGTTGAAAAATTTAGAAAACCCTCTTGGTTTAATTTGAAGATTGAAGGGTTGTGTTGAGGTTGGATTTTGGTAAAATTGATATGGTTAGACTTGTGGTTGAATGGGCTTTCGGATTTTGTAACTTTTGTCTGGTTCCGAGTCGTGGGCCCCACGGGCAATTTTTGAGCTAAATTTTGGATTTTTATGGGAAATTAGTATTTACTTATGGAATTAATTTCAATAAATTTTATTAACTGAATCGAATTATTTGTGGCTAGATTCGAGGCGTTTGGAGGCCAATTCACGAGGCAAAGACATTGCAGAATAAAGAATTGCACGGTTTGAGGTAAGTAACTGTTCTAAACTTTGTCTTGAGGGTATGAAATCCCGGTTTATGTGTTATGTGATTGGTCTTGAGGTGACACACATGCTAGGTAATGCGCGTGTGGGCGTGCACCGTAGGAATTGTGACTTGGTGAAATTCCATGGAACTGTGTAGTTGAATAATATGTTGATACCAGTATATTCTCTATGTGTTAGAGAAAATTGAGTTGAGACTCGTATTAAAAATAATGCTTAAACATATGTTGTTATTATTGGTACCCACTAGGGTCATTTCTGTGGTTGAATTATATGTTCAAATTGTAATTTCACACTCAGTCATGTTTATTCATTTCATATCATATCTCAGTTTCTGTTACTATTTATTAATACATCATATTATCATTTTGGGCTGATTATCACGATTTCAGAGATCCCGAGAGACTGGAGAGGTTGATGACTGAGTGAGGCCGAGAGCCTTATTATGAGGATATTTATGGGATCGTACTGCACGCCACATCATGTTTCATTGATATATGCCATGATTGACTTGGTATAGCGCTTGGGATGAAGAAGCCCCTCCGGAGTCTGTACACACCCCCAGTGAGCACAGGTACCTACTAATTGTGAATGTCGAGTGCGAGTGTTGAGTGCCGAGTGATGAGTGACTGTGAGGAATCAGCGACTATGAGAAAAGAGTGACTATGAGATTGGAATGAATGGGAGGACTGAGTGACTATTACTCTGAGAGGATGCATTGATTTCATTATTTGCTACATTTCAGTTGTCATATATCACTATTTTTGATATTCTGGGAAAAACATTATTTTTTGTTTCGGTCAAACTTGATATGAAATTTCAGTGAAATCTTAAATGTTGAAGTTGAAAGCATGCCTACTCTTTTATACTGGAAAGTACTGTATTTGGACTTAGCTGAGAAGCCCATCACTACTTTCAGTTCTTTATTTATTATTTTTACTTACTGAGTTGGTTGTACTCATTCTACACCTTGCACTTCATGTACAGATCCAGGTGATCCCAGATACAGTGGGTGTTGATTCTTTCACACAGTTGATTTTCCGGTGATTCAGAGGTAGCTTCCATGTTTCGCGGACCTTGTTTGTCCTTCCCTATCCTTTTGTTTTTGTATTTGGTCTCAGATTATTATAGACCACGTTTTCCAGACTTGTAATATATAGATGCTCATGTACTCAGTGACACCAAGTTTTGGGAGTGTTTGTATCGGTATTTTAGAGACTTGTGGATTGTGTTTAAATATTATATTTTTAAACTTAAAATAAATTGTGGTTTATTAAGGTTGTCGGCTTGCCTAGTATCGAGATAGGCACCATCACGATACGTTAGGATTTTAGGTCATGACACGAGTCCTCCTATTATGCTCCACTTATGGGTGAGTTCGTAATTTTGTGACCCACTTATATGTTTATCCTTGTTGGGAGGTTTGATGATGTTAGCTCGTGTTTATCATTTTTATTTTTGTACACTATTGAGGGCTATAAGTCTAAAAATGACTTTCTATTACTCACTACAGTGGGTTTTGATGTGATTTTGGAATAATTAATTTAAATTTTATGAATTATATGCCCTATTGGTATGGGGGTTCATTATGTGTTGTGAAAATTATTTACGAAATTTATTGAAAAGGAGAAAGAAAGGAAATTGATAATTTCAGTTGGCACAATGTGCAAAATACTTGTGATTCGGAGTTGAGGATGAGATCCTCGCATTTTTATATTATGTGAAATATTTAAATTGGGTTACGAGTCGCGGTGGAAGTTATATAAGGACGAGGTCCTTGTGGTAAAATTTTTATGAGTTTAAATTCACCCTTTGTGAAATTAAATTTGTACTATAGTATAAATAGGGAGTTATTATTGTTAGGCTTATTTGATAATTCTTGTATATTTTGCTATACATATTTAGCCATATTCGTGCTACAAATATTGAGTTTTAGCCTATAAAGTTGGTGCTCAGGTGGCATTAAATATGACTCGTTAATCCGATTAAGTAATTATGAGGTCTTCATGCCTCGCTTGTTGTCGTCAGTGTTGTGAAAAATTAAATATGAGATTTTGGTTATTATGAGATTAATTGAGGATGCTGAAATTAATTATAAACAGCTATTGTGACCAGAGATGTGGTTATGGACATACGTATGATGTGTGCGTAGGCACGATTTTCTACAACTGGTTGAGACTAATACCATGTGTTTATGTGAGGAATTTGAAATTTATTGGAGTGTAAGGAATTAGCTTTAAAGCTTATAAGTGTAGATAAACGAAATAATCTCCACTGAGATGATGTTGTCGGACCCCTGTTAAATTTATGGTGACGTAGAATCACCCGCGAGTATATGTGTAATAATGCACTCATTAATTTAATGTCCTCGGAAAGGTTCTTGGCACGTTCGAGGACGAAAATATTTTTAAGTGGGGGAGAATGTAACGACCCGACTTCTCGTTTTGAACATTTAAGCTCCTTAAAACTATTTGAAGTTTTTAATAGCTTCATATGATGTATTATGACATGTGTGAATCGTCGGTTTTGATTTTCAAGTGTTTCAGGATTAGTTCGGAAGAATAAATTCCATGTTGGAAGTCTTAAGTTGAAAGAGTTGACCACATTTGACTTTTTAGTATTCCACCTCAGATCGAAATTTTGATGGTTCCGTTACGACCGGATGGTGATTTTGTACTTGGGCGTATGCCCGGATTTGCATTTGGATAGGTCTAGAAGGTTTCGGCATTAATTGGTGATAGTTGGAAATATTAAGTTGAAAAGGTGTCTTAATTTGCACAACACCTACCTTTGAACGAGTATAACTCTCATAATGTGAAGATACATTCCATGAATTTTGTACCTAGAGTGTAGCCGTTTGAGTCTAGTTTCTAACACATCAAGTCGTTCGTCATTTGGACATTCCTACTAAGAGTTATGATCAAATTACCAAAGTTAGATCACCCAGTTATTTTGGCGGACAGCGAAGTGAGGGCCACTTCGCCAGACCAGGCACGGATCCTATCTTCTCTTGCAGTCAGTGGAAAGAGAAGTGAGGGTCACTTCGCCAGACCGGACGCGGATCAGCTCTAACTCTTTTTAAGCCAATTCGTGGCTCATTTTTCCAATTTCATTTGGACTAATTTTGGAGCTCTTCTCCACTCTCTCAAGACCACCAACTCCCCTCTTCTTCAAGGTAAGCAATCTCCTGTTATCTTGGTATGAAATTTCATCATTTCTACACTAGTATTGATAAAATCTACACATAAAATACTTAAAACTTCAAGAAATTTCTTCAAGAACTCAAAGGAAGGTTTTGCAAGATTTCTTCCAAAAGATAATCCTACACCCTTAGACTTACATGTATGCATATATTATGGGAATATGAGTATGAACTAATTATTAGAACTTATGGTATGGTGATTAGAAGCCATATGTTCCCAATTTAAATACATAACCAATTTAGAGATTGAAAGGTGATTATTTGATGGAATTTTGTTGGTTGGGTGTGGATGGATCGTCATGTATGTGATGTTGGAAGTTATGAATTGTTTAAGAATGAAGGTGGTATAAATTGTTGGTAAATGGTATTAGTTGAATGAACTAATTCTATTGTTAAGATATGTAGAGATGCATGCCTACTAGGTATTTGATAAAATGCCTAAATGACCTAAAACCTCGAAATTTTACTTATATTGGTCCAATCGAATTATGTTGATGTAGATCGAAGTTTTAAGAGTAGTTGGAGGTTTTAATATCACTAAAGAGCTGAATCAAGAAATCTCGGTTTGTAGCGATTTTGCCGAAGTATTTTCAAGGAAATATTCATCTGGATTCGAGCCATTCAGAGTTCGTTAATCGCGAAAAAAGGCTTACTAGTAGATTGAGTTGCTTGAGGTAAGTATCTTGTCTAACCTTGAGTGAGGGAAATACCCCTTAGGCATTGAGTCTTATGTGCAAATTGTGTAATTGAAGACCATATACGCGAGGTGAAGAGTACGTACTTGGTTTATATGTGCAAATTACATTGTTTAAAATCCTTAAACGCCCTTATGTATTAAATTGGAAATTATTGGCACTTATTAAATCCTCTATTTGTCATGCCTAAATTCTTGTTTGTTGGATTTATTTTTATGTGATGATTTGGTGTGATTGCCACCTTGATTATATGTGAAATATTATTTTGTTGAGTTGTTCACTCCCGGTTATTTTGTTAAGATGTTGTGGACATTATGGTCGAGCCATGGGCTCCTTATTGTGGAAAATAATGTATTGTATATTTCTGTAGCAAGCTGTAATATTTGAACACTTGATGTGCAATCTGTGATATGTTGTAATATTTGAGCACTTGAGGTGCAATTTATGAGATGTTGTGTTATTGTCACGTTATATTGTTGGGAATTTTGTTCGGGTTTTTGCACGAGGTTTCTGCCGTGCTACTATTACTATTGATTTATGCATATGCGGCGTGACAAGGCACGCTATATATATGTGGGTTTGCGCTTGTGGCGAGACAACATAGGAATATTATTACGCGCATGCGGCGAGATAAGGCAGACAATTTAATTTATTATTGCGCACAACTGTCCATTATGAATTGTGAGAGTCAAAAATGAGAGCTTACCCGATGACCTACTAGCCTGAATAGAGATGTGCTGAGGTATCCCACCTTGAGCCATATTTTCAGTTTGAAATAGGTGTTGGTATTTAGACTTCATTTCTTCCTCCGTTTCCCACGTCATCTCTTCCACATTCTTGCTCCTCCATAAAACCTTCATGTAGGCTATTTCCTTATTCCGTAGCTTGCGGATTTATCGGTCTAGGTTTGCAACCGTCATCTCTGTAATATGTACATCATCTGTGGGCACCACTAGGGTAGGATCTCCAATGCACTTCCGTAACAAAGATACGTGAAAAACCGGATGGACAAAATCCAATTCCGAGGGCAATTTTAATTCATAAGCTACTTGGCCCACCCTCTGAATGATCCTATATGGCCCAATACACCGTGGGCTAAGTTTACCTTTCTTGCCAAACATCATCACACCCTTCATAGGTGACACCTTTAAGAATACCCAGTAATTAACCCCGAACTCTAAATCTCGTCGCCGCACGTCAGATGATGACTTCTGATGACTCTGAGCTGTCAACAGTTGCTCCCGGATAAACTTTACTTTTTCTATGGCCTGCTGAACCAGGTCCAGCCCATGTAACCCAGATTCTCCAACATCAAACCATCATATAGGAGAGCTGCACTTACGCCCATACAAAGCCTCGTACGGATCCATCTGGATACTGGAGTAGTAATTGTTATTATATGCAAACTCGATAAGAGGTAGATGTTCATCCCAACTTCTTTTAAAATCCAACACACATGCTCGTAACATATCCTCGAGCGTCTGAATTGCGCGCTCGGCTTGCCCATCAGTTTGTGGATGAAAAGCTGTGCTGAGATTCACCGGAGTTCCTAGACCCCTCTGAAATGACCTCCAAAAATGTGCTGTAAACTGGACCCCACGGTCAGATATAATCGATACTGGTACTCTGTGTAGTCGCACTATCTCTTTAATAAATAACGTTGCATAATCTTCTGCTGTATATGTAGATCTGACCGGTAGGAAATTAGATGATTTTGTGAGCCTATCGACTATCATCCATATGGAATCGAATTTATGATGATAACGAGGTAAACCCGTGATGACGTCCATGTTTATCGCCTCCCATTTCCATGTCGGGATCTCTATAGTCTGCATTAGCCCTCCGGGCTTCTGGTGCTCTATCTTCACCTGCTGGCAACTAGGCCATTGAGCGACATACTCAGCAATGTTCTTATTTATATCGTTCCACCAATACACATCCTTAATGTCATGATACGTCTTTGTCGACCCAGGGTGAATGGAGTACCACGAATAATATGCCTCTAACATAATCCTATCTCGTAGCCCTACTACATCTGGAATGCACAAACGACCCATGTATCTGAGAACCCCGTCTCCCTTGAGTTCTAGCAACGGCTTCTTCTGCTGCGGAACTCGCTCTCTCATCTCGACCAACTCTGGGTCCTCGTACTGCTTATCCTTTATTTTAGCTATGATAGATGATTTTGCAGTATTTTGGAGTACAACTCCACCGTTGCCAGAGTCTACTAACCGAACCCCAAACAAGCCAATTGATGAATTTCTCTAGTTAATAGTCTTTTTTCGACCTCTACATGTGCTAAGTTACCCATAGATCGGCGACTTAAGGCGTCCGCTACAACATTAGCTTTTCCTGGATGGTAGAGAATGTTAACATCGTAATCTTTCAATAACTCAAACTATCGCCTCTGTCGTAAATACAACTCTTTTTGCTTGAAGATATATTGCAGGCTTTTATGATCTGTGAATACATCAACATGAACACCATATAAATAATGCCGCCATATCTTAAGTGCATAGATAACCGCAGCTAATTCGAGGTCGTGGGTCGGATAATTCCACTCATGCTTCCTTAACTGCCTTGAAGGATACGCAATTATTTTTCCATGTTGCATCAGGACACAACCTAACCCGACACCTGAGGCATCACAATACATGGCATAACCATCTGGACCCTCTAGAAGTGCTAGAACTGGCGTTGAAGTCAACCTATTTTTAAGCTCCTGGAAACTCCGCTCGCAAGCCTCCGTCCACCAAAACTTAGTTGCTTTCTGCGTCAACTTCGTTAATGGTTCCGAAAGAGAAGAAAAAAAACCCTCTACGAACCTCCAATAGTATCTTACTAAGCCTAGAAAGCTACGAACCTCTGTTGGAGTGGTAGGTCTAGGCCAAGATTTCACAACCTCAATCTTCTGAGTGTCTATCTTTATACCTCCATCGGATACAACGTGCCCCAAGAATGCTACAGACTTCAACCAGAACTCACATTTAGAAAATTTAGCATATAATTTACTATCACGGATGGTTTGGAGTACCGCTCGCAGGTGATCCGCATGCTCATCCTCTGAACGTAAATAAACCAAAATATCATCAATAAAGACTATCACGAACAGATCTAAATATTACTGGAATAGGCTGTTCATCAAGTACATAAATACGGCAGGTGCATTCGTCAACCCGAAGGACATGAAAAGAAACTCGAAGTGGCCATATCGTGTCCTGAAAGCTGTCTTGGGGATATCTCTCTCCCAAACTCTAACCTGGTGGTACCCCGACCTCAAATCTATCTTTGAAAAGCATCTAGCTCCTTGCAACTAATCAAACAAGTCATCTATCCTTAGAAGTGGAAACTTATTCTTAATAGTTACCTTGTTCAGTTGCCTATAATCGATACACATCCTCAACGAGCCGTCTTTCTCTTGCACAAGCAGTACCGGTGCACCCCAAGGTGAAGTACTGGGCCTGATGAAACCTTTCTCTAGTAAATCTTTTAACAGCTTCTTCAACTCCTTCAATTCGGCAGGTGCCATTCTATATGGAGGGATAAATATTGGTTTAGTTCCCAGAAGCAAATCGATGCCAAAATCAATCTCTCGCTCTGGGGGAATACCTGGAAGTGCATCTGGAAATATATCTGCGTACTCTTTTACTATTGGAATAGACTGAAGTGTAGGTATCTCAGTATCTATATCTCTAACTCGCACAATTTGATAAATGCACTATTTTGCAATCATTTTCCTCACCTTCAGATAGAACATAAACCTATCTCTGGGTGTCGCTGTATTACCTACCCACTCAAGGACTGGCTCACACGGAAAATGAAATCTAGGTATCTTTGCTCGACAATCAATTGTGGCATAGCAAGCTGCCAACCAGTCCATGCCATGATAGCATCAAAATCCAACATCTCTAGCTCAACTAGGTCGGCTGAGGTCTGACGACCACAAACTGATATCGTACAACCTCAGTAAACCCGTCTAGCAATAATCTATTCTCCGACTGGTGTAGATACCGCAAAAGGATCACTTAGTATTTCAGGCATTATGCCAAACTTCCCCGTGACAAATGGGGTAATACACGATAAAGTAGATCCTGGGTCTATCAAGGTATAAGCATCGCGAGAGCAAATGGTCAACATACCTGTCACAATGTCTTGTGAGGATTCCTAGTCCTGTCGACCCGCTAACGCATAACAATGATTTTGGTTGCCACCTGAACTGAAACCTCTACCTCTGCCTCGTCCTCTACCAGCCGAAGACTGAGACTTGCACCCTGAAGGATGCACAAACATAGATAATCCTGTTGCTGAATTCGCTTGTTGCGCCATACCCCTAAAATCTTTATTTGGGCAATCTCGCATCATATGCCCAAGATGTCCACATGTATAACAAGCATCGGAACCGGCTCGGCATTGGCCCAAGTGTCCTCTACCGCAGATGGCACACCGCGGAAAAAATGGCCTTGTCTTCCCCGAACGTCGTTATCGCTGTAAACTTGACGCCTGGGAGCTTTCACCTGGTCTTGACTGAGTATAGCGGTTATACCTGTAACCCTGTAACTGAGGTGGCGGAGTTTTAGGTGGCTGTTCAAAGTATTGGGGCCTGTAACTACCCTAAGACTGCTCCTGAGACCTGTCAAATCTCATCCTCTTACGCTTTCCTGAGTCAGTCCTCTCCGTACCCTGCTGCCGACACCTACCCCTTTCTATAATCTGGGCAAATGCCTGAATCCGGGAGATATCCATACTATCCTGTAATGCAGCGGTGGGACATGCCTCGGTCAACTCTGGGGCCACCCCTGCTATAAACATGTGGATTCTATCCTGCATAGTAGCAACTATGGATGGTGCATATGTGGCCAATGAGTCAAAACGAAGACTATACTCCTGAACACTCATATTACCCAGCTTGAGGGCTAGAAACTGATCCACTCGGGTCTGTTGGATCTCTCACGGTAAGTACTGGTCAAGGAAGGCATCTGAAAAATTCTCCCAAATAGCAGGAGGTGCATCACGTCTCCTAGACCTTTCCCATCCCTTGTACCAAAGGATGGCTATATCTCGGAGTCGAAAAGCTACTAGCTTGACGACTTCTTTCTCCGTGGCATGCATAACCCAAAAAATCCTATGAAGTTGATCTATGAATTTCAATGGGTCCTCCCTCTGATCTGTCCACGTGAACTCTGTGGGACTCAAAGTAATAATCTCTCGGACCCTTGAACTCCCAGATCCCTCAGAAGATCTTGCACTAGCTGATTCCCTAGGCTGTTGTTGGGTAGCTACCAACTATGCCAACAATTGCACCGCACTCCTTAAGTCCTGATCTGATGGAAGCGTAAGGGGAACTAGATGTGCGGTCTCCCTAGAAATCTCCTCAGGTGGCAGAGAAGCCGGTAATGGCTGGGTAGGGGTCCTTCCCTAGGCCTCAGATTGGGCCCCATCTACTAGGGGTACCCTGCTAGTCCCCTCACTTACTACTGTTTCTCTCCTCTGGCTAACGGTACTCTTCCTAGTTACCCCTTCATCTGTGCATGCAAACGCCAACATGTAAGTTTAACTCAAATTTCCTATAACTCAGTGTTACATCACGATTTAGTTTTGAAAGAAGGGTAACCAACTCATAAATGCCATGTAGTCCACTGCTTATATAATGTGGTGCACGACACATCTATAAACAAGACCCTATTACACACGGCTTGTATACTCCCGAGGACAGAACTGCTCTGATACCAATTTTGTCACGCCCCGAGACTGGGGGCGAGACCGGCACCCGGTGCCTCATCTATCCTTGCGTACCAACTTGAGACTCAGGAATTCTGGACATATAATGTCATACTTTGGAAATGGAATACATTTCAAGACAATTTGCGAAGCAAAATATAAAACTGAATAGAGACTAACGCTGACTAAATGTCAACATAAAGCTGGGACGGCAAGGCCGTCATAATTACTACAACTGACATGCCAACAAAATATACGTACATGGCCTACAAGCCCAACATACTGCACTAACTGACAGGATATGTCTACAAGCCTCTACTAATAGATGTAGTGTGATCGGAATAGGACCCCGATCTACCCATAACCTATCTACATATATACACAAGATGTACACAAAACTTCTAAACCCGGCAACTCCGAAGGACGGAGATCTTAACGATAAATCGGAACTCGTGCAACACCTACTGAGGAGGTCTATCTGTCTGTCTATCTAAACCTGCACGCATGAAATGCAGCGCCTCCAGAAAGGGATGTCAGTACAAAATAATGTACCGAGTATGTAAGGCAATATACAAAAACCTGAAACTGAACTGATAATCTGAACATATGCTTATCTATTGATACTAACTCTCTCAATATAGTAAGTAAAATAGTTGTCCGGCCCTATAAGGCTCGGTATATATATATAACTGCTCTGCCGTAGTAGGATCGCTCATAGGCGCTCGGCCATACTAGGCTCTGCCTATCGATTATAGCTCGATGGTAATGAAAATACTATAATACTATATATATATAGGCTCTTTGCTCTCTTGACTAGAAGAAGGAAATACTCAATTGAATATAATACTTACAAGACTAGGTTTAACTCTTTATGGAAATGAGTCTACAAATCATGCCAAGTTACCCTTTGAACTTGTTCAACATGATGTGAGGCCTTGGAAAAAATATTCGTGTTACCCATATTGACTATTTATTCTTGAACTTGGTTGTTTTTATGAAAATTTCCCGAGTGATTTTCACTACTCAAATATGCACATACTAAGACCGCGAAGAACTTGTTACTTCCTAGGCGACATGCAACTTCGTGTGATGCCACAAATAATATTAAATGCGTAGAGTATCATTGGATATGTATTTAATTAATTCAAACTCAAGATTAAGCCACAACTCCTTATCAAACAAAAGTTGTGGTTTGAACTATTTACCTTATTAAATATACGTAAATTCTGGGACATGAATGTTTTCTTTATACCTTGTTATTAAACTTGTGAAATTACGAGATCATGCTAAAATGAAGAAAAAACTTAGCCTTAACATACATGTATTAGGGAAAAGTCTGTATAATGTTCTTGGAAAATGTTGCACCGTACTCCTTTAGAACCGCAAAATTTTACGTTGCTACGGTTCTAACAATTCTCGTTGGAATGGTTTGGTTGCAAGAAGTCACATTGAAAACATACATGAATTCACTTCTGATTGTAACATTGTTTTGTATTTGAATTTTTAGAATTGAAATGTCTTGTACTCAAAATCGTAGAATGAAGTGTTGCTAACGTTCTGATGAAGTCTTTCAAATATGAAGTATTGTATTCAAATTACTCTTACAAGTCTTGTTATTCAAAATGTAAGAATGAGGTGTCTTTTAATTATTAATTATGTTGCCACCTAATCCAAAAATGACTAAGAGTCACTTGTTTGGAAAGTGGCTTGCTGCCACGTAATCCCCTTGTTGGGGAATTTAAACTTTATCCAATAATCAATTAGGTAGTATTCCGCTACCCGATAATTAATCAATTACCCGCATAATTAAGAATTATCTCAAATTACTTAAAATTCTACTTTTTTTAATACACTTTATACATCACACTATTACGGTCATATGGTACCTTGTATGGTGCCAGTCCATAAGTATCGGGTATTATAGCTCGGACCGTATTTCTTCCCAAATCGGTAACTTTCAACGAAACTCTTTTTTTTTTAATTTGTCTACCATTTATCTTTTATGGCACTTACTTACTGCTTGTTATAAATAGCATAAATACATTAACCTCAAGATCATCTCATCCCCGAGTCTACGTCAATTAACTGAAGACGAAAATTTTAACGTACGAAAACGCGAGATGTAACATTATTCAACTTTACAGTTTCTACGGGACGAACCAAGTCACAATCCCCTCGGTGTACGCCCACACGCCCATCACCTAGCATGTGTGTCACCTCCAAAATAATCACATGACACAAAAATTCGGGGTTTCATTAAAACTATTACTTACCTCAAAGCGTGAAATCTCTTACTATGATATGCCTTTGCCTCGCAAATCGGCCTCCGAATGTAAATAATCTAGTCACAAATAATTCGTTTCAGTCAATAAAATTTATTAGAATTAATAGCATATGCAAATATAACTTTTCCATAAATATTCGAATTTTAACTCCAAAAATCGCCAAAAGTTACAAAATATGAACCCCCATTTCACCACGAGTCTAACCATACCAAAATTACTAAATTCTGATAGCAATTCGGCCCTCAAATACTCAAATTTATCCAAGAGGATTTTCAAACGTTTTCAACTTATTTCACCAATTAAATGATAGAAACAACCATGTATTCGGGTAATTTAACCAATATTGAGTTAAGAACACTTACCCTGTTGTTTCCTCTGAAAATCTCCCGAACATTGCCTCAATCCGAGCTCAAAATCGTTAAAAATGTCTGAACTTAAATTTTCTGTCCAGATCCCTATTCTTCGCGAACGCGACAGGTCCCTCACATTCGCGAAGCACAACTCGACTGCCCATAAATTTAACCCTTCGCGAATACGACTGTGGCTTCGCGAACGCGAAGCTTTACAAATCTTACCCTTCGCGAATGCGAAGCTTTACCAGCTCAGACCTTCGTGAACGCGACCATCACCTCACAAACGCGTAGAACAAGGACCTGGGGTCCCCAATAGCCTCACTCCTCTCCGTATACGCAACAACACTCACGCGTTTGCGATGCATACACAGACCATACCTTCGCGTTCGCCTCCTCCCCTTCGCGAACGTGAAGAACAAAACCTCATACTAAGAAAACACTCTTCTCGAATGCGAGGGCCCACTCGCGAACGCGAAAGAGAAAATCAGAAAATGCAGCAGTAGATATCAGCAATCTTACCAAGGCCAAAAATGATCTGTTAACCTCTCGGAACTCACCCGAGACCCCCGGGACCTCAACCAAACATACCATCAAGTCCTTAAATATCATACGAACTTAGTGGAACCCTCAAATCACCTTAAACAACGCTAAAACCACGAATCATATCGCAATTCAAGCCTAATGAACTTTGAAATTTCAAGTTTCTTCAAACGACTACGGAACCTATCAAATCACGTCCGATTGACCTCAAATTTTGGACATATGTCATAAATGACATAACGGGGGTATTTCAAATTTCAGAATTGAATTCCGACCCAAATACCAAAAAGTCATCAACCCCCCGGTCAAACTTCCCAAAATTTCAACTTTCGGCATTTCAGGCCTAATTCCACCACAGACCTCCAAATAATTTTCCGGACACGCTCGTAAGTCCAAAATCACCATACAGAGCTATTGGAATCTAAAAAATTCAAAATCGAGGTTGTTTACACATAAGTCCACATCCGGTCACTTTTCTAACTTAAATTTTTTAATTATAAGACTAATTGTCTCATTTCACTCTGAATTCCTTCGGGACCCGAACCAACTACACCTGCAAGTCATAAAGCAATTGTAAAGCACAAATTGAGCAGTAAATGGGGGAACAAAGTTATAATACTCAAAACGACCGACCGGGTTGTTGCATTCTCCCCATCTTAAACAAACGTTCATCCTCGAACGGGTTTAGAATAATACCTGGAGTCTCAAATAAGTGTGGATATTTGGTCCGCATCGCCTGCTCAATCTCCCAAGTAGCTTCTCCGGCTGGCTGGCTTCTCCACTGCACCTTCACTAATGTTATATTCTTTGACCTCACCTTCCGAACCTGCCGGTCTAAAATAGCCATCGGCTCCACATCATAAGTCAAATTACCATCCAGTTATACTGTACTGAAATCCAGAATATGAGACGGATCCCCGACATATTTTCGGAGTTTGGATACATGGAACACTGGATGAATACCCGAGAGACTTAAGTATCTCAAAAGGCCAAATATAACGAGGGCTCAACTTGCCTTTCTTATCGAACCTCAACACACCCTTCATCGGTGAAATCTTGAGCAGAACCTTCTCTCCAACCACGTGAACAACATCACGAACCTTCCTGTCAGCATAACTCTTCTATCTAGATTGTGTCGTGCGAAGCCATTCCCGAATTACTTTGACATTCTCTAAAGCATCCTGAATAAAGTCAGTAACTAATAGCCTAGCCTCTCCCAGTTCAAACCAACCCACCGGGGACCGGCACCGTCTCCAATACAAAGCCTCATGCGGAGCCATCTGAATACTCGATTGGTAGCTGTTATTGTAAGCAAACTCCGCGATTGGAAGAAATTGATCCCAAGAACCCCCAAAATCAATGACACAAGCGCGTAACATATCCTCCAATATTTGAATAATGCGCTCGGATTGTTTGTCCGTCTGAGGGTGAAATGTTGTACTCAACTGAACATGTGTGCCCAATTCTTATTGTACTGCTCTTAAAAAATGTAATGTAAATTGTGTGCCCCGATCTGAAATGATTGACACCGGCACACCGTGTAAGCAAACTATCTCACGAATATAAATCCCAGCTAACCGCTCATAAGAATAATTAGTACCAACTGGGATAAAATGTGCGTACTTGGTCAACCGATCTACAATCACCCAAACATCAAACTTCCTCAAGGTCTGTAGGATCCCAACTACAAAATCCATGGTAATACGCTCCCATTTCCACTCCAGAATTTTAAGTCTCTGAAGCAATCCTCCTGGCCTCTGATGTTCATACTTTACCTGTTGACAATTTAGACGCCGAGCTACAAACCCAACTATATCTTTCTTTATCTGCCTCCACCAACAGTGCTGCATCAAAATCCTGATATATTTTCACGGCACCTGGATGAATAGAGTACCGCGAGCTGTGAGCATCCTGGAGAATCAACTCACGCAAACCATCTACATTAGGCATACATAGCCTGCCCTGCACCCGTAATACACTATCATCTCCAATAGTGACTTCCTTGGTATCACAGTGCTGAACCGTGTCCTCATCAAACTGACGTTCTCTAATACGATCATACAGAGAAGACTGGAAACCACACAAGCCAAAATTTGATTCGGCTCTGAAACATCCAATCTAAAAACTAATTAGGCAAGGCATGAACATCCAAGGCCAAAGGCGTCTCTGCTACCGGTAAGTATGATAAGGTTCCTAATCGTTCTGCCTTACGACTCAATGCATCGGCCACTACATTGGCCTTTACGAGATGATAGAGAATGGAGATATCACAATCCTTAGGCAACTCTAACCAGCTTCGCTACCGCAAATTAAGATCTTTCTATTAGAACATATGCTGTAGACTCCAATGATCAGTATATACCTCACACTGGACACCGTTCAAGTAATGCCGCAAAATTTTCAAGGCATGAACAATAGCTGCTAACTCAAGATCATGGACTGGATAAATTTTCTCATATACCTTTAACTCTCTGGATGCATAAGTAATCACCCTACCGTCTTGCATAAGCACTACGCCGAGACCAATACGCGACGCATCACAATACACAGTATAAGACTCTGAACCTGTAGGCAACACCAATATTGGAGTTGTAGTCAAAGTTGTCTTAAGCTTTCGAAAGCTCTCTACTCTCATCCGACCACCTGAACGGAGCATGTTTCTGGGTCAATTTAGTCATAGGCGATGCGATAGATGAGAATCCCTTCACGAAATGACGATAATAATTGGCCAAGTTAAGAAAACTCCGAATCTCAGTAACTGAAGATGGTCTGGGCCAACTCTGAACTACCTATATTTTCTTTGGATCCACCTCTAATCCTTCACGGGACACGATATGTCCTAAGAATGCCACCGAACTAAGCCAGAACTCACACTTAGAAAATTTGGCATAAAGTTTCTCTTATCTCAGCCTCTGTAATATAATACCCAAGTGTTGTGAATGCTCTTCCTAGCTACGTGAGTTCACCAAAATATCATCAATAAATACTATGACAAATAAATCAAGATACAGTTAAAACACAATATTCATCAAATGCATGAATGTTGTTGGGGCATTGGTTAGCCCAAAAGACATCATAAGAAATTCATAGTGGCCATAACGAGTCCTGAATGTCGTCTTTAGAATATCTGAATCCCAAATTTTCAACTGGTGATACCCAGACCTCAAATCAATTTTGGAGAACACCCTCGCTCCCTGAAGCTAGTCAAATAAGTCATCAATACGCGGCAATGGATATTTATTCTTGATTGTAACATTGTACAACTGCCTATAATCAATGAACATCCGCATAGTACCATCTTTCTTTTTCACAAACAGAACCGGTACACCCCAAGGTGAAACACTAGGCTTAATAAATCCCTTTTCAAAGAGTTTCTGAAGTTTCTCTTTCAATTCTTTTAACTCAGCTGGTGCCATACGATACAGAGGGATAGAAATGGGATGAGTGTCGTGCACCAAGTTATTCCGAAATCAATATCCCTGTCGGCTGGCATACCAGGCAGGTCTGTAGGAAATAGGAGTATTTGCATCAACATCTCTCACAAAGGCCAAATATGACAAACATCTCTTTCCAACCTAACGTTGGGCCTTCAAATAAGAAATCACCTTGCTAGGAATAAACTCTAGAGAATCCCTCCATTCAACCTTTGGCAACCCCGGCATCGTCAACATAACATTTTTTGGCGTGATAGTCCAGAATAGCATGACATGGAGACAACCGATCCATACCCAGGATTACATCGAAATCAAACATACCAAGTAATAAGAGATCAACTCTAGTTTCCAGTTCCCCAATAGTTACCACACAGGACCCATCATAATAATATCGCCCACCGGTGTAGATACACAAACAGGTTAAACAAAAAAGTCACAGGGCATATCCAGATAATGAGCAAAATACTATGATACATATGAATAAGTGGAACTAGGGTCAAATAATATAGAAGCATCCCTGTGGAATACTAAAACAAAACCTGTTATGACTGCATCTGAGGCAACAACATCTGTCCTAACAGGAAAAGCATAGAATCGAGCCTGCCCGCCTCCTGATCGGCCTCCCCCTCTTGGGTGACCCCTAGCTGCCTGACCCCAACCCCGAGCTACCTAGGTGGGTGGTGGAACTGCTAGTGCTGGTGCCGTCACTCGAGGACTGTGCTATAGAGCCCCAATCAATAGCCTAGGACACTCTTTCTTAAAAGGACTAAATTTTTCGCACTCGAAACAACCCATTCTTTGATGGAACTGTTGCTCCTGATAACCCAATGAACTACCTACAGAAGCATGAATGGATGAGCCATTATGAGAACTCTGCACTGGTAGTTGTGGCTAGCTGATGCACCACGATTAACTAGATGACCCATCTGAGCGAGTCTATAAGAACGACCCCTAACGCGGCAAAACTGACCCCCTGAAGGAACATCATTGTAATCACCTGAACCACGAGGCCTCTTATACTCTCTCTCTCCACGTTCCTAGATACGGACCATCTCTATCTATCGAGAAATATCCATTACCTCATTAAATGTAGCACTAGATACCTTCTCCCTAGTCATAAGTAACCGTAACTGATATGTGAGGCCATCAATGAACCTTATAATCCTCTCCCTATTAGTGGGAACCAACCTGAATGCGTGACGAGACAACTCAGAAAATCTCATCTCGTATTGGGTCATAGACATATCACCCTGGCGAAGCTGCTCAAACTGTCCGTGCATCTCCTCTCTGTGGGACCGAGGCACAAATTTCTCCAAAAAGACCATAGAGAACTGTTTCCAAGTAAGGGGTGCTGATCCAACAGGCCTACGCCTCTCGTAAGTCTCCCACCATCTGAGTGCAGCCCCAGAAAATTGAAAAGTAGTGAATGAGACCCCACTGGTCTCCAGAATACCCGCTGTTTGAAGTATCTATTGAAACCTATCCAGAAAACCTTGAGCATCCTATGACTCAGTACCGCTAAATGGTGGAGGTCAAAGCCTCTCAAATCTCTCAAGTCTCCTCTGCTCATCATCTGCCATAGCAGGAACTACCAGGGCTTGAACAACTACAATCGGCTGAGGTGGTAGTGCCCCCGGTATCTGAAGTCCCTATACTACCTAGTCTGGAGTGCGGGCAATAGGGGTATGAGTACCTCCCCCCGGCCTGAGAAGTGGCAGGTGCGGCCTGAGGTGAAACCACCTGAGCAAGACCAGTGCAAGGTGTCAATAACTGGGCCAAAGTCTCCTCAAGGCCTGGAATCTGAATGGGCACAGCACGTGCCTAAGCTGATCTTGTTGGTTCAGTTATATATGGAATTTTCTCCTGAGCTGGAGCAACTGGTGGTAATACAAGTGATGGTCCAACTGTGGTTCGAGCTACACCTCGACCTCTACCTCGACCCCGGCCTCTACCACGGCGCCGGCCTCTCGCGGTCCTAACGGGTGGCACTGGTGGCTGACCGTCCGATCCGGTAGTACCTGTCCTCACCATCTATGAGAGAATAGAATAACAGAAATTTAGTTTCCAGAATCAACAAATTCGCACGACAGAATACAAGAAAGTGAAAGTTTCCTAAGGGTTCTGCAACCTCTCGAAGATAAGTATAGACGTCTCTGTACCAATCCGCAAGACTCTACTAAACATGCTCATGACTCGTGAGACCTTTGTAACCTAGGGCTCTGATACCAACTTGTCACGACCCAAAATCCTAACCTGTCGTGATGGCGCCTATCTCGATACTAGGCAAACTGATAATCTCAATAAACCACGATTTCTCTTTAGTTTGAAAATATAATATTTAAATACAATACAAAATCCCACAAATACTGATACGAGCACTCCCCAAAACCTTGTGTCACTGAGTACATGAGCATCTAATATGGATACAAGTCAAAAGAAAATGGTCTATAATAGTCTAAAACCAAATACAGTAAACAAGGAGATAGGGAAGAAGAAACAAGGTCGGAAAAATACGGCAGCTACCTCTGAATCTCCGAAAAATCACTGTGCGAGAAAATCAACACATGTTATGTCCAGAAGCACCTGGATTTGAACACGATGTGCAGGGTGTAGTATGAGTACAACCAAATTAGCAAGTAACAATAATAAATATGGAACTGAAGATAGTGACGAGCTATACAATTATAATTCATTTTTAGTAATTCCAGCAAAGAATAGACATGCTTTCAAATCCTACAGTTTAAGTCAAATCAATTTTATACAATTCAAGTTCATGTAATCCGGATATAGAATTCTTCAAAAATTTCACCACAACAACATATAGCAACTAAGTGCATCAACCAATTAAAAACAAGTACAACCTCTCAGGACAACAATCACTCAGTGGGCTCCCAGCCCTCAGCACTCACACTCAATGGGTACCCGAGCTCACTGGGGGTGTACAGACTCCGGAGGGGCTCCTACAACCCAAGCTCTATAATCTGCATGGACAACTCATGTGCTCTAATATAAATATCTGGATCCGCACGACCAACTCACATGTTGCACGGCCAACACACGTGCTATAGTATAATATAAGGATCCGCCAGGCCAACTCACGTGTTGTATGGCCAACTCACGTGCTGTGGTATAATATCTCATAATCAGGCCCTCGGCCTCACTCAGTCATAAAGCTCGCCAGTCTCTCAGGCTCTCAATAATCATAAAATCATCCCAAACAACAATGATATGATAGATCAATAATGAACAATTGAGACTGAGATAAAATAATCAAGTAAGTTGTGACTGAGTAAAAACAACAATTTAAGCAGATAATTCAACATGTACACGACCTCTGTGGGTCCCAACAGTACCAACATATAACCTAAACATGATTTCTAACATGACTTATAGTCAAATTTCCACAACACATAGAGAGCACATAGCTAAAAATAAGTTATTCAACTTTATAGTTTCCATGGGACGGACCAAGTCACAATCCCCAAGGTGCACGCCCATACGCCCGTCACCTAGCATGTGCGTCACCTCTAAAATAATCACATGCCACAAACATTCGTGGTTTCATGCCCTCAGGACCAGATTTAAAACTGTTACTTACCTCAGAGCATGAAATTCTTTACTCTGATATGCCTTTGCCTCGCAAATCGGCCTCTGAATGTCTCGAATCTAGTCACAAATAATTCGTTTCAGTAAATAAAATTTATTGGAATTAATTCCATATGAAAATACAATTTTTCCAAACAAAATCTGAAATTTAATTCCAAAAATCGCCCGAGGGGACCACATCCTGGAACTCGACAAAAGTTACAAAATATGAACCCCCATTCCACCATCAGTCTAACCATACCCAAATTACTAAATTTCGATAATAATTCGGCCCTCAAATCCTCAAATTTATCCACGAGGGTTTTCAAACTTTTCCAACTTAATTCACCAATTAAATGATAAAAACAACCATGGATTCAGGTAATTTAACCAATATTGAGTAAAGAACACTTACCCCATTAAAACGTTCCTCAATCCGAGCTCCAAATTGTTAAAAATGGAGTTCCATTTTCTGAACATAAACTTTCTGTCCAGACCTCCCTTATTCGCGAACGCGACAGGTCCATCGCGTTCGCGAAGCACAGCTCGACTGCCCACATATTTAACCCTCGGCGAACGTGACCGTGGCTTCGCAAACGCGAAGCTTTACCAGCTCAGACCTTCGCGAATGCGACCATCACCTTGCGAACGCTTAGAACAAGGACCCGGGGTCCCCAATAGCCTCACTCCTCTTCGCGAACGCGACAACACTCACGCGTTCGCGATGCACACACAGACCATACCTTCACATTCGCCTCCTCCACTTCGTGAATGCGAAGAACAAAATCTCATACTCAGAAAACACTCTTCGCGAACACGAGGGCCCACTCGCGAATGCGAAAGAGAAAATCAAACAAATGCAGCAGCAGATATCACCAATCTCACCAAGGCCAAAAATGATCCGATAACCCCTCGGAACTTACCCGAACACCCCGGGACCTCAACCAAACATACCATCAAGTCCTAAAATATCATATGAACTTAGTCAAACCCTCAAATCACCTCAAACAATGTTAAAACCATGAATTACACCACAATTCAAGTCTAATGAACTTTGAAATTTCAAGTTTCTTCAAATGACTCTGGAACCTATTAAATCATGTCCTATTGACCTCAAATTTTGCCCACAAGTTATAAATGACATAACGGAAGTTTTCCAATTTTCAGAATTGGATTCCGACCCTGATATCAAAAACTCAACTCCCCGGTCAAACGTCCCAAAATTTCCAATTTTGGCATTTCAAGCCTAATTCCACCATGGACCTCAAAATACATTTCCGGACACGCTCCTAAGTCCAAAATCACCATACAGAGCTATTGGAATTAAAAAAATTCAAATCCGAGGTTGTTTACACATAAGTCCACATCCGGTCACTTTTCTAACTTAAAATTTTCAATTATGAAACTAAGTGTCTCATTTCTCTCCGAATTCCTTCCGGACCCGAACTAATTACCCCGAAAAGTCACAAAGCAACTATAAATCTTAAATTGATCAGTAAATGGGGGGACAGGGTTATAATACTCAAAACGACCATCTGGGTCGTTACAAGAGTAAACTTGCTATTATAGAGACTTCACGATTTCAGGATTAGTCACCGAGTAACTTTACTCATATTATGGCATGTTTCCATGATATATACATATATATATATACATATATATATATATATATATGTATCATTGAAAAGGGTTTTGTTAAAAAAATTATAACTCACACATTTATTCGTGAGTGGGGTCAAATTCCGGCCGTGTGTGTATATATATATATATATATATATATATATATATATAAATATATATGTTTTATTGAAAGGGTTTTGTTAAAGAAATTATAACTCACACGTTTATTCGTGAGTGGGGTCAAGGATCCATCAAAGACTCTTATTCTTATGGGATCGAGTCATTCGCCTCGGCAGGAATTTGTATTTCACTTCTTATGGGATCGGGCTATTCGCATCGGCAGGATTTATGTACCACACTCTCATGGGAGCGGGCCATTCACCTTGGCAGGTTAATTGATTTATCATATGGTTCGGGCTGTTCGACCCTCGGCAAGGCACAATTTTATTATTATGGTGTATATGTAAATTCTGTATTTGAATTATGGTATCCACTTAATGAGTTTCACTATACCTATATATATGCTCCGGTTAAGGAGGAAATTTCCAATGAAGAGCGTGAGTTCCTCGTAAAGAGAGGGGAATTGTACCACGTGATCTATATTTATCTATTTCACTTACTTACTTTGCCTCATATTTGCTACCTCTTTACTGTACCTTATGTTGTTGGACCACTAGTGAGTGTCGATGTCGAGCCCTTGTCACTACTTCTCTACGGTTAGGCTAGATACTTACTGGGTACACGTTGCTTACATACTTATACTACACTTGCTGCACATTTTTGTGCAGGTACATAAATGACTAGTGGCCTTGTGAGAGCAAAGGCGTGTATGCATAAAGGGAATTATGTGAGCTAGCAGAGTCTCCTTCAGAGTATTTATATTTTCCTGTGCAATTTGTATTCCGGGCAGTTGTTGTATTTTATTTTATTTTTTCTAGTTAATGCTCATGGGTTTTGGGATAATTATGGGTTGTTCAGTACTGAAATTGTTAAAAGTATTATTATTTACTTTGTAAATCCCCTTGCTTTACTATTTAAATTAAAGGAAAAAAATATTATTTCAAAAATAATAAAATGAGATCCCAATTAAGTATTTATTGTTGGCTTACCTGACAGTGGTGTCCGGCGCCATCACGACCTTTATGGATTTTGGGTTGTGACAACATGGTATCAGAGCAGTAGGTTCACATAGGTCTCACGGGTTATGAGCGAGTCTAGTAGAGTCTTGTGGATCGGTTTGGAGATGTCTGTACTTATCTTCGAGAGGCTACAGGGCTGTTAGGAACACTTCCCTTCTTGATTCCTCATCATGCGATTTGATTCCTTTGAGGCTTATGCCTTTGTCTCTTTCCTATTCAATCTTATGCGATGTGTAGCGCTTGTTATAATCGGAAAATTGAGGAATTATAATGGTACTACATATGTGGTACATGATGTTTCTCCCTGCATATTTGATTGGGCTATTGTCATCGCCTTGCAAAAGGTCGTTCTATCATTTCAGCTCAGTATCAGTACTACCTAATGTTTTGAGATTTTGCATCGATTGTTATGACGATTCGTGCATTGCTATCGCACAGTGTTTGTGTAATGGTAGGATGCTTGTCTATGCATCGAGGTAGTGACTGACTTTAAAAGAGGTTTTACTTAGTGCATGATTCAGAAATTTAGTATTTTATTTCCGTCGGAGGAAAGGCAATCGGACTACAAATGCTCAGATTTGGGTTGATGGAGTAACGAGACTTGGTAGTTTCAAGCGTGGTAGCATCTTCATCAATAATGTAATGTCGTCGCCTTTGATGAATGTGTTAATTTCGCTGGTGTTATGGTCTTCATCAATTTGTCTTTAGGGCTGGGTATTGTGAAATAGTGTCGGGGATATGGCTGCCAGAGATCGCAGTGTGTGGTGGTTCAGGATTGAATCGGCATTTCGGGTATTGAGTGCTCAAGGATGATGATCATCCGGGGGGGGGGTGTTAAAGTTGATGGAGATCTATTGATTAAAGTTCTACAGATATAGATATTGATTTAAGGCAACAACTGGGGCAGTGAAGGATGAGGAAGAACATGTGGGTGGTGTGTCGCGGTGGTTAAACTTCTTGAAGGCCAAGTGTGAGAAAAGGAGTCAAGTAGTTTCTTAAAGGAGTGAGTTTGACCAAAGTGAGAGAGTGGCAGAGTAGCATATGGGTTCTTTGGTAGGATGACTATACGCCATGAAAAAGGTTTAGAGTGATTTGGGATTTATGGTGGACAGTGACTGGGTCTATGGACTTAATTTGGAATATTGTCTATTATACGGCGGGAGATTGGATGTGACAGAAAGGAGTTTCTTGATATGAAGAAGGATACAACATGACTTTGGATTGGAATATATTGTCACACCTTTAGTTGATGTTCGTAAGGAATGAACGGACTTGTATAGCGGGTGAATGAGCACGGGCTCAGGATGGGTTACTGATTTGTAGTAATTGCACCAAGTGCAGCGATGTTGGAAGAATGTCAGCATGTAATTTCCACAAGTGGATTATCTACTGTGAACAGGTTAGCGGTCGCGTGGTTGACGAAGCTTCTACGAAACATTTTACTGGCTATCCGGTAAGAGGTCGAATATGAATATGTGTCTAGTATTTAGAGTGTTCATGAAATGCTAACAAAAGGATTCGAGGAATGTGTGCTATAAATTGGCCTTATCGTTTCATGTTCAGGCTTTGGGAAGACTCGGGATTTATGCTTCGTGTAGAGGCGAGTTACAAGGAAGGTGATCCAACTGGGTGCTTCTTTGAGATGGTATTCATGTGCTAGCAGAGCCTTGGGGTTGATTATATTCGGGACCAAGCCAGAGTGGGTGACTCTCAACAATGGTCCTAATGGATTCAAAAGTTAAAGTGTGGTGCCTAAGGATTTCGAGTTCGTAGTATGGTTAAGTATCGAGCTTTTGCAGCAAATTATGAAAAAGTGGCTTGGAGTATTCTATGTTACCTTCGATTTGCGGTGTAGCTTTTGAGGAATGGAAGAAAATAACTTCAGATTCATAAAGGAATTATCAGAATGGGTTTACCAGTTGGAGATGCGAATATGCACACAAGGATGGTATGAGAGGGTTTGTGGGTTTTGAGACAATGTGGTCTCGTGAAATAAGGTCACTCAGGATAAGTGCAGAGTTGTGTTCGTTATATTTTGAATGGAGCTATTATTATTCCTAAGGAAAGTCCAAAGCCAATTAGAAGATGTCGGGTCAGTTAACAATGGTTGAATTGGCATGATGGTGGAAATGATCAGTTCCTTCAGCGTGTTAAGTTATATATGTGATTTTCGGTGGTGTGTGCGGGGCTTGACGGCCGCCGTAATGGATTTTATTTGGGGCATTCAAGTATTATGGCCTATTATGTGTACACGGATCCTGGAGGAGTCATGGTGATTTAGACCACTACTTGAGGATTTGTATTTTCTACAGTTATGGGTATTCAGTTGTGTGTCGCATTGGTTCTTCTGATATGAGCTAAGTAAAAGGGTTCTATATGATGAAGTGTGCACCATATTAATGGTTCGAGAGTTATAATGAAATTATTGTACTCTCACGTATTAGCATATTAAGTGTAGTGAGACGCATGAGAATTTGTAGCTAAGGATCAAGGTTACGGTTCGGTGTTGACAAGAATGTCACAAGCTCAGATGACCAGAAAGAGAATTTAGATGTTTAGAGTGAGCTGGTATTGTCTTCAGGGTCACCGTAGATCGGTGTCCTGTGTAAGAGGCTTGGTGTACTGATTTGTGGATTCCCGATTCGCTTTATGGCATTATTATGGATGGTGGTATGGATGTGTAGACTTGTTACCTGGTGCGGAAGGTCGTGGGAGTGTATCCCACAGGAAGATTGTATAAGTGTGACATGTAGTCACTGGATTGATTAAGTATTTAAAATGAAGTATGAAGATTGTAGTACTATCGCTAATGTGAGAATTTATGCATA
Source organism: Nicotiana tomentosiformis (assembly GCF_000390325.3). Taxonomy (NCBI): domain Eukaryota; kingdom Viridiplantae; phylum Streptophyta; class Magnoliopsida; order Solanales; family Solanaceae; genus Nicotiana; species Nicotiana tomentosiformis. Next base: position 92,371,550 of record NC_090819.1, on the reverse strand, counting down.
TAGGCCGCTCGGTTCATTCGGTGGTGGACTATGGATGTTCGTTCCGGATTGACGGTTTTTCTTGTGTATAATAGGAAAAAAGGATTATTGTGGATCATTGAAAGCTTATTAGCCAGTGCGGTACGATCAGAATCGGCTTGAGGTCCGTGGATGGATCTAAGTATGAATGTGGGCTGTATATCAGGCCGGGTGTGTTCATTTTAGCATAACGTTGTTTTCGGAGGGGCCTTCGGGCCTTGGATGTTATTTCTGTCGCCAGCTATTTCATGTAATACTCTATTTTTCCCTGTGGGTTGTGAGGTGGTTTGATTATCCGCACTCGTATTGAGATCCCGTGTATTTTGTGGTGTTATATGAGTAGGATGGCTCTCAAGATACAGATCATTTATTGCACCTTGGTTTTGCTTGAGTTTCGTAGTGTATGGCACTATACGTCTCCCTAGGATTTGTATTATGCATTTCGCATGCGTGTGATTGGCATTTGGGTATTTTGCGGGTATGAGAATTTTAGCTCTGTAGGTATTTCCTTATAGATTATTATGTGTGGATCGGGTGGCATGCCCCCACGGGTATCATGGTAGGATCGGGTTGCACGCTGCAACAATGTGATGTTCAGTACAGTTCCCTATATATATTCTTGTGTATTTTGTTTCTCATTTTCTGAGGGAGGATCATAACATCTTTTCGGTTGTTTAATTAGTCATGTGGGTTGAGCAGTTCTTTCCAGAGTTTATTTTTCCTTATGTATTACATTCGAGGTTGTACCTTATTGGCACATTGTGGCATCATATGAAACTGTTGGCAGTGTTTGAGGTGGCTTTTTGCCTGAGCATCTTATACTAGTTGAGACGAGACTATTGGACCTGGGATCAGTACGATCAGATTTATACGAGCCACATTAAAGAGTAAATATCGATATTCAGTCCAGAATGAGGTAATGGTTATTGTCGGGAGGAGAGACTCTATGAATTGTGATTCGGCAGATGGTTATGGGTTTCTACACATCACTTCTGTCGTGGCAATATTGCGAGAGTTGAAATGGGACTTATATGCTTCATGAGGTGTGTTGTGGGCATCAGATTCGTGAACTTTTGGCTATTGTTGTCAGATGATGTTATTATGGTAATGTGAATAACGTTGTGCATGGTGTGAATTCGATAAGAGTATACAATTATGTATTAGTATATCGTGTAGTGATTGATACAGTGTTCGTATGTTAGGAACAGGTTTGCTCGAGCTAATGTGAATAACTAAAAGACTAATTTGACTAAATAAAAGGGAGAATCTTAAGATTTGCTCGAGCTAATGTGCTCAACTGTGTTGTGGTAGCACGGGTAGATGCACGGGTGTTAAACAATGATTTCAGACAACTCTAGAGCAGTTCTTAGCACGTTTGAGGACGAACGTATGTTTAAGTGGAAGAGAGTGTAATGATCTCGAATGGTCGTTTTGAGCTCTAGCGTGTCATTTAGCGGCTTGAGACCCTGAGCAGCTTCACTTCAGGTATTATGACTTTTACGCGTGGTCGGAATTTAATTTCGGGAAGTTCGGAGTTGATTTGGAACGAAAATTCTAATTTCGGAAGCCTTAAGTTGGAGGAATTGACTAAAGTGTGATTTTTTAGTAGACGACCTCAGAATTGAGATTTGAAGGTTCCAATAGGTTCGTATGTTTATTTTAGACTTGGGCGTATGTACGGATCGAGTTTTGGATGATCCGGGAACGTTTTAACGCCTAATGTGGAAGTTGGCATTTTGGAAGATATCATAAATTTGGGTTGGAGTGCATTTCAATTCTATCGAGGTCGGTTTGGGATTCTGATTCTGGTATCGGGAGCGTGTCCGGAAGTGGATTTGGAGGTCCATAGGGCATTTTGGGGTCATTTGGCGAAAGTTAAAAATTCAAAGGTTTCTAAGAAGTTTGACAGGTAGTGGACTTTTTGATATCCGGGTCGGATTCTGTTTCCGGAAGTTGGAGTAGATCCGTAATGTCAAATGTGATTTGTGTGCAAAATTTGAGGTCAATCGGGCGTGATTTGATAGGCTTCGGCATCGAATGTAGAAGTTTGAAGTTCTAAAGCTTGTTAAGCTTGAATTGGGTTGCGATTCGTGATTCCGATGATGTTTGATGTGATTTGAAAGCTCAACTAAGTTTGTAATGTGTTTTGGGACATATTGGTGTAGTTCGTTGAGGTCCCGAGGCCCCTGAGTGGATTACGGATGGTAAACGGATCGAGTTTGAGCTTGGAGGAATGTTGGGGCTGTTGTCATCTAGTGTAACCACACCTGCGAGATATTGGCCGGAGGTGCAGTGCCGCAAAAGCGGCCAGGAAGGTCGTAGAAGCGATGCTGGGCAAGTTGGGCAAGAGTGCAGGTGCGAGGGAATATTCGCACCTGCAAAGGCGCAGATACGGAAGGAAAGGCGCAGAAGCGGAAGCGGGCAGCTGGGGGAATCTCCGCAGAACCAGAATATTTGCTGCACCTGCAGAACCGCAAAAGCGGCCATGTGACCACAGGTGCGTGAAGTCGCTAGGCAGAAGGGTTCTTTAAGAACGAGATTTGGCCTATTTTCTTTAAATTTCTCTTGGTTTGGGCGATTTTTGGAGATCTTCAAAGGGGGATTTTCACCAAGAAGCACAAGGTAAGTGATTCCTACTTATTATAAGTCAAATACATGGTTTGTATAAGGATTTAAACTTGAAAATTGATAGAAATTGTTGGATTTTGAAGAAAAAACCTAGAAATTGGTATTTTTGGAATTTGACCACGAAGTTGGGCATGGAATTGGAAATAAATTATATATTTGAGTTCGTGAGATTATGGGTAATAGTTATCTCCAAATATTTTCGAAATCCGGGCACGTGGGCTCAGGGGTGATTTTATCGACTTTACAAGCGAAGATGGGAATTTGTCTAAGTGGATTTTTCATTAGTATTAGAGTATATTCTTCTTGGTTTGCATATTGTTTGACTAGTTTTGGAGCGACGAGCATCGGTTTGAGGTGTTAGAGAGGCGTTGTAGCCGGTTATGGAACTTTGGAGCGAGGTAGGTCTCTTGTCTAACTCTATGAGGGGGAAAACTACCCCTAGGTGATTTATTTAATGTGTGCAACTTGTTGCAGGGATTACATATGCACGAGGTGACGAGAGTCTGTACGTAGTTAGATTCATGTTATTGTCCGGGTAGACTTAGGTTCACACCATGCTGTACTTGTACTACAGGGATTTTTCTTGCTCGTTTAATTCTTTATTTTAACTTTCTACTTGAGACTAGACTTGCTATTATAGAGACTTCACGATTTCACGATTAGTCACCGAGTAACATTACTCCTCTTACGGCATTTTTCCGTGATATATACATATATTTTTCATTGAAAGGGTTTTGTTAAAGAAATTACAACTCATACGTTTATTCGTGAGTGGGGTCAAGGACCCATCAACGCCTTTTATTCTTATGGGATCAGGCCATTCGCCTCGGCAGGAATTTGTATTTCACTTCTTATGGGATCGGGCCATTCGCCTCGGCAGGATTCATGTACCACACTCTCATGGGAGCGGGTCGTTTGCCTCGGCAGGTTAATTCATTTATCATATGGTTCGGGCCGTTCGACCCTCGGCAGTGCACAGTTTTATTATTATATTGGGTCGGGCCGTACGCCTCGGCATTTTCTATATCACATTCCCATGAAATCGTGCGTAAAACCTGGCAAGAAGCCAGTGTATCTGTAAATTCCGGATTTGAATTATGGTAGTCACTTAATGAGTTTCACTATACCATATATATATGCTCCGGTTAAGGAAGGGAATTTCTAATGAAGAGCTTGAGTTCCTCGTAAAGAGAGGGAAATTGTACCACTTGATCTATATATGTCTATGTCACTTACTTATTCTGCCTCATATTTTCTACCTCTTTACCCGTGTCACTACTTCTCTGGGGTTAGGCTAGATACTTACTAGGTACACATTTCTTACGTAATCATACTACACATGCTGCACATTTCTGTGTCGGTACATATATGACTAGTGGCCCTGTGAGAGCAGAGGCGTGTATGCATGCGGGGAATTATGTGAGCTGCATTCCATATTATGACCCGCAACCAGCAAAGTCTCCTTCAGAGTATTTTCATTTTCCTGTCCAATTTGTATTCCGGGAAGTTGTTGTATTTTATTTTACTTTTTCTAGTTAATGCTCATGCACTTGTGACACTAGGTTTTGGGATAATAATGGGTTGTTCAGTACTGAAATTCTTAAAAATATTATTATTTACCTTGTAAATCTCCCTGCTTTACTATTTAAATTAAAGGGGAAAAAAATATGATTTCAAAAATAATAAAATGAGAACCCAATTAAGTATTTATTGTTGGCTTTCCTGACAGTGGTGTCCGGCACCATCATGACCTTTATGGATTTTGGGTCTTGACAATCGCGAAGCAAAACTTTTCTTAGTCCAAAATTTGCTTTCGCGATCGCGAAGAACAAGTGTCAAGCGCTTCCAGACAGCCTCTAGTATAATGGTCATGATGTTTTATAACTTAACTCCAAATTGAAAAAGGTTTAACTTTCTGAAAATCAGACACCAAGGGCTACAACTTTCGTGTTTTGCTCATCTCTCAGTTCCTTATAGATTTCGATATATAAGCTTCCAAAGCTAGCTCTGTGCAACACAAAATTCTTCTTCGTGATTTCCAACTCTTTCCAGACAGGTTGTAGTATATCAACCATACCTTTTTGTACACAACTACAAATTCCAAATGGTTTAATTTTTTGAAAATTAGAGACAAAGGGATACAACTTTTACTTTTGGATCATCTCCAAATTCCTTATAGATTGCGAGATATAAGCTTCCAAAGTATGGTTAGTGTAGTAGAAAGTTTCCTCTACGCGATCGTGAATGGCCTTCCATGATCGCGAATCACTGGCCATTATTTCCCATTTTACTCATCGCGATCCTGGCCAATTCCAAGCGATCGCATAGCACACTGCTGTAGCCCAAAACCCAGCAGCTACAAATGGCCTAGAAATGGTCCGAAACCACTACGAAACTCACCCGAGCCCCTCGGGACCCCGTCCAAACACACTAACAAGTCATAAAACATATTATGGACTTAGTCAAGGCCTCAAATCACATCAAGCAATGCTAAAAATACTAATCATACCTCAATTCAAACTTAATGAAATTAAGAAATTTCAACTTCTACATTCGATGCCGAAACCTATCAAATCAAGTCTGACAGACCTATTCCAATTTCCAGAATCCGATTCCGACCCCGATATCAAAAAGTAAACTCCTCGGTCAAACTTCTAAATTCACCATACAAAAAGTAAACTTCTTATTTTCACCATTTCAAGCCAAATTCAACTACGGACTTCAAAATAAGTACCTAGACACACACCTAAGTCCGAAATCACCATACAAAACTATTGGAATCACTGAAATTCTATTCCGGAGTCGTTTGCTCAAAAGTCAAACTCTGGTCAACTCTTTTCATTTAAGCTTCAAAAATGAGAATTATTCTCCAAGTCATAATACCTATTACAAAGTTGCTCGGGATCTTAAGTCGCTGAATCGGGCGTTAAATTCTTAAAACAACAAGTCGGGTCACTACATTCTCCCCATTTTAAAACATACGTTTGTCCTCGAACGTGCCAAGAATCTTTCTGCAGACATTAAATTACTGAGTGTATTATTACACACATACCCGCAGGTGATTCTACTTCACCGCAAATGTAACATGGATCCAAAAACGACAACTCAGTTGAGATTATTTCTTTTATCCTCATTTATAAACTTTGAAGCCAATTTCTTACACTCCAATAAATTTCAAAAAGGCATGATTTTCATATTAACACATTGTGTTAGTCTCAAGCGGTTGTAGCAATTTCGTGCCGACACACACATTATATGTATGCCCACAACCACATCTCTAGTCACAATAGATGTTCATAATCAATTACAACATCATCAATTAACCTCATGTTAACAAAAATCTCGTTCCAAACCTTCACCTTACTACCAACGAGATACGAGGCATGAAGACCTCATAATTATTTACCCGAGTTAATGAGTCACATTTACCGCCACTTGGACACTCACCTCATAGACTAAAACTCAATATTCACAGCACGAATATGGCTAAATATGCACAAAAAATACATACAAGAATTCATCAAATAAGCTTGACAGGCATGACTCCCTATTAATATTGTACTACATTATTTTTAAAATTTGTTTTTCACAAAAGAGAGAACTTAAACACATAAATTTTTCACCGGAAGGACCTCGTCCTTATATAACTTCCACAATGTGTAAAGTACTTGTGATTCAGAATCAACCCCTATGCAGATAAATTCCGTGAAATAATTTCACAACACATAATGAACTACTATACAAGTAGGGCATATAATTCATAAAATTTTAATCAATTATCCTGAAATTATATCAAAACCCACTGTAGTGAGTAATAGAAAGTCACATTTGGACTTATAGCCCTCAATAGTGTGTAAAACAACATGATAGACACGTCCTAACACCATCAAATCTCCCAACAAGAATAAATATGTGAGTGGTGTACAAATCACAAACTCGCCCTATATGGAGAACAATAGGTGGTCTCAACTCGATAATCAGAACTGAATCAAAATAAGAATAATGCTCTTTTTATTATAAATTAAATCATGCATGTACGACACCATCTGGTGTATTGGCCTTAGCCAAGTCATAGCAATTATATCAATGGGTTGGGCCTCCCCCTTTAGGGTGCCCTCTACCCGCTTGTCCTCCACCCGTAACTAACTGTGAATGTGGGGTAGTAACTGAAATAGAGCCTGTAGCCTAAGTATTCTGATGAAATCTGCCTCTCCCAAGTCTGGGACAATATCTCATGATGTGCCTAGTATCATCACACTGATAACAATCCATCTGCGGGTTCGGCTTCTCATACTGAGTCAGTGCCGGATAACTGGAATAACCATTATAGCAACCCCGTGCCGGTGGTGCATTAAAAGAACTTACTGTACCACCTCGAATATTCTAAAATTGTTTATCTGACCCCGATGGTACTGAAATGTAGAATTATTAAGGACGCAGGAATACCGCAAGCCCTAGCATAATCCCATACAAATCTCACATCTTAATCATATACAAGATTCGGAGAACCTTTCCATACCACATAAATACATCTCAGGCCAAACATGATATTACACATGACTCCACAATCTTATCATTCATAGTGTACTCCCCTCACTTGGCGCGAAGCCATAGGACACATTCCAATGATCCACAATTAAACTCGCTTTCATATCATACATTTCAAGACATTTATTTGCGTCATATCATCCTTGTGACAATTAAACTCGCTTTCTCCAGTGCCTTCATATCTACGTACGAACTACATAGTCTCTAATACCACCAACTATCTTCATATCTACATCCACCTCGTGACCCTTCCATGATTATGACGATTAGGCCATTAATTAAACCTTCTTAAGATCATACTTATCAACCAGATGTCAGAACTTGCTGCACCCCCATATGCACAACTGAATGATCTCTAAATACTTCTGCATCCTCGATCTGGACGACACGTTGTAACAATGGTTGAGAAACCCTGGCACCCTTATAACTTCTCTGTAGTATCACAAATCATTGGTACATAGTTGATACCAAGTGCGCAATTTCATACACAAGTGGATGCAAAAGAACATAAGATATGTGCTTCAAGCTGAATAAAATCTGCAAGATAAGAAATGAAAGAAGTCAATTTTTCCTACTATATCTGTAGCCTCTCGAAGATAAGTACAGAGTCTCTGTACCGATCCGTAAGACTCTACTAAACTCGTTCGTGACTAGTAGAACCTATGAACCTAGGGCTCTGATACCAACTTATCACGACCCCAAAATTCCACCACAAGCATCGTGATGGCACTTCGTCTCTAAGACTAAGTAAGCCGATTATAATCATAATTCAAGCCTTATTTGTTTTAAAAAAACTTATAATTTAATACAACCTCCCAAGACTGGTAATACTGAGTCACGAACTCTAACTGAATACATGAAATTATCTCGAGGGTCTAATATACAATATTGTTAGAATAATAAATTAACAGTACAATAAAATGAAAAGACTCCAAAGGGACTGCGATGACCAAGCAATCCTACCTTGAATCCTTGCGATCATACTCTAATCTCTGTCCGAATCCAATATCTCCACTACCTGGCTCTGCACAAAAATGTACAGAAGTGTAGTATGAGTACACCACAGTCGGTACCCAGTAAGTATTAAGACTAACCTCAGTGGAGTAGTGACGAGGTACAATCAAGACACTCACTAGTCAAATAACCTGTGCGATATAACATACAAAAATAATAGAAAACAAATAGCAGTGATAGCACCACTAATCAACTAGTGATTTAAATAGCAAGGCAACAGGAAAACCATAAATATTGCTCAAACGAATAATAAAGACAGGTACAACCAATTAATAAAGTCCTTCAAAATATACATCTTTTATCTATAAGTTTTTCACTAAAAGTCTCTAGAATATAATCCTTTCCAATAATTATATTTCTAATATACTTCCTTCAAATAAATATCTTTCCATTATAATTCTTTCAAATATGTTTTTCGAATATAATTCTTTCAAGTAAATATCTTTCAAATATAATTTTTTCAAGTAAATATCTTTCAAATATGATTCTTTCAAGTAAATATCTTTCAAATATAATTCTTTCAATTAAAAGTCACTATGTCACACCTCATTTAACTTCCCTGATGTGAGAAATATATCCAACATATCACATCAAATGGCACGACAATACCTTCGTGCACTTGTCTCATTCTCACCCAATATATATATATATGTAGACCAAATCAATTGGCACGGCAACACCCTTCGTGCATTTATCTTTTTCTTACCGTGCATACATATAACAATACCAACTAGGTGGGAGAATAGTCAATAACAATAAAAGAAATAAAGTGGGAGGTACACAGTAAGCAACAACGACTACAAGTCACATAGAAAACATAGGTGCACAATAAAATCTCAAGATAAAGGCATGAATGTATACACAACAAAACGATATCACAATATAATGTATGCCTCTCATCCTCGCCTACACGGAAATACCCTTCGTGTCATGAATATATGATAATATAAAAATAATGGCTTGATATCACCCTTCATGCTTTTACTCTCATCCTCACCTGATAATATAAATGAAATGGCACGGCATCACACTTCATGCTTTTACACTCTCAATGGCATGACATCACTCTTCGTGCTTTACACTCTCAAATGGCACGGCATAACCCTTCGTGCTTTACACTCTTCCTTACGAGGCACATGTATATCATTAACAAGCAAGGTAGGAAGCATAAATAACATCAAGGAGAGTGTTTAAACCACAACACTATACAACAATTCATATCACAATTTGCCACTAACCACAACTAAATTCCAAATATTAGGCAGAATCAATAGATTTCTCAAAATATAGCCCAGGGCTCCACGCAACGTATACAAAACCTTAAAACAATTAACATAGGTGAAAAATACTCAGTATAAGGCAACGCCTTCATTAATCCGAATTCATGATAATTATATTAACTCCTCAATTTAAACTTATTTAATAAATATTTGCAGATAAGGATTCCATCATGAATTTAATTCCAAAAAAATATCAAATCAACAAACACATGGAATTCACATAAAATCCAAGTGACAATAACATCAAATTATTATATAAAATACAAACTCGATTAATAAGGAATGAGGCGTGATAATTCAAGGATTTATCAAATTCCAACAATTATCCAATTTAATACATAAAGAGGCCTACAACTTTAAACAAATAAAATTTAAACATATAAGCCCGAGTACGTACTCGTCACCTCACGTACACGGCTTCCAATCACACAATTTCCACATAAGACTCAATGTCTAAGTGATAATTCCCCCACTCAAGGTTAGGCAAGATACTTACTTTTTTTTTTGAAGTTATGTCGGTATTCCAAAATCACCTTCTTTCTTGAATTGACCTTCGGACAGCTCAAATCTATTCAAATAAATTATACAACTTCATTAAAATTCATCAAAAATAATTCCGGATAATAAAATGTCGACTTAAAATTTTATTCTAAAAAGTCAACCAAAGTCAACGCGGGCCCGCCTCTCGTAACCTGATATAATTTTCATGAAATCCGAACACCTATTCTGATACGCGTTCAGCCATACCAGTTTTATCAAATTCCGCTAACAACTCGACCTCCAAATCTTAAATTTTTACTTTTGGAAGATTTTGCAAAAATCTTGATTTCTTCCAATTAAATCTAAATTAAACGATAAATATAACCATGGATTTATGAAATATAATCACTTTAGGATATATAACACTTACACCAATCCATATGGTGAAAACCGCTTGAAACATCGCTTCAATCCGAGCTCCATAGCTCCAAATATGTTAAAAATGACTGAAACATCGAAATATAGCTAATGCCCAGGTATTTACTCTCCACTATTGTGGAAAATGCTCCGCAATTGCGAAGAAAACTTTTCTCAACCAAAGTTTGCCTTTCGCGATAATGGTTATAACAAGTGCCCAGCTCAACAAGTTTGCCTTTCTCAACAAGTGCCCAGCTCTTCCAGACAGTCTCTAGTATAATGGTTATAACTTTTTGTACAAAACTCCAAATGGAAAATAGTTTAACTTTATGAAAAGGAGACACCAAGTGCTACAAATTTCATGTTTTGCTCATCTCTCAAATTATTATAGATTGCGAGATATAAGCTTCTAAAATTAGCTCTATGCAACACAAATTTCTTCTTTGCGATTTTCAACTCTTCCCAGACAGCATATAGTATATCAACCATAACGTTTTGTACACAATAAAAAATGCAAATGGTTTAGTTTTTCACAAACTAGACACAAAGGGCTACAAATTTTATTTTTGGATCATCTCCAATTTTTTGTAGATTGCGAGATATAAGCTTCCAAAGTCGGGTCAGTGCAGCAGAAAGTTTCCTCAAAGGGATCGCAAATGGCCTTCCGCGATCGTGAATCACTGGCCAACTTTTCCCATTTTACTCATCGCGATCGCGGCTAATTCCATGCGATCGCATAGCACACTGTTGTAGCCCAAAATCCAGCAACTACAAATGGCCTAGAAATGGTCCAAAACCACTCTGAAAGTCACCTGATCCCCTCGGGATCCCATCCGAACACATCAACAAGTCTCAAAACATATTATAGACTTAATCGAGGCCTCAAATCACATCAGGCAATGCTAATAACATGAATCACACCTCAATTTAAACTTAATGAAATTAAGAAATTTTAACTTCTATATTCGATACTGAAACATATCAAATCATGTCCGATTGACCTCAAATTTTGCACACAAGTCATAAATGACATAACAGACCTATTCCAATTTTCATAATCGGATTCCGACCCCGATATCAAAAAGTCAACTCCCCGGTCAAATTTCCAATCCTTAAATATCTTATTTTCGCCATTTCAAGCCAAATTCAACTACGGACTTTAAAAAAAGTACCTAGACACACTTCTAAGTCTGAAATCACCATACAAAGTTATTGGAATCATCGAAATTCCCTTCCAGAGTCGTTTGCTCAAAAGTCAAACTCTGGTTAATTATTTTCATTTAAGCTTTAAAAATGATAATTGTTCTCTCAGTTTAATTCTAAATCTTTCGAAAATCAAACTCGACCGCACACGCAAGTCATAATACGTATTACGAAGTTTCTCAGGATCTTAAGTCACTGAATTAGGCGTTAATTCTTAAAATGACAAGTCAGGTCCTTACACCTTACTTTATTGAAAATAAATTTATTGTAAGGATTTTATGTATTGACATATTTGGAACGAGAGTAGTCCGTGCGATTGTGATAGATATATGGGTATGAGGTGACGTGAGAATATGAAAGGGGGCTGAGAACCGTATTTTATGATTTTGATATGACATATTTATTTGGAAGAGTTTTATATTCGAAGGATACTTATTTGAAGAGTTTTATATCCGAAGGATACTTATTTTGATATGACATATATATATATATATATATATATATATATATATATATATATATATATATATATATATATATAAAACTCAAAAAGAAAAAATAAAACAAATTTAAATTCTAACACTGTCTCAAGAGGTGCTCGTAATAATTTTATAAAAAACAATATGGGGGAGTGTTCTTGTAAAATCCCGGCCGGTCGTATTGAGTATTATAACCCCTCTCCCCCATTTACTGCTCAATATATGTCTTACATTTGTTTTATGACTTACCGGGTTAGTCGATTCAGGTCCAAAAGAATTTTAGAGTTAAATGAGACACTTTGTCTCATAATCGAAAACTTAAGTTAAAATAGTGACAGGATGTCGACTTATATGTAAACTATCGCGGAATGGAGTTTTGATGATTACAATAGCTCTGTATGATGATTTTGGACTTAGGAGCATGTCCGGAAAAGTTTTTGGAAGTCAGTAGTGGAATTTGGCTTGAAATGGCAAAATTTGAATTTCGCTTGAAATGGCAAGCTCATCACGGTGGTTGCTACTTTTTCGGACTTTTATCTGTTGGAGATTATCGAGGTAGCTGCTTGGCATTCGCAGACCTTGACTTTCTTTCCTTTTAGTTTTTGTATTGTTCTATATTTTCAGACAGTGTTTTTAGCAGTCACACTTGATATCATTTAGATGTTGTTGTTCTCAGTGACACCAGGTTTTGGGAATATTTATATTTGTACTTGTGAGATTTCTTCCGCTGAAATTAAATATTATGTTTTCAAATTTAAAAGATAGAGTATTTTATTGAGAATTTCGGCATGCCTTGTATTGAGATAGGCGCTATCACGACAGGTGAGATTTTTAGACGTGACAAGTTAGTATCATAGCCTAGGTTACATAGGTCTCACGAGTCATGAGCAGGTTTAGTAGAGTCTTACGGACCGGTACGAAGACGTCTGTACTTATCTTCGAGAGGCTACTGAACCCGTAGGAAAATTTAATTTTCTTTTATTCTATCATGCAAACTTGTTGATTCCGGAAAACTAAAATTTTGTTATTCTATTCTCTCACAGATGGTGAGACCATGTACTATCGGATCGGACGATCATCCACTAGTGCCACCAGTTAGGTCCGCAAGAGCCTGGGGCCGTGGTAGAGGCTGGGTCCGTGGTAGAGGTCAGGGCCATGGTAGAGGCCAGGGCCAAGGTACAGGTCGAGGTATAGCTCGCACCACAGTGGGACAAAACACTTGTAGTACCACCAGTTGCTCCAGCTCAGGCGCCATCTATGCCCATTGAGATTCAGGCCTTCAGGAGACCTTAGCCCTGATATTGACAATTTGCACTGATCTTGCTCAGGTGGTTTCGGCTCAGGCCGTACCTGCCACTTCTCAGGCCGGGGGAGGTACTCATTCCCCTGTTGCCCGTACTCCAGATCAAGTAGTACAGGGACTCTAGATACCGGGGGCACTACCCGCCCAGCCAGTTGCATCCACTTAGGCCCCGGTAGTCCCTGTTATGGCAGATGATGAGTAGAGAAGACTTGATAGACTTCCATCATTTAACGGTACTGAGTCAGAGGATGCTTAGGGTTTTCTGGATAAGTGACAGTGGATACTTCGGACAGCGGGTATTTTGGAGACCAGTGGGGTCTCGTTAACTACTTTTTAGTTTTGTGGGGTTGCTTTCAGATGGTAGGAGGCTTATAAGAGGTGCAGGTCAGTCGGTGCAGTGCCACTTACATGGCAGGAGTTCTTTATTCTCTTTTCGGAGAAGTTCGTACCGCAATCTTGTAGGGAGGAGATGCGCATATAGTTTGAGCAACTTCGGCAGGATGGCATGTCTGTGACCCTGTAAGAGATGAGGTTTTCTGAGTTGGCTCATCATGCAGTTTGGTTGGTTCCCACTGATAGGGAGAGGATTAGGAGGTTCATTAATGGCCTCACGTATAAGATATGATTGCTTATGACTAGAGAGAGGGTATCTGGTGCCACTTTTGATGCAGTGGTTGACATTGGTTAATAGATAGAGGTGGTCCGTAGCCAGGAGCGTTGTCACAGGGAGGCTAAGAGACCTCGAGGTTCGGGCGATTTTGGTTTGATACCTTCTAGGGGCCAGTCCTACCACAACAATTTTGGGTTGCCCTTATAGGCTCGCTTAGACGACCCGTCTATCTCATCGTGGTGCATCAGTTAGCCTCGGTACTTACAATGCTTACTCAGGCCAGTCTTCATTCAGTGCAGTACCAGTGCAGAGTTCTCATCATGCCTCGTCCGCTCAGACTTCTACAGGTAATTCCTCGGGTTATCAGGAGCAATAGTTCCGTTAGAGGAGGGGTTGTTTCGAGTGCGGAGAATTTGATCATCACAAGAGAGATTGTCCTAGGCTATTGAGTGGGGCTCCACAACAGAGTTCTCGGCTGACGACACCAACACTAACAGTTATGCCACCCGCCCAGCTACCTCGGGGTGGGGCTCAGTCAGCTAGGAGTCGCCCAAGAGGGGGAGGCCGATCAGGTGGTGGTCAGGCCCGATTCTATGTTTTTCCTTCCAGGCCATATGTTGTTGCTTCAGATGTAGTGATCACATGAATTGTCTCAGTGTGCCACAGGAAAGCTTTTATATTATTTGACCCTGGCTCTACTAATTCGTATGTATCATCGTACTTTACTCATTATCTGGATATGCCCCCGTGAGTCCTTAGTTTCAGCTGTTCGTGTATTTACGCCGATGGGCGATACTATTATTGTGGACCGTGTATATTGGTCTTGTGTGGTAACCATTGAGAGACTAGAGTTGATCTCTTACTGCTCAGTATGGTTGATTTTGATGTAATTATGGATATGGATTAGTTGTCTCCATATCATGCTATTATGGATTGTCACGCAAAAACCGTGATGTTAGCAATGCTGGGGTTTCCAAGGTCGAATGAAGAGGTTCTCTAGATCATGTTTCCAGTAGGGTAATTTCTTATTCGAAGGCCCAACGTCTGGCTGTGAAGGGGTGTCTGTCATATTTGGCTTTTGTGAGAGATGTCGATGCAGATACTCCTACTATTGATTCGGTACCGGTAGTGAGAGATTTTCCGAATGTATTTCCTGTGAACTTGTCGGGTATACCGCCGGACAAGGATATTGATTTTGGCATTGACTTGGTGTCGGGAACTCAACCAATTTCTATTCTTCCATATCGTATGGCACCAGCTGAGTTAAAAGAATTGAAATAGCAACTTCAGGAACTTTTTAATAAGGGATTTATTAGGCCTAGTGTGTCACCTTGGGGTGCACCGGTTCTGTTTGTGAAAAAGAAAGATGGTACTATGCGAATGTATATCGATTACAGGCAGTTGAACAAAGTTACAATCAAGAATAAGTATCCTTTGCCGCGTATTGATGATTTATTTGACCAACTTCAGAATTGATTTGAGAGGGGATATTCTCCAAAATTGATTTGAGATCGGTGTATTACCAGTTGAAACTTCGGGATTCGTATATTCTAAAGACGACATTCAGGACTCGTTATGGTCACTATGAATTTCTTGTGATGTAATTTCGGATAACCAATTCCCCAGTAGCATTTATGCACCTGATGAATAGTGTATTCCAGCTGTATCTTGATTCTTTTATCATGGTTTTTATTGATGATATCCTGGTGTACTCAAGTAGCTAGTAGGAGCATGCACATCACTTAGGTATTGTATTGCAGAGGCTGAGAGTGAAGAAACTATACGCCAAATTCTCTAAATGTGAATTCTGGCTTTGTTCGGTGGCATTCTTGGGACACGTAGTGTCTAGTAAAGGGATTAAAGTGGATCCGAAGAAAATAAAGGCAGTTCAAAGTTGGCCCAGGCCATCATTAGTTACTGAGATTCACCATTTTCTCGGCTTGACCGATTATTATTGCCGTTTCATAGAGGGTTTCTTGTCAATTGCATCGCCTATGACTAAATTGACCTAAAAAGGTGCTCCTTTCAGGTGGTCGGATGAATTTGAAGAGAGCTTTTAGAAGCTCAAGACAGCTTTGAGTACAGCTCCAGTATTGGTGTTGCCTACAGGTTCAGGGTTTTATACTATGTATTGTGACACATCGCGTATTGGTCTCGGCGCAGTGCTTATGCAAGATGGTAGGGTGATTGCCTATGCGTCCAGATAGTTAAAGGTACATGAGAAAAATTATCCGGTCCATGACTTTGAGTTAGCAGCTATTATTCATGCCTTGAAGATTTGGCGGAATTATTTGTACGGTGTCCATTATGAGGTTTATACCGATCATCGGAGTCTACAACATCTGCTTAAACATAAGGATGTTAATTTGTGGCAGCGAAGGTGGTTGGAGTTACATAAGGATTATGATATCACGATTCTCTATCATCCCAGAAAGGCCAATGTGGTGGCTGATGCCTTGAGTCATAAGGCGGAGAGTTTGGGCATCTTAGCATACTTACCAGTAATAGAGAGGCCTTTAGCCTTGGATGTTCAGTCCTTGGCCAACCAGTTTGTTAGATTGGATATTTCCGAGCCGAGTCGAGTTTTGGCTTGTATGGTTTCTCGGTCTCCTTTATATGATCGCATCAGAGAGCGCTAGTATGATGATCCTTATATGCTTGTTCTTAAGGACACGGTTCAGCACGGTGATGCCAAGGAAGTCACTATTGGAGATGACGGTGTATTACGGATGCAAGGCAGGATATATGTGCCTATTGTAGATGGTTTGCATGAGTTTATTTTCCAGGAAGCTCATAGTTCGTGGTACTCCATTAATCTAGGTTACGTGAAGATGTATCAGGTTTTGAGGCAGCACTATTGGTGGAGGCGAATGAAGAAAGATATAGTTGGGAGGATTGTTTCAGAGACTTGAAATTCCAGAGTGGAAATGGGAGCGTAATACCATGAATTTCTTAGTTGGGCTTCAACGGACTTTGAGGAAGTTTGATGTTGGGTGGGTGATTGTGGATCGATTGACCAAGTCCATGCATTTTATTTCAGTTGGTACTTCCTATTCTTTTGGAACGGTTGGCTGAAATTTATATCCACGAGATTGTTCGCCTACACGATGTGCCAGTGTTGATCATTTCAGATTGGGTCACACATTTTACATCCTCGTTTTGAGGAGTAGTGCAGCGGTAATTAGGTACACAGGGTCAACTAAGTACAATATTTCACCCTCAGACGGATGGACAGTCCGAGCGCACTATTCAGATATTGAAGGATATGCTACACGCTTGTCTCATTGATTTTGGAGGTTATTGGGATAAATTAATGCCACTCGTGGAGTTTGCTTACAATAACAACTACCAATCGAGCATTCAGATGGCTTTGTATGAGGCTTTATATGGGAGACGGTGTCGGTCTCCGGTGGATAAGTTTAAGCCGAGTGAGACTAGACTATTCGGTACTGATTTGGTTCAGGATGCGTTGGAGAAGGTTAAATTGATTCAGGAGTGGCTTTGCACGACGCAATCTATACAGAAGAGTTATGCCGACTGGAAGGTCCGTGATGTGTCTTACATGGTTGGGGAGAAGGTTCTACTCAAGATTTCGCCCATGAAGGGTGTGTTGAGGCTCTGGAAGAAGGGCAAGTTGAGCCCTCGATATATTGGGCCTTTTGAAATTCTAAAGAAAATTGGAGAGGTGGCATATCAACTTGCTATTCCACCTAGTCTAACAGGTGTTCATCCAGTATTCCGTGTATCCATGCTCTGAAAGTATGTCGGGGATCCGTCTCATATTCTATATTTCAGTACAGTGTAGCTGAACGGTAATTTGACTTATGATGTGGAGCCGGTGGCTATTTTAGACCGACGGGTTCGAAAGCTGAGGTCAAAGAACGTAGCATCAGTGAAGGTACAATGGAGATGGCAGCCAGTTGGAGAAGCAACTTGGGAGATTGAGCAGGAGATGCGGAGTAAATATCCACACCTATTTGAGACTCCATGTATGATTCTAAACTCGTTCGAGGACGAACGTTTCATTAAGAGGGGGAGAATGTAATGACCCGACCGGGCATTTTGAGTATTATAACCCCGTTGCCCCATTTACTGCTCAATTTATTCCTTACATTTAATTTATGACTTACCGGGTTAGTTGATTCGGGTCCGGAAGGATTTCGGAGTGAAATCAGACACTTAGTCTCATAAATGAAAACTTAAGTTAAAATAGTGATCAGATGTCAATTTATGTGTAAACGATCCCAAAATGGGGTTTTGAAGATTCCAATAGCTCTGTATGGTGATTTTGGACTAAGGAGCATGTCCGAAAAATTGTTTGGAAGTCCGTAGTGGAATTTGGCTTGAAATGGCAAAATTGGAATTTTTGGAAAGTTTGACTGGGGAGTTGACTTTTTGATATCGAGGTCGGAATCCATTTCTTAAAATTTTTATAGCTTCATTATGTCATTTAGGACTTGTGTGCAAAATTTGAGGTCAATCGGACGTGATTTGATAGGTTTCGGCATTTAATGTAGAAGTTGGAATTTCTTTGTTTCATTAAGCTTGAATTTGGATATAATTCGTGGTTCTAGAATTTTTTGATATAGTTTGAAGTTTCGACTAAGTTCGTATGATGGTTTAGGACTTGTTGGTATGATTTGATGAGTCCTGAGGGGCTTGGTTGATGTTTTGTATCATTGGTTGAGAGGCTAGTAATGTTAAGAAATTTTGGAGTTTTACCATGGTCAATATCGGGTTAAGACGACCTCTTTTCGGTGTTTTGAATGCGCGAGCAGATACGTAGCATGTTTTATGATCAAAATTCATATATGGTTTGTGTCTGGGATGTTCCGGATGAGTTTCATGGTGTTTTCGGATCATTTCGAAGAAGTTTGAATTTGCTGGTTTCTGATGAGGTACTGTTATTTCGCAATTGCGTAAACGTTGTTCATTCGCAATTGCGAACACTGTTCATGGGAGGTATTGTTCATTCGCAAATGCGAAGTTTAAGTCCGCAAATGCGAACCTGGACTGAATGTTTAAGATCTGAAATTGGGACTTCGTCCCATTTTCCATTTTTGACGAATTGGAGTTCGGGGAGAGGCTATTTTTGGGAGATTTTCAAGGAAAATTACGGGGTAAGTGTTCTTAACTCAATTTTGGTTAAAATACCTGAATCCATTGATGTTTTTATCCCGAAATCAGTGAATTGGATTTAAAATGGTAGAAATTTTCATAGACTTTAACTGAGGATTGAGGTCAAGTTGATGTCGGAATTTGGTAAAATTTGTCGGGTTTCGAGACGTGGGCCCCATTGTCGATTTTTTGGTGAAATATTGGATTTTTATGAAATAATTGTATTTTCATATGGAATAATTCCTATAATTTTTATGGGCTGAAACGAATTAATTGTGGCTAGATACGAGGCTTGCGGAGACTAATTCTCGAGGCAAGGTCCTAAAGGAGTAAGAAATTACACGGTTTAAGGTAAGTAACAGTTCTAAATTTTGTCCTGAGGGTATGAAACCCCAGATTTTTGTATTATATGATCGGTTTTTAGGTGACGCACATGTTAGGTGACGGGCGTGTGGGCGTGCACCGTTTGAATGTTGACTTGGTCAAATTCCATGGAAATGTGTAGTTGAATAATCTGTTGTTATCTATACATTCTCCATGTAGTATAGAAATGGAACCACAAATCATGTTTAGATTATGTGATGGCACTGTAGGGACCCACATTGGTCGTACACATGTTGAATTATCCGCTAAATTATTGTTTGCTACTCAGTCACAGTTTTCTTGTTTATTTTATCTCAGTCTCTATTGATTATTATTGATGTATCTTAATATTGTTGTTTGGGATGATTTGCATGATCATTGAGAGCCCGAGAGACTGGAGAGATTTATGACTGAGTCAGGCAGATGGCCTGATTGTGAGATATTATACTATAGCAAATGAGTTGTCCGTGTAGATCCAGATACTATACTATAGCACGTGAGTTATCCGTGCGGATCTAGATATTGATACTATAGCACGTGAGTTGTCCGTACAACACGTGAGTTGTCCGTGCGGATCCAGATATTGATACTATAGCACATGAGTTATCCGTGTAGTACGTGGGTTGTCCTTGCGGATTATAGCGCTTGGACTGTAGGAGCCCCTCCAGAGTCTGTACATACCCCCACTGAGCGCAGGTACCTACTGAGTGCGAGTTATGAGTGTTGAGTGAATGAAATGGCTGAGTGAATATGGTCCTGAGAGGAAGCATATGATTTCATTTTTGTTGCACTTCAGCTATCATATATCACTGTTTGGAAATTTCTATGAGATATTATCTTATGTTTCAGTTGAACTTGACATGAAATTAATGTTTTGGGCTTAAATGTAGAACTTGAAAGCATGCTTACATTATTATGTTGGAAATTACTGTAATTGGACTCAACTATGAAACTCGTCACTACTTTCAGTTGCTTCTTTATTATTGTTACTTGCTGAGTTGATTGTACTCATACTACACCCTGCACCTCGTGTGCAAGCCAGGTACCTTCGGACACGGCGGTTGCTAGTGTTTCGGAGTTTAATCTGTTGGAGATTATCGAGGTAGTTGCTTGGCGTTCGCAGACCTTGACTTTCTTTCCTTTCAGTTTTTGAATTGTTCTATATATTCAGACAGTGTTTTTTGCAGTCACACTTGTTATCATTTAGATACTCATATACTCAGTGACACCGTATTTTAGGAGTGTTTATATTTGTACCTCTGAGATTTCTTCCGCTAAAAGTAAATATTATGTTTTCAAATTTAAAAGATATGGTATTTTATTGAGATTGTCGGCTTGCCTAGTATTGAGATAGGCGCCATCACGATGGGTGAGATTTTGGGTCGTGACATTTCTACATATGAACAAGTTCCATTTTAGTTGAATAAGATGATAATGAAACTCAAGAAGCAGACCAACATTTTTCTCAAAAAGAACTAAAATAAATAAATTTAAGGTCTTCTATTTATTAAAAGATTGGCATTTGATCACCAATTTTATTGAGCTACCTCTGCATAAAAGCATACTCCAAATCTAGTACCGCTCCAAATATAGCGTACTGAGTTATTCTCCATGACAACCGTATCACCACCATTATAATTTCACCCTTATTTTTCGCTCTTCGGATATTATGACGAAATGCAAAAAAATTTAAGTAAAAAAATATTTCGGAATGAGTAAAAGAAAATAAAAAGGATACAAAAGACTGACCTATCCTGAATGGATTTTTAATGAAACAATGAAACTTCTTAATAAGCAAAAAACCAATGCGGTGGTACAATAATTGAGGGTATAGCGTATCCATTCTAAGCGCTATATATGTAGCGCAATAAATGCATGCGCTATACCCACCAATTATTGTGGGTCTGTCAAATTAAATTATAGCGCATGCAACACCTTAACGGACAAATGTACCGTTAAGGTATAGCGCATTCAACCCATGTGTTATATATAAGTTGGTTGTAACGACCCGTCTGGTCGTTTTGAGTATTACAACCCTGTTTCCTCATTTACTACTCAATTTAGGCTTTACAGTTGTTGTGTGACTAGCCAGATTAATTGGTTCGGGTCCGGTGAGGTTTTGGAATGAATTGGAATTCTTAGTTCCAAGGTTTAAAGCTTTAGTTCAAATAGTGACTGGATATCGACTTATGTGTAAATGATCCCGGAATGGAGTTTTGATGATTGCAATAGCTCTGTATGATGATTTTGGACTTAGGAGCGTGTTCGGAATTTTATTTTTAAATCCGTAGTGAAATTTGGCTTGAAATGGCGAAAGTTATATTTTTGGGAAGTTTGGCGGGGGAGTTGACTTTTTGATATCGGGCTCGGAATCCAATTCTAAAAAGTTTCATACATCCGTTATTTAACTTATGACGTGTGTGCAAAATTTGAGTTCAATCGGAATTTATTTGATAGGTTTTGGTATCGAATGTAGAAGTTGGAAATTCTTAAGTTCCTTAAGCTTGAATTGGGCTATGATTCTTGGTTTTAGCATTGTTTTATGTGATTTGCGATTTCAACTTAGTTCGTATGATGTTTTAGGACATGTTGGTGTATTTGGTTGAGGTCTCGACGGCCTCGGATGAGTTTCGGATGGTTAACAGATCAAGAATTGAAGTTGGGAGACTGCTGAAGTTAAGTTTGCTGGTTTTTGGCTGATCTGGTTTTTCCTTCATCTATAAAAAATCGAGGTCAAAAAAAATTGAGGTAAAAAAAAATGAGGTCAAAAATCGAGGTAAAAAAAAATTGAGGTAAAAAAAAATGAGGTCAAAAATCGAGGTAAAAAACCGAGATCAGGAAATCGAGGTCAGGACATCGAGGTCAGGAAATGCAGGGTAGGAAATCAGGGCAGAAAATTGAAGTCTGGAAACCGAGGTCAAGAAATCGAGGTCATGAAATCGAGGTCATGAAATCGAGGTCAGAAAATCAAGGTCTAGAAAATAGAGGTTAGGAAATCGAGGGCAGCGCCTGGACAGAGACTTTAAGTTATAAACGGGGGCTTCGTCCCATTTTCCAATTTTGACAAATTGGAGCTTTGGGATTCTTGATTTTTGATAGATTTTCAAGGACAAACATTGGGGTAAGTGATTCTAACTCGGATTTGGTCAATATACACAGATATATCATTGTTTTCATCATTTAATTAATGTTTTGAGAAATCTCATAAAATGAAGTTTTGAGATTTCAGTGTCGATTCAGAGTGAGATTTGAGTGAAACTAATATGGTTGGACTCGTAATTGAATGGGTTGTCAGATTTTGTGAGTTTTGTCGGATTTTGTGAGCCCCACAAGCAACCTTGTGGGGAGGGGGGGAATTCCCCTTAGAATTGGTATTCATATGAAAATGTTGATGTGTTGAAAGTCGTGTGCACGATATGATAAGTGTGTACACGGGCTAAATGTGGAAGATTATGTCTTTAAATTGTGTAGAGCATTGTTGCATGTTAATTAAATTATTTTATTCTGTTATATTCATCATCATTAATATATTTTCGTATTGTAAATTTGTCGGACCTGTTCTTGCTAAGTATTTTACCTATTTAGTTGAAACTCTGTTTCTTTTGTTCTGTGCATTACTTGAAGGATGTATTTTATTAATTTAAATATTATTAAAAAAATGAAGTATTTTATATTTAAAAATTTGATATTTAGACAAGGTTTTAAATTTGTGAAATATTATTTTGCTGAATATTTTGTGAGATTTTCCTACTCATTGTGATGGAGCCGTGAGCTCTTTATTATTGAAAATATTGCTGTTAATTTATTTTGGCATGAGTCGTGCGCTCTTCATTGTGAAAAATATTGTTGTTGATTTATTTAGGCAAGTTAAAATATTTAGGCACTTGAGGTGCAAATTGTGATATATTGTCATATTGATACGCATGTGGTGGTATAAGGTCTAGGTGTTGAAATGCATGCAGTGAGATAAGGGTGGCTTGATACGCGTGGCTAGTATGAGAACTACTAGAAGTCATGCGGTGTGATAAGGGTGGCTAAAACACGGGATGCTATTTCGGGAAAAATATTTTCTTTAAAATTAAATATGAAGGTTCCCGCGGTGATATAAGGAAATAAGATATTATGTATTTATTTATGATTTGGGACTACGAGGCGGTTCCTCGGTAGTGCCCTTGTTAATATTTTCTTTATGACTGCATTTTCTTCTGTTATTTTGGTGTTTTCCTTAAAGTTGTAAAAAAAAAATTCCTTCTGCGAGGTGTTAATTGCCCTTATTCTGTGTAGTTAAATTGTGACACTTACTTGATTTATACCCATTTTTATTATTGTTATTATATTGTTAAACTTTTCTCCCTGTTTTTTATTATTCCAGTAGGGCGTGACCTGACCTCGTCACTATTTTACTGAGGTTAGGCTTGGCCCTAACTGGGTACCGATGTGGTGTACTCATACTACGCTTCTGCACATCTTTTTTTGCAGATCCAGGTACATAATATCAAACCAGGCATCATTGAATTAGCCATACGAGGAGACTTTGAGATATATCTGCCAGCGTCCGCAGACTACAGAGTCCCCTTCTATCCTTATTATGTTGCTTCCTTATTTTCTTTAGACTATGAAATATAGAGATATTGAGGATAAATCCTTAGAAGCTTGTGACTTATTTCTACCTGGTTTTGGGAGTTGTAATTATGTAAATTTGCAGATTTATTTATTTAAGATTTCTATTGTTATTCCGCATTGATAGGCTTACATAGTCTTAGAGAGACTAGGTGTCATCACGACATCCTACGAAGGGAATTTGGGGTCGTAACAAGTTGGTATCAGAGCCCTATGTTCATAGGTGTTATGAGTTACAATCAGGTTTAGTAAAGTCTCGCGGATCAGTATGGAGACATTTGTACTTATCTTCGGGAGGCTATGCAACTGTTAGGAAAATTTTCACTTCTTTGATTCCTTAACGTGCGCATTTGTTGACTTCAAAATTTTAAACCATTGTCTTTCTATTCTCTCACGGATGGTGAGGACACACACAACTAGATCCGATGGTCAGGCACCCGCACCCCCTGTTGGAGTTGCAAGAGATCGGGGTCGGGGCAGAGGCCATGCCAGATGTCGAGGAAGACCACACGGTGCAGCCAGGTTATCTGCACGAGTTGCTGTAGAGGATCCACCAGTAGCCCCAGTTGGAGAGAAGGCACATGAGATGCCTGTTACTACCCCTGCACTTTAGGAGACTCTTGCCCAGATTTTGAGCATGTTTGCCACACTAGCTCAGGCAGGGCTAATTCCACTTTCTCCTACTGCATCTCAAGTCGGGGGAGGATCACAGACTCTCGCCGCCCATACCCCGAGAACCAAAGGCCCAGGTTGACCAGGCCCTAGAGGTTATACCAGTGCAACCAGTTATTCCAGTTCGGCTCGAGGTTAGGGAAGCAGTTGCAGAGGGGGGAAAAGCTCAGGCTCGAGAGGTACAAGAACTACCACCCTCCCACATTCAGCGATTTAGATTGAGAGGATGCTCAGGGTTTTCTTGAGGAATTTCATTGTATCCTCCATACTATGGGTATTGTGGATTCCAGTGGGGTTTCTATCACGACATTCCAGCTTAGAGGAGCAGCCTACCAGTGGTGGTAGGCATACGAGTTGCATAGTCCGGCTGAGGAAGCTTCACACACTTGGACTCAATTTTTAAATATGTTCTTGAGGGAGTATGTTCCTTAGAGTCTTAGAGATGCATGGCGCGTAGAGTTTGAGCAGTTGCACCAGGATTCTATGACCATGTCAGAATATGCAGTTTGATTCAATGAGTTGACTAGGCATTCATTAGCCTTAGTTTCTACTGTTCAAGAGTGGGTTCGCCGATTTATTGAGCTGCTCCACCCTGGTATCAGATTTAGTATGGCCCGAGAACTAGAGATGGACATCACATACCAACAAGTGGTGTCAGTTGCTAGGTTATTGGAGGGTATGCAGACTCGGGAGAGAGAAGAGAGGAAAGCTAAAAGACCCCGAGATTCCGGCACATATAACAATTCTCGTGCCCCAGCTACATCCTGTCATGGTAGAGGCTATTTTAGCTTTCCTATTCATTCAGCACTTTCATCTTCCAATGGTATTCCGGCTACTCCTAGATCCCATGTTCCATATTACACACCACTAGTGTCTATTGTACCTCCTGTACGGGGTGCTTTCAGCGGGCAATCGAGTCGATCATGCCCGATACAGTCCCAGCAGCCGCATCCTCCGAGGGCTTGTTTTGAATGTGGTGAAACTCGTCATATCACGAGGGATTGCCCTAGACTTAGGAGGGGTGCACCTTCATAGATTTCTCAGGCCCCATCTATTCCACAGGGCCCTCAGGCTTCTCAGAACATGACTACTGCACCAGTTGCCACCCCACCTGCACAGCCAGCTAGAGGTGGAGGTCGGACAGGTAGAGGTCTCCCTAGAGGGGGAGGCCATGCAAGATATTATGCCCTTTCTCCTAGGACAGAGGTCATTGCATCCGATTCTGTTATCATAGGTATTATTCCAGTATGTCATAGAGATGCATCAGTCTTGTTTGATCGAGGCTCTACTTATTCTTATGTCTCATCTTATTTCGCCCGGTATTTGGGCGTATCCTGTAATTCTTTGAGTTCTTTTGTTTATGAATCAACACCCGTGGGTGAATCTATTATTATGGACCGCGTGTATCGGTCATGTTTAATTGTTATAAGTTATTTTGAGACTAGAGCTGATTTATTATTGCTCAGTATGGTGGATTTCGATATTATTTTGGGCATGGACTGGTTATCGCCCTATCACGTTATCCTGGATGGTTACGCTAAGACGGTGACATTGGCTTTGCCAGGTCTACTGTGGCTATAGTGGAGAGGTACCTTGGATCATGTTCCTAGCAGAGTTGTTTCATTTCATAAAGCTCAACGAATGGTTGAGAAGGGGTGTGATGCGTATCTGGCCTATGTGAGAGATGTTAGTGTTGATACTCCAACCGTGGAGTCAGTTCCTGTAGTAAGGGATTTTCCTAATGTATTTCCAGCGGATCTTCCGGCTATGACACCCAACAGTGATATTGACTTTGGCATTGATTTGTTACCAGGCACTAAACCTATTTCTATTCCACCATATCCTATGGCCCTAAAGAATTGAAAGATTTAAAATAGCAGTAATAGGAACTACTTGATCAAGGTTTTGTTCGGCCCACTGTATCGCCTTGGGGTGCTCTTGTCTTATTTGTAAAGAAGAAGGATGGTTCTATGCGGATGTGTGTTGATTACCGCCAGCTAAACAAGGTTACAGTGAAGAACAAGTTTCTCTTCTATTGCTACACCTATGACCAAATTAACCCACAAAGGTGCTCCGTTCAGGTGGACCGAGGAATGTGAGGAGAGCTTTCAAAAGCTCAAGACAGCTTTGGTATTGCCTATAGGTTCAAGGTCTTATACTGTGTATTGTGATGCGTTGCGTATTAGTCTCGGCGTAGTATTGATGCAAGATGGTAGGGTGATTGCCTATGCGTCCAGACTGTTAAAGGTACATGAGAAGAATTATCCGGTCCACGTCCATGAATTAGAAGCTATTGTTCATGCCTTGAAGATTTGGCGGCATTATTTGTACAGTGTCCATTGTGAGGTTTATACCAATCACCAGAGTCTATAACATTTGTTTAAACAGAAAGATATTAATTTGCGGCAGCGGAGGTGGTTGGAGTTTCTTAAGGATTGTGGTATCATAATTCTCTACCATCTCGAAAAGGCCAATACGGTGGCGGATGCCTTGAGTCGTAAGGCGGAGAGTTTGGGCAGCTTAGCATACTTACCAGTAATAGAGAGGCCTTTAGCCTTGGATGTTCAGTACTTGGCCAAACAGTTGGTTAGATTGGATATTCCCTTTAGGTGACGAGTGTGTACACTGGCTAAATGTGGAAGATTATGTCTTTAAATTGCATAGAGCACTGTTGCATATTAATTAAATTATTTTATTCTATTATATTCATCATCATTAATATAGTTTCGTATTTTACATTTGCCGGACCTGTTCCTGCTAGGTATTTTACATGTTTAGTTGAAACTCTATTTCTTTTGTTCAGTGCATTACTTGAAGGATGTATTTCTTAATTTAAATATTATACAAAAAATGAAGTATTTTACATTTAACAATTTGATATTTAGACAAGATGTTAAATTTGTGAAATATTATTTTGCTGAATATTTTGTGAGATTTTTGTACTCATTGTGATGGAGCCGTGAGCTCTTTATTATGGAAAATATTGTTGTTGATTTATTTTGGCATGAGCCGTGAGCTCTTTATTGTGAAAAATATTGTCGTTGATTTATTTTGGCAAATTGAAATATTTGTGCACTTGGGGTGCAAATTGTGATATTGATACACATGTGGTGGTATAAGGTCTAGGTGTTGAAATGTATGCGGTGATATAAGGGTGGCTTGATACGCGTGGCTAGTAGGGGAACTACTAGAAGTCATGCGGTGTGATAAGGGTTGTTAAACGCGGGATGCTATTTCGGGAAAAATGTTTTCTTTAAAATTAAATGTGAAGGCTCCCGCAGTGATATAAGAAAATGAGTTATTGTGAATTTATTTATGACTTGGGACTACGAGGCGGTACCTTGGGAGTGCCCTTGTTGATATTTTCTTTAAGGGTGCATTGTCTTTGGTTATTTTGGTGTTTTCCTTAAAGTTGTAAAAAAAAAAATTCCTTCCCCGAGGTGTTAATTGCCTATATTTTGTGTAGTTAAATTGTTACATACTACGTACTTGATTTATCCCCATTGTCATTATTGTTATTATATTTTTAAACTTTTCTCCCTATCTTTTATTATTACAGTAGGGCCTAACCTGAGCTCATCACTATTCTACCGAACTTACTGGGTACCGCTGTGGTGTATTCATACTATACTTTTGCACATCTTTTTGTGCAAATCCAGGTACATCTTATCAGACCAGGCATTAGTGAACTAACTGTACGGGGAGACTTCGAGGTATATCTGCCAGCGTCCGCAGACTCCGGAGTCCCCTTCCATCCTTATTATATTGCTTCCTTCTTTTTTTTAGACTCTGATATATAGAGATATTGAGGATAAATCTTAAAATCTTGTGACTTATTTGTACCAGGTTTTGGGAGTTGTAATTATGTAAATTTGCAGATTTGTATTGTTATTCCTCATTGATAGGCTTACCTAGTCTTAGAGACTAGGTGCCATCACGACATGCTATGGAGGGAATTTGGGGTCGTGACAAGTTGGTATCAGAGCCCTAGGTTCATAGGTGTTATGAGTCACAAGCAGGTTTAGTAGAGTCTCGCGGATCGGTACAGAGACGTATGTACTTATCTTCGGGAGGCTATGAAGTTGTTAGGAAAATATTCACTTCTTTGATTCCTTATCGTGCATATTTGTTGACTTCAAAATTTTAAACCATTGTCTTTCTATTATCTCACAGACGGTGAGGAAACGTACAACAAAATCCGATGGTCATGCATCCGCGCCCCCTGTTGGAGCTGCAAGAGGCCGGGGTCAGGATAGAGGTCGTGCCAGAGGTCGAGGAAGACCATGTGGTGCAGCCAGGGCACCTACACGAGTTGTTGCAGAGAGCCACCAATAGCTCCAGTTGGAGAGCAGGAACCTGAGATGCCTGTTACTACCCCTGCACTTAAGGAGACTCTTGCCCAGTTTTTTAGCATGTTTGGCACTCTAGCTCAGGCAGGGCTAATTCCACTTTCTCCTGCTACATCTCAAGCCGGGGGAGGACCACAAATTCCCATTGCCCGTACCCCACAGCCAAGGGCTTGGTTGACCAGGTCCTTGAGGTTATACCAGTGCTACCAGTTGTTCCAGTTCGGCCTGAGGTTAGGGCAGCAGTTTCATAGGGAGAAACAGCTCAAGCTCGAGAGGTACAAGAAGTACCACCTTCCCACACTCAGTTGTTATGCTTCAGAGGATGCTCAGGGTTTTCTTGAGGAATGTCATTGTATCCTCCGTACTATAGGTATTGTGGATTATAGCAGGGCTTCTTTCACGGTATTCCAGCTTAGAGGAGCGGCCTACCAGTGGTGGCGGGCATACGAGTTGGATATTCCGGCTGAGGCAACTTCACTCACTTGGACTCAATTTTCAGATATGTTCTTGAGGGAGTATGTTCCTTAGAGTCTTAGAGATGCATGGCGCGCAGAGTTTGAGTAGCTGCGCCAGGGTTCTATGACCATGTCAGAATATGTGGTCTGATTCAGTGATTTGGCTAGGCGTGCACCAGCCTTAGTTGCTATTGTTCGAGAGCGGGTTTGCCGATTTATTGAGGGGCTCCACCCTAGTATCAGATTCAATATGGCCTGAGAACTGGAGATGGATATCACATACCAACAAGTGGTGTCAATTTCTAGGAGATTGGAGGGTATGCAGACCCGGGAGAGAGAAGAGAGGGAAGATAAGAGAACCCGAGATTCCGGCATATATAACAATTCTCATGCCCTAGCTGCAACCCGTCATGGTAGAGGCTATGTGAGCCGTCCTATTCATTTAGCACTTCCAGATTCCATTGGTAATTCGATTACTCCTAGACCCCAAGTTCCATATTATGCACCGCAGTGTCTACAGTACCTCCTGTACAGGGTGCTTTCAGCAATAGTCTAGTCGATCACGCCCGAGCCAGTCCCAGCAGTTGTGTCCTCCGAGGGCTTGTTTTGAGTGTGGTGACACTCGTCATATCACGAGGGATTGCCCCAGACTTAGGAGGGGTGCACCTCCACAGATTTCTCAGGCCCCACCTATTCCACACGTCCATCACGCTTCTCAGGCCATGATTACTGCACCAGTTGCCACCCCACCTACACAGCCAGCTAGGGGTGGAGGTCGGACATGTAGAGGTCGCCCTATAAGGGGTGAACATGCCAAATATTATGCCCTTCCTGTTAGGACAGAGGTCGTTAGATCCGATTCTGTTATCACAAGTATTATTCCGGCCTGTCATAAAGATGCATCAGTCTTTTTTGATCCAGGCTCCACTTATTCTTATGTGTCATCTTATTTTGACCCGTAATTAGCCGTATCCCATGATTCTTTGAGTTCTTCTATTTATCTATCTACACCCGTGGGTGAATCTTTTATGCTGGACCGTGTGTATTAGTCGTGTTTAATTGTTATCGGTGATTTTGAGACCAGAGCTGATTTATTATTACTCAGTATGGTGGATTTAGATATTATTTTGAGCATGGACTAGTTGTCGCCCTATCACGCTATCCTTGATTGTTACGCCAAGACGGTGACATTGGCTTTGCCAGGTCTACCGCGGCTTGAGTGGAGAGGTACCTTGGATCATGTTCCTATTAGAGTTGTTTCATTTATTAAAGCTCAACGAATGGTTGAGAAGGGGTGTGATGCATATCTGGCCTATGTGAGAGATGTTAGTGTTGATACTCCAACCGTGGAGTCAGTTCCTGTAGTAAGGGATTTTCCTAATGTATTTCTAGCGGATCTTCCGGCTATGCCACTCGACAGTGATATTGTCTTTGGC
Organism: Nicotiana tomentosiformis; assembly: GCF_000390325.3. Lineage (NCBI taxonomy): Eukaryota > Viridiplantae > Streptophyta > Magnoliopsida > Solanales > Solanaceae > Nicotiana > Nicotiana tomentosiformis. The sequence goes on along the minus strand of NC_090819.1, from coordinate 92,340,557 downwards.
ATTGATTTGTTAACAGGCACTCAACCCATTTCTATTCCACCATATCCTATGGCCCCAGCAGAATTGAAAGAATTAAAAGAGTAGTAACAGGAACTGCTTGATCAGGGTTTTGTTTGGCCCAGTGTATCGCCTTGGGGTGCTCTTGTCTTATTTGTTAAGAAGAAGGATGGTTCTATGCGGATGTGTATTGATTACCGCCAGCTAAACAAGGTTACAGTGAAGAACAGGTATCCATTGCCACGAATTGATGGCCTAATTTATCAGCTTCATGGTGCTACAGTGTTCTCTAAGATCGACTTGCGTTCATGCTATCATTAGTTGAAGATTCGGGAACCAGATATCCCGAAGACTACTTTCAGGACTCGTTACAGTCATTACGAGTTCCTTGTGATGTCTTTTGGGCTGACCAATGCCCCAGCAACATTAATGCACTTAATGAATAGTGTATTTTAGCCCTATCTTGATTCTTTCGTCATTGTTTTATTGACGACATTCTGGTGTATTCCCGGAGTCGGGAAAATCATGAACAGTACCTGAGGACTGTGCTTTAGGCTTTGAGAGAAAAGAAGTTATATGCAAAATTTTCAAAGTCTGAATTCTGGCTTGATTTTGTAGGAAATTTGGGTCATATAGTTTAGTGCGAAGGGATTAAGGTAGATCTAAAGAAAATTGAAGTAGTTCAGAGTTAGCCCATACCATCATCATCTACTAAGATCCAGAGTTTTCTTGGTTTGGCGGGGCATTATCACCGATTTGTAGAAGGTTTCTCTTCTATTACTACACCCATGACCAAATTAACCCAAAAGGGTGCTCCGTTCAGGTGAACCGAGGAATGTGAGGAGAGCTTTCAAAAGCTCAAGACAGCTTTGACTGCAACCCCAGTATTGGTATTGCCTATAGGTTCAGGGTCTAATACTGTGCACTGTGATGCGTCATGTATTAGTCTCGGCGCAGTATTGATGCAAGACGGCAGGGTGATTGCCTATGCGTCCAGACAGTTAAAGGTACATGAGAATAATTATCCGGTCCACGTCCTTGATTTAGCAGCTATTGTTCATGCCTTGAAGATTTGGCAGCATTATTTGTACGGTGTCCATTGTGAGGTTTATACCGATCACCGGAGTCTATAACATTTGTTTAAACAGAAGGATCTTAGTTTGCAGAAGCGGAGGTGGTTGGAGTTTCTTAAGGATTATGATATCACCATTCTCTATCATCCCTAAAGGGCCAATGTGGTTGCCGATGCCTCAAGTCGTAAGGTGGAGCGTTTGGGCAGCTTAGCATACTTACTAGTAGTAGAGAGGCCTTTAGCTGTGGATGTTCAGTCCTTGGACAACTAGTTTGTTAGATTGGATGTTTTCGAGCTGAGCCGAGGCGAGTTTTGGCTTGTGTAGTTTCTTAGTCTTCTCTGTATGATCGTATCGGGGAGCATCAATATGATGACCTCCCTCTGCTTTTCCTTAAGGACACAGTTCAGCACGGTGACGCCAAGGAGGTCACTATTGGAGATGACAGTGTATTACGGATGTAGGGCAGGCTATGTGTGCCTAATGTAGATGGTTTGTGTGAGTTGATTCTCGAGAAGGCTCACAGTTCACGGTACTCCATTTATCCAAGTGTCGCGAAGATCTATCAGGACTTGAGACAACACTATTGGTATAGGCGGATGTAGAAATACATAGTGGAATATGTAGCTCGGTGCCTAAATTGTCGCCAGGTGGATTATGAGTAACAGCGACCGGGTGGATTGCTTCAGAAGTTAGGTATTCTAGAGTGGAAATGGGAGAAAATCACTATGGATTTCCTTGTTGGGCTCCCACGGACTCAGAGGAAGTTCGATGCAGTTTGGGTGATTGTGGATAGATTTACCAAGTCAGCTCATTTCATTCCTGTGGTTACCATTTACTCTTCGGAGCAGGTGGCTCAGGTTTACATTCGCGAGATTGTTAGGCTTCATGGCGTGCCGGTATATATCATCTCTGCTCAGGGTACGTAGTTTACATCCCGGTTTGGGAGGGCTGTATAGCGAGAATTGGGTACTCTGTGGAGTTAAGTACAGCATTTCACCCTCAGACGGATGGACAGTCCAAGCGCACTATCCAGATACTGCAAGATATGCGTCGTGCGTGTGTGATAGATTTTGGGGGTGCTTGGGATTAGTTCTTACCACTTGCGGAGTTTGCTTACAATAACAACTACCAGTCGAGCATTTAGATGGCTCCGTATGAGGCCTTGTATGGTAGGCGGTGGCGGTCTCCAGTGGGTTGGTTCGAACCGGGTGAGGCTAGGCTATTGGGTACATACTTGGTTCAGGATACCTTGGAAAATGTTAAATTAATTCAGGATCGACTTTGTAGAGCCCAATCTAGATAGAAAGGTTATGCGGATCGGAAGGTTCGTGATGTTTCATTCATGGTTGGTGAGTGGGTCTTGCTCCGGGTTTCGCCTATGAAGGGTGTGATAAGGTTCGGGAAGAAGGGCAAGTTGAGCCCTAGGTATATTGGGCCTTTTGAGATTCTTAAGAGAGTTAGAGAGGTGTCTTACAGACTTGCACTACCACCTAGCCTCTATGCAGTTCATCTAGTGTTCCATGTTTCCATGCTCTGGAAGTATCACGGCGATCCATCCCATGTGTTAGACTTCAGCTCAGTCCAAGGTTTGAAGCTTAAATTCAAATAGTGACCAGATGTTGACTTATGTGTAAACAACCCCAGAATGGAGTTTTGATGATTCCAATAGCTCCGTATGGTGATTTTTGACTTAGAAGCGTGTTCGGAATTTTTTGTTTTGAAATCCGTAGTGAAATTTGCCTTGAAATGGAGAAAAATAAATTTTAGGAAGTGTGATCAGGGAGTTGACTTTTTGATATTGGGGTCAGAATCCAATTCTGAAATATTTTATAGATCTGTTATGTCATTTATGACTTGTGTGAAAAATGTGAGGTCAATTAGAATTGATTTGATTGGTTTCAGTATCGAATGTAAAAGTTAGAAATTCTTAAGTTCCTTAAGCTTGAATTGGGGTCTGATTCGTTGTTTAGCATTGTTTTATGTGATTTGAGATTTAAACTAAGCTCATATGATGTTTTAGGACTTGTTGGTGTATTTGATTCAGGTCCCGAGGGCCTCGAGTGAGTTTCGGATGGTTAACGGATCAAGAATTGAACTTGGGAGACTACTGAAGTTGAGTTGGTTGGTTTTTGGCTGATCTGGTGTTTTCTTCATCTGTCAAAAATCGAGGTAAAAAACAAATCGAGGTAAAAAAAAAATCGAGGTCAAAAATCGATGTCAAAATCGAGGTTAGGAAATCGAGGTCAGGAAATTGAAATCTGGAAATCGAGGTCACGAAATCGGGCTCCGGAAATTGAGCTCAGGAAATCAAGTTCAGAAAATCGATGTCTGAAAATCGAGGTCAGAAAATTGAGGTCAGTGCCTGGACAGAGACTTTAAGTAATAAAACGGGGGCTTCGTCCCATTTTCCATTTTTGACAAATTGGAGCTTTGGGAGAACTGATTTTTGAGAGATTTTGAAGGAAAAACATTGGGGTAAGTGATTCTAACTTGGATTTGGTCAATATAACGAATATGTCATTGTTTTCATCATTTAATTAGTGTTTTGAGATGGAAATTTGGGAAATATTTGAGAAATCTCATAAAACAAATTTTTGAGAATTCGGTGTCGATTCAGAGTCGGATTTGAGTGAAACTAGTATGGTTGGTTTCATAATTGAATGGGTTGTCGGATATTTTGAGTTTTTCCAGATTCCGGGATGTGGGTCCCACGTGCAACTTTTGGGTTATATTTCGGATTTTGTTAGAAAATTTGTATTTTCATATGAAATTCATTCCTCTAATTTGTATTGATTGAATCGAATTATTTATGACTAGATCTGAGTCGATCAGAGTCGAAAAATCGAGGAAAAGGCATACTACTTGACTGATTGAGTGTGGTCTTAGGTAAGTGACTTGTCTAACCTTATGTGGGAAAAATTTCCCTTAGGATTGGTATTAATATGAAAATGTTGATGTGTTGAAAGACGTGTATACAAGATGACGAGTGTGTACACGGGCTAAATGTGAAAAATTATGTCTTTAAATTGTGTAGAGCACTGTTGCATATTAATTAAATTATTTTATTCTGTTATATTCATCATCATTAATACATCTTCGTATTTTAAATTTGTCGGACCTGTTACTGCTAAGTGTTTTACCTGTTTAGTTGAAACTCTGTTTCTTTTGTTCTGTGCATTAGTTAAAGGATGGATTTCTTAATTTAAATATTATAAAAAAATAAAGTATTTTACATTTAAAAATTTGATATTTAGACAAGGTGTTAAATTTGTGAAATATTATTTTGCTGAAAATTTTGTGAGATTTTCGTACACATTGTGATGCAGTCGTGAGCTCTTTATTATGGAAATTATTGTCGTTGATTTATTTTCGCATGAGCCGTGAGCTCTTTATTGTGGAAAACATTATTGTGGATTTATTTAGGCACTTGAGGTGCAATTTGTGATATTGATACGCATGCAGTGTTATAAGGTCTGGGTGTTGAAAGGTATGCGGTGAGGTAAGGGTGGCTTGATTGGCGTGGCTAGTAGGGGAACTACTAGAAATCATGCTTTGTGATAAGGGTGGCTAAAACGCGGGATGCTATTTCAGAAAAAATATTTTCTTTAAAATTAAATGTGAAGGCTCCCCTTCTATGCTTATTATGTTGCTTCCTTATTTTCTTTAGACTCTGATATATAGAGATATTGAGAACAAATCCTTAAAAATTTGTGACTTATTTCTACCGGGTTTTGGGAGTTGTAATTATGTAAATTTGTAGATTTATTTATTTTAGATTTCTATTGTTATATTACATTGATAGGCTTACCTAGTCTTAGACACTAGGCGCCATCACGATATCCTACGGAGGGAATTTGGGGTCGTGACATTCGTCATCTGTTGATTGTTTCACCTATTCTTGTGCTTTGAGTCGTAATACTTTGGTTCCAGACTCCTAATAAATGGCATAAGAAATAAATTAGTGTGAGAGACTATCAATTCAGAATCATTGGCAAGTTATTTTTTCATCCCTACCAATTTAGGAGGATTTAAAGTGTTTCCACGCTTGTCCTCCAGCGTGACTCAAACCCAAGGCCTAACGACCGTGGGTGGAGGTGCTTTACCAGTAGAGCAAACATCACTTGTCAAGTTAACTCCTTTAATTACCAAGTCCAGCTACCGATATGAGATGTAAAGCATTAGTTCATTTAATAGATGGCCTACTGCACTTTAATACATAGTATGTTAAAAAAAGAAGGTACTCCCTCCGTCTCAATTTAGAGATAACACACTTTTCTTGCTAGTTCATTCCAAAAATAATGACCCATTTATATAATTGGAAATAATTCAACTTTAAACTTCTCATTTTTACACATTTTACCCTTAATGAAAAGCTTTTATAACCACACAAATATCATGGCCCCGCAAAACTTATGTTTTAAGACCACAAGTTTCAAAAGTCTCTCTTTTTTTTAAACTTCGTGTCGAGTCAAAACTACCTTATCTAAATTGAAACGGGACGAGTAACATTTTTCTTATACTAACGAAACTAGGTTAGTGGCTCACGATTTGATACGTACTCAAATAGATAGTTGCCCACCTTTCTATCCTTCTCAAAAGGTAAAGGTAACGTGAAATGTCACTCTCCTATTTTTCAAGTGTAGATGCAAATAGGTCTATTTTTTGATGGACAACTTGAATGCTTATGGTTACAACTATAGAATTGTAGAACAAATAAATAATCTGGGTCCCATGATCATTCATTTGTGGTATATATCAACAGCCTCACACAGATAGAACTGGTAGGCATTAACTGACGGGGAGAATATCCAACATGCTTATAACATTGCTATAAACTGAAAGTTGTTGATATTTCATGCAACTGTCACAACCCAAAACTAACTTGTCTTGATGGCGCCTTACATAGTACTAGGCAAGCTGACATTTCTAAATATTTTAAAACTTTTAAATGAAAATGAGCTTAACAGTTAAAAAAATTAAAGCTCTCATAAACTGGATAAAATCAAAACTCAACACAGAAGTTTCTAAAATCATGTTGTCACTGAGTACATGAGCGTCTATACAATACAAGTATGAGAATATTATTTATGAAACACTAAAACTAAATACATAAAGCTGAAAGATAGGGAAGGAGAGTCAAGGTCTGTGAAACGTCGGGCAGCTACCTTGAAATCTCCAAATGATCAAGCTGGGCAGAGAAATCAACACCCTTTGTGTCCAGAAACACCTGGATCTGCACACGAAGTGCAGGGTGTAGCGTGAGCACAACCAACTCAGTAAGTAACAAGATTAAATAGTGAACTGAAAGTAGTGATGAGTTTCACGGATATAGTTCAATTACAGATATTACAACATACAAAGAAAGGCATACTTTCAAATTCAACAATTAAGGCCAAAACAGTTAATTCATGTCTAGTTCAGCTGAAACAGGATATAATATCTCTCAGAAATTTCATGACAATGATATATGCCAGCTGAAGTACAACTGTAATGAAATCAAGTGCAAAATCTCAAAGCAACATTCACTCAGTCCTCCCAGTCACTCATTCCTCATAGTATCTCATTCCTCTCAATCGCTCGGCACTCGACACTCGACACTCGCACTCAGTAAGTACATGCGCTCACTGGGGGTGTGTACAGACTCCGGATGAGCTCCTTCAGCCCAAGCGCTATAACAATTCAATCATGGCATAAATCAGTGCAATATGTTGCGGCGTGGAGGCGGATACCATAGTTATCCTCACAATAAGGCCCTCAGCCTCACTCAGTTATCAACCTCTCCAATCTCTCGGGCAATCAATGATCATGAAAATCAGCCCAAATAGAAATGATATAATGTATCAACAAGTAACAATAGAAACTTAAATATGATATGTAAGTAAAACTATGACTCAGTACAAAACAGCAATTTAGCAGATAATCTAACATGTATGCGACCTTTGTGGGTCCCTACAGTGCCAACACGTAATCTAAACATAATTTCTAACATGCTTAGCAGTTCAATTTCTCTAATACACGGAGAATGTACGGATAACAACAGATTATTCAACTACACAGTTCCATGGAATTGACCAAGTCACAATTACTATAGTGCACGCCCACACGTCCGTCACCTAGCATGTGCGTCACCTCAAAACTAATCACATGACACATAATACAGGGTTTCATACCCTTAGACCAAATTTAGAACTATTACTTACCTCAAGTCGTGCAAATCCCTTCTCCAACACGCTCTTGCCTGAGATTCAGCCTCCAAATGCCTCGAATCTAGCCAAAAATAGTTCGATACAATCAACACGGGTTAAAGGAATTAATTCCATAAAATAATACCAAGTTATTAATCAAGAATCAAAAATCGGCTCAAAAGCTAGACCCCAGTCCCATGTCTCGAAATTCAATAAAAGACACAAAACCCGAAATCCCATTCAACTACGAGTCCAACCATACCAAATTTACCAAAATCCAACATCAAATCGTCACCCAAATCGCCAAATTCAACTCTCCAAATCCCTCGCCTCAAACTCCCAAATTCCACCTTAAATACACACAAACTAGGTGGGAAATTCAATGGGGAAACAATATTATTAATTAAAAATGAACACAAGGGACTTACCTTAAGAAACCCCACAAAAATCCTCTATCGTTTACCTAATCCTGACCTTGAAATGTTTAAAATGGTGAAAAACACGGAACCCTCATTTTTAATACACTACCCAAGCCTCCTCGCACCTGCGGCCACTTACCCGCTTCTGCGGTGTCGCAGAAGTGACCACACTCCCGCTTCTGCGACTTCCTCCGCTCCTGCGGACATGCTTCTGCGAGCCACCAAGCTGCTTCAGCGGACCCAGCTCCCATCTCCATTTCTGCTTCTACGCTCCCACTGCCGCATCCGTGGCCATGCAGGTGCAGTAATTCCCTCGCATCTGCGACCACTGCACACTTCCCTCCAAATTTCATATGTTCAACACAGCCCATGTCTCCTCCTTATTTCTCGTGGTATTAAAAGAGGAGAGTCGCCACCTAACGATGTTTAAGGTGCGCTAGGGCACCTATTTGAAAATGACTCCGATTTACGTGGTCAACGCCTCAAAATATCGGGTAAGGCCTCAAATTACCTCAAAGAGAAGGTGTTAGGCACGTCTCGAGGTCCACAATTGTGGGTTTCGACCGAACTTAAATAATATGGATTAGTCTATGTGATCAAGTAAGCAAAGAGAGTACAAAATCTAAGAATTTTATTACAAAGAGATCTTGAATATGGAGGTGCAACTTTTTTTCATTCTAATAAAATAGAAAGGAAGGGGGGGGGGGGGGGGGGTTCTATGTTTTTTAGCCTAAAGGATCACCCCATGCAACATAAATAATATTTCGTTACGCCCTTGAGATAAGGTGATACTCATATTATTCAGCGGGCACAGACTATCATCTCCTGCTACCCGATTATTATGTTAAAGTGTTTATCTAAGAGCGCTCTAATTCAATTCTAAGACGTACCCTACGCGTGCACTACCCGTCCCATACCTATGGTCCAGGAGGTTTCGGACCTCTATATGGATGGTTCTAGACCTTATCTAGGCTACTCAAAAATGCAAAACTAGGCGACAAACAAAATATATAAAGACTTCACATAAAAGCAATTGAGGGCTCCCATTGACCTCCACAGTTAAGCAGTGAATGCACGCAGACACAGATGTCAATTAGGAAGCTGCAGAATCCAGAATCTTAAACATATAGACATGCTTTTTAGGCGATTTTTGAGTCAAAGTATGCGGACTATTTCAGATGCAGTACATTGCTTATATACAGAATAATTTAGGTATTACAAGCTAATTATTGAAGGTTTTAAGTTACCAATCCTATATGTGTTATGCCTAGGTCATCTACGTAGTTGAGTATAACCAAATCTACTGGGAAAAGTCCCAGAATTATCTAGGTTTTCCTAAAAGAGACGCTCATGAAATAGTATTTGAGTAGTCTACTATTAATCAACTAACGAGCAATTATTTCCTATAGGCAGGATCTCTAACGCACAACACATTAAAGCTTATTTTATCATCATATCTTAATCCTATAGGCATGATTTCTAGGTGAGTAGCGCCAAGTAGAATAATTGCAATCCTATAAGCATGATTTCTAGTAGGCGATGAGGATTGATAGAAGTATCGATGAGAAACTAATTCCTATAGGCAGGTTCTCTAATAACACATAACAATAAATATAATTGCAGCATTTGGGGTTTACGAGCAGACAATGTGTGTGTGTGTTTCTTCTAATGTTGTGATTTCTACAGTGTACATGCAATCGAACAACACATATAGAAAATAAATTACCAAGTCCTATAGGCATGTTATCTACCTATTTTGCATGTAAATATTAAATTCTAACCATTTCCCCTTTTACTAACACCCCAATTATTTATACAAAAGTTATTACAGGTCCAATAATGAGTAAAAATATAAATATTACACAACAGTGACAATAGGACCACAGTAGGCTCAACATGAAATACCCAGCATTGTCTGGGCCTTTAATTACTCTCACACAGCGTACCCAGACCTCTAATATGGGCCATATCCAACACACAACCCCAGAATCCTTAAAGGAGTACAAAGTCAATTTATTCAACCATAGCACCAAGTGTTGCACCATTTAAATCAACCAATTCAGGTACACAACAAATAACAAGATGGAATAGGATGAATATGAGTAGTTTTAGATTTAGGGAATGACTAAGGACCAAGCCCTAGTGTGTCAGAATTCACAAGGGTCTCAATTGGACCCCGAGCAGTGCTCACACTAGGGTGATCAATAATAGAACCTAGGTAGCCTTGGCTTTCAGCGGCTAAGAATGAGAACTCAAGAGAGAGCATAGATGACAAATGAAGGATAGTAAACCAAGGTTGAGAGACAAAGCTAAGGGGATACAAACATACTCAAGTTGAGCACATAGAACAAATTATCAAATAGGCCTTAGGGGGGCTTTAGAACAGACTCAACAATGATTCAGAAGAACAAGTGCAACACCTAGTGCATAAGTGGTCATACATTAGTAGAGCAGGTTTGGAAGATTATTAATGACAGTAGCATATACAAATTCATAATAAAGGAAGAAATCCAAATTATGCTAAGTATAGGTCTTGATGTTATGAAACAGTCATGCTAATTTGGCAATAGGATAACATTTAGACATGTGAAAAGCATATTACAACTACTGGTGAATCGGGGGGGCGGTTAAACATGCTAAAGGGCATACTAACAGGATCAAACATTCTATATAGGCAGGATATCATCACAACAATTCAAAATAGGATAGAAAATAGATTTGTGCCATATAATGAGTGTACATACTCAGGTTTTGAAAACAATCAACTAGCTAACGAAAGTGAGCACAAATTATGTAGGCAAAGCATATTCGAATAACAAAATTGATAGCCTAAGGAAAAATTAAACACCAAGAGATGCTAACAAGTGTAAAAGTCCCAGACAATAGTAATTCTTACCACATGGACTAGTCAGATTTGGAAAATATCTACTTAATAGAACCAGGTTTAGGCATGCTTGAAACTAAAAGTTAAAGAGACCAAAAAAATTGAAAAAAACAAACAGAATTGCACACAAAACAGCCCTGAAAAATATATTAAACTGATGAACATCAGGAGTGAAAACATATGCAAATCATAGATACATATGAATGAAATTACCTAATCTAGTAACTCACCAGTTAAGCGAAGAATAGTAAAGAATGAACTTCTACAGAAATCCCAGAATCCCAACGCGTCAAAGTTCCCAAGATCTTCGATGAACTCAGGGCGATGCTCGCACCAAGAACAGGTAAAGTGACAAGGTGTAAATGGCCTTGGCTTTCAGCCGACCAATACAAAATACAGAGCAAGAGAATTGCAAAACCCCAATTTTTAGTGAAGAAAAGCGATTTCAAAGTCTGTCCTAAAAGGGGAGTGGGGAGGGGTTTATATTGCAGTAAGAATTGAACGAACAAACAAGGAAACAAAATAAATCAAACATAGAATGAGGAAAGAAGGCATGCAAAATCAGTTCGAAATCAATTTAGGAGAGAAATCTGGTAAACCCTCATTTTTTTTAGGGAAAGTGTAAATCAAAAAAATTCAAACGAAATCGGACTCACATAATACAATGTTAAACATATGTACACAAAATGGTGCTCAAATATTTGAACCCCTTTTTGTTCGATTTCAGAGATTATTGCTTGCCATGTTTAGGTAAGCACTTAGGTAACACAACAAATGGACAACCAGTACCAGAAGGATTCGAATATGGCAAGAAAATAGTAGTCGAATCTCATTAGGAGAGGGGTTAGGCGAGGGATTAAGGAAGGCGACTAGGGTTTAGAAAAGAGAAGAAAAGAGAGTTTCAGGGCGGCGGGTTAGACGGAATGAGGTTTTAGGGTTTGGGGTTGGGTAATTAAAAGGGGCGGAATAATTAAATGGGTACCGACCAGGTTTATTAAAGGGGTGCTTGGTTTGGGCTTCTGATGAGTGAAGTGGATTGGGCCAAAAGTTTGGGCCTAATTTTTTTCAGAAATAGCCTTGTATTGGGCTATAAAATAAATATGCGAAATTATTTAAATAATAATTCATAAAAGAGATTAATAAATAATAAAAATATCATTAATGCAGTGAAATGATTTTGAATATTAGCTTGACATTATAAAAATATAAAAATGCTTTTTAACATAAATAATACAATAAAATGTAATTATGCATAGAATATAGGCTATTCTTTGCAAAATTATGTAAATAGCCTAACAATATGAAATATAGTTATATAAAACAAAGTAAAATATTATGAAGCATATATATAGTTGTATAATAATAAACTAGATGATTAAGTCATTATAAAAATAATTTAAATGATAAATTTAAAATATTGAATAAATTAAATGCAAGAAAAATTGATTTTGAAGTCTTAAAATTATGAAATATTATGGGAAAATGTTTGCATAAATATTGTAAATTAAATAATAATGCAAAATGATATTTTAAAAGTATATATATTATTTAAAAAATATATGAGGGCAAATTTGGGTATCAACAGTTGCCCCTCTATACACGGAAATGATGAAAGAATTATCGGGTGAAGAAAATGATGACCGATTTTTACCGAATGAGGTGATTTGAAAAAATGGAGGTCGAACCCTAGTTCCTGAGTTTCCTACATATCCCTAGTGTTACAGGAATCGGGTTGTGTGTAGTTCTAGATCCAACGGTAAACTGAACTGATGGAGTTGTTTTGGGGTAGGATAGTATCAGATGAATTTATGAGGAGTCATCAATGTGAATCTGAAACATTACGGATGGATCACTGAGTAAATATCTGAACGGTCATAAAGTAAAAAACGGGTAATTGATGGTGGTTGGTTATGTTTGAAATAATTGCAGGATGTGAACATTGAACGGAAACCGGAGCGAAGATTTCTCCCGTTAGGAGAATGGTTACTTCCTGGATTACCTGCAAAACTTAAAACACAATGCATGCAAGTATATATGAATTATTGCGAGAATTTAAACATGATGCAGATTCCCTTCAGGCCATGAGGGTTGTCTTTGGACGGTGAGGATGGTGTACTTAGACCATGACGTCCTGGGCCATGAATCATGTGATAAGGGATTTGCAGGCCATGAAATGATGTCCTCGGGCCATAAGAATGGTGCCTCCGAACCATGACACCTTTGAATAATGATGTGCATTTTTAAGAGATCCTCGGGCTATGTCATGGTGTCTTCCGGCTATGAGGATGATGCCTTAGCCTTATGCAGTTAAGGAGGCAGTGCTTAGCCTCATGCAAATAGGATACGATGCTTAGTCTCATGCAAAGAAAGACAGTTCTTAGACTTATGCAGTTAAGGAGGCAATGCTTAGCCTCATGCAAATAGGAGACAATTTAGTCTCATGCAGAAAAGGCAATGCTTAGCCTTATGTAATTAGGGAGGCAATGCTTAGCCTCATGCAAATAGCAGACACTGCTTAGTCTCATGGAGAAAAGGCAATGCTTAGCCTTATGCAGTTAAGGAGGCAATTCTTAGCCTCATGCAAATAGGAGACACTTCTTAGTCTCGTGCAAAGAAAGGTGGTGCTTAGCCTTATGCAAGAAAACGATGAGTGATAGTGAGAAAGTAGAGTGTTTCTTAGTTGGAGATGCTTGTGATAGATAATTTGTTGTCTTGAAGTTAGTGACCTGATGTGTTTGCAGATATTGTTGTCTTACTGTGCCTGCATCCAAAGAAAGATTGTGAGTTTTGTGGGGGAAGGTTGGTTTGTGCTTTCACCTTCTTGCTTTGTTTTTGCTCCTGTCTTGAGCTCCTGTTTGAGTTACCCTGGGCAGCATCTAGCTGTTATAGAAATAAAGTTTTTTCGAAAAATATGCGTGCATTTGATGTGCGTAGTTATTTGAAATATGGTAGTATGCAATATTAAGTAATCTAGATGAGACAATGACTGTGACATTTTTTAGAGACATTGCGACCTCCTTGCTTTAGAATTTTGAGGGTCCCCAGTTTAAAAACAATCCTTTGACTGTTCTGCCTATAACGAAGTTGGCTGGACTAGGTTTAGAATTTTGAGGGTCCTCCTCAAAACTCTGCCCTAGTTTGTGAACATGTCAAAAATGAAGATTTTATTAAGATGTGACCGAACCCACAGGGCTGCCTACGTATCCCCTCTTAAACGGGAATCAGGTCAAGCGTAGTTTAGTTACATCAAATAAAGAAATGTAAATAGTCTAAACATAGTATCTCTTGACTGCGTCTCAGTTGATAGGTTTTGGCCAAATTTCTCCGTCCATTTCTGTAAGTATGAGTGCTTCTCCTGTTAGTACTCTGTGAACCATGTAGGGCCCTTGCCAATTGGGTGAAAATTTCCCTTTGGCTTCATCTTGATGCGGGAAGATCCTCTTTAGCACCAACTGCCCCTGTGTGAATTTTCTAGGCCTGACCCTTTAGTTGAAAGCTCTGTACATTCTGTTCTGGTAGAGTTGACTGTGACATACCATATTCATTATTTTCCCATCAATAAGAACCAGTTATTCATAGTGACTTTATATCCATTTTGCATCACTGAGTTCAGCCTCTTGTATGATTCTCAAATAAGGAATTTCTACTTCGGCGGGAATAACGACTTCAGTACCATAGACCAGCAAATAAGGAGTTGCCCCGGTTGATGTGCGAGTCGTGGTACGATATCCAAGTAGGGCAAATGGTAGCTTCTCGTGCCATTGTTTGTGATTATCTATCATTTTCCTTAATATCTTCTTGATGTTCTTATTAGCGGCTTCCATAGCTCTATTCATTTGCGTCATGTATGCTGTGGAATTCTTATGCTTGATATTGAAGGTTTCACACATAGATCTCATCAAATCACTGTTAAGGTTGGCGGCATTTTCGGTGATAATTGATTCCGCCATCCTGAACCGACAAACAATACGATCCCTAACAAAATCTGCAATGACCTTCTTAGTTACAGCCTTGTAGGATGCGGCTTAAACCCATTTTGTGAAATACTCTATGACCCCTAGAATGAACCTGTGCCCATTTGAAGCGACGGGTTTGATTGGACCGATGACATCCATCCCCCAAGCGGAGAAAGGCCAAGGTGCACTTATTGCATTGAGTTCATTGGGTGGCACTCGTATCATATCAGCATGTACTTGGCATTGATGATACTTTTGGACATACCTGATGCAGTCTGTTTCCATAGTCCTCCAAAAATATCCTGCTCTTAATATCTTCTTAGCTAGGACAAAGACATTCATGTGGGTCCGCAAGTTCCGGCATGTATCTCTTCGAGCAATTTGGATGCTTCCTTGGCGTCGACACACTGTAATAATCCCAAATATGGAGCCCTTCTATATAGAATTCCTCCGCTTCGGAGTGTGCATTTCTGAGTATGATTTGCGTGCTCAGGGTACTCTCCTTTTGCCAAATATTCTTAGATGCCATGTAACCATGGATTTCCATCCATTTCCTCTTCAACGTGAGCACAATATGATGGTTAATTATCCATCCCTACTGGGATAGGATCGATGGAATTCTTATCTGGGCATTGTATCATGGAAGATAAAGTGGCCAGTGTATCTACGAACTCATTCTGGATCCTCGGAACATGTTTGAACTCTATTTTTGTGAATCTCTTCATCAACTCTTGTACATAGTACAAATATGGTAATATCTTGGTATTCTTTGAAGCCCATTCTCCTAGAACCTGATGTACCAAAAGTTCTGAATCTCCAATTACCAGCAATTCCTGAACGTTCATGTCGATGGCTAATATGAGTCCTAAAATGCAGGCCTCGTATTCTGCCATGTTGTTAGTACATGGAAACCTGAGTTTTGCGGATAATGGATTGTGTTGACCCATTTATGACACTACAACTGCTCCAATACCCCCTCATTCGAAATTCGCAGCCCCACCAAAGAACATTCTCCAACCATCATAGGCTTCGGTGATATCTTCTCCTACGAATGACATCTCTTCATCGGGAAAATATGTTTTCAATGGTTCGTATTCTCCATCTACAGGATTTTCTGCCAGGTGATCCGCCAATGATTGCCCTTTGACCGCCTTCTAAGTTACATAGATGATGTCGAACTCACTCAGTAGTATCTACTATTTTGCTAACTTTCCCGTAGGCATGGGTTTCTGGAAGATGTATTGTAGTGGATCCATCCTTCATATGAGATATTTGGAGTAGGCACAAAAGTAGTGCCTCAACCTTTGAGCTATCCATGTCAAAGCGCATCAGGTGCGTTCCAGCAAAGAATACCATGCTTTATAGGGTGTGAACTTCTTACTCAGATATTATATGGCCTGCTCCTTTCTTCCCGTCTCTTCGTGTTGTCACAAGATACAGTCGAAAGCCCCATCTAGTACAGATAAATAGAGTTGCAGAGGTCTCCCAGGTTCCGGTGGGACCAGAACAGGTGGTCTAGATAAATATTCCTTGATCTTGTCAAAGGTTTTCTGGAACTCTTCAGTCCGACTTGTTGCAGCGTATTTCTTCAACATTTTGAAAATCGGTTCACAAATCACAGTTGATTGTGCTATGAAACGGTTGATGTAATTAAGACGCCCTAAGAAACTCATCACATCTTTCTTGTTCTTCGGAGGTGGAAAATCATGGATAACCTTGACCTTTGACGGGTCTAGCTCAATTCCTCGGCGGCTGATGATGAACCCTAGCAGTTTTCCAGTAGGAACTCTGAAGGCACACTTTGCGGGGTTCAGTTTCAGGTTGTACCTTCGAAGTCAATCAAAAAATTTCCTCAAATCTGCTATGTGATCTGTACCCTTTTTAGATTCGATGATGATTTCGTCCCCATACATCTCTATATCATTGTGTATCATGTCATGGAAAATGGTTGTCATGGCCCTCGTATAAGTGGCTCCAGCATTGTTTAGGCCAAATGACATCATTTTGTAAAAATATACTCCCCATAGTGTAATAAAGGCTGTCTTTTCGGCATCCTCTTCATCCATCCAGATCTGATGATATCCCGCGATGGAATCCACAAAGGATTGAAGTTCATGCTTGGAACAGTTGTCAATCAGTATGTGTATATTGGGCAAAGGGAAATCATCTTTGGGACTTGCTCTGTTTAAATCCCGATAGTCGACACACACTCTGACCATACCATCTTTCTTTGGAACCGGCATAATGTTAGCCAATCGGGTCGGATATTCAACCACTCTGAGAACCTTGGCTTTGATTTGCTTGGTGACTTCCTATTTTATTTTCAAACTCATATATGGCATGAACTGTCTGAGTTTCCGCTTTACCGGTGGACACATAGGGTCGGTAGGTAGTTTATGAGCCACTATGGACGTGCTCAAACCGGTCATATCTGTCTAAGTTTCTACTTTACCGGTGGACACATAGGGTCAGTAGGTAGTTAATGAGCCACTATGACGTGCTCAAACCGGTCATATCATCGTAGGACCATGCAAAAATATCCTCATACTCTTTCAAAAACATGATGTATTCTTCCTTCTCTGACGGTGATACATGAATGCTTAAATGCGTTACCTTGACTGTTTCAGAGTCTCCCAAATTAACTGTTTCAGTCTCGTCCAAATTGGACTTAGGCTTGTTTTCAAAATTTTCCACTTCTCTGATAATTTCCTCGGGTATTATATCCTCTTCCAGATCCTCTGAATCACTATCCTTATGTTTCGTTGTCTCGTTATATGTCGCAGTCGTAGGTTTATCAGGATAAGTAATAATAACGTTGTAGAGAGAGAAATGTAAGGGATAATAATAATTACTAAAAACATCAATCCATTGATAAAGATTTAAAATGTCAAACAAGTGCAGTTCGATGATTCAAGCAATTATTTCAAAACAAAATATGCTTAAAACAAAATACTGAAAATGTCTTAGATGCTCAAAAATTGCTTTCAAACAATAAATGATGCTAATTGCCAGGCTACCCAGGAACTCGACGGGCCCTTGATGGTACAGCAGTCCAGTTGTTGAGAACATCTCCCTTCTCCATGGTCTGAATAATAAGGCCTTCCTCCTCCTCCTCCTCTTCAAATATCGCACTGCAATCCATGTCTTCATCATCCAGAAACAAATTCCTTATGGCAGCTAAAACTTCATTTTCTTCGGACCCCCACATCATGTAAGCTTGATGAAATGACTGGTGCAAATGTGGTACTGGTTGTTCTAGAGGGTAATAAGGACCATGCCATGGTGGCGACCAATTCTGACACTCTTGCTAGGTGTATTCATACCCAAGCGCAAAAGTTGTGCCATGACGCTTTACCTGTATCGGTTTGATGATCCCCTGGAGATTCTTGTCAAGGCCCTTGCCAGGTTCATACCCTGTCCATGACAGTATGCTTTCTATTTTACTGCTCTACCATTTGTCTTTCTCAGTTTCATTGACACGCTCGATGCGATGGTATGTTTCTCCACCAAACTTCCTTCTATTCTCCACGACCGGAACAGTCTGATTAGTATAAATGGGATTACTTCTGTCTCCATAGATAATCACTTCCTGATGGTTCCACTCAAACTTCAAGGCCTGATGTAGAGTAGAAGTTACGGCCCCATCGGCATGTATCCAAGGTCGTCCCAACAATAGGTTGTAGGTAGCAGATATGTCCAACACTTGAAACTCAACATCAAACCAGGTTGGGCCTATCTGTAGGCTGAGGTAGGTCTCCCCAATTGTGACCCATCAAATTCTTTCACATTCATACTTCCTGCTGGTATCTCATACAGGCCTTTACCGAATCTTTTCGGAGTAGTTAGTGGACATATGTTGAGACTCGAACCCCCATCTATCACGACTCTAGCAATGAATTTATCTTCTAACTGCACTGTGATGTGCATTTCCCTATTGTGACTTAGTCCTTCCGGTGGCAGCTCGTCTTCATGAAAAGTGATCTTGTGGCTTTCCAACAGTTGCCCTACCATGTTGGCCATTTCTACATTGGCGATGTTAATGGGTACATAGGCTTCATTCAAAACCTTCATCAGGGCATTCCTATATGCCTCAGAGTTTTGCAGCAATGATAAAATGGATATTTCGGTAGGGGTTTTTTTTCAGATAATCAACCACAAAATATTCTCTTGCTTTCACCTTTCTCCAAAGGTCATCTAGGCCAGTCACACGCGGCTTATATGCAGCTTCTTTGCTCGTTCCTCCCAAATTCTCGGGTGTATAAACCCTACCGGTTCTGGTCATGCCTTGCGTTGCACCTGTTTCTTCCATTTTTGCTTTTCCGTTCCTTCTTGCTTCTGCAACATAATCCCACAGTATCGCATTAGACATATAAGACGGCGTAGGTGCTACCATCATGGTGAAGGGTGTTGTTACTTCAACCTCAAACGGAGTTGGTGCGGCTACCTCAACTTCAATTGGTGCATGAGTTTGTACCACGATAGGTGTAAGAGTGACTAGAGTTGTTTAAGGATTATCCCCTTCTCGAATGAGTCCAATTGACCCTTACGAATCCCATTCTTCATTGGTCTCTATCACGTTTACCCCTTCACCCTTTGTGATCTGGGAGAGGATTGTTGCGGACATTGGGTGCAGCCTCCTTTGCCTGTATGACTTTAGTGTCAATTAATGTCTGAATCTTATCCTTCAAAGTATGACACTCATCAATAGTATAACCCTTCATGCCTAAGTGATAAGCACATGTCTTATTTGGGTTAACCCACTGGGAAGATATTTCCATAGCAACATCGGGAATGGGAGTGACATAACTGGCATCGTTTAGCCTCTCGTATAGTTGGTCTATGGGTTCAGCAATTGGAGTGTATTGTCTGGGTGGTCTGCGGTCAAAATTTGGTCTTGGTTTTTGGTAATTTTTGCGGGCTGGTGGTGAGTGGTAGTATGCTTGTTGGGTGTTATAGGTATGGTATATGGTAGCAAGTTGTTGGTATCTGGGAGGTGAAGGCTAATATATGGGTGGAGGTGTTTGGTATTCGAGAGGAGACTTTGGACCTTGGGCTACCATTACTGCACCCACGTCTTTCTTCTTGGAGATACCTCCTGACTGCAAAGCTTTATTTGTGGCTTTGAGTGCTTCAAACTTTGTCACCATTCCGCTTTTGACCCCTTCTTCTATTCTTTCACCCAACTTGATGATGTCAGAAAATTTATGGTTTTCAATAACCATCAATCTTTCGTAGTATTCCAGGTCTTGAGATCTGACAAAGAACTTATTGATCTGTTCTTCTTCAAGAGCTAGCCTTACTTTTGCGACTTCAGACCTCCACCGAGTAGCATACTCGCGGAAAGTTTCTGTTGGTTTCTTGTTGAGATTCTAAATATAGAAAATACCTGGTGCATTCTCTGTGTTAAACCTGAACCGATCCATGAAATTCGTCGCCATGCTCACCCAATTAACCCACTTCTTTGGGTTCTGACTGATATACCAAGACAAGGCGTCTCCGTTGAGGCTCATCATGAACAACTTCATGCTGTTTCATTCATCCTTACCAACCCACACAAGTTTGTCACAATACGTTTTCAAATGCACCTTCGGATCACCAGTTCCATCGAACATTTTGAACTTAGGAGGTTTGTAACCCTCTGGTAGTTCTACATCTGGCTGAATACATAAATCTATATAATTCAAACCCTCGATGCCTTTGCCACCTTCGACACTTTGAACTCTGCCAATAAGCTTCTTAAGTTCTTCCGCTATGTTCTTGATGAGCATGTCCTTCTCGGTGGATTCAGGTATATATAGGGTTTGTTGTGGGGTATGGGGTAAATTTTCCACATATATGGTACTACTTTGATGGACTCCAGGAATCTGGGCATAATGGTGGTCGTTGGTTGAGTTTTGGGGATCAGGGGTAGGTTGTGGTGCGTTCTGAGGAGTGTGATAAGTGGTGGTTTATGGATATTGAGTCGGATGGTGATGGTGTTGTGGAGGGGTAGGTATTGGTAGAGGATTATGGTTTTGAGGAGGTGTGGCGTATTGATGAGGCGCGAGAGGATTTTGCGGATTTTGGTTTTGTGTGTTTTGGGGAGGTACCGGGTTTTCTGCGTTTGTGTTTTATTGGTTGATGTCGGGGACGTTTTGGGTGAGGGAAAGGTTTGCCAAGTTCCGGACCTGCTCAAGCTCCCCTTATAGCTCCAGTATTTTCTGTTCCAGACGTAGGACCAAATCATTTTGTGCTGGCGTACTATGTCCGTCTGAAGTTTCAATGTTCTCTGCATGGGTTGCGTTGTCTTTTCTAATACCACTCATATCATCCATTTTTGCTTTTCCTTTGTTCTTGGGATCACTTGGTGGAGGAGGAGGTGGAGGACCTCTGGATCTAGTGTGATATGCTGACGATGCCAGTATGCATGAACCAACCTTGGGGAATGGGAATAAACAAAAGAAAAGAAAAAATAAAAAGGTAACCAAGTTAGTAAGGAGTATTAGAAGAATGTTTGAGATATGTTTTTTTAAAGCAAATATACTTCTAGGTTATTACCCTAGTAGCTATTATATATAATAAATCCCAAACTGGGTAAAATTACATAATGTTTAAGTAACCTACAAACAAATAATGTAGGAGTAGCGTAATGAAAGATGGAAAATACAAGGTTAGTAATTTGCAGCATCCAAATGTTGCATACGACTATGAATGTACACACATGTTGCCAAAAATTTGTTGTAGCACCTACAAAGCTCTTACCAGGTGCCATTTGTTGCAATCCAAGGACTAGCTATGTTTAAATCCAGTAGTTGTATAGCAAAGTATTTTGGACATTGTGATCTTGAGGCTGAAAATTCCGGCATCATTGTTGATACATTGAACATGACTTTGGGATGAAAGCATAATAGCGGCAGAGCTGCCTGCTTGATACATGAGGACAATATAATATCTTCTCATCTCCAGATTGAGCATGCATGCACACTAATACCACTAGATAATGAGATGACACTATACTGTCAATACCAAGACCATATGTGTGCAGCAGTTTTCCCTGTATTAGATATCCTCAGTTTGATATACATCATACACCAAGAGGTTGTTCATCGTGCAGCCATACACTGTGTATAAATGCAATCACATTTAGTATAAGCCGTATCTATGAGATGGCTGCTTGACTCCATGATTCTGTATGATGTTAAACCAACCAAAGAATGAGCATGATAACAAGCTAATACCACTGAGAAATAGTCTAATCACCACACAAGCATTACAATGCAGTCAAGCTCAGGCCATGTGATAATTGTCTGTGTAGGTACATCTGATTGATGTCCAAGCCAAGGTGCTTGTGATGTCTAGCAAGATAGCTTCCATTTTTCTGATCATGATGTGTACTGATATCTGTGTTGTTTCTGAGTATGTACACCAGATGGCTGACCCCTTCAAGCTAATTGAAATTGATCTGTATAGCATGATTGTGTTGTCATCTGTATTGCTGATATTTATTTGTTGTAATGTGGTGAGAATCTTCCATATTGAGCAGTGCAATATGCTAATACCTCTGTGAGTTGATGCTAGCACAAATAGGCAGTAAGACTCTTCATAGGAGCAACGAACATATGTTGTGTAGAACCAGTGTTCTACTGATTATTTGTAATTTCTACACCCCTATGTATACTTGCCAAAGCAATCTTAACCTGTCTATGAACCTGCAAAATACAGTAATCAAGTTGAGATGTAGTATTGTGCTCCCAGGTTTGTGTGTGTGTTGAGAACATTGAAGATGACTAAGTAGTGAGTGGTGAGGAAAGGTTGTTGTTGGTGCTGGCTTGTGATTCTCTTGGTTGGTTATCTTCAAGTCATTCCCACATAGCAATAAGCATTGGCAACTCCAATAGGCAGTTAATGATAAACCAAACATTGAATAGCAGTAATGGTTATGCTGAAGACCAATCATTTTGTGATTGTTTTCTGTGCAAAGGCAGTTCAGGTTGAGCATATACTGTCAACCCAGTAGAGGTTGAAAATCCTCTGGCAGCTGTCTGGAACTAGTCCTTGCCTCAATTTTCTGATCATGTTATTGATCCTTGCAAAATGAAGCAACCAAGTTAATATGCAATGTTGTGCTCTCAGGTTCTGTGTGTGTTGGGACCTTTGATGTTGATTGGGTGGTGAGTGATAAGGGTTGTTGTTGGTGCTAGATTGTGATTCCCTTCTTGGTTATCTTCAAGTCATTCCCACATAGCCCTTTTATAATTTTTGAGAGCATAACTGTTGTTGCATCCAGGCATTTTCTAGTCACCACTACTCAGGCATCTACACCCTTCAAGTCTGGTGTATGTAAGCCCATTAGAGTGAAAGAGAGAGAGCACCTATAACCAAGAAGATATGGCATCCTTTGGTATCTGTATGAGACTAGTCTTTGCCTCAGTTTTCTGATCTTGCTATCCCCTGGGAGTTGATACTAGCACAAATAGGCAGTAAGACTCTTCAGAGAAGCAACTAACATGTGTTGCAGAATTAATAAATTTGTGTCCTAATTTGAGGGATCTCATTGTGCCCGAGGTAGGCCTAAGCGACACATAGACATGGAGACAGTTGATGCCAATAATTACGTCATTTCATTAATGCAAAAATGAGTCAAATCTTTACTAAAACGACAATAATGAGAAAGTCACTAATGGCATTTGCCTTATTACAATCAAACAATTTGAACGAATCTAGAAAGTAATAAAGACATTGTTTCCTAATCTATTTGGCCCCATAAAGACCTTCTCCATGCTTGGCCTTTTTGGATCTGTCGATGACTAAGCCCCATATTTTACATAAATAAGCCACCTTAGCAACATGAGATTTTGCAATTTTAAGGAAGTACGGTACAATCTTTCTCAAGAATATCATACGGATTTTCCCCTACTTCGATCTGTCGTTATGTGTTGTCGCAATTGACGTGTGTTAGAGGGATTGTCAAGAGAATTGGGTTAGGAATGTTAAGGCTATCCCTTCTTTCTTTTGGCATGGTCCGAATGATACAAATGAAACGAGCAAAATACGCAACTTTCATAAATGACTCTATTCATAGAAATACTAGGGGTGTCTATATTCTTGATTCCCCATGTAAATTATTATTATATCTTCTGTTCATGGGTCTTAGAAAAATACGTATTTGATAAAGTTTATCCGACAGGCATATTATTTTTATGACATTCCAAGAAATCTTATTAAACTATTTCTTATGAATTTCATGCATTTATACATGTACATTGACCCGTGACTAGATGGCATTATATACGTGTATATTATATGTATATGGGATATGGGAAAAGGTTACGGCGTTATAAACGCACCACCACCTAATCAACTGGTATACGTTGATAATTTGCCCACAATGGACGAAATGATATGATGGGATGCCCTCAGAGGCTTGATGATGTTATGAACACATATACCTATGCATGGTATGAAATTTATACGCATATGCATGACGTTATAAAAAATAAAATGATTCACAGAGCTATGCAGACGTACATGTCGAGCCTTTTACTCCATGTTTCTCTCATGTCTATTATTTACTGATTTTCATTCCTTACATACTCGATACATTACTTGTATTGACGTCCCTTTTTGCCTGGGGACGCTACATTTCATGCTCGCAGGTCTCGATAGACAGGTCAAGAGTCCTCCAAGTAGTCAATCAGCTCAACGGAAGACGTTGGTGCACTCTATTTGCTTCGGAGTTGCTTGTTTGGTCAGTATGATTTAGATGTGTATTGTTTTGTATGGCGGGGCTCTGTCCCGACCTTTATGATAATTATGTATTCTTAGAGGCTTGTAGACAAATGTCATATACGTAAAAGATTGTATGGCCTTGTCGGCCTATATTGAGTGTACGAGTGGTTATTTTGGCCTTATAGGCTCGTATGTGTTAAGTATAAGTTGGTATTTCATGTTGTATCCTACTTATCTCACAACATCCTCTATGACTCAGTTATCTATGATAGTATGATACGTTATGTTGGTACTCGGTTGAGTAAGGTACCAGGTGCCCGTCGCGGCCTATCGGTTTGGGTCGTGACAGATCAGGTTCCCCAGGTCGCGCATATCCAGTAGTATATAAGCCCTTTCTAGATGCCATCCTTCATTGCCTTCCATGTTCTGACAATCCGATAGTCTCTTTCTCATTTCTCCCTCAAGTTCCATTAGCCCTTGCCCCAAATATTCCAATATCTCTATTGATTTAGTAGAAATTTCTCTCCATTCGTTGATCGCTTCCATATCCACTTTGTGTTGTTCCAAATGCCTAGCTTCAGACTCAAAGACCTTCTTGCGCAATATCTTATACTTGACTTATGCTTCAGCAGCGTCATCTATAACCCTATTTTTCAGATTAATTCCTGGCTTGACATCCTCCGTTATATCATATACCAACTATGATGGGTAGAAGTACACATGGCCGGCATGATACCTGTCTTGCTCGATAGTATCTTTCTCCACAATGACCTTTTGATTCCACATATGCTATGCCTCGAACATGAATGGAATGATGTTCCCTTTAAAATCTGCTTTGTATTGGATCATGTTGGAAACTCGAGGTATAACATGTTTTCTTCCTTCTTGCCTCATTGCCTTTATAGGAGCATAATGATAGATCCCTCTTAACCCGATCAGCAGTAGATGAGTAGCTTCTCTTGATTTGATGATGAACTCACTACTAGGGAACCATTCAAACATCCAATGTTCCTTTTCGTCAGTCAGATTGCTGAAGAAACGCACCCAGCTCACAACACTTCCAGGTTGCGCAAACCTATCTAAGATAAATGTCATTCTCTTTGTATGATGGTAAGCTATGTAGTCACTCAATGGTCGTCGCAGAAGCTCTTGGCGATATTCACTTCTCTGGAAATGTTCTAACAACCAAACTTACAGCAACAAATTATAGCCCTCGAAGTGTCCATACCCCTGCTTGTATCGATCTAAAGCGCGATACATTTCGGCCAAGATCATGGGGATGATAGTGTAAGTTTGTCCCTCGATTCCTTCCTTTAGAGTCCAAGAGACCATGGCTAAGCGAGTGTGGATCCTTTCCCCTCTCATTGGAAATATCAGCAATCCCAAGAAACAGACAATGAACACAAAAACTCGATAGTGCATCCAACCTAAGGAATTGATGGCAAGTTCATCATGATGAAGGCGATATGACTTGCTATGCCCATAACGTTCGTAAAGGAACTCAACTAGGATGTATGACTTTTTCAGACAGAGTAAGTCGTCATTTTTCTTGAAACCCAACATTTTTAAAAAATCACGGGGAGTGCGATTCTCTGGTACTAATAAACCCGGACTATCCCATGGCAGCTTAGCGAAGCCTCCTATTTCCTCTAAGAGAGGAGTCATTTCTATATCACCAAAGAGGAAGACAGCTTTTTTCTCATCCCAAAACATAGTGGCGGCCTCAATCAATGCCCTATTTAGCCGAATGTCCAATAAGGAAGGTAAATTACCAAGGACCCTTTTCACATGATTCTTGTCACTAGGTGAGAGGTTCTTCCACCAATCAAGCAGCAAAGGTGGGATATTTTGAACCATGCCGACCTGGGACTTCGTGCTTCATTTTCTGCAAACAAATAGAGTTAGCCTTTTCCCCCTCCAGACCTAACTATTTACATATTAATGATCAACATACCGGCATGTTTTCTCCAAGTAATGCACACAATGTGATGGTGTCCATTGGGATTGTGGAAATCCCGTTGGACTTTGGACAAGGCTTATCTAAGTGGATTATCACGTGGACAACGTTCTAACCCATACTAGGTTTGACATGATGCATGCACATTTGATATTGGAGTGAGGTTTCTAGAAGGGTCTAGACTGGTACTCTGAAGTGGACAACTTCAGAGGGAAAGGCAAGGGACCGTTGACTGCACCGCTGATCGACTAGTTTATCGCAAGTAAGCCTTTCCAATTTAAAAGGGTAATTTTGGAAGAACGCGGACACTCATCAAGTGTCGCTATGTTACTAATCGGGCACGAGTGAAATATGGTGTGGATCATGCTTTATGCAAATATAATAACACGTTGCCAAGTATTTGCATGAAAAATATGTTAAAGCAATAAATACAGTATTAAGGTAAAACATAAAAAACGTATAAAGAAAGACAAAGGAAGAAGTTAGTTCATGGAATATAGGGAATGTAATAAAGTAAGCAAGGGAGTAGGGGTGGGAGAGACATGATGTAGCAATCTTAAAACAAATGAAGAGTAGTTTAGAGAAAATAAAGGTGAATAGGAAAGGGATATGCATGTTATAAACAATTTAAGCAAAGTAAGGTGGAATAGGGAAGGGATGTGCATATTACAACGAATTTAAACAAGTAAAAGGAAAATGGGAGAGGGATGTGCATGTAGCAGCAAATAAAAACGGAAAAGGGAAGTGCATTAATATCAAAGAAGACTAATCCATGTAAGCCAAATTCGTTATGGTAAGAGCCTAAGTGTAAATCTGCAGCAGAGTCGACATGCTATCCAGCCCCTATTTCTCGCGAAATCGGGCTTCGACATGTGAAAACTCTTTTAAGGAGGTATTAAAAGAGGAGAGTCGCCACCTAACTATTTGTATGGTGTGTTAGGGCACCTATTTGCAAATGACTCTGGTTTAACTGGTCAACGCCACCAAAGATCGGGTAAGGGCTCAAGTTACCTCAAAGAGAAGGTGTTAGGCACTCCTCGAGTTCCACAACTATGGGTCCCGGTCGAACATAAATTATATTGTTTAGTCTATGTGATCAAGTAAGCAAAGAGAGTACAAAATCTAAGAATTTTATTACAAAGAGATCTTGAATAAGGAGGTGCAGCTGTTTTTTCATTCTAATAGAAAAGAAAGGAAGGGGGGTCCTATATTTTTTAGCCTAAAAGATCACCCCATACAACATAAATAATATTTCGTAACTCCCTTGAGATAGGGTGTTACTCATATTATCCAGCGGGCACAGACTATCATCTCTTACTACCCGATTACTATGTTAAAGTTGTTTACCTAAGAGCACTCTACTATCATCTCCTTCTAAGACGTACCCTACGCGTACACTACCCGTCACATACCTATGGTCTAGGAGGTTTCGGACCTCTATTTGGATGGTTCTAAACCATCCAAATATAAAGAATGCAATTGAGGGCTCAAAAAATGCAAAACTAGGCGACAAAAAAACATATAAAGACTTCACATAAAAGTAATTGAAGGCTCACATTGACCTCCACACTTAAGCAGCGAATGCACGCAAACACATATGTCAATTAGGAAGCTGCAGAATCCATAATCTTAAACTTATAGACATGCTTTCTAGGTGATTTTTGAGTCAAAGCATGCGGGCAATTTCAGATGTAGGAGATTTCTTATAGACAAAATTATTCAGGTATTACAAGCTGATTATTGAAGTTTTTAAGTTACCAATCAATAATGTGTTATGCCTAGGTGATCTACGCATTTGAGTATATCAAAATCTACTACGAAAAGTCCCAGAATTATCCAGGTTTTCCTAACAGTGATGCTCAGGAAACAGTGTTTGAGTAGTCTAGTATTAATCAACAAACGAGCAATTAACTCCTATAGGCAGAATCTCTAACGCACAACACTCTAAAGCTTATTTTATCGTCATTTCTTAATCCTATATGCATGATTTCTAGGTGATCAGCACCAAGTAGAATAATTGCAATCCTCTAGGCATGATTTCTAGTAGGCGATGAGGAATGACAGAAAGATCGATGAGAAACTAATTCCTATAGGCAGGCTCTCTAATAACACGTAACAATAAATATAATTGCAGCATTTGGGGTTTGCGAGTAGACAGTGTGTGTGTTTGCGCTTCTTCTAATGTTGTGATTTCTATAGTGTACATATAATCGAACAACACATATAGCAAATAAATAACCAAGTCCTATAGGCATGCTATCTACCAATTTAGCATGTAAATATTAAATTCTACCCATTTTCCCATTTACTAAAACCCCAATTGTTTATACAAAAGTTAGTACAGGCCCAATAATAAGTAAAAATATAAATGTTACACAACAGTGACAATAGGCCCATAGTAGGCTCAACATGAAATACCCAGCATTGTCTGGGCCTTTAGTTACTCTCACACAGCGTACCCAGACCTCTAATATGGGCCATATCCAACACACAACTCCAGAATCCTTAAAGGAGCCCAAAGTCAATTTATTCAATCATAGCACTAAGTGTTGCACCATTTAAATCAGCCAATTCAGGTACACAACAAATAACATGATGGAATAGGATGAATAGGAGTAGTTTGAGATTTAGGAAATGACTAAGGACCAAGCCCTAGTGTGTCAGAGTTCACAAGGGTCTCAATTAGACCCCGAGCAGTGCTCACACTAGGGTGATCAATAATAGAACCTAGGTAGCTTTGGCTTTCAGCTGGCTAAGAATGAGAACTCAAGAGAGATCATAGATGACATGTGAAGGATAGTAAACCAAGGTTGAGAGACAAAGCTAAGGGTATACAAACATAGTCAAGTTGAGAACATATAACAAATTATCAAATAGGCCTTAGGGGGCTTTAGAACAGACCTAGCAAAGATTCAGAAGAACAAGTGCAACACCTAGTGCATAAGTGGTCATACATTAGCAGAACAGGTTTGCAATATTGGTGACAGTAGCATACACAAATTAATAATAAAGTAAGAAGTCTAAATTATGCTAAGTATAGGTCCTAATGTTATGAAGCAGTCATGCTAATTTGGCAATAGGACAACATTTAGACATGAGAAAAGCACATTACAATTACTTGTGAATCAGGGAGGGTTAAAAATGCTAAAGGGCATACTAAAAGGATCAAATATGCTATATAGGCAGGATATCATCACAACAATTCATAATAAGATAGGAAATAGATTTGTGCCATATAATGAGTGTACATACTCAGATTTTGAAAATAATCGACTAGCTAACGAAAGAGAGCACAAATTATGTAAGCAAAGCATATTCGAATAACAAGATTGATGGCCTAAGGTAAAATTAAACACCAAGAGATGCTAACAAGTGTAAAGGTCCCAAACAGTAATAATTCTTACCACATTGACTAGTCAGGTTTGAAAAATATCTACTTAATAGAACCAGATTTAGGCATGCTTCAAACTAAAAGCTAAAGAGACCTAAAAAATTGAAGAAAACAAACAAAATTGCACGCAAAACAGCCCAGAAAAACATATTTAACTGATGAACTTCAGGAGTGAAAACATATGCAAATCATAGATACATAGGACTGAAAGTACAAAGTCTAGTAACTCACCAGTTAAGCGAAGAACATTAAAGAATGAACTTTCACAGAAAACCCAAAATCCCAATGCGTCAAAATTCCCAAGAGCTTCGATGAACTCAGGGCGATGCTCGCTTCAAGAACAGGTTAAGTAAGAAGGTGTTAATGGCTTTGGCTTTCAGCCGGCCAATACAGAATAAAGAGCAAAAGAATAGCAAAACCCCAATCTTTAGTGAATAAAATCGATTTCAAAGTCTGTCCTAAAAGGGTAATGGGGAGGTGTTTATATAGCAGTAAACATTGAACGAGCAAACAAGTAAACAAAAATAAATCAAAATAGAATAAGGAAAGAAGATATGCAAAATCAGTTCGAAATCAATTTAGGAGAGAAATACGGTAAACCCTAGTTTTTTTTAGGGAAAGTGTAAATAACAGAAATTCAAACGCAATCGGACTCACATAATACAGTATTGAACGTATGTAGACAAAAAAATGCTCAAAATCAAAGATTCGAACCCCTTTTTATTAGATTTTGGAGATTATTGCTTGCCGTGTTTAGGCAAACACTTAGGTAACACCACAAACAGTCAACCAGTGCCAGAAAAATTCGAATATGGCAAGAAAATAATAGTTTAATCTCATATGAGGGGGGATTAGGAGAGGGATTAAGGAAGGCGGCTAGGGTTTAGAAAAGAGAAGAAGAGAGAATTTTAGGGCGGCGGGTTAGAGGGAATGGGGGATTAGGGTTTGGGGTTGGGTAATTAAAAGGGATAAGTTAATTGTGGGCCGTTGATTTTGGAGATCAACGGCCAAGATTTTAAAAAGGGATTGGGGCAGGTTAATTAAACGGGTACCGACTGAGTTTATTAAAGGGGTGTTTGGTTTGGGCTTTTGATGAGTGAAGTGGAGTGGGCCAAAAGGTTTGGGCCTAATTTGGTCCATAAATAGTCTTGTATTGGGCTATAAACTAAATATGCGAAATTATTTTAAAAATAATTCATAAAAAATATAAAAAATAATTCATAGAAATAAATATTAGCTTGACATTATAAAAAATGCATTTTAGCATAAATAATACAATAAAATGTAATTATGCATAGAATATAGGCTATTCTTTGCACAATTATGTAAATAGCCTAAAAATATGAAATATAATAATATAAAACAAAGTAAAATATTATGAAGCATATATATAGATGTAGAATAATAAACTGGATTATTGAGTCATTATAAATATAATTTATAAATATTGAATGATTTAAATGCAAGAATAATTAATTTGGAAGTCTTAAAATTATGAAACATTATGGGAAAATATTTGCATAAATCTTGTTAATCAAACAATAATGCAAAATGATATTTTGAAAGTATATATATTATTTAAAAAATATATGAGGGCAAAATTGGGTGTCAACAGCCCGCACCTTCGAGCTCGCACCTGCGATTAAAGCTCCGCAGGTGCGATTACACCAACAAACCCCCAGCTTCAGAAATGCACTAAGTCTCATTTTTGATCCGTTAACCATCCGAAATCAATCCGAGACCCCCGGGACCTCAACCAAACATACCAACAAGTCCTAAAACACGATACGAACTTAGTTGAGCCCTCAAATCACCTCAAACAACATCAAAGACATGAATCACACCCCAATTCAAGCCTAAAGAAAACTAAGGAATTCAAACTTCTACAAACGATGCCGAAATCTATCAAATCATGTCCGATTGACCTCACATTTTGCACAAAAGTTACAAATGACACGACGGACCTAATCCAACTCCCGAAACTCCAATCTGATCTTGGTAACCACAAAGTCCACTCTCGGTCAAACTTTTAAATTTCTATTTTTTGCCTATTCAAGCCTAATTCAACTATAGACCTCCAAATCACAATCCGAATATGCTCCTAACTCCATAATCACCCAACGGAGCTAACAGAACCATCAAAACTCCATTCCGGAGTCGTTTACTCATAAGTCAACATTCGGTCAACCTTTTCAACTTAAACTTTTAACTTTGAGACTAAGTGTCTAATTTTATTCTGAAATCTCTCCGGACCTGAACCGACTTACCCCGACAAGTCAAATAAGAGCTATAAAGCACAAAATGAGCAATAAATAGGGGAATGGGACTACAACTCTCAAAATGGTCGATCGGGTCAGTACATCCTCCCCCTCTTAAACAAACGTTCGTCCTTGAAAGGGTCTAGAAACGTACTTGGAGTCTCAAATAGGTGTGGATATTTGCTCTGCATCTCCCGTTAGGTCTCCCAAGTAGCCTCCTAAACTAGATGACCTCTCTACTGCACCTTCACTGAAGCTATTTTCTTTGACCTCAACTTTGAACCTGCCGATCCAAAATGGCCATCGGCTCCACATCATAAGTCAAATCACCATCCAACTGAATCGTGCTAAAATCCAAAACAAGATACGGATCGCCGACATACTTACGGAACATAGAAACATGAAAACTAGATGCACACTCGACAAACTAGGTGGCAAGGAAAGCTTGCAAGCTACCTCTCCGATCCTCTGAAGCACCTCAAACGGCCCAATATACCGAGAACTCAACTTGCCCTTCATGGGTGAAACCTTATTGATCCCTTTCCCCAACCATCAAAGAAAAATTACGAACCTTTCTATCAGTATAACTCTTTTGTCAAGACTGCACCGTGCGAAGCCAATCCACAATCAATTTAACCTTGTCCAAAGCATCCTAAACTAAGTCAGTACCCAATAGCCTAGCCTCATCCAGCTCAAACTAACCCACCAGAGATCGACACCGTCTCCCATATAAAGCCTCATACGGAGCCATCTGAATGCTAAACTGGTAGTTGTTGTTGTAGGCAAACTCCGCGAGCGGCAAAAACTGATCCCACGAACCCCCGAAATTAAGGCCACAAGCACGTAGCATGTCCTCCAATATCTGAATAGTGCGCTCGGACTGTTCGTCTGTCTGAGGGTGAAATGATGTACTCAACTCAACCTGGGTGAACAATTCTCGCGACATGACTCTCAAAAACTGTGATGTAAATTGTGTGCCCCGATCTGAAATAATGGACATCCGTACACCACGAAGACGAACAATATCGCGGATGTAAATCTGAGCCAACCGCTCTAAAGAATAAGTAGTCCCACCTGGTATGAAGTACACAGACTTGGTCAGCCGATCCACAATCACCCAAATAGCATCGAACATCCTCGAAGTCCGTGGGAGACCAACTTCAAAATCCATGGTGATCCGCTTCCATTTCTACTCTGGAATATCTTGCCTCTGAAGCAATCCACTCGGTCTCTAATGCTCATACTTCACCTGCTGACAGTTAAGGCACCGAGCTACAAACCCCACTATATCCTTCTTCATCCTTCTCCACCAATAGTGCTGCCTCATGTCCTTGTAAACCTTTGCGGCACCCGGATGAATGGAATACCGCGAGTTGTTGGCCATCTCAACAATCAACTCACATAGCCTATCTACATTGGGCACACATATACGACCCTACATCCTCAACATCCCATTATCCCCTATAGTAACATCCTTGGCATCACCATGTCGGACCGTGTTCTTAAGGATAAACAAATAAGGATCATCATATTGCGCTCTCTGATGCCATCATATAAAGAAGACCGAGAAACCACATAAGCTAAAAACCGACTAGGCTGCGAAATATATAATCTCATGAACTGGTTGGCCAAGGCATAAACATCAACTGCAAGAGTTCTCTCACCAACAAGAATGAATGCAAGGCTACCCATACTCACCGCATTTTTACTCAAGGCATCGGCCACCACATTAGCCTTCCCGGGATGATACAGAATAGTGATATCATAAAACTTTTGCATCTCCAACCATCTTCGTTGCCTTAAATTTAGATCCTTTTTTTTGAACAAGTGTTGGAGGCTCATATGATCGGTAAATACCTCACAAGACACACCATAGAGATAATGCCTCCAAATATTCAAGGCATGAACGATGGCAACCGACTCCAAATCATGAACAACGTAGTTCTTCTCATGGGGATTCAACTTACGTGAAACATAAGCAATAAATCTACCTCCATGCATTAATACCCACCCGATACTAATCTGAGATGCATCATAATACATTGTATAAGAACCAGCAGCTGAAGGGAGAACTAGAGCTGGAGTTGTGGTCAAGGCAGTCTGAGCTTCTAAAAGTAGCACCCTTTTGGGTCAATTTGGTCAAAGGTTATGCAATAGATAAGAAACCCTCCACGAAGCGACGATAAAAACCGGACAATCTGAGAAAGTTCTGAATCTCCGTAGCCAAGGATGGTCTGGGCTAACTCTAAACTGCTTCTATCTTCTTCGGATCCACCTGAATCCCCTCACTGGACACCACGTACCCCAAGAATGCCATTGAACTAAGCTAAAACTCACATTTGGAGAACTTGGAATAAAACTTCTCCTCCCTCAATCGCTGCAAAACAATCCTCAAATGTTGGGCATGCTCCTCCTAGCTACGAGAGTACACCAGGATATCATCAATGAATAGTTCGACAAACGAGTTGAGATAAGCCTGAAATACATTGTTCATCAGATACATGAATGTTGTTGGGGCGTTGGTCATCCCAAAAGACATCACGAGGAACACAAAATGACCATAACGAGTCCTGAATGTTGTCTTTAGAATATCCTAGTCCCGAATCTTCAACTGGTTATACCCAAACCTCAAATCGATCTTGAAAAACACCCTCGCTCCCTGAAGCTGGTCAAATAAATCATCAATGCGTGGAAAGGGATATTTGTTCTTCAATATAACTTTGTTCAACTCCCTATACTCGATGCACATCCGCACAGTACCATCCTTCTTCTTCACAAACAGAACCGGTGCACAACAAGGTGACACACTAGGCCTAATAAACCCCATATCAAGAAGTTGCTGAAGTTGCTCCTTCAATTCCTTCAACTCAGTTGGTGCCATACGATACAGTGGAATAGAAATGGGCTGAGTGCCCCGCACCAAGTCAATACCAAAGTCAATATCCCTATCGGGCGGCATGCTTGGTAGGTCTACAGAAAACACATCCAGAAAATCTAGCACCACCAGAACATAATCAATAGTAGGAGTATCAGCACCAACATCACTCACAAAGGCCAAATGAGATTAACAACCCTTCCCAACAATCCGTTGGGCCTTCAAATATGAAATCACTCTGCTGGGAACATAAACTAAAGAACCTCTCCACTCAATTCTTGGAAACCCCGGCATCTCCAATGTCATGGTCTTAGCGTGATAATCCATAACAGCATAACATGGAGATAACCAATCCATACCCAAGATCACGTCAAAATCAACCATACTAAGCAATAAGAGATCAAGTTTAGTATCAAATCCCCCAATAGTCACTACACACGATCGATATACATGGTCCATAATAGTAGTATCGCCTACTAGCATAGATACATGACAGATAAAACTAAGGACTCACGGGGTAGATCCAGATAATGAGAGAAATATGATGATACATATGAATAAGTGGAACCAGGTTCAAACAATATAGAAGCATCCCTGTGGCATACTTAGACAATAGATGTGATCACTACATCTGAAGCAACATCATCTAGCCTGGAACGAATAGCATAGAATCGGGCATGGCCGCCACCTGATCGGGCTCCCCCTCTTGGGAGACCCCTAGCTAACTAAGCCCCACCCCGATCTAGTTGGGCGGGTAGTGAAGTAACTGATGCGGAAGTCGTAGCCTGACTCTTCTGCTACATTAGACCTCCAGGAGTTGAGGACACTACCTCCATATATGCCCTAACTCCCCGCACTCGAAGCAACTCTCCAGAAGTGGTGGTGGGGACTGAATATGGCCCCAAGAACCAGAATACCCGCTAGAAGAACCCGATGCAAATAAACCCTGAACTGAAGGAACACGGGACAAACTCTAAGCAGGAAGGGCATTAAGAGATAACTAGACCTGATGAGTACTGTATGAACCATGGCTGGATGATACACCACGGTGATCTGGACGAGCCCTCTAGGCGTGCCTATATTTATGAGCCCGAAGGTGATGTAGGATCCGAAGGTTCTGGTGCCAAGTTGAGCCCCGGTGAAGATGAGGCAGAGATGCCTTAGCTCTTTTTTGTTCCATTTTGTAAATTTTCTTTCTTGTTTAGTTTTAGGGCGTTTTATCGTGCCTTTGTAAATATGTTTTGAGATATACACAAAATTTTCCCTTTGGCAACACTGTGTTTTTAATTTCCAGCATATATTTTCAATTTTTTATTTGTGTATCATCCATAATTCCTTAGCATAGAATCAAACATAATCTGGAGCATCTGTTCTCCGAAATCCCGAATGGGGCCCGGATTCAATGGTAACTCTGGATTGCTCACGTCTTCAAAATTTTGCGGCGTATTCAAGGGCCTTTAAGACACTTAAGTCTTTCAGTTATATGCAACGATGTTTTGCCTAGGGTAACCCTTTAATAGGTTTTAATTATACGTAAAGCCTCACTTTCTGAGTACGGACTTCGGAAGTCTCCAAGCCATTTTAGGGCGGTCGTAGCCATTCATGTTCGGGCCCTGCCTAATAGGCTTGGTACACCCGGGAGTCAATAGCCCGGGGCATTCGATTTTATATCGGAGGACAGTCCTTGAGTCGGAGTAGCCCGTGGGATTTCTGATTTAGGATATGTTGTGAAGCATCAACGAAGTGAAATGCATGGTAATAAAGTATAAAGAAAGAAAAGATTTATTTCATTATTTTGTATATAGATTACATAATCGGAAGCGCATACGCCTTGTGCCGTGGTTAGAGTGGGCTACATGGGTACGGTTTGTTTGACCCTTATAATGGATCATATCTACCAAGCCTTGGCTATTAATATCAAGTGATTGCACCATTTAAAGATCTAAACCCAGAGATAATGCCCCCCCATATTTGAGGCCAAACTTATGAGGGCTCAAATACTGTTGGTTCGGTGCAAATGTTCAACATCTCCGATTTAAGGCCGGCCCTCGAAACTATGGTAGCACGTTTTACTATTGCCTTGTTAGAAACCTTTCCAAAAAAACCACTTCAGGAAAACTGGTTCAAGGGGAAAAGAGTACAACACGTGCTTTCAGACCTAATAGTCTCATTTGCCTTTGGCCGAGTACCTGCATTAGTTAGTCCGTAATATAATGAAATTAAAAAGGGAATTGAGCTTGTACCTTTGCAGTAGTATTGCTTTAAGTGTTCGACGTTCTATTTGTTCAGTAGTTGTACACCATTTTCCTACTCAAGTTTATACGAGCATTTCCCGGTTATTCCAGCAACTCTATATGGTCCTTCCCAATTCGGGCCTAGTTTCCCATCATTTGGGTTCCTGGTGTGTAGCGTTAGTTTTCTCAACACCAAGTTTCTAAGTTGAAAATGTTGAAGGTTGGCTCTTCGGTTGTAGTACCTCCCTAATCGTTGCTTATGGGTGGCCAACCGGACCAGGGCGACTTCTCGCATTTCGTCCAATAATTCCAGGCTCGTAAAATGGCTTCGCCGTTTGATATTTCTGTAGAATACTGGAACCTGAGGATCGGTTACCACACCTTGACTGGTATTAAGGCTTCTGCTCTATATACTAGATAGAATGGGGTTTCCTCGGTACTCGACTTTGAAGTTGTACGGTATGCCCAACAGACTTCGGGAAGAATCTCCTTCCACTTTCCTTTTGAATCAGTCAATCTCTTTTTCATGTTTTGGAGTATAGCTTTGTTTGTCAATTCCGCTTGCCCGTTCCTACTTGGATGGTAAGGCATTGATAATATCTTCTTGATTTTGTGTTCTTCGAAAAACTTACTTACCTTGCTGTCGACAAATTACTTTCTGTTATCGCATTAGATCTCGGCCGGTATCCCAAATTGAAATATTATGTGATTGATTGTACGCTATAGTCTCATGTTTTAGTCGATTATTACATTCCAATTTACTACACTTTAGTTGAGTTTGAGCTTTAATCGTAATTTTTTTTGCACTAATTGTGTGTTTTATGCCTTGTAGGAATGATTCCGAGCTATGTAGATGTTATGGAATGAATTCAAGTAATTTGGAACTTTGAATTCTGAGAAAAAGCCCAAGGAATTAAGTCGGGACCTTGTTT
Source organism: Nicotiana tomentosiformis (assembly GCF_000390325.3). NCBI lineage: Eukaryota > Viridiplantae > Streptophyta > Magnoliopsida > Solanales > Solanaceae > Nicotiana > Nicotiana tomentosiformis. The sequence goes on along the minus strand of NC_090819.1, from coordinate 92,302,688 downwards.
GAGGATCAACGGATGATAGTTAAGAACGAACGAAGAATCGAGCAGGCATATTGCGCAGTGTCTAGTAAAATGCATATAACCTTTCGCTCGGAAAATCCAATGGCGCTCCACAATATATTTTTGGAAAGTAAATTCAAAGGGCTAAAACTTCCATGCTTTACGTGTCTTCCAATTACCAACATAGCAGGGTGACACGCTTGCGGTAAGTTCGCGGCCGCATACTGACAGCGCATATGGGGCAGAAAAGTGTGAAAAGTACGCGGCCAAGGGCACGGGCACACTTTCAGGTGCGCGGCCGCGCACGTCCAACTCCAGAAAAATGTCCTCTTTTGCGTAGCAGAAGGTATATTTGTTTGGTCCCGACCCTACTTGGTATATATACATGGAAAAATAGTATTTTGATGACTTTTGACATAATTTAGACCTAAGGAAGCTAAAGAGAAAAGGGAGAAGCAAGAGCACAAGGATTTCACCATTCATCCTCACTCAAGATAAGGGTTTGGATGTTTTATGTTTTGTTTTTACTTAAACTTAATTGTGATGAATTTCTCCAAATCCATGGAGTAATTCTTCCTTAGGGATTGATGGATTTGGTGTTTTGAGAATTGTTTGTGGATATTAACTCTAGTTTTTATGTATTGAATCATTTTGGGTAATTTATTATTGCATATATATTCACATATTTATGTAATCAAAAGAGGCATAATTAGTGATATTTTGCATTATCTTATTGGTTGAAATCATTGATTCTTGTTAGTAATCGAAAGAGGCTAGTTGAATTAATGTTTAGACCTAGTTAGGAGGATAATCGAAAGAGGTTCTCCTAAGGATCAATCCACTACGAATTCTTGCATATCTTCACCAAGCTTAACTTAATTCATATCGTAAGGTTCAGACTTAATCGAAAGAGGAGTTTCTACTGAATGTTTGAACATAATAGAGTGAATTCGAGAGACTTACTTGAACCAAAGAAGTGAAGTAACTAGAGTTAATTCCCAAACAAGCATCTTACACATATCCAATCAACCCATATTTTATCCCTTTGATATCTTCTTGCTTACTCTTGTTGCGATTGTCCTTAGCCAATAGTTTAGACTTTTAGTAAATTTTAGTTTTAAATCACAAAACTCTAAATTATTGATCATCTTGGATAGCAGTTAAAACTAGAAGCTACGAAAACACTGTTTAAATCCAATCCATGTGGATACGATATTTTCTATACAATATTCAACTAGCGAGCATAATTTTTTGTTGTGTTTTTAGCTCGTCAAATTTTGGCACTGTTGCTAGGGATTGGCAATCAACAGTGTTTGAAATAATTTTGTAGTACTAATTCAGGAATTAGGTTTTAGTTTTTCCTTTCTCTTTTCTTTTCTATTTTATTTTCTTTATTAGTTAACTTCTTTTCAAGATTTGTTTTGTAGTACCTAAAAAGTAGGAGAAGATACTGTAGATATTGAACTCTAAATACTGTGAAGATGGAGTGCAACCAGCCTAAGAAAATGGTTGAAGAGTTAGCAGCTGAATATTATCAGCGTTCTGCTAGGTGTTTTAAATGCGGTCGAAATCATCTATGGGTTGACTGTCAAGCAGGTATGTATTCCTCTTATGGTTCGTATTTTGAACAGTATCACTCTGTTTCTAGTCCGTACAGGTAAGAGGATTCATATGGGCACAATTCTGACTCTGGTTGGGATGAATACCCTTATTATAACTGGAATGGAAGCGAAGTGAGAAAACCACCTCAAGGGGAGAATGGTAGTTTGGAAGAGCTTGTATATAAGTTCATAAATTAGCCGGTAGAGATATGTACACAAGATGATGAAGCCATTAACAACCTAATAACGCAAGTGAGTCAAATAATAAGTACACTTTCAGAAAGATCATTGCGTTGTGATGATGAATATATGGAGGAGATACCATGTGAGAATGAGCCTACCCAAGAGGATGAGCATCCACAGAGAGAGCTTTTCATTGTTCAAGATGACTCTGATTCAACCGAGATGATAAAAAATAAGGGTGTGGTTGAGTGTAAAGCAATGGAAGAAGAGTTCAAACCCTCATCCACCTTTCCACATCTGCAACATGTAGTAGAAGAAAATGAGAAACAAATGGTCTTGGACATACCAGTGGAATATTCACTTAACCTTTCGTCCTTTTTTCTTATTCTAACCTTGATCATGTGGATTTTATTTTTGGGGATTTACAGGAAGATACATGGATTGATCTTGTGAAAATATGCAGAAACAAGTTAAGGATGACCCTGAACGAGCAACTCACCGCTCAAGATGAGGACAAGAAAGAAAGAAAAGAGCGGGCCTTAAAGGTATCCTCAGAAGAATTGGGATTAATGAGCTCCATAAAGAATCCCAAGAAGAAAAAATGAGGAATGAACTCAGAATTAGGAATGGAGTTCATAAGTTCTCGGAAAAGAAGAAAATTCAGGGAATTTTCCTTTACCTTATGCTTTTTAATTGTGTGTCATGGGGACATGCCATAACTTAAAGTATGGGGTAGGGGATATTTGTATATATGTATATTAGTTTTAGTTTTTGTTAGTTTTAGTAGTAGATATAGAGAAAAAAATTGGAACAAAAAAACATAAAATTTAAAAAAAATCGATTTTTCCCGACGGTGGATATCATTCGACGGGTTTCTTGAGGGATTAAGTCGAATGGAAAAAACAAACAGTTTTTCTTTTGTAGTTAGTGTAATAATTCCCCCTTGGTTTTTCTTTGTGCCGCGCTTCTTTTCTAAGGGTTTTGTTTGAACCGGGTGTAGTTAGTTTTTATTTTATTAGTAGTAGGAAACCTTGTGCTATGATTTGAATTGAAACAATATCTCTTGACTTTATTATGCCTTGAGAATAGTAAGTGCTTTAGTTGTGACGCTTAGGCTCAGTTTTTTGACTCTTGCATAAGTACCTTAAATCGTATGATCTTAACTTTGCTTAACTGCTTAGACTAGAGTCTCTAGATAAGTCCAATCGTGAGTGAGTTATGTTCCATGTTTGTGTGAGGTTTTGTGTTATTCTGTGCATTGCATTTGATGTCTAGAACTTGCCCCGTGTGTTTGCAAAGTGAAATAGTAGTTTTATTCAGTCTTGGAAGTGATATAGATATTTCTTTGTTACGCCATTTATATGTTTTACCCACCTTATTGTTATGTATCTTAGTTAACCCCTTTGAGCCTATAATCATATTTCTTTGGTAACCACATTACAAGCCTTACCCTTTTGTTTGAATTGACCGTCTATTTAAACCATTTACTTCCCATGAGCACTTAAAATTATTATGAACTTTGTAAAAGTTAAAGTGTGGGTTGGTCGGTTTGGCTTTTGAGTGGAACTAATGAAATAAGGAGAAAGGAGCACTATTTTTGAAAAAGTAAGAGCCACTTGAATTGAACAAGAAAAGAAAAAAAGAAATAGTTGTATTATTGTGAACGAGATTCATTGATAAGTGGTAACTCTTGATGCAATTGTGCTTAAAGAATAGGGAGTTAATGCATGTTGATGTTAAAGGTGGAGTATGGTTTGACATAAGTGTGGGGTTTCAACAATCAAATGTATGTATTAAAGTGCTTAGGGAGGTGTAGTCACTCTTATATCTAAATGTATCCTACCCGTCCTGCAGCCTACATTACAACCAATAAAAGTCCTACTTGATCCTTGACTGAATGAGCTCAATTAGTAGAGTAGTACACTACAGGCAAGCCTATGGATCATCTTTTGTGTCATATGAACGTTGTTTCTGAGAGTGAGTGAATTCTTTCTATATTGAGTTCCTGATTGTTCTTAATTTTTTATTGCGTCTGGAACTACTCTCTTTTGTTGAGTGAGGACACTTGATTCATGAAGGAAAGGTAATGCCATTGACCTCTATGTTAGAGTAAGTGAGCGGGTTGTGAATAATGCATGGTACTTGTGAGTCAAATCTTGAGGTGAAGATGTTACACTATTGTGCTTAGAATATTTTAAATATTCTTGGTGTGATGAGTTAGGAGAGTTGCTTAGTAAGGTTGTGTCTATATAAAGTGTGGTTTGATTGCTCGAGGACGAGCAATGGGTTAAGTGTGGGGTGTTGAGGGTAGGCTATAATCTCATGTTTTAGTCGATTATTACGTTCCAATTTACTGTACTTTAGTTGAGTTTGAGCTTTAATCGCTAGTGTTTTGCACTAATTGTGTCTTTTATGCCTTGTAGGAGTGATTCCGAGCTATGTAGATGTTATGGAATGAATTCAAGTAATTTGGAGCTTTGAAGTCTGAGTAAAAGCCCAAGGAAATAAGTTGGGATCGTATTCGGGGATCAATGGATTATAGGTAAGAACGAACGAAGAATCGAGCAGGAATATTGCCCAGTGTCTAGTAAATTGCACATAACCTTTTGCTCGGAACTCCGTTTGGGTTCCACAATATATTTTTGGAAAGCTAATTCAAAGGGATAAAGCTTCCATGCTTTACATGTCTTCAAATTCCCAACATAACAGGGTGACACGCTTGCGGCAAGTTCACAGCCGCACACTGACCGCGCATATGGGACAGAAAAGTGTGAAAAGTGCGCGGCCAAGAGCACGGGCACACTTCCAGGTGCGCGGCCGCGCACGTCCAACTCCAGAAAAGTGTCCTCTTTTGCGTTAGGAGAAGGTATATTTGTTTGGTCCCGACCCTACTTGGTATATATACATGGAAAAAATAGTATTTTGATGACTTTTGACATAATTTAGACCTAAGGAAGCTAAAGAGAAGAGGGAGAAGCAAGAGCACAAGGATTTCACCATTCATCCTCACTCAAGACAAGGGTTTGGATGTTTTATGTTTTCCTTTGACTTAAACTTAATTGTGATGAATTTTTCCATATCCATGGAGTAATTCTTCCTTAGGGATTGATGGATTTGGTGTTTTGAGAATTGTTTGTGGATATTAACTCTAGTTTTTATTTATTGAATCGTTTTGGGTATTTTATTATTGCATATATATTCACATGTTTATGTAATCGAAAGAGGCATAATTAGTGATATGTTTTGCATTATCTTATTGGTTGAAATCATTGATTCTTGTTAGTAATCGAAAGAGGCTAGTTGAATTAATGTTTAGACCTAGTTAGGAGGATAATCGAAAGAGGTTCTCCTAAGGTACAATCCACTATGAATTCTTCCATATCTTCACCGAGCTTAACTTAATTCATATCGTAAGGTTGAGACTTAATCGGAAGAGGAGTTTCTACTGAATGTTTGAACATAATAGAGTGAATTCGAGAGACTTACTTGAACCAAAGAAGTGAAGTAACTAGAGTTAATTCCCAAACAAGCATCTTACACATATCCAATCAACCCATATTTTCTCCCTTTGATATCTTCTTGCTTACTCTTGTTGTGATTGTCATTAGCCAATAGTTTAGACTTTTAGTAAATTTTAGTTTTAAATCACACAACTCTAAATTGTTGATCATCTTGGATAGCAGTTAAAACTAGAAGCTACGAAAACACTGTTTAAATACAATCCATGTGGATACGATATTTTCTATACTATATTTGACTAGCGAGCATAATTTTATTTACTGATTTTGTGGTCTTCAAAAAACTTACTTACCTTGCTGCCGACAAATTGTTTTCTATTGTCGCATACGATATCGGTCGGTATCCCAAATTGACATATTATGTAATCCTAGATGATGTCGATGACTTCTTTCTCCCGGACCTTCTCGAACGCCTAAGGATTGACTTATTTGGAAAAATAATCGGTCATGAGTAGTATATATTGGGCCTTACCGGGCGCCCATGGTAGGGGACCGACGATATCTATCCCCTATTTCATAAACGGCCATGGCGATAGGATCGAGTGAAGCATCTCTCACGGTTGATGAATCTTCGGGGCGTGTCTATAACACTCATTTCTTTTCCATACAAAGTCTTACGCATCCTTATCCATTTCATTCCAGTAGTAACCGGATCTGATTAGCTTTCGAACCAGGTATTCTTCCCATTAGTGGTTCCCACAAGTGCCCTCGTAGAGCACTCTCATGGCGTATTAGTTATCTCCGAGAACTAGTCACCTAGACAGTGGATCGAAGAAGGATCTTCTAAACATCTTCCCTTCAACTAAGCTAAACCTAACAGTTTTGGTGCGGAGTACTTTAGATGCTTTAGGATCTGATGGCGATTTTTCATGTCTTCAGCTAATCTATGTATTTGTTTCTCCAATCCAAAGTCAAACTTGTCGATTTTACTTTGGCGTGACCTTCCTACCACCGATTTCATCAGTTGTACCACTGCCCCCCGAGTTTTATTCATCAGAGTTGAGAGACGACCCCAAGTTAGCCAGTGCATCGGCCTCAGTATTTTGATCCCGAGGTACGTGTTGCAAAGTCCAGTCTGTGAATTGGTGTAGGGTCACTTGCAATTTGTCCAAGTACCTCCGCATCCATTCCTCTTTTACTTCGACTATTACGTTGACTTGATTTACAACAAGGAGAGAGTCACATCTGACTTCGATCACTTCGTCCCCGAGGTACAGTTGATCACCTGCCTTCGGAGTGTGAAACAAAGGGGGGATCGATAGGTATTGCTTGAGTTCTTCCAAAGCTTGTTGGCATTCCAGAGTCCGAGAAAAAATGTTCTTCTTTTTCAAAGTGAGAAGAATCGATGACTCTTGTCCTATGATCTCGAGATGAACCAACCCAATGTGGTTATCCGCCCGATCAGCCTTTGAACTTCCTTGACGTTGTCGACTACGGTGATATCTTCTATGGCCTTTATTTTGTCAATGTTGATCTCTATCCCTCGATTAGATACCATGAATCCGAGACACTGGCCCGAGCTGACCCCAAATGCACACTTCTCTAGGTTAACTTCATGTTGTACTTTCTTAATACATCAATGGTTTACTGCAAATTCTTCAAATGGTCCTCAACGCGTAGGTACTTGATCAACATATCATCAATATAAGCTTTCATTGATTTTCCTATTTGTTCTTCGAACATCCGATTTTCTAGGCATTGGTATGAGGCACCGGCATTTTTTAATCCAAACGACATTACGTTATAGCAGTAGGTGCCAAACTTAGTGATGAAAGAAGTCTTTTCTTGATCGTCTAGGTCCATCCGAGTTTAATTGTACCCAGAGTAGGCATCGAGAAAACTAATTATCTCGTGTCTGGCCATTGCGTCTATCATTCGATCGATGTTAGGCAAAGGGAGAGCATCCTTAGGACATGCATTGTTTAGATCCTTATAATCTACACACATCCTCGGTGTTTTTCCTTTGTAGGTACTACCACTACTTTAGCTAACCAATCTGGGTAATTAACTTCTCGGACGAAACCTATTTTTAGAAGTTTGGATACCTAGTCCTTCTTGAACGGGTGTTTGGTCTCGGACTGTGGCCTTCTCTTCTTCTTAACTGGATGAGACATCAGATGCAAACTCAACTTGTGAGTGGTTACCTCCAGTAGGATCCCTGTCATGTCTGGATAGAACTAGGCAAAACAATCTGCATTAGTTTTAAGAAAATCAATAAGTTTTTTCGTGAGCTCGGGGGTTAACCTCGTGCCCAGGTAGACCTTTCGATCCGGTGGGTGCTCAATCAATTTTACTTGAATCAACTTCTCGATCGTTGATTTGGTGGCATCAGTGTAATCGAGTGCTATGAATAATCTCGAGACACTGTAATCGTCCTCATCATCCGGTACATGCTACTTCTATTCATCAGGCCTGGCCGAGGCAGGTGTAATTGATTGATATTTAGTTACCTTTTTTGGTCGATTCCATGACCTTTAAAATCACGGGCACCGGGATCACTTCATCAACAGCGAACAGTTCCTTTGCGGACGGTTGTTCTCCGTACACCGTTTTGACTAATCCTGATATGGGAAATTTCAGCGCCTGGTATAAGGTCGAAGGCACCGCCCTCATGTTCTGGACCCATGGCCTTCTGAACAAAGCATTGTACCTCATGTCCCCTTCGATCACGCCATGTTGAATCCATTTAATACCCGGATCGCCGCTACGATTTGATCTTGTAACCCCAGTTGCTTTAGGGCCCTCGATATGATGATATTGGCCGAGCTGCCTATATCAATCAACACACACTTAATCCGAGATTTATTGATAAGTACAGATTTTACCAATGCATCACTGTGTGGTTGTACGATGCCCTCGGTATCCTCGTCACTGAACGAGATAGTTCCTTCTAAGAGGTAACCCAGGGTGCGTTTTCCCTCGTAATTGACACTGTAGTGCGATTTATCATTGGCCCTTGGGGGGACATCGACTCCCCCAATGATTATGTTGATTATGTGTTGAGACTTCTCTAGATCGACCTGTTTGTTGGCGTCCCTATTTCTGAAGTTGTTCTTGGCTCACTCGCTTAGTAATTCTCAAAGGTGCCCATCGTTGAACAATCGAGCAACTTTTTCTCTTAACTGTCGGCAGTCTTCGATATGATGACCGTGAGTACCGTGGTACTTACACATCAAACTAAGATCTCTCTAAGCAGGGTCGGATTGCAAAGGTCGGGGCCATTTGGTCTCTTTTATGCGCCTTATGGCGGAGACTATGCTTGCAGTGTCCACGTTGAAATTGTACACCGATAATCTTGGCGCTTCCTTCCTCCTGAGCGACCTGTCACACCCACTCTTTCTCATCAGGCCCTTGTCGCTCGGTCCTTGATCACTTCTCTTCTCTTTCCTTGTTGGGTGATGCCCGGATCTGTTCCCCCTTCGATCTGCACTGTATGACTGATACTGATCTCGGACCGGCCTTGGCTCCTGATCAATGGCTCTCTTAGACTTGTTATCGGTTCTAATGGGGTATATATATCCATTAGGGGCCCAAGTTGGTCTTCTTCGATCGTGATCTTCGACTGGTATATGTTGTGGACATCGGTCTAGGTCACCATTGTGTACTCCACCAAATTTGATTTTAGCTATTTAGAGGTTATGGAACTTCGAGGTTTAAGACCTTGAGTGAATGGGTGAACGGCCCAATCATCCGCAACTGGTGGCAGATCTATTCGTTCCATCTGAAATCTCGACACAAACTCCCTGAGCATCTCGTTATCCCTCTGTTTGACCTTGAAAAGATCCGGCTTTTTGGTCTCGACCTTGATGGCTCCGGCATGGGCCTTCACGAAAGCATTTGCGATCATAGAAAACGAGTCAATAGAATGCAAGTTGTGATACTATATCATTGCCCTATTGAACAATGTTTCCCCAATCATTTTTGGCAACACCGACTCGATTTCGTCATTTTCCAAGTTTTTCCCTTTTGATCGCGCATGTATAGGAGGTTACATGCTCATTTGGATATGTGGTCCCATTGTCTAGGTCACCGTTGGGTACTCCACAAAATTTGGTTTTAGCTATTGAGAGGTTGCGGAACTTCGAGGTTTAAGACCTTGAGTGAATGGGTGAACGGCCCAATTATCCGTAACTGGTGGCAGATCCATTCATTCCATCTGAAATCTCATTATCCCTCTGTTTGACCTTGAAAATATCTGACTTTCTGGTCTCGACCTTGATGGCTCCGGCATGGACCTTCATGAAAGCATTTGCGATCATAGAAAACGAGTCAATAGAATGCAAGTTGTGATACTATATCATTTCCTTGTTGAACAATGTTTCCCCAAACATTTTTGGCAACACCGACTCGATTTCGTTATTTTCCAAGTTGTTCACTTTGATCGCGCATGTATAGGAGGTTACATGCTCATTTGGATCTGAGGTCCCATTGTACTTGGGAATGTTGGGCATTCTAAACCTCTTTGGGATCGGCTTCGGTGCTGCGCTTAGGGGGAAGGGCTTTTAAATAAACTTTTTGGAGTCCGACCCCTTCAATATCGGAAGTGCTCCCGGGATCTGATCGACCCTGGAGTTGTATGTTTCTACAATCTTGTCATTGACATCAATCTTTTTCTCACCTGACGCCACCTGTTTTGTTAATGCTTCGAGCATCTTCATCATCTCAGAAGTTTCTCCGGGTCTGACTTCACCTGGTTCCATGGCAACTTTTTCATCTCTCCGAGTATGTTCCCGAAATTGTTCGGGCTCGACCATGTGAGGGGCGTGGCTTTGGTTCTGCATCTATGTTATTGCTGCTTGTTGAGCCTGCAATATTTCGAAAATCAGTCATAGGCTTACCCTATTACCTTCACCTTTGGGCACTTCTCGAACCGCTGGCCGGGGTCCCCCCAAATTATTTTCGGGATCAGTTGGAAAATTGATGTTGATAGCCAACTGCAAGTTAGCATCGACTAGGTTGGCAACTGGGACACTATTGGGATCGGCAGGTGGCACATCATTACTAGGCACCACATATTATTCTCGTCGTGATGGCCTGACTCTGCATCAATATTCAAGTGTGCAGACTGAGAGTTTGACATCCTTAGGCTAACCTGAAATTACAATTTCAAAGAATAAGAGTAAAATAGGGTGTGTTATGGAGATTCGTATCAAATCACAACTATTATCCTTAGCCCCACAGTGGGCGCCAAACTGTTTACCCCTAAAATGAGTAACAATTAAATTTATATGTGATTTAAAAGATACGTAGTTTAATTCAATACGAATGATTAAGAACAACACATAAACGAGTTAAAGAAAAAATAAATGATCAAACTAATCGCAATATAGTGACCAAGCGTGATCTTAGACTAAATAGTGGAATTCGTCCTCAAATGGACCATCGGTACAAGCTCGGTCGCGAATGAAGAAAAGAATAAATGAGTAATGCTTTTAACAATAGCTAGAAGACAAAAGTAAACTTTTATTACTTTGATTTACGTGTAATAGTATGTTAGAATAAAGAAAACATTCCCCTTTATATAGTAGGGGAATTACAATCATAGTACAAGTCTAAAAGAGGTAAAAATCTTTTTTTCCGATAAATGTTGATCTACAGTTGATACTGAACGGGATTCGCGCCGTAATATCCGATTGAGGGTGAATATTACAGCCCCCTTCTCGTCATGCGTAACCGTTCATTGCGTCCCCCTGAGGTCCAGAAGCTATACTTGGCCCGAGTCTGCCATTCCACCGTGTCCGATCTCGGATACATTGTTCGTTCCTGCTGCGTTTCGATACGAGGGGCTCCTGGGCCTTGATTATACTCACTTCGAGTCGCACTTCTCCTTTGTTACTTTATCAGGGAATCGGGGAAAAATTTGCCCCCGATTTCACCCGTACACAACTTTACCACTATAAGCTTTGTTCTTAGCCCAAATTAGTTAGGAAATTTACAAGCATAATGAGCCCTAACGTGCAAGAGATGTATTATTTGTTTGTAAGCCACATTTCTAAGTCACGTATCTTCCTAGCTATTTGCGCTTATACTCTTTTGTTTCCTTCTTCATATGCATCTACATATTCTGTCAAATAATATGAGCATCGAATAATTTGAGTTAGCATATTCTTTTTTTCATTCTTCCTCAGGTTTCAAGCAATAAGTAAGCATATCGAAGTAGTAAATTCCCTCAGGTATATATTTATGGCTTTTTATTTTCAATTATTAAGCTATCAACTTTGGTTGTTCTAACACCCCCTTTTAACACTGTCTCAAAATGGTGCTCTTAATAATTTTATAACAAACAACAAAAAAAATAACAAACAATATGGGAGAGTGTTCTACATATGAACAAGTTCAATTTTAGTTGAATAAGATGATAATGAAACTCAAGAAAAAAACCATTTTTTTTCTCAAAAAGAACTAAAATAAATAAATTTAAGGTCTTCTATTTATTAAGAGTTTGGCATTTGATCACCAATTTTATTGAGCCACCTCTGCATAAAAGCATGCTCCAAATCTAGGATCGGTCCAAATACAGCGTACTGAGTTATTCTCCACGATAACCGTATCATCCTTCCCCCTCCAATATAATGCAACCCTAATTTTTCAATCTTCGAGCATTATGACGAAATGCAGAAAACATTAAGTAAACAAATATTTCGAAATGAGTAAAAGAAAATAAAAAGGATGCAAAAGACTGACCTATCCTGAATGGATTTTTAACGTAACAATGAAACTTCTTAATAAGCAAAAAACCAATGCGGGGTACAATAATTGAGGGTATAGCACATTCATTCTAAGCGCTATATATGTAGCACAATAAATGTGTGTGCTATATCCACCAATTATTGTGGGTCAATCAAATTTAAATATAGCGCATGCAACACCTTAACGGACAAACGTGTCGTTGAGGTATAGCGCATTCAACCCATGCGTTATTTATAAATTAGTCATCAGTTGATTTTTTCATATATTCTTGTGCTTTGAGTCACAATACTTTGGTTCCAGACTCCTAATAAATGGCATAAGAAATAAATTAGTGTGAGAGACTATCAAGCCAGAATCATTGGCAAGTTATTTTTTAAATCCCTTCCAATTTAGGAGTATCTATAGTATTTCCACACTTCTCCTCCGGCGTGACTCGAATCCAGGACCTAACGGTCGTGTGTGGAGGTGCTTTACCAACAGAGCAAGTTATCACTTGTAAAGCTAACTCCTTTAATTACCAAGTCCAGCTACCAATATGAATTGTAAATCATTAGTTCATTTAATAGATGGCCCATTGCACTTTAATACATAGTATATCAAAAAAAGAAGGTACTCCGTTAATCTCAATTTAGATGACACACTTTTCTTGTTAGTCCGTTCAAAAATGAATGACACATTTTTATAATTGGAAATAATTCAACTTTAAACTTCTCATTTTTACACATTTTACCCTTAATAAAAAGCTTTTATAACCGCATAAATGTCATGGCCCCACAAAATTTTGGATTTTAAGACCATAAGTTTCAAAAGTCTCTCTCTTTCTCTTATACTTCGTGTTGAGTCAAAACTACCTCATCTAAATTAAAACGGGATAAGTAACATTTTTCTTATACTAAAGAAATCAGGTTAATAGATAGTTGCCCACCTTTCTACCCTTCTCAAAAGGTGAAGGTAACGTGAAATATCACTCTCCTATTTTTCAACGTGTAGATGCAAATAGGACTATTTTTCGATGGACAACTTGAATGCTTATGGTTATAACTATAGAAGGGTATTACAAATAAATAATTCGGGTCCCATGATCATTCATTTGTGGTATATATCAGTGGCGGACCCAAGTAGCGGATAGCGGGTTCAATTGAATTGCAAAAAATTAATATGGTGTATATATATAAATTAGGATTAAAGTTGTGTAAATTTTGCATAAATATTTTATTTGAACCCAATTGATCACTATTATTTTACTACTAAATTTATATACTTCTAAGATTGAACCCGCTTACACAAAATTCTGGGTCCGCCACTGATATATATGAACAGCCTCACACAGATTGAACTGGTAGGCATTAACTGACGGGGAGAATATCCAACATGTTTATACCATTGCTATAAACTGAAAGTTGTTGATATTTCATATAACTGTCACGACCCAAAATTAACCTGTCGTGATGACACCTAACATAGTACTAGGCAAGCCGACATTTCAAAATATTTTAAAATTTTTAAATGAAAATGAGCTAAACAGTTTAAATAATTAAAGCTCTCATAACATGGATAAAATCAAAACTCAATGCGGAAGTTTCCAAAATCAGGGTGTCACTGAGTACATGAGCGTCTATACAATACATGTATGAGAATATTATCTATAAAACACTGAAACTAAATACATAAAGCTGAAAAATAGGGAAGGGGAGTCAAGGTCTGCGAAACGCCGGGCAGCTACCTTAAAATCTCCAAATGATCAAGGTGCGCAGAGAAATCAACACCCACTGTGTCGAAAAATACCAGGATCGGCACACAAAGTATAGGGTGTAGCGTGAGTACAACCAACTCAGTAAGTAATAAGACTAAATAGTGGACTGAAAGTAGTGACAAGCTTCATGGATATAGTTCAATTGCAGAAATTACAACATAGAAAGATAAGCGTACTTTCAAATTCGACAATTAAGGCCAAAACAGCTAATTCATGTCAAGTTCAGCTCAAACGGGATATAATATCTCTAAATAATTTCATAAAAATGATATATGCCAGCTGAAGTACAACAGTAATGAAATCAAGTGCAAAATCTAAAAACAGCAGTCACTCAGTCCTAGTAGTCACTCATTCCTCACAGTCTCTCATTCCTCTCAATCGCTCGGCACTCGCACTCAGTAAGTACCTGCGCTCACGGAGGGCGTGTACAGACTCTGGAGGGGCTCTTTCATCCCAAGCGCTATAACAAGCCAATCATAGCATAAATCAGTGCAACATGTTACGGCGTGCAGCCGGATCCCATAATTATCCTCACAATCAGGCCGTCGGCCTCACTCAGTCATCAACCTCTCCAGTCTCTCGGAATCGACCGTGCAAGTCCCTACTCCAACACGCTCTTGCCTCGTCAATCGACCTCCAAATGCCTCGAATCTAGCCACAAAAAGTTCGATACAATCAACACGGGCTAAAGAAATCAATTCCATAAGAAAATACTAAGTTATTAATCAAGAGTCAAAAATCAGCTCAAAGGTCGACCCTGGTCTCACGTCTCGTTATTCAATAAAAGCCACAAAACCCGAAAGCCCATTCAACTGCGAGTCCAACAATACCAAATTTACCAAAATCCGACATCAAATCGTCCCCCAAATTTGCAAATTCAACTCTCCAAATTCCTAGTCTCAAACTCCCAAATTCCACCTTAAATACACACAAAGTAGGTGAAAAATTCAATGGGGAAACAAGAATATTGATTAAAAATGAGCACAAGGGACTTACCTCAAGAAACCCCTCGAAAATCCTCTATAATTCGCCCAATCCCGAGCTTGAAATGTTTAAAATGGTCAAAAACACGGAACCCTCATTTTTAATACACTACCCAGTCCTCCTTGCACCTACGACCACTTACCCGCTTCTGCGGTGTCGCGGAAGTGACCACAATCCCGCTTATGCGGCCCATGATTCTGCTCATGCGGACTCGCTTCTGCAAGCCACCAAGTCGCTTCAGCGGACCCAGCTCACATCTCCATTTCCATTTTTGCGTTCCCACTACTGCATCTGAGGCCACGCATGTACGATAATTCCCTTGCACCTGTGACCACTGCACACTCCCCTCCAAAATCGCATATGCGCAACGCAGCTCGCACCTGCGATCAAAGCTCCGCATGTGCGATTACACCAGCAGACCCTGAGCTTCGGCAATGCACTAAGTCTCATTTTCGATCCGTTAACCATACGAAATCAACGCGAGGCCCCCAGGACCTCAACCAAATATACCAACAAGTCCTAAAACATGATACGAACATAGTCAAGTCCTCAAATCACCTCAAACAACATCAAAGACACGAATCGCACCCCAATTCTAGCCTAAAGAAAACTAAGGAATTCAGACTTTTACAAACGATGATGAAACCTATCAAATCACGTCCGATTGACCTCAAATTTTGCACACAAGTCACAAATGACACCACGGACCTACTCCAACTCCCGAAACTCCAATCTGAGCCTAGTAACCACAAAGTCCACTCTCGGTCAAATCCAACTTTTGCCTTTGCAAGACTAATTCAACTATAGACCTTCAAATCACAATTCGGACATGCTCTTAAGTCCAAAATCACCCAACAGAGCTAATGGAATCATCAAAACTCCATTCCGGAGTCGTTTACTGATAAGTCCACATCTAGTTAACCTTTTCAACTTAACTTCCAACTTTGAAACTAAGTGTCTAATTTCATTCTGAAATCTCTCCGGACCCGAACCGACTACCCCGACAAGTCACATAATATCTATAAAGCACAAAATGATCAGTAAATGGGGGAACAGGACTACAACTCTCAAAACGACCGGCCGGGTCATTACATCCTCCCCCTCTTAAACAAACGTTCGTCCTCAAACGGGTCTAGAAACGTACTTGGAGTCTCAAATAGGTGTGGATATTTTCTTTGCCTCTCCCTATTGGTCTACCAAGTAGCCTCCTCAATTGGCTGACCTCTCCCCTGCACCTTCACTAAAGATATGTTCTTTGACATTAACTTTGAACTTGCCAAACCAAAATGGCCACCGGCTCTACATCATAAGTCAAATCATCATCCAACTGAACCGTGCTGAAATGAAAAACATGAGATGGATCGCCGAAATACTTACGGAGCATAGAAACATGAAAACTGGATGCACACTCAATAAACTTGGTGGCAAGGAAAGCTTGTAAGCCACCTCTCCAGTTCTCTAAAGCACCTCAAACATCCCAATAAACCGAGGGCTCAACTTGGCCTTCTTCCCGATCCTCATAACATGGTGAAACCTTGAGTAGTACCTTTTCCCCAACAATGAAAGCAACATCACGAACCTTCCTATCGGTATAACTCTTCTTTCTAGACTGCACCGTGTGAAGCCGATCCAGAATCAATTTAACTTTGTCCAAAGCATCCAGAACCAAGTCAGTACCCAATAGCCTAGCCTCACCAGGCTCAAATAAACCCACCAGAGATCGACATTATCTCCCATAAAAACCTCATGCGGAGCCATCTGAATGCTTAACTGGTAGCTATTGTTGTAGGAAAAGTACGCGAGCGGCAGAAACTGATCCCATGAACCCCCTAAATCAAGGACACAATCACGTAGCATGTCCTTCAATATCTGAATAGTGCGCTCGGACTGTCCGTCCGTTAGAGGGTGAAATTATGTACTCAACTCAACTTGGGTGCCAACTCTCGCTGCACGGCTCTCCAAAACTACAATGTAAACTGTGTGCCCCGATCTGAAATAATGGACATCGGTACACCATGAAGAAGAACAATCTCGCAGATGGAAATCTCAGCCAACCACTCTAAAGAATAAGTAGTCCCAATTGGTATGAAGTGTGCGGACTTGGTCAACCGATCCACAATCACCCAAATAGCATCGAATTTCCTCGAAGTCCGTGGGAGACCAACTTCAAAATCCATGGTGATTCGCTCTCATTTCCACTCTAGAATCTCTAGCCTCTGAAGCAATCCACCCGGTCTCTTATACTCATACAACACCTACTGACAGTTAAGGCACCGAGCTACAAACCCCACTATATCTTTCTTCATCCTTCTCCACCAATAGTGCTGCCTCAACTCCTAGTACACCTTTGCGGGACCCGAATGAATGGAATACCGCAAGCTTTGGGCCACATCAAGAATTAACTCACGTAGCCCATCTACATTGGGCACACAAATATTACCCTGCATCCTCAACACCCCATCATCCCTAATAGTAACATCCATGGAATAACGATGCTAGACTGTGTCCTTAAGGACAAGCTAATGAGGATCATCATAGTTCTCTTTATTATGTGATCATATAAGGAAGACCGAGTAACCACACAAACTAGAACCGGAGTAGGCTCCGAAACATCTAATCTCATAAATTAGTTGGCCAAGGCCTGAACATCAACTACAATATGTCTCTCACCAACAGGAATGAATGCAAGGCTACTCATACTCACCGCCTTTCTACTCAAGGCATCGGCCACCACATTGGCCTTCCCGGGATGATACAGAATAGTGATATCATAATCCTTTAGCAGCTCCAACCTTCTCCGCTGCCTCAAATTTAGATCCTTTTGTTTGAACAAGTGTTGGAGGCGTCGATGATCCGTACAAACCTCACAAGACACACCGTAAAGATAATGCCTCCAAATCTTCAATGCATGAACAATAATAGCCAACTCCAAACTATGAATAGGGTAGTTCTTCTTATGGGTCTTAAACTGATGCGAAGCATAAGCAATCACTCCACCTCCCTACATCAATACGCACCCAATACCAATCCGAGATGCATCATAATACATTGTATAAGAACCAGAAGATGAAGGTAGAACTAGAACTGGAGTTGTGGCAAAAGCAGTCTAAGCTTCTTAAAGCTCTCCTCACACTCATATGACCATCTGAAAGTAGCACCCTTCTGGGTCAATTTGGTCAAAGGCGATGTAATAGACGAGAAATCCTCCATGAAGCGACGATAATAACCGGCCAAGCTGAAAATGTTTCGAATCTCCATAGCTGAGGATAGTTTGGGCCAACTCTAAACCGTCTCTATCTTCTTTGGATCCACTTGAATCCCCTCATTGGACACCACATGCCCCAAGAACGCCACTAAACTAAGCCAAAACTCACATTTGGAGAAGTTGGCATAAAGTTTCTCTTCCCTCAATTGTTGCAACACAATCCTCAAATGTTGGGCATGCTCCTCCTAGCTACGAGAGTACACCAAGATATCATCAATTAATACTTCGACAAACAAGTCGAGATAAGGCTGAAATACATTGTTCATCAGATGCATGAATGTTGTTGGGGCGTTGGTCAGCCCAAAAGACATCACAAGGAACACAAAATGACCATAACGAGTCCTGAATGTTGTCTTTAGAATATTCGAGTCCCGAATCTTCAACTAGTTATACCGAGACCTCAAATCGATCTTAGGAAACACCCTCGCTCCCTGAAGCTAGTCAAATAAATCATCAATGCGCAGCAAAGGATACTTGTTCTTCAATATAACTTTGTTCAACTGCCTATAATCGATGCACATCCGCATAGTACCATCCTTCTTTTTCACAAACAGAACTGGTGCACCCTAAGGCGACACACTAGGCCTAAAAACACCCTTATCAAGAAGTTCATGAAGCTTCTCCTTCAATTCTTTCAACTCAGCTAGTGCCATACGATATGTTGGAATAGAAATGGGCTGAGTGCCTGGCACCAAGTCAATACCAAAGTCAATATCCTTGTCGGGCAGCATGCCCGACATGCCTGGCAAGTCTGCAGGAAACAAATCCGAAATATCTCGCACCACCGGAATAGAATCAATAGTAGAAGTATCAGCACCAACATCCCTCACAAAGGCCAAATAAGATAAATAACCCTTCCCAACAATCTGTTAGGCCTTCAAATATGAAATCACTCTACTGGGAACATAGTCTAGAGAAACTCTCCACTCAATCCTTGGCAACCCCGGCATCGCCAACGTCACGGTCTTAGCGTGATAATCCAGAATATCATGACATGGAGACAACCAATCCATACCCAAGATCACGTCGAAATCAACCATACTAAGAAATAAGAGATCAACTCTAGTCTCCAATCCCCCCAATAGTCACTACATACGATAGATATACACTGTCTACAATAATAGTATCACCCACTAGCGTAGATACATAACAGATGAAACTAAGGACACACAGGGCAGATCCATATAATGAGCGAAATACGATGATACATATAAAGAAGTGGAACTAGGGACAAATAATACAGAAGCATCCTTGTGGCATACAGAGACAATACCTGTGATCACTACATGTGAAGAAACAGCATATGGCCTGGAATGAATAACATAGAATTGGGCCTGACCGCAACCTAATCAGCCTTCCCCTCTTGGGTGACCCCTAGCTAACTGAGCCCCATCCTAGCTGGCTGGGCAGGTAGTGAAGTAACTGGTGTGGAAGTCGCAGCCTAAATCCTCTGCTACACTGGACCTCCAAGGTGATGAGGACACTGTCTCCACATATGCCCAAACTCCCCGCACTCGAAGCATCTCCCTAGAAGTGGTGGTGGGTACTGAATCGGGCCCCGAGAACCAGAATACCCACTAGAAGCACCCGATGCAGATGAACCCTGAACTAAAGGAACACAGGACGAACTATGGGCTGGAAGGGCACTGAGAGATGACTATCCCTGATGAGTATTATATGAACCATGGTTGTATAAATCACCACGGTGAACTGGACGAGCTATCTGGGCGTGCCTATAAGGACGTCCCCTATTGTGGTAAAACTTACCCCCAGAAGAAAAACCGTTGAATCCACCTGATCCATGATGCCTTTTGGCCTCTCACTCACCGCCTACTAATTGCGGACCATCTCTATCTGCAAAACAATATCGAGCACCTCGTCCAAAGTAGCACCAGATAACCTCTCCCTAGTCATAAGCAACCGCAACTAATATGTGAGGCCATCAATGAACCTCCTAATCCTCTACCTATCAGTGGGGACCAACCAAACTGTGTGACGATCTAACTCTGAAAACCTCATCTCGTACTACGTCACAGACATGCCCTCCTAACATAGCTGCTCAAACTCTCTGTGTTCCTCCCTGCTAAAATGTTGTAAGAACTTCTCCAAGAAGAGGATGGAGAACTCCTTCCATGTAAGTGGTGCTGCACCGACTGGTCTGCGCCTCTCATAAGCCTCCCACCATCTGAAGGCAGCCCCAGTAAACTGAAAAGTAGTGAACGAGACCCCACTAGTCTCCATAATACCCGTCGTGTGAAGAATCCGCTAGCATTTATCCAAGAAGCCCTGAGCATCCTCTGCTTCAGCCCTGCTAAATGATGGAGGCTGAAGCCTCCCAAATCTTTCAAGTCTCCTCCGGTGTATGGAGTCCCTGCATCACCTGCTCTGGAGTATGGGAGGCGG
This sequence comes from Nicotiana tomentosiformis, assembly GCF_000390325.3. Classification (NCBI taxonomy): domain Eukaryota; kingdom Viridiplantae; phylum Streptophyta; class Magnoliopsida; order Solanales; family Solanaceae; genus Nicotiana; species Nicotiana tomentosiformis. The sequence continues at coordinate 92,282,294 of NC_090819.1, read as the reverse complement.
GAGTCTAACTACCTTCCTCCGCCTGAGAAGTGGTTGCTGTGGCCGGAACAGAGACCGCTTGAGCATGGCTGGTGCACACTATCAAACTCTGAGCCAAGGCCTCCTGGAGGCCTGGAATCACAATGGGAACAACTAGTTCCTGAGTTGGCCCCACTGGCTCAACCACATCTGGAACCTGCTCCAGAGCTGGAGCAACTGGTGGATCTGTAGGCGCTGCTCTAGCTATTGTACGAGCTGCACCTCTGCCCCTACTACGACCTCGGCCTCTCATGGCCCTAGCGGGTGGTACTGGTGGTTGTCCATCCTGACCGGTAGTACGTGTCCTCACCATCTGTGAGAGAATAGAATACAGAAGTTTAGTTGCCAGAATCAATAAATCTTCATGACAAGAATACATGAATGTGAAGTTTCCTAAGGGTTCGGTGCCTCTCTAAGATATGTACAGATGTCTCTGTACCGATCCGCAAGACTCTACTAAACCTGCTTATGACTCGTGAGTCCTATGTAACATAGGCTCTGATACCAACTTATCAAGACCCAAAACTATCATGTTATGATGGCGCCTAACGTAGTACTAGGCAAGCCGACATTTTAAAATATTCTAAAACTTTTAAATGAAATGAGCTAAACAGTTTAAATAATTAAAGCAATCATAAACTAGATAAAATCAAAAGTCAACATGGAAGTTCCCTAAACCAGGGTGTCACTAAGTACATGAGCATCTATACAATAAAAGTCTGAGAATATTATTTATGAAAAACTAAAACTAAATACAAAAAGCGGAAATATAGGTAAGGAGAGTCAAGGTCTACGAAATGCCAGACAGCTACCTTCAAATCTCCAAATGATCAAGTTGCACAGAGAAATCAATACCCACTGTGTCTAGAAATACTTGGATCTGCACATGAAGTACAGAGTGTAGCGTGAGTACAACCAACTCAGTAAGTAACAAGACTGAATAGTGGACTGAAAGTATTCATGAGCTTCACGGATATAGTTCAATTACATAAATTACAACATAGAAAGATAGGCATACTTTAAAATTCAACAATTAAGGCCAAAACAGTTAATTCATGTCAAGTTTAGCTGAAACAGGATATAATCTCTCTCGGAAATTTCATGACAATGATATATGCCAGCTGAAGTACAACAGTAATGAAATCAAGTGCAAAATCTTATAGCAGCAGTCAAGCAGTCCTCACAGTCACTCATTCCTCACAGTCTCTCATTCCTCTCAATCGCTCGGCACTCGCACTCAGTAAGTACTTGCGCTCACTGGGTGTATATAGACTCCGGAGGGGCTCCTTCAGCCCAAGCGCTATAACAAGCCAATGATAGCATAAATAAGTGCAACATGTTAAAGTGTGTAGCCCGATCCCATAATTATCATCACAATCAGGCCCTCGACCTCACTCAGTCATCAACTTCTTCATTCTCTCCGGCTCTCAATGATCATGAAAATTAGCCCAAACATAAATGATATAATTATCACGACCCAAAAACCTAATCTGTCGTGATGGCGCCTATCGTGGAACTAGGCAAGCCGACTCATTTTAAAACAAACTGATATTTTTATTTCAAGGATAATTCCAAGGCTATTTAGCTTAAAATCCTTTATAAAGGAGTTCAAATCAAACAAAAGTGCGCAAAATAAAATCCTGACATCGAGGTGTCACTAATCATGAGCATCTACTACAATCTGTCTAATAATATCAAGGCTAACTCAGTCTGGAAAATAGCTAAATACAACTAAAGGAAGATAAGAGGGAGAAGAGCAGGGGCTGCGATCGCCAAGCAGCTACCTTGCTATCTCCGAGAAAATCAGCTACTAGAATAATCAACAACCGCTACTGTGTCAAGCTACAGCTGGTTCTGCACATAAGGTGCAGGGAGTAACGTGAGTACGCTAACTCAGTAAGTAATAAAAATAAATAAAGATTGAGCAGTAGTGACGAGCAATAAAGCATATAACGTTCATATTATGAAATCTCAGTAAACTACCACATGCTTTTAAAATCAGTATTTGAATCAAAACAGCTCGTTAAACCCAGTTCCAGTAAAATCATTTAAGGATATTTCCAACCGTTTTCAAACAAAGAAAAAATGCAAAGGTGAGCAAAAATGACGAAATCATAAACAGCCCCTCGGGCAGAACATCACTCATATATATAGCCCCTCGGGCAAACCTCCCAGTCACTCGTGCTACTCGGGCATACCTCACAATCACCCTTGCCACACGGCATACCTCACAATCACTCTTGCCACTCGGGCATAACACACAATCACTCATGCCTCCCAGTCACTCGGCACTCGGCACTCGCAGTCAGTAGGTACCTGCGCTCACTGGGGGTGTGTATAGACTCCGGAGGGGCTCCTTCAGCCCAAGCGCTATATCAAGCCAAATCATGGCATAAATCACTCAGGCCCTCGGTCTATATCAAATATGTTGCGGCATGCAGCCCGATCCCATATTTATCCTCACAAATCAGGCCCTTGGCCTCACTCAGTCATAAACCTCTCAATCCACTCGGGCATTTCAGTAAAAATAGGGTACTCAGCCCAAAACAACATTTATATGCTGAAATAGAGTAATAAACTGAGTTATACAGTAAACAAATATAACCATGATTGAGTACAGATTTTCAATCGAAAACAATGAGAGGATAATAAGAAAAGGACCCTAAGGGTCTAAACAGCACTAACACAAGGCCCAAACACGGTATTCTGCCCAATTTACAGAAAACACTTTCTAAAACATATAAGTATCATATAGTTTCAACAAAATATGCAACTTTACAGTTTCTACGGGACGGACCAAGTCACAATCCCCAACGGTGCACGCCCACACGCCCGTCACCTAGCATGTGCGTCACCTCAAAATAGTAGAATAATATGAAATTCGGGGTTTCATACCCTCAGGACTAGATTTACAATCGTTACTTACCTCAAACCGGTCAAATCTCTACTCCGCAATGCTCTTGCCTCTCGACTCGGCCTCCAAATGCTACGAATCTATTCACAATCAAAACAATACCATCAATATACGCCAATGGAATGAATTCCACAAGAAAAACTATCAAATTAGCCCAAAACCCGAAATTGGCTCAAACCCGGCCCCCGAGCCCACGTCTCGAAATTCGACAAAATTTACAAAACTAGAAAGCCCATTCACTCATGAGTCCATACATATGAAATTTGTCAAAATCCGACATCATTTGGTCCCTCACATCCTTAAATTAAACTCTCCAAAATCCCAAGCCCTAACCCCTTATTTTCACTAATTACATGATTAAACAATGGGAAATCATCATATATATACGAGTATTGGGGCTCAAGCAACTTACCTCGCTGATAGCCCTTGAATCCCCTTTCAAAAATCACTCCAAAAGCTCCAAAACCCGACTTGAAAATGGTGGAAATGAACCAAATTCGGGAAGGGTTCTATTTATGGTTTCTGCCTAGGCTTTTCGCACCTGCGGACCATTTCTCGCTTCTACGCCACCGCACCTGCGAAAAAATCCATCGTAGGTGCGGAACTCACTTAGGAGGCTAGGTTCCGTATATGCGGCCCAACATCTCACACCTGCGGACGCACACCTGCGCATTTCCTTCCGCTTATGCGAAGCTTGCCCAGAATCCCCTTCTCTGTTTCTGTGCCCCGGGTCTCGCACCTGTGGGCTTGCAGATGCGACCACTTTCTCGCTCTTGCACATCCTGCACCTCTTGCGTAGCCCAGCACTGCCCACTCCTACGGACTCCCCTTGCGCACCTGCGACTCCTCCTTCCGCAGGTGCGGATATAGTAGTAGCAGCAGCTTCAGCTGCACTTTCCAACTTTGACAAATCCGTTAACCACCCGGAATCACCCCGAGGCCCTCGGGACATCAACCAAAAATACCAACAAGTCATATATCAACATACAAACTTAGTCGAACCTTCGAATCACTCAAATCAACATCGAAACACCAAATTACCCTCGGATTCAAGTCTAAGAACTTCTAAAACTTCCAAATTCGACAACTGATGCCGAAACCATGTAAACCACGTCCAAATGACCTCATATGTTGCACACAGGTCACAAATGACACTACCAATCTACTCCAACTTCTGGAATTCCATTCTGACCACGATACCAAATTTTTCACTGCCGACCAAAAATCGCCAATTTTCTAATCTCGCCAATTCAAGCCTAATTCTACCACGGACCTCCAAATCACATTCCAGACATGAACTAAAGTCCAAAATAACCTAACGGAGCGAGCTAATGGAACCATCAAAATTCAAATCCGAGTTCGTTTACACATAGGTCAACATTCGGTTGACTTTTCCAACTTAAGCATCTACTTTAGAGACTAAGTATCTCAATCTACTCTGAAACTACTACGGACTCAAACCAACTAACTCGATACATCATAATATAGATGAAAAGCACAAAAAGAGGCAGAAAGAGGCTATAACTCTCGAAACGACCGGCCGGGTCGTTACATCCTCCCCCTCTTAAACAATCGTTCGTCCTCGAACGGGTCTAGAAACATACATGGAGTCTCGAATGGGCATGGATACCTGCTCCGCATCTCCCGTTCGGTCTCCCAAGTGACCTCCTCCACAGGCTGCCCTCTCTACTGCACCTTCACTGAAGTTATGTCCTTTGACCTCAACCTTCAAACCTTCCGATCCAAAATAACCACCGGCTCCACATTATAAGTCATATCACCCTCTAACTAAACCGTACTGAAATCAAAAACATGGGACCGATCTCCAATATACTTCCGGAGCATGGAAACATGAAACACTGGGTGCACACTCGACATGCTGGGTGGCAAGGCAAGCTTATAAGCCACCACCCCAACCCTCTGAAGCACCTCAAAAGGCCCAATGAACCGGGGGCTCAACATGCCCCTCTTCCCAACCCTCATAACACCCTTCATGGGTGATACCTTCAGCAAAACCTTCTCCCCAACCATGAAAGATACATCATGGACCCTCATGTCCACATAGCTCTTCTGCCTAAACTGCGCCGTGCAAAGCCGCTCCTGAATCAATTTGACCTTATCTAATGCATCCTGGACCAAGTTTGTACCCAAGATCCTAGACTCACCCGGCTCAAACCATCCAATCGGAGATCTACACCTCCTACCATATAAAGCCTCGTATAGAGCCATCTGAATACTAGACTGATAACTGTTGTTATATGCAAACTCCGCGAGTGGCAGAGACTGGTCCCATGAACCCCCATAGTCAATGACACAAGTGCGCAACATGTCCTCCATTATCTAAATAGTGCGCTCGGACTGCCCGTCTGTCTGAGGCCCTACAAAACTACGAAGTGAACTGAGTGCCCCTATCTGAAATGATGGAAACTGGGACACCATGCAGTCGAATAATCTCTCGGATGTAAATCTCAGCCAACCACTCTGAAGTATAAGTAGTATCGACTGGAATGAGGTGCACGGACTTGGTCAGCCGATCTACAATAACCCAAATAGCATCGAACTTCCTCGAAGTCCGTTGGAGCCTAACTACAAAGTCCATGGTGATCCGCTCGCACTTCCACTCTGGAATGTCTAATCTCAGAAGCAAGCCACCCGGTCTCGGATGCTCATACTTAACTTGCTGACACTTGAGACACCGAGCTACAAATCCGACTATATCCTTTTTCATTCGCCTCCACCAATAGTGCTGCCTCAAATTCTGGTACATCTTCGCGGCACCCGGATGGATGGAATACCGCAAGTTATGGGCCTCCCCAAGAATCAACTTCCGAAGCCCATCTACATTAGGCACCCATATCCGGCCCTGCATCCTCAATGCACCGTCACTGCCAATAGTCACATCTCTAGTATCACCTCGCCGAACTCTGTCCTGAAGAACAAGCAAGTGAGGGTCATCATACTGACGCCCCTAATACGGTCATAAAGAGAACACCTGGAGACCACGTAAGCCAATACCCGACTAGGCTCCGAAATATCCAATCTCACAAACTGGCCCACTAAGGCCTGAACATCCAATGCCAAAGGTCTCTCTACTGCTGGAAGACATGCTAAACTCCCCAAACTCTCTGCCTTGTGGCTCAAAGCATCGGCCACCACATTGGCCTTCCCCGGATGGTACAAAATAGTGATATCATAGTCCTTAAGAAGCTCCAACCATCTCCGCTGACGCAAGTTAAGATCCTTTTGCTTAAATAGATGCTGCAGACTCCGTTGATCAGTATAGATCTCACAATGAACCCCATACAAATAGTGATGCCAAATATTCAAGGCGTGAACAATGGCTGCTAACTCAAGATCATGGACAGGATAGTTCTTCTCATGGATCTTCAATTGGCGTGAGGCGTAGGCAATCACCCTACCCTCCTGCATCAGAACACATCCAATGCCTATCCTCGAGGCATCATAATACACGGTGTAAGAACCTGAAGCTGATGGCAGAACTAGCACTGGAGTTGTGGTCAAGGCAGTCTTAAGCTTCGGAAAGCTCTCCTCACACTCGTCCGACCACCTAAATGGAGCACCTTTTTGGGTCCATTTGGTCAAGGGAGATGCGATAGATGAAGGCACTGAACGAACCGACGATAATAACCAGCCAAACCGAGAAAGCTCTAAATCTCTGTAGGTGAGGACGGTCTGGGCCAACTCTGAACCGCCTCTATCTTCTTTCGATCAACCTGAATACCCTCACTGGACACCACGTGTCCCAAGAATACTACTGAATTGAGCCAAAACTCACACTTGGAGAACTTTGCATAAAGCTTCTCCTTCCTCAATCTCTGTAATACAATCCTCAAATGCTGAGCGTGCTCCTCCTGGCTATGAGAGTACACCAGGATGTCATCAATGAATACAATAATGAATGAGTCCAAATAGGGCTGGAATACACTGTTCATCAAATGCATGAACGTTGATGGGGCATTGGTCAGCCCAAAAGATATCACTATGAACTCATAATGGCCATATCGAGTCCTGAAAGCTGTCTTAATAATATCTGAATCCTGAATCTTCAACTGGTGATAACCGGACCTCAAATCAATCTTGGAGAACATCCTCGCTCCCTGAAGCTGGTCAAATAAATCATCAATACTAGGCAAAGGATACTTGTTCTTGACTGTGACCTTGTTCAACTGCCTGTAATCAATGCACATTCTCATCGAACCATTCTTTTTCTTTACAAATAGAATCAGTGCACCCCAAGGTGACACATTAGGCCGAATAAATCCCTTATTAAGGAGTTACTAAAGCTATTCTTTCAATTCTTTCAACTCTGTCGGTGCCATACGATATGGTGGAATAGAAATGGGCTGAGTGCCTGGAACCAAATCAATACCAAAGTCAATATCTCTGTCAGGCGGCATGCCCGGCAGGTCTGCAGGAAACACATCCGGAAAATCACGTACCACCGGAAGAGAATCAATGGTAGGATTCTCTGCACTAACATCCCTCACAAACGCATAATAAGATAGGCATCCCTTCTCAACCATACGCTGGTACATAATCTACAGAACCGCTCCATTCACCCCTCAAAAATCCCGGCATAGCCAACGTCACCGTCTTAGCGTGACAATCTAGAACAGCATGACATGGAGATAACCAATCCATACCCAATATCACATCAAAGTCAACCATACTGAGTAGCAAAAGATCCACTTCGGTCTCCAGGCCCCTAATAGTCACCACACATGACCGATATACGCGATCCACAATAATAGTATCGCCTACGAGAGTAGATACATGAACAGATGAAACTAAAGACTCATGGGGCATATCCAGAAAATAGGCGAAATACGAGAAAATATATGAATACGTAGAACCAGGGTCAAATAATACTAAGGCATCTCTGTGAAAAACTGAGACAATACCTGTAATCACACCATCTGAAGCAATAGCATCTGGTCTGGCAGAAAGAGCATAGAAACGGGCCTGGCCACCCCATGATCTGCCCCCTCCTCTAGGGCGACCCCTAACTGACTGACCTCCATCCCGAGCTGACTGGGCGGGTGGTGAAGTAACTGGTGCTGAAGTCGGAGGCTGCATCCTCTGCTGAGATAGACCTCTATGAAGACGAGGACATTGCCTCCATATTTCTCCAAACTCCCCACACTCAAAACAACTTCTTGGTACTAGTGGTGGGAGCTAAAGGGAAACCCTAGCACCGGGATAACTGGTAGAAGAACCTGGCATAGAAGAGCCCTGAACAGGTGGAGCACGGGATGAACTCTGAGCTGGAAGAGCACTAAGTGATGAGTGGCCCCTGATGAGAACCATGGCCAAATAATGCACCAAGGTGAAATGGTCGAGCTGACTGAGCCTGTCTGAAATGACGACATCTACCGTGTTAGAATTGACCCCCAAAAGGAGCACCGCTAAATCCACCCTGACCACGAGGCCTCTTGGCCTCCCTCTCAACTCTCTCTTGACCGCGAATCATCTCAATCTTCTAATCAATGTCGACAACCTCATCAAAGGTAGCACCATATACCCTCTCTCTGGTCATAAGCAATTGTAGCTGAAAAGTGAGACCATCAACAAACCTCATGATCCTCTCCCTGTCCGTGGGAACTAACCAGATAGCATGAGGGGCCAACTTAGAGAACCTCATCTCATACTGTGTCACAGACATATCACCCTGGCGAGGTCGCTCAAATTGTCTGCGCAGCTCCTCTCTGCGGGATCGAGGCGCGAACTTCTCCAAAACGACCACGGAGAACTGCTTCCAAGTAAGGGATACTGCGCCAACATGCCTATGACTCTCATAAGTCTCCCACCATCTGAGTTCAACCCCGGAATCTGAGTGCAACCCCGGAAAATTGAAAAGTAGTGAATGAGACCCCACAAGTCTCCGGAATACCAGCAGTACGGAGTATCCTCTAACACCTGTCCAAAATGTCCTGAGCATCCTCTCTCTCTCTCTCTACGCCACCGAAAGTGGTGGCTGGAGTCTCCCAAACCTCTCCAACCTACACTAATCATCCTCAGGCATAGCAGGAACGACATAATCCTGAGCAGCTGTAACTGGTTGGGCTGGTGGTGCCCCCGGTGTCTGGAGTCCCTGAACAACCTACTCGGCTGTGCGAGCGATGGGAGTCTGAGTGCATGTGCCTCCCCTAGCCTGAGAAGTGGTTGCGGCCATCAAGATAGAGACAGCCTGAGCAAGGTCGATACACGTTTTCACAATCTGAGCTAGGGCCTCTTGAAGGCCTGGAATCACAATAGGCACAGGTAGTGCCTGAGCTGGTGCATCAATAACTGGAATTTGGTCCTGATCTGGGACAACTGGTGGATCTGCAGGTACTGCCCCAGCTGCAGTATAGGCTACACGTCTACCCCTACCATGGCCTCTACTGCGGCCTCGGCCTCTCGCGGCCCTGGCTGGTGGTTGATAAGTGGTGATTTTACCACTCATTCTAGTCTCTTTTCTTTAGATTTTGCGTCCTTTAATTATAATATGAGGTTGTTTATGGTGTTTATTGCTAGATTTTCAGGTAAATGATGCAACGAAGAGACTTGAATTCAAGTGAAGTGGAATTGAGCAAAAAAGAATACAAAAGTGCAAAATCCTTCAGTGATTCCGCATCTGCGGAACACTTTCCGCAAATGCAACCTCGCATCTGCGAGTTGGAAGGCCGCATCTGAGGAGTTAAACTTTACTGGGACCGCATCTGCGACAAAACTCCGCACCTATGGAGTCGCTGGTGCGACTATTTTGTCTGCATCTACAGAGAAAGGGAATTCTACATGGGCTGGCTTATCCGCATCTGCGGAGTCGCATTTGCGCTACAATGTCCGCATCTGTGGAGTAGGCAAAATCCCCTGAGTTCACGCATCTGCGATTGAAGGCCTGCATTTGCGGAGCCGCACCTGCGAGGATCTTTTCGCAGGTGGGGTCAACGGGTTTCTTACCTAGCTCATTTTTGGGATATCTTGGAACATTTTTGGCTTATTTTCAGTTGGAAGCTAGGGTTCTTGCACACACACTTGGGTCTTGAAGATTTGAAGCTTTTGGTTGAGAATTTCTTACTCTTTTATGCTCATTTCTTCATTTCCTTGCTTTGTATTGTATATCTAAGTGTGTAGTATTTATTTCCAACACTTGAATCTTGTTTATGGAAATATTCATATTTAAAGTGTGGATTAAATAACTTGTTGTGCTTATGTATTGAACGATTTTTATTTATTATGAAGCGAGCTATTGTTTCTTTAATTATTCTTGTTCTTTAATGTTTCCAAAGGGATTAGCTAATCCTAAGACTCGCCCATTCACTTCGGATTAATTTTGGAAAAAATAATTTGGGGTTGGGAAAGATTAATTAACAAGAACTTGAGGCGTTAACCCTCACTTTATAGATTATACCTAGGGATAGGAATGAACTACTTGTAGCTATATTCGGGTGTGCTTAATATCTTAATTGTTTTAGGGATAATTCAATTAGGAAGTCTTGTTAGTCGTCGAGAGAGGCTAATATAGAATTATTATCCGAGGCTAATAAATAATAAACTCGTTCATATTTATAAAATTGTGAAATATATTGGATCGTTACTTGAGTGTAAATCCCGATGCACCCATGATTGTAGCCATTGATCATTTTACATGCTTTCTAGGTTAGTTTACGTTTTCGCATTTAGCTATAATATTTTCTCAACAACCATTCTAAGTGTTGGCATTGCATAATAAGTGATAATTCTCTTACATTCCTAATCGCCTACGTATTGTTCTCTGTGGGATTCGACCCCGACTCATAGTTGGGTAAATTATATTGCATGCGACCGTGTCCATTTACTTTTTAGTAGTGGATTTGGACGTCATCAGTGGTACTGGTGGATGGCCCTCCTTACCGGTAGTACGAGTCCTCACCATCTGTGAGAGAATGAAACAACAGATGTTTAGTTACTAGAATGAACAGATTCGCAAGAAAAGAATTCAAGAATGTGGAATTTTCCTAAAGGTTCTGCAGCCTATCGCAGATAAGTACAGACGTCTCCGTGCCAATCAGCAAGACTCTACTAAACCTGCTCATGACTCGTGAGATCTATGTAATCTAGGCTCTGATACCAATCCATCACGATCCAAAAACCTAACCTATCGTGATGGCGCCTATCGTGGAACTAGGCAAGCTGACTCATTTCAAAACAAACCGATAATTTTATTTCAAGAATAATTCCAAGGCTATTTAGCTTAAATACCTTTGTAAAGGAGTTCAAATCAAACAAAAGGGTGAAAAGGAAAAGTCTGACATCGGGGTGTCACTAGCCATTAGCATCTACTACAATCTGTCTAACAATATCAAGGCTAACTAAGCCTGAAAAATAGCTAAATACAACAAAAGGAATATAAGAGGGAGAAGAGCAGGGGCTGCGATCGCCAAGCAGCTACCTTGCTATATCCAAGAAAATCTACAACCAGAATAATCAACAACTGCTACTGTGTCCAGCTACACCTGGATCTGCACACAAGGTGCAGTGAGTATCGTGAGTACGCCAACTCAGTAAGTAACAACAATAAATAAAGACTGAGCAGCAGTGACGAGCAATAAAGAATATAACGTTCATATCATGAAATCTCAGTAAAATACCACATGCTTTTAAAATCAGTATTTGAATCAAAACATCTCGTTTAAACCCAGTTCCAGTAAAATTATTTAAGGATATTTCCAACAGTTTTCAAACAGAGAAAAAATGCAAAGGTGAGCAAAAATGACGAAATCATAAACAGCCCCTTGGGCAGAACATCACTCCTATATACAGCCCCTCGGGCAAACCTCACAGTCACTCATGCCACTCGGGCATACCTCACAATCACCCTTGCCACTCGGGCATACCTCACGATCACTCATGCCTCCCAGTCACTCAGCACTCGACACTCGCACTCAGTAGATACCTGTGCTCACTAGGGGTGTGTATAGACTCCGGAGTGGCTCCTTCAGCCCAAGTGCTATATCAAGCCAAATCATGGCATAAATCACTCAGGCCCTCGGCCTATATCAAACATGTTGCGGCGTGCAGCCCGATCCCATAGATATCCTCACAAATCTGGCCCTCGGCCTCACTCAGTCATAAACTCTCAAGCCACTCGGGAATTTCAGTAAAAAACAGGGTACTCAGCCCAAAACAATATTTATATGCATCAAAATAGAGTAATAAAACTGAGTTATGCAGTAAACAAATATAACCATGACTGATTATAGATTTTCAATCAAAAACAATGAGAGGATATTAAGAAAAGGCCCCTAAGGGTCCAAACAGCACTGGCACAAGGCCCAAACATGGCATTCAGCCCAATTTACAGAAAACTCTTTCTAAAACATATAAGTATCATATAGTTTCAACAAAATATGCAACTTTACAGTTGCTACGGGACGGACCAAGTCACAATCCCCAATAGTGCACGCCCACACGCTCGTCGCCTAGCATGTGCATCACCTCAAAATAGTAGAATGATACGAAATACGGGGTGTCATACCCTCAGGACTAGATTTACAATCGTTACTAACCTCAAACCGATCAAATCTCTACCCCGCAATGCTCTTGCCTCTCGACTCGACTTCCCAATGCTCTGAATCTATTCACAATCAGTACAATACCATCAATATACGCAAATGGAATGAATTCCAAAAGAAAAACTATCAAATTAGCCCAAAATCCAAAATTGGCTCAAACCCGGCCACCAGGCCCACATCTCAAAATCCGACAAAATTTACAAAACTAGAAAGCCCATTCACTCACGAGTCCATACATACGAAATATTTCAAAATCCGACATCATTTGGTCCCTCAAATCCTTAAATTAAACTCTGAAAAATCCCAAGCCCTAACCCCTCATTTTCATTAATTACATGATTAAGTAACAGAAAATCACCATATATACGAGTATTAGGGCTCAAGCAACTTACCTCACTGATAGCCCATGAATCACCTTTCAAACATCACCCCAAAAGCTCCAAAAACTGACTTGAAAATGGTGGAAATGAACCAAATTCGCGAAGGGTTCTATTTATAGTTTCTGCCTAGGCTTTTCGCACCTGCGGACCATTTCTCGCTTCTGCGCAACCGCACCTACGGAAAAATTCATCGTAGGTGCAGAACTCACTTAGGACTCCAGGTTCCGCATCTGCGGCCCAACATCTCGCACCTGCGGACGCGCACCTGCACATTTCCTTCCGCTTCTGTGAAGCTTCCCAGAATCCCCTTCTCCGCATTTGCGCCCCAGGTTTCACACCTGTGAGCTCGCAGATGCGACCACTTTCTTGCACCTGCGCATCCTACTTAGCCTAACACTGCCCGCTCCTGCGGACTCCCCTTGCGCACCGGCGACCTCGCACCTGCGACTTCTCCTTCCGCAGGTGCGGATATAGCAGTAGCAGCAGCTTCAGGTGCACTTTCCAACTTCGACAAATCTGTTAACCACCCGGAATCACCCCGAGGCCCTCGGGACCTCAACCTTAAATACAAACAAGTCATATATCAACATACAAACTTAGTCGAACCTTTAAATCACTAAAAACAATATCGAAACACCAAATTACCCTCGGATTCAAGCCTAAGAACTTCTAAAACTTCCAAATTCGACAACCGATGTCGAAACCAACCAAACCATGTCCGAATGACCTCAAATGTTATACACACGTCACAAATGATACTACAAACCTACTCCAACTTTTGGAAATCCATTCCGACCCCGATACCAAATTTTCCACTACCGACCAAAAATCGCTATTTTTCCAATCTCGCCAATTCAAGCCTGATTCTACCACGGACCTCCAAATCACATTCCAGACGCGCTCCTAAGTCCAAAATCAGCTAACGAAGTTAATGGAACCATCAGAATTCAAATCTGAGGTCATTTACATATAGGTCAACATCCGATTGACTTTTTCAACTTAAGCTTCTACTTTAGAGGCTAAGTATTTCAATCCACTCCGAAACCACTCCGGACTCGAACCAACTAATCCGATACACCATAATATAGTTGAAAAGCACAAAAATAAGATGAAATAGGAGAAACATGGCTATAACTCTCGAAACGACCGGCCGGGTTGTTACAATAATGTATCAACAAAGAACAATAGAAACTGATATATGATATGCAAGTAAAACTGTCACTGAGTACAAAATAACTATTTAGCAGATAATTTAACATGTACGCGTCCTCTGTGGATCCCTACAGTGCCAACACATAGTTTAAACATGATTTCTAACATGATTTGCAATTCAGTTTCTCTAATACATGGAGAATGTAAATATAACAACAAATTATTCAACTACACAGTTTCATGGAATTGACCAAGTCACAATTAGTACGTTGCACGACCATACGTCCGTCACCTAGCATGTGTGTCACCTCAAAACCAAACACATGACATATAATACGGGGTTTCATACCCTCAGAACCAAATTTAGAACTGTTACTTACCTCAAGTCGTGCAAATCCCTACTCCAACACACTCTTTCCTCGTGAATCGGCCTCCAAATTCCTCGAATCTAGCCACAAACAGTTCGATACAATCAACACGAGCTAAAGGAATCAATTCCATAAGAAAATACTAAGTTATTAATCAAGAGTCAAAAATCATCTCAAAAGCCGGCCTCCGGGCCCATGTCTCGAAATTTGATAAAAGTCACAAAACTAGAAAGCCCATTCACTCACGAGTCCATACATATGAAATATTTCAAAATTTGACATCATTTGGTCCCTTAAATCCTTAAATTAAACTCTCAAAAATCCCAAGCCCTAACCCCTGATTTTCATTAATTACATGATTAAATAACAGAAAATCACCATATATACGAGTATTAGGGCTCAAGCAACTTATCTCACTGATAGCCCATGAATCACCTTTCAAACATCACCCCAAAAGCTCCAAAAAACTGACTTGAAAATGGTGGAAATGAACCAAATTCGCAAAGGGTTCTATTTATGGTTTCTGCCCAGGCTTTTCGCACCTATGGACCATTTCTTGCTTCTGCGCAACCGCACCTATGGAAATATTCATCGTAGGTGCGGAACTCACTTAGGAGTCCAGGTTCCGCATCTGCAGCCCAACATCTCGCACCTGCGGACACGCATCTGCGCATTTCCTTCCGCTTCTGTGAAGCTTCCCCAGAATCCCCTTCTCCGCATTTGCGCCCCAGGTGTCGCACCTGTGGGCTCGCAGATGCGACCACTTTCTCGCACATGTGCATCCTGCTTAGCCCAAAACTGCCCTCCCCTGCGGACTCCCCTTGCGCACTAGCGACCTCACACCTGCGACTCCTCCTTCCGCAGGTGCAGATATAGCAGTAGCAGCTGCTTCAGGTGCACTTTCCAACTTCGACAAATTCGTTAACCACCTGGAATCACCCCGAGGCCCTCGGGACCTCAACCAAAAATACCAAAAAGTCATATATCAACATACAAACTTACTCGAACCTTTGAATCACTGAAAATAATATCGAAACACCAAATTACCCTCGGATTCAAGCCTAAGAACTTTTAAAACTTCCAAATTCGACGACCGATGTCGCAACCAACCATACCACGTCGAATAACCTCAATTTTTGTACACACGTCACAAATGATATTACCAACCTACTCCAACTTTTGGAATTCCATTCCAACCCCGATACCAAATTTTTCACTGCCGACCAAAAATCGCTAATTTTCCAATCTTGTCAATTCAAGCCTAATTCTCCCACGGACCTCCAAATCACATTCCGAACGCGCTCCTAAGTCCAAAATCACCTAACAGAGTTAATGGAATCATCAGAATTCAAATCCGAGGTCATTTACATATAGATCAACATCTGGTTGACTTTTCCAACTTAAGCTTCTACTTTAGAGACTAAGTGTCTCAATCCACTTCGAAACCACTCCGGACTCGAATCAACTAACCGGATACATCATAATATAGCTAAAAAGCACAAAAATAAGTAGAAATGAGAGAAACATAGCTATAACTCTCGAAACGACCGGCCGGGTCATTACAATAATGTATCAACAAAGAACAATAGAAACTGATATATGATATGCAAGTAAAACAGTCACTGAGTACAAAATAACTATTTAGCAGATAATTTAACATGTACGCGGCCTCTGTGGATCCCTACAGTGCCAACACATAGTATAAATATGATTTCTAACATGATTTGCAATTCAGTTTCTCTAATACATGGAGAATGTAAATATAACAACAAATTATTCAACTACACAGTTTCATGAAATTGACCAAGTCACAATTAGTACGTTGCATGCCCATACGTCCGTCACCTAGCATGTGCGTCACCTCAAAACCAAACACATGACATATAATACGGGGTTTCATACCCTCAGAACCAAATTTAGAACTGTTACTTACCTCAAGTCATGCAAATCCCTACTCCAACACACTCTTGCCTCGTGAATCGGCCTCCAAATTCCTCGAATCTAGCCACAAACAGTTCGATACAATCAACACGAGCTAAAGGAATCAATTTCATAAGAAAATACTAAGTTATTAATCTAGAGTCAAAAGTCAGCTCAAAAGCTGGCCTCCGGGCCCACGTCTCGAAATTTGATAAAAGTCACAAAATTCGAAAGCCTATTCAACCACGAGCCTCAAAATCCCTAGCCTCAAACTCCCAAATTTCACCTTAAATACACACAAACTAGGTGAAAAATTCAATGGGGAAACAAGATTATTGATTAAAAATGAGCACAAGGGACTTACCTCAAGAAACTCCTTGAAATCCCTCTCAAACATCGCCCAATCCCGAGCTTGAAATGTCTAAAATGGTAAAAAAACATGGAACCCTCATTTTTAATACACTGCCAAGGCATCCTCAAACCTGCGTCTACTTACCTCGCTTCTGCGGTGTCACAGAAGCGACCACACTCCTGCTTTTGCGGCTTCCTCCGCTCCTGCGTCCCATGATTTTACTCCCGCGGACTCGCTTCTGCGAGCCACCAAGCCGCTTCTATGGACCCAGCTCCCATCTCCATTTCCTCTTTCGAGCTTCCAGCGCCGCATTTGCGGCCACGCAGGTGCGGTAATTCCCTCGCACCTGCGCAACATAGGCCGCACCTGCGAGCTCGCACCTGCGATCAAAGCTCCGCAGGTGAGATTACACCAGCAGACCCTTAGCTTCATCAATGCAATAAATCTCATTTTCGATCCGTTAACCATCCGAAATCAACTCGAGACCCCTGGGACCTCAACCAAACATACCAACAAGTCTTAAAATACGATACGAACTTAGTTGAGCCCTCAAATCACCTCAAACAATATCAAGACACGAATCGCACCTGAGTTCAAGCCTAATGAAAACTAAGGAATTTCAACTTCTACAAACGATGCCGAAACCTATCAAATCATCTTTTTGACCTCAAATTTTACACACAAATTATAAATGACACAGGGGACCTACTCCAACTACCGGAACTTTAATCCGAGCCTGGTAACAACAAAGTCCACTCTCGGTCAAACTTTCAAATTTTCAACTTTCGTCATTTCAAGCATAATTCAAAAATCACAATCCGGAGATGCTCCTAAGTCCAAAATCACCCAACGGATCTAACAGATCCATCAAAATTCCATTCCGTAGTCATTTACTCATAAGTCAACATCTGGTCAACCTTTTCAACTTAAACTTTCAACTTTGAGACTAAGTGTCTCATTTCATTCTGAAATCTCTCCGGACCCGAACCGACTACCCTGACACGTCACATAACAGCTATAAAGTACAAAATGAGAAGTAAATGGGGAAACGGGGCTACAACTCTCAAAACGATCGGCTGGGTCGTTACAGTAACCAACTTAATGGACCAATGAATATTCATTAAATTATCTAGGCTCAGTCATGTATTTTTAGCGTGCCCAATCTTGGTCTGCCATTTCACCATTTGAACACACCAAGTTTAGAATCATCACTCTTTCAAAAAAAATTTTACTTTATTCATCTTGTATATGTCTGTTATGATTTTTATTTTATAGTATAATTTTCTCTCAATTCTTGCTCAAATCTTCTTCTTTTTTCTCTCTGCAATCTTCTTTCCTTTCTTTTCTTTTTTGAGATCTCTTAACAGTTACCAATTTCATGGAAGAATTTTCTTGGCTGCTATTGTTTTATGGAGACAGAACAAACCATCAACACCTCTGCTAATTGCTTAATGATGGAATGAGTTTTGATCTAACTATTTGGACTTATAATTAGCATTGTTGCATATATTTATGACTTACATGTAAGTGTTCCCTATTTGGAAATTTTTTCTTTTTCTCTTCGAATTCCATAGATTATATTTGCACCGCTTATTGCAATAGAAGTTTTTGATGTTTATCTTGTGCATTTAGCTCTTTTCTTAATTAAATCTACTTATGCATGTTTTATTTTGAATATCTGGTGCCAAATTTCTTGGTTCTGCCTAGACGGACTCAAAGATGTTCTTTGAGAGGTCGCAACATTTTAGAAATCTGAGTGATCTACAATGAGGTATTGTTCGTGAGATTTTCCCTTTTATTTTTCATCCTCCATCACCGCTGGACTGAATGGAAAAAATAAAATCTATTAAAGGAAATTGTAGTATTTCTTGAGTCTTAGTCCCTTTTTTAAACTGATTTTGCACATGCTTATGCTCATTGACTATTTTGTGTCAATTTGTTAGCAATCAGTGGTATTAAAGGAAATCAATGGGAATAGAAAAAGTCTTTGTTAACTAAACACTCAAAGGTCAGTAAGGCATTTATGTTCTGTCAATTATTCTGATTACTTTTTATGGTAATGTCTTCTTTGTTTTCCTGAGCAGAGATTGGCAGTTTGGACTATGTCGTTTTGTGGTCAATCCTCTCTTTTTTTAATGGAAAAATAAAGTTATACTCTTTGAATTGATTTTTTATTGTGGATGGAGGAATTAATTACTTAAATGGTCAGCTGAGTTATAGAAATAATGTAGCAAAGTCACTTTTGTATTTTATGAGATTTATTTTTCATATTGTGCTTGTTCACTAAAAAGCACGGCAATAGCATGGTTGTAAATTTCTGATCCTTATATATGTCAATAATGTAGCCACAGGGTATAATTATGATGTTGTGTATTAGATTATTACATAGTGTATGATAATTGACATGAGGTTATTTTCCTTTGTTCATTTAAGTTGAAGAGAAGTAGTAGTGCAAGAGATATATTTATTTTTAGCTTTTTCCAAAGAGCTAAAATAGATGCACGGCCTGTCAAAAAGATGGAAACTCTCTTTATTGAGAAGTTGTAAAGAAATCTGTAATGAGACCACCAACTCTAGACATTTTTTCATCTCAACTCATGCTTATTAGCCGCCGATGTTGGTTTAAACTCGCTTCTTTTGTTTTTGCAACTTAAATGTTTGGGAGGTTTGATTTACATGGCATGTATTTTACTTTTCAGTTTTTGTGTCTTCATGTTTGAGACTTCTGAATTTACATTACCTAATTGTAAATAAAGAATATTTTACATTTGAGGTTTATTTCACTGTCCAAGTTATCATACTTAGTTATCACTTGTTGTTACGTTTACTTGACTTTCTTGCTACGAGAGTATGTTGGTTGAAAATAATGACCAATTATATCAGAATATAAATCATCAATATTCTGAATTGTTGTCATTGCTTAAACCAACTAGAGGATTGAAAAGTGAAAGGAGTTTGCTACCTAAAAGTATGAAATGTTGAGCTCGTGCTTTACACGGGCTAAATTCGTCTAGTTTACTACTATAAGAGAACCTAAAATGAAGTGGTGGATCTGAAAAAAATCTATTGAATAGGGTGTTCGTCGGTTGGTATGGTATGGTTCTTGACAAATTGTCATATTCCGAGAAAAGTACGTTATAGGCTGGTCCAGCGATTTGCGAATAACAAATCCGTAATCTGTTACGAATCAACCGTGGCTACGGTTGATCCTAGAGTTTCATTAACTTCTCTACAGCTTTAACTTAACCAAATTGTCAAATTTCATACTTAGTCGCTAATTAGCCTGGATACTTCCAACTTGTAAATATCCCTCTCATACATGATATAAATGAGTATGGAATCATGAAATATAATCAATATAGGATAAGGAACACTTACCCCAATATTTTTCCGTGAAAATCGCCCAAGAATCACCTTACCCGAGCTCAAAAATTGGAATTGGTTGAAAATGATAGGACGAATCCCATTTTCTAGAATTTAAGTTCTGTTTGCCCAAATTTTACCTTATGCGATCGCGTACAATACTTCACGATCGCGAAGCACATTTTTGGCTGCCCAGTTTTTCTTAATCGCGGTCGCGGTCGCGAAGCTCTACTTTGTTGTCCCAGAAATTTACTTTACGCGAACGCGATGCTTTGACTCACAGACTTACGCGATCGCGAACGACCTCGCGCGATCGCGATGAGTAAAGTGTGTGGCTCAGCTTTAGCCTCTTTAACTCTACGTGAATACGACCTTGGCCACGCGTTCGCGAAGCACCACTTCACACTCAAATTCGCGAACGCGAAGAATAACTTTGGCTGGCCTCTCTGCTTGCCTTACGCGATCGCGATGAATAAATATTCTGCAACAAAACACCCAAAATCTGCCATCTTTCTTAAGTCCAAAATATCCCGTTGAGCATCTGAAACTCACCTGAGCCCTCGGGGCTCCAAACCAACACATGCACACAAATCTTAAAACATCATACGAACTTCCTTACATGATCAAATCTTCAAAATAACTTCTTGAACTACGAATTGAACCCCAAATAGAATGAAATTTTCAAGAAAAATTTAAAAACGTATATTTTTACAACTAGAAGTCCGAATCACGTCAAATTAACTCTGTTTCTCACCAAATTCGGCAGACAAGTCATAAATATTATAATGGACCTATAACGGGCCCCAGAACTAAAATACGGACCCGGTGTCAATAAATCCAACACCAGTAATTTCTTAAAAATCATTAAGCTTTTAAACTTTTAATTTTTCATCAAAATTCCATATCTCAGGCTAGGGACCTCGGAATTCGATTTCGGGCATACGCCTAAGTCCCAAATCACGATACGGACCTATCGGAACTGTCAACACTGATCCGAGTCCGTTTGCTCAAAAGGTTGACCAAAGTCAACTCAGTTGAGTTTGAAAGCTCTATTTCACATTTTAATCCATTTTTCACACAAAAACTTTTTGGAAAATTATACGGACTGCACACGCAAGTCGAGGAGTGATAAATAGTTCTTTTATAGGTCTTAAAATACATGATTAATTATTAAATTTAAAGATGACATTTTGGATCATCACAAATTATGAGCTAAATATTAAATGTTGTGCCAGAACAAATTGATCCTCATTTAAACTAAAATTGGAATTTAAAAAAAACAGTTGGAGCTTCCTAAATTTCATTTCACCTATAGACACCGTTGAGCTTTTATAACTCAAATACTCTCATACTATAAGAATTGACTGACAATTGACAAAAATATACTAACATATTAATCAAGGTGATTGGTCCTGTCATTACCCTTGAAAATTTAAAGAATAAAAATTTTCAACTCAAATTTAATCAACTGTGCTCCTTAATCAACAAAAAATAATAAAATAAAATAAATAAGAGTTAATTTAATCCATACTCATCATATATATTGGCAGTACAATGCAATAAAAATTTCCAACTCAAATTTATTCGAAAAACTCTTGTGAATGAAAACTCATAATATAGATAATTTAGAGGAAGATAAACAATAGAAGAATAGATACATAAAAGAAGAAAGATCAGGACTAAAAATACAAACATACCCAGATGATTAATTCAAAATTAACACTACTTAAATACAATCACATACAATGATGGTGATGATAGAGATTTGATATTATTTTTTGATTTTTTTTGGCACATCAGGAAAAGTATCAAAATCACTGGCCTCGGGAAAACTTGGTTATTTTCATCTGAATACAACCGCATATAGTGTTATGTGAAGTAGTTCATCTTGGTTATTTTCAATGGAAAACTTGTTCCAAAATTATTTTATTGGCCATTCATATAGCTTCATATGAATATGAATCTTTTCTGAAAATAGAACTCTATTAGGAGTTTGTTTTAGTGCCTTCCTTACGTGGGAGATTGTAATATCTAATTGCATTGAAAAGATATAGGAGTAACAAAATGTCATAGTGGAAAATTCATAGTAGATCTCAAAATCCTAAATATTAATTAAGTAAAAAAATAAAAATATTAATTGTGATTCTTTATTCCTTTTTTAACCTACGTAATTAAAGGAAAAAACCCTCGTAAAGTGATATGAATCGACCTTAATGAGTTTGAAACCTACTCATTCTCTTCCTCCATTTCCTTTTAAATCTTACGAAAATTTTAATTTTTTTTAATAAGAAAACAAACACTAAATATCTATTTTACAATTTTATCCAACACAGAATATTTATACGAAGGGTAAAAAATATGAACCATATATATATATATATATATATATATATATATATATATATATATTACTCAAAAAAGAAAAAAATTGAAATTTAATAGTCTCAAGAGGTGCTCTTAATAAATTAATAACAAACAACAAAAGAAGAATCAAACAATATGGGAAAGTGTTCTACATATGAACAAGTCCCATTTTAGTTGAATAAGATGATAATGCAACTCAAGCAGAAAACCAACTTTTTTTCTCAAAAAGATTAAACACAAATAAATTTAAGGTCTTTTATTTATTAAAAGTTTGGCGTTATATCACCAATTTTATTGAGCCACCTCTGCATAAAAGCATACTCCAAATCTACGACCGTTCCAAGTCTTGTCTTGTAAGGAATTCAATGACGCATCTTCTGTTTGGAGCAAAGACAATTTTGAGAGCCAATATCATCTGCTAGGCAAGGAGGCACAGTTGTTCCAACCTGGTACCATTTTTCCCTCTCCTGCATTAAATCCTTGAAAAAACTGTCTATTGTTTCTCTTGTGATGCCCGGCATGACTACAACATGTGCCATATCTCTTGTGCAAGACAGTTGCCAATGACGAATGAACTTAGGGTCATTAGGTCGTTCAAAGACAACGATAATGCTAGACTCATTGAGCATAGCGCTAATTCCTGCTTTATGAAGTCGACCTTTCAAATATCGGGCATTTTCGTTGCACATTTTGGCATCTTGTTGCAATCCGGCACGGCCTTTCATGCATAAACTGTACCATAAGAATATTGGTGCCAAGCCATTTCGACTACCAGAAATTGTAGCATCAACGGAAGCAATGTACTCGATTTTTGTTGAGAGACTAGTAATGTAACCTTTCCTTGTTATCTGAATGCCACAAGGCATTGGACATCCCAAGAATTTGTGGCCTGAAATTGAAACACTGCCTATTGGCTTCTTGAAGGTAATTGTTTTCACCTGTTGTCAAATATAATAGAGAACTATGTCACTTTCTATTTGTTCCATTGATGGGAATTTTTTTAAAGAAAATATATAACGGATTATAAAGTAATCTTACATGTTGGATAAATGGGACAATTAGCCCATATAGTGCAGCGTCACAATGGATGTAATATCTATCATTGGAATAACCACATTTTTGAAGTATTTGTAGGACCAAATCAAGATCATCAATAGCTCCTTTGAAGGTAGTTCCTAAATTATTGTTAAAAGTAGTAGTACTCCACGTATGAGAATGGGAAGATTACTTGACCATATATTGAAGTTTGGAAGATAAAGAATCTTATAATAATATTTACCAATATTGATATTGATGATGGCCGGTTTGTTCTTGTTGAGAAGTAATTTTGATCTCAAATCTGCATAATCAATCTCCCCATTGACTAAAGTATTGATGGTCTCTATCTCCATTCTGTACATTCTTGCTGCTTTAAAAATCGAGTAATGTGAATCCTTTGATGCATATATTATCCCAGTGGGATGTAACTCTCTTCTGCACAAATAATATTGAAATGGTAAAAGAGAAATACATCATTGAATATGAGGTCTCTAAATGTGTACATAACTCTTTTTTTAGATCAAGTATAAATATTGTAGAATGTCTCCAAGTGCAAAATAGGTCTGTTAGACTATTCTATAATAACAATTATGTCTCTGTCCCAAATAAGTTAGGATTGGCTATATAAATCTTTAGGCAAAGTTATATATATATATATAATACTAGACCTCATCAACTCCTCAAGTGGTGGACTCTTAAATTGGAAGTAGAAGAAACTGTCTATCAATGGAGATGGGAAAGTGATGCCTACCCAATCAAAAGACCATGGAGATTTCCCTCTGTGCCACCATTGGTAATGTATCCCCAATATTCATCCTTCTCAATTTCCCATAGTTGCGCAAACCAATCTAAAACAGCCACTTCAAAATCTTTTGAATGGAAATCAACAGTGTTCTGAGTGAAGGGATCTCCGCAGTTGTTCAAGTGGAATTGCAAAAGTGGAGCTAAAGCAGCATGATGCTCGTAACATATATTAACTGGATAACCTGTAAAGAACCCATTTAAAGAGGCTAAGTTTAAATATTTCGAGAACAAGTATGACTAAAAGGTTTTGTTTACATTATTCTTGAAATAGTTTCTATACTTCTCGTTGTAAAATTAATTTTGGCACATGTACGAAATTAACTAATAATCTACATATTTTTTAGGGATAATACGTAAAATACTCCATGAACTTGTCCAGATAAATAAGTTTCCTACTCAATCTTTACGAGTGTTCTAGTACCTCCCTATCGTTGGCCAAAGAAAATTTAATAACTCCTTCAAAGCCGAAAACCAGATTTTATCTTAGCTGTGTAAACACGTGCTGACACGTGTCATTTGCATGATTTTTACTTTTTTTTTCCTAGACTAATTCAACAATAACCACCCCCTTCCCAAAAATACTCCAAACAACCATCATCCCTAAAACTCAACAGTTTCACACCCTTCACCATTTTTGTCCAATTCATAACTCCCTACAGAGAGCTTGGGGTGGGCATATTTCGGTCCGAACCGAAAAAACCGACCGAACCAAAAATATTTTTATTTCGGTTTCGGTTATTCGGTTTTTTCGGTCGGTTTCGGTTTAAAATTTTAAAATTTCAGTTTTTCGGTTCGGTTTTCGGTTATTAGTTTATTTGTTTCGGTTAACCGAAAAATCGAATTATTAGCAAACCAATAAATTTTCGGTTGGTTTCAGTCTAATTTACCGAAATTTTGAAAGAAAACCAACAAATTCGTCAGTCCAATTATTACATAGAGAGAGCCCAATATGATAATGTTCTAACCGAAAACCGAACCGAATTTCTTAAACCGAACTGAACCGAACATATTTCAGTTCGATTTCGGTTACTACTTTTACAAAACCGAAAATCAAATAACCGAACCGAATTTCTTAAAACCGAACCAAACCGACCGAACGCCCACCCCTACAGAGAGCAACCATCGGACCATTTTTAATTAAAAAGATTTTCAGATTTTAAACAACTATAAATTGTAATAAATCACCGTCCAATTTCTTTCAACCATTTTTACCATTGAAGACCGTCCAACTAGCTTCAAAAATCAACAATACAATCCATTTACTTTCATATTTTATTATTTTTTACTTCTTTTCATTACCAAATTCGAATTTTTTTTTGTGGGGGAAAAAGGCAGCATATTCAGAGCTAAAATTAAAAACGCATTACTGTTGGGTCTAAAAAATATAAACTAATGGGTGTAGAAATTGGAAGAGAAAAAAGAGAAAGTAGAAATTGGGTTGCCTTTAATAATGACATTTGTAGAATTAAATATATACCTAATATTAATTAAGGAATACGGTGAAAGAATAAAAGGAGTAGTAGTAGACTAGCAATAACTAAGGAGAAGAAAAGGAGTTAGGTGAAGTTTCGACAAACTAAAGAGTTAAGGTGTGAGCTTTTGATTTGGAATTTGAGAATAAGTAGAAAACAAAGAAAATAAAGAAAGAAAACATGTGGGGATTAAGAAGAGAGGAGAAGAGGAAAAAGGAAGAACATAAAAGAGAACAGAAAAAGAAAAAGAAGAAAAAGAAATAAAAGAACAAAGAATAAGAAAATAAACAATGCAAAAAATATTTAATAATAAATATTTAAGTGCAATTAATTGATAACAACCAATTAAAAGATAACACGTGCATAGTTTAATTATTTTTTAATATTTTTTCTTGCCTTTCACGTGCATATAGAAATGTGATAATACATTCTTTGCCAAATCAACTTTAAGGGTGGTATTAAATTTACTTTGGACAACAACATAGAGGTACTATAAAAGTTTGAGCAGGAAAGACAAAATCGGAGAATCTTATATATTATCCCTATTTTTTAATAATTAATACTTAATGGAATTCAAAAATATATTGCATGAATGAGTACCCATTATTTGTCATTGGTACTGTTAGTTGTCGGAAGTACACATAACTAAAAGTAGTACATGTATATATACAAATTGTGGAACACAAACTATTAGAAACGTGTGGAGAATTAGGCACATCATTATTGTGGCATGTGGGAGAAGGTAGTTAGGGTGACAAAATATGAGGTAGATATCACACCTTGTTTCATTTAAAAAGCTAAGTTTTTTTATTCCAAAAATATCCTTCAATTATAGGCAAATAGGTATGATGGTAAGAGAGTGTTCTAGTAACTCAAGGAACAGTTGAATAAACATGAAAAACTTTAATTTCCTATGTGTCCACCCTGATGAAGAGAGAGCTCCGCGGGCGGATCTGGTGCAAAAGTTATGGATTTCGTGAATTTAGTAATTAATTTTCACATAATTTTAATATTTATATTAAAAAATTTATTAAAAGTACAAAAATATTTAGTTTGGAACTCAATTCACTGATTTAGTTATATTGAATTCTAACAACGGAAAATCAAACAAGAAATTCTTTGATGAGCAAATGTGTTAATTAAAGTGATTGCATTACTCTACGTTTAGGTAAGCACTTACGGAAATTAAAGCCAAATTAGGATATCCATAGTCTCTTTTCTGTGGATATATATGTTATCCCTTTCGGGAGGGATAGCAAAGAACATTATCATACTTCATGGCTTCATGCAGCTATAGTTGTTATAGTTGTTGATCTCGCGTCTATCCAAAGATATTTAGCCTTCCAATCTACGGACCTTAGCTTACTAGTCTTTTAATTTTATTTTGTTAAATTGTGTATAAAAGTTAAAGTGATAGCTATATATTTATAGAAAAAGCCACTGAACATATACTTACCTATATGATATTCTGTCCGATGGGACAATGTCTCTATATATTGAGTCAAAATTCTGTCCAGTTCTTGCGAAGACGTCTTAATATCTTTATCATCAGATTCTACCACACTGAGACTCAAATTCTTCCGTGGTGGCGGTGGCGCGTTGATTTCACCTTTTGTTGGGACAATCATTATGTCAAACTCCTATCTCATAAACACAAAAGAAGAAATTTTAATTAAAAAATCTTTTATGATTTGAAATGAAATGAGTATTAGGTTAATTTTATTATAAAATAATATACTAGTGAGTTGGCTCGTCTTTGAACTTGAGTATGAAAGAAAATACTATAGAAAAAAATTGAACATGAATATTACGTACCCTTTCAAATCCCATTCTTAGAGCTAAAGAGATGTCTCTTTCTGAAATTATTGGGATTAGTCAGAATGGTCTCAAAGAGATGAAGTTTTTGCGCATCTCACTTCATTTGGTTCCTCCAATTTATAACCAATGAAAGTTGCTTTCCCTTCTTAACTTTTGTTTGATGAAATCTTAAATTTGTCCTCTGTCGGGTGGGGGACGTTAAAGGAAATTAAAATATGTTCCATGGAAATTAAAAACGTGCCTCTATAGTTATTGGTCCAATTTTTCCTCCACGCGAGCTTTGTAAAAAATGTTTTTAACCGCTAGGAGAGAGAGGGAAGATGTGTAAAAATTTTATGTTGCATTTGAAATCAGAATTTAAAATTTTTGAGTTCTGAATTTTAGTTGACTAACATTAGATATTAGCAATTGATTTTTGAATTTAATTTTTGTATATATTTAATAAATTTATAAATACAAATATACGACTTGAACTAAAGTATTTGTAAACTTCTTACTCCGTCCCTTATGCTGGTAATTAACTTGATATCATACTATTAGTATAGGTTCATAGTTTATGATAAATTCTAAAGCGGCAAATTGAGAGTATTTTAAGTCACTGTCGCAAAGAGGTAATTGGTTCAATAGTACATTGCGCTCAATGACATAAATATCTTGGAGAAAATCTTTAAACTCGTCTTTCAGCCTACCATAAATCGTCCAATATATAATATTCCATCCGTTTAAAGAATGACATGATTTTATTATTAGTCCATTCAAGAGAGAGTGATACATTTTAAAATTAAGAAATAATTTGACTTGAAGTTTCTATTTTACCTTTAATGATAAGTTCTTATAACCATAGAAATATTATGCCATATTTAAAATTACAAGTTTCAAAAGTCTTATATTCACGTAACCGTCATAATGTATTTAAGCCTACAAGTATCACGACCCAAAATATAACTTGTTGTGATGGCACCTAACCTCAACTCGCTAGGTAAGTCAATTAGAAGCAATCTAATATCAATGAGATTCATTAAGAGAAGTAACGATAACACAACTGAACTTTTATACAAAGAATTTCCAAGGACTGGTAGTACAAATCATGAGCTTCTAAGATTTAGAGTTTACAAAGCTGTATGAAAAAAAATACATCATTTGTTTAAAATATACATGAACAGATTAATAATTATAAAGCTACCAAGAACAAGAGGCAGTTATGACCGGAACGCAGGTACATCTTCAGGGCCAGCTCCCACCATGCACAGCAACATCAGCATCCAAAATCTGCACACAAGGTGCAGAAGTGTAGTATGAATACAACCGACCTCATGTACTCAATAAGTAACAAACATAACCTTAGGTTGAAAACAGTGACGAACTTGGACAACGGTCAGATTCCAATACCAATAGCCAACAATAACTCATAACAATTGTCACAACCCAAAATTCACCCTCCGTAGGAGGTCGTGATGACACTCAGTCTCTAAGACTAGGTAAGCCTAACAAATTTTGAAGAAATACATAAAATAAAACGGAAGCCAAATTTTCAACATATGAAATAAATTTAAAACTGCAGTCAAATAACTTTGACTCCCAAAACCCGGTAGAAATAAATCATAAGCTTCTAAGAATTTATTAAGTGTCTCAAAACATTAAAGTCTAAAGAGAAATCAGGAAGACAACATAATAAGGATAGAGGGGGACTCCGAGGTATGCGGACGCTGACAGATGTACCTTGAAGTTTCCGTGTACAGTTAGTTTATTGATATCTGGTCTGATAGGAAGTACCTGGATATGCACAAAAAGGTGTGGAGAAGCATATGAGTAAACCACAGCGATACCAACTAAGTGCCAAGCCTAACCTCGGTAGAGTAGTGACGATGTCAGGTCAGGCCCTACTGAAAATAATAATAAATAAGGCAGAAATTTATAAAAGGGTAATGAAGTGACTGAGAAATAAACGAAATTTACAGAAAGATAACAACACAACAATTAGAGGTACACAACAGGGGCGCTCCCGAGGTACCGCCTCGTAGTCCCAAAAGTAAATTTGTAGTACAGGGGGATCTCCCGAGGAATCGCCTCGTAGTCCCAAAAGTAAATATGCAGCATAGGGGAATCTCCCGAGGAACCACCTCGTAGTCCCAAAAGTAAATATGCAGTACAGGGGAATCTCCCGAGGAACCACCTCGTAGGCCCAAAAGTAAATATGCAGTACAGGGGAATCTCCTGAGAAACCGCCTCGTAGTCCCAAAGTAAATATGCAACATATATCCGAAGAAAACAACGAATTTACAGCAAGAATCTCACAGTTAAAGATTTAAATCAAATCAAGAAAAGCAGGTAATTCAGCTACGCAAGTTACACATATTGTAAGTAAGAGTTAAGGCACGTAGACATGTGATACTAAGCTAAACATGATCACCACATATACTAAAGCAACTCGGTTAAAGAATTTAAAAGAAAACTACTCAGCAAGAACCAATATTTCCAAATTTAGCCTGTGTATGCACTTGTCACCTCGCGTACACAACGCTCACATAGCACAAAATGTTACAATAGTATCAAATCCAAAGGAAATTTCCCCCACACAAGGTTAAACAAGCCACTTACCTCGAATCACGCTCAATCAGTCAAGCAATATGCCTTTTTCTCGATTTTCCAACTCCGATTGGCTCGAATCTAGTCATAATTAATTTGATTCAGTCAATACCAATTATAGGAATAAATTCAATATGAAAATACAAATTTTCCAACAAAAATCCGAACTTTAACTCAAATATCGCCCGTAGGGCCCATGTCTTGGAACCTGATAAAAGTTACAAAATATGAACGCTCATTCAACCACGAGTCCAACCATAAAAAATTTACCAAATTCTGACATCAACTCGACCTCCAAATCTCACATTCTTATTTTGAAATCCCTAGGCCCAAATCCTCTAATTTCACTTCAAAAATATATAATCTAGTCGAAATACTCAACGATAATCCAATATTATTGACTAACAATGATCACAAGTAACTTACCTCAAGTTTTCCCGTAAATTCTCTCTGAAAATCGCCCCAAAACTGTGTTGGAAATGTCCAAAAATGACAAAAACTCGGAACCCTCTATTTTTGTACACAGCCCAGAGATTCCGCTTCTGTGGAATTATTAACCGCATATGCGGTTCCACTTTTGCGGTGAATCTCCCGCTTCTGCGACAGCCTTCGCCTTTTCGGACAAGGAGTTCGCTTCTATGGACTCACTTCTGCAATGAAGCGTCCACTTCTGTGATCCCAAGCGCACCTGCGATCCTTCGTCCGCATTTGCGGCCGTGCAGATGCGGAATTCTCCTCCGCACCTGCGGCCACTGCTCCACTCTCCCTTCTTCTGCTTCTGCACTCCCACACTCTCTTCTGCGAGCCAAATTCTACAGGTGCGATTGCATCAGATGATAGAAAGTTTCCAGCTTTGTTCTAAGTCCAAATTTCAATACGTTAACCATCGGAAACTCACCCGAGGCCCCCGGGACCTCAACCAAATACACCAAAAAGTCCCAAAATATCATACAAACTTAGTTGAAGCCTCAGATCACATCCGATAATGCTAAAAACATGAATCACACCCCAATTTAAGCCTAATGGAACTAGAAATTCCAACATCTACATTTGACGCCGAAACCTATCAAATCAAGTCCGATTGACCTCAAATTTTGCACGCAAGTCATAAATGACATAACGGAGGTATTCCATTTTTCAGAATCGGATTCCGGTCCCGATATCAAAAAGTCAACTCCCCGGTCAAACTTCTAAACTTAAATTTCTATTTTAGCCATTTCAAGCCTAATTTAACTACGGACTTCCAAAAAATTTTCCGGACACGCTCGTAAGTCCAAAATCATCATACAGAGCTATTAGAACCATCAAAATTCCATTCCAGGGTCGTCTACACATAAGCCACCATCTGGTCAACCTTTTCAACTTAAGTTTTCATTTTGGAGACTAAGTGTCTCAATTTATTTCAAAACCTCACCGGACATGAACCAATTACCCTGGCACGTCTCATAACAATTGTAAAGCACAAATTGAGCAGTAAATGGGGGAACAGGGCTGTAATACTCAAAACTATTGTTCGGGTCCTTACATTCTCCCCCTCTTAAACAAACGTTCGTCCTTGAACGGGTTTAGAATCATACATGGAGACTCAAATAGGTGTGGATATTTGCTCCATCTATCTCGCTCAATCTCCTAGGTATCTTCTTCGACTGGCTGGCCTATCCACTACACTTTCACTGAAGCTATGTTCTTTGATCTTAACTTTTGAACCTACCGGTCTAAAATGGTCACGGGCTCCACATCATACGTCAAATTACCATCCAATTGTACTGTACTGTACTGAAATCCAAAATATGAGACGGACCCCAGACATACTTCCGGAGCATCGATACATGAAACACTAGAGGAACACCCGATAGACTAGGCGGCAACACAAGTTCATAAGCCATCTCTCTAAGCTTCTTAAGTATTTAAAAAGGCCCAATATACCTAGGACTCAACTTGCTCTTCTTCCCAAATCTCAACACACCTTTCATGGGTAAAACCTTGAGCATAACCTTCTCCCCAACCATGTAAGCAACATCACAGACCTTCCAATCGGTAAAACTCTTCTGTCTAGACTGCACCATGCGAAGTCGATCATGAATCAATTTAACCTTTTCTAAAGCATCCTACACCAAATCAGTACCCAATAGCCTAGACTCACCCGGGTCAAACCAACCCACCGGAGATCGACACCGTAACCTATATAAAGCCTCATACGGAGCCATCTGAATGCTCGATTGGTAGCTGTTATTGTAAGCAAATTCTACAAGTGGCAGAAATTGATCCCAAGAACCCCCAAAATCAATGACACAAGCACTTAGCATATCTTTCAATATCTGAATAGTTCACTCGGACGGTCCGTCCGTCTGAGGGTGAAATGTTGTACTCAACTAAACCTGTGTACCTAATTCTCACTGCACTACTCTCCAAAACTATGGTGTAAACTGCGTTCCCCGATCTGAAATGAAGGACACTGGTACACCGTAAAGGCGAACAATCTCGCGGATATAAATCTTAGCCAACCGCTCAGAAGAATAAGTAGTACCGACTGGAATAAAATGTGCGGACTTTGTCAGCCAATCTACAATGACCCAAACAGCATCGAACTTCCTCAAAGTCCGTGGGAGTCCAACTACGAAGTCCATAGTGATACGCTCCCACTTCCACTCCAAAATTTCAAGTCTTTGAAGCAATATGCCCGGTCTCTAATACTCGTACTTTACCTGTTAACAATTTAAACACCGAGCTACAAACCCATCTATATCTTTCTTCCTTTGCCTCCACCAATAGTGCTGCCTCAAATGCTGATACATCTTCGCAGCACCTAGATAAATGGAGCACCGCGAACTGTGAGCCTCCTGGAGAATCAACTCATGCAAACCATCTACATCAGGCACACATAGCCTGCTCTGCATCTGTAATACACCGTCATCCCCAATAGTGACTTATTTGGCATCACCGTGCTATACCGTGTCCTTAAGAACAAGCATATGGGGGTCATCATACAGACGTTCTCTGATACAATCATAAAGAGAAGACTGAGAAACCACACAAGCCAAAACTCGGCTCGGCTCGGAAATATCCAATCTGACAAACTGATTGGCCAAGGCTTGAACATCTATGGCTAAAGGCCTCTCTGCTACCGGTAAATATGCTAAGCTGCCCAAACTCTTCACCTTATGACTCAAGGCATCAATTACTGCATTGACCTTCCCGGGGTGATAGAGAATGGTGATATAATAACCCTTAAGCAACTCCAACCACCTCCACTGCCAAAAGTTAATATCCTTCTATTTAAACAGATGTTGTAGACTCCGGTGATCGGCATAAACTTTACAATGGACACAGTACAAATAATGCCGCCAAATCTTCAAGGCATGAACAATAACTACTAATTTGAGGTCATGAACCGGATAATTTTTCTCATGTATCTTTAACAGTCTGGACGCATAGGCAATCGCCCTACCATCTTGCATCAACACTATGTCGGGACCAATACGCGACGCATCACAATACACAGTATAAGACCTTGAACCTCTAGGTAGTACCAATACTGGGGTTGTAGTCAAAGTTGTCTTGAGCTTTTGAAAGATCTCCTCACATTCCCCGGTCCACCTGAACGGAGCACCCTTCTGGGTCAATTTGGTCATAGGTGCAACAATAGAAGAGAAACCCTCTACAAATCGGCGATAATACCCCGTCAAGCCAAGAAAACTCAGGATCTCAGTAGCTGATGATGGTCTGGGCCCACTCTGCACTACTTCAATTTTCTTCGGATCTACTTGGATCCCCTCGCACAAAGCTATATGACCCAAAAATCCCACTGAATCAAGCCAGAATTCACACTTTGAAAATTTTGCATATAACTTCTTTCCTCTCAAAGTCTGAAGCACAGTCCTCAGGTGTTGCTCATGATCCTCCCAGCTCCGGGAGTATACCAGAATATCGACAATAAACACAATGACGAATGAGTCAAGATTAGGCTGAAACTATTCATCAAATGCATAAATGTTGCTGGGGAGTTGGTCACCCCAAAAGACATCACAAAGAACTTGTAATGACCATACCAAGTCCTGAAAGTAGTCTTCGGGATATCTGACTCCCGAATCTTCAGCTGGTGATAGCCTGAACGCAAGTCAATATTTGAGAATACCCTAGCACCCTGAAGCTAATCAAATAGGTCATCAATACGTTGAAATAGATACATGTTCTTCACTGTAACCTTGTTCAAATGGTGGTAATCAATACACATCCGCATAGAACCATCCTTCTTCACAAATAAGACAGGAGCACCCAAGGCGATACACTAGGCCAAATGAAGCCTTTATCAAGCAGCTCTTGTAACTGCTCTTTTAATTCTTTTAATTCTACCGGGGCCATATGATATGGTGGAATAGAAATGGGTTGAGTGACCGGTAACAATTCAATGCCAAAGTTAATATCCCTGTCTGGTGGCATACCAGAAAGATCCGCTTGATATACATCGGGAAAGTCCCTTACTACCGGAACTGACTCCACGATAGGAGTATCAATACTAACATCTCTCACATAGGCCAGATATGCATCACACCCCTTCTCAACCATTCGTTGAGCCTTAACAAATGAAACAACCCTGCTAGGAATATGATCCAATGTACCTCTATACTCTAGTCGCGGTAGAGCTTGCATAGCTAACGTCACTATCTTGGCGTAACAATCAAGGATTGCGTGATAGGGAAACAACCAGTCCATGCCCAAAATAATATCGAAATCCAATATACTGAGCAATAATAAATCAGCTCTAGTCTCAAAACTACTGATAAAAATCAAATACGACCGATGCACACAGTCAACAATAATAGAATCACCTACGGGCA
Organism: Nicotiana tomentosiformis; assembly: GCF_000390325.3. Classification (NCBI taxonomy): domain Eukaryota; kingdom Viridiplantae; phylum Streptophyta; class Magnoliopsida; order Solanales; family Solanaceae; genus Nicotiana; species Nicotiana tomentosiformis. The sequence continues at coordinate 92,247,350 of NC_090819.1, read as the reverse complement.
TAGATACATAAACAGAAGAACTCAAAGAATCACAAGATATGCCCAAATACGGGGAAAAATAAGATAACACATAAGAATAAGTATAACTTGGATCAAATAAGATTGATGCATCTCTTTGATAGACCGTAACAATACCTGTGATAACAGAATCAGATGCAGCTGCCTCCGTCCTAGCAGGAAAGGCATAATATCTTGCCTGGCCTCCCCCTCTAGGGCGACCTCTACCTGTCCAACCTCTGCCTCTAGCTGGCCGTGCAGGTGGAGTGGCAGCAGGTGCAGTAATCATGGCTTGAGAAGCCTGAGGGCCTTGTGGTATAGGTGGGGACTGAGAGATCTGTGAAGGTGCACCCCTCCTAAGTGTAGGGAAATCCTACACCATATGACGAGTGTCACCACACTCAAAACAAGCTCTCGGAGGACGTGGCTTCTGTGACTGGCTTAGGCCTGATCGACTGGAATGACCGCTGGAAGCACCCCGTACATGAGGTACACTAAACACTGGCGGTGCATAATAGGGATCCTGGGGCCTAGGAGTGGTCGGAGTACCACTGACATCTAGAAGTGTTGAATGAACAGGGCGAATCCCATAACCCCTACCCTGACGAGCTGTAGCTGGGGCACGAGAACTGTTATACGTGCCAGAATCTCAAGGTCTCTTAGATTCCCTCTCTTCTCTCTTTCGAATCTGCATACCTACTAATCTCCTAGCAATTGATACCACCTGCTGGTATGCGATGTCCATCTCCAGTTCTCGGGCCATGCTGAATCTGATACTAGGGTGGAGCCCCTCAATAAATTGACGAACCCGCTCTCGAACAGTAGCAACCAAGGCTGGTGCATGCCTAGCCAAATCACTGAATTGGACTGCATACTCTGACACGGTCATAGAACCCTGGTGCAACTGCTCAAACTCCGCGTGCCATGCATTTCTGCCATACATATCTGAAAATTGAGTCCAAGTGAGTGAAGCTACTTCAGCCGGACTATCCAACTCGTATGATCGCCACCACTAGTAGGCTGCTCCTCTAAGCTAGAATGTCGTGAAAGAAACCCTACTAAAATCCACAATACCTATAGTACGGAGGATACAGTGACATTACTCAAGAAAACCTTAAGCATCCTCTGAAGCCAAACCGCTGAAAGTGGGAGGGTGGTACTTCTTGTACCTCTCGAGTCTAAGTTGTTCCCCCTCCGAAACTGCTGCCCTAACCTCGGGCCGAATTGGGACAACTAGCTGCATGGGTATAAACTCCGGTGCATGGTCAGCTTGGGCCCGTGGCTCTGGGGTACGGGTGGCGGGAGTTTGTGCTCCTCCCCCGGCCTGAGATGTGGCAGGAGCAAGTGAAATCAACTCTGCCTGAGCTAGAGTGCCAAACATGCTCAAAAACTAGGCAAGACTCTCCTGAAGGACAAAGGTAGTAACAAGCGTCTCAGGTGCCTGCTCTCTAATTGGAGCTATTGGTGGTTCCTGTGCAACAACTCGTGCAGGTGCTCTGGCTGCACCACGTGGTCTTCTTCAACCTCTGCCCCGGCCCGGGCCTCTTGTGGCTCCAACATCAGGCGTGGGTGTCTGATCATCGGATACAGTTGTGTCCTCACCATCTGTAAGAGAATAGAAAGACAAGGGTTTAGAATTTCAAAGTCAACAAATGTGCATGATAAGGAATCAAAGAAGTGAACATTTCCTAACATTTCCATAGCCTCCCGAAGATAAGTACAGACGTCTCCGTACCGATCTGCGAGACTACTAAATATGTTTGTGACTCATAACACCTATCAACCTAGAGCTCCGATACCAACTTGTCACGACCCTAAATTCACCCTCTGTAGGATGTCGTGGTGACACATAGTCTCTAAGACTAGGTAAGCCTAACAATTTTTGCATAAATATATAAAATAAAACTGAAGCCAAATTCTCAACATATGTAATAAATATAAAACTGTAGTCCAATAATTTTGACTCCCAAAATCCGGTAGAAATAAGTCACAAGCTTCTAAGAATTTATTCTGAATGTCTCAATACATCAGAGTCTAAAGAGAAATCAGGAAGACAACATAATAAGGGTAGAGGGGGACTCCGAGGTGTAATGACCCGGTCGGTCATTTTGAGAATTTAACTCTGGTTCGGTGGCATAAGGCCATGAGCAGCTTCATATTATGTGTATTGACTTGCGTGCATATTTGAATTCAGTCACCGGATGATTCAGAGTGTTTTGGGACACTTAGTCCCTAAAATCGAAGTTTAAGTCTTAAGATTTTGACCGTAGTCGGAACTGTGTGAAAGCGACTCCAGAATGGAGTTCTGTCGGTTCCGTTAGCTCCGTTGGGTGATTTTAGACTTAGAAGCGTGTCTGGACTATGAATTTGAGGTCTGTAGCTGATTTAGGCTTGAAATGGCGAAAGTCAAATTTTTTGAGATTTTGACCGGAAGTGGACTTTTTGATATCGGGGTCAGATTCCGATTCCGGAAGTGGGAACAACTCCATTATGTTATTTGGGACTTTCCTGCAAAACTTGACATCATTCCGGGTTGGTTTGATAGGTTTCGACACAAGTTTTCTAAGTTGGAAGATTTGAAAGTTCTTAAGTTCGATTTATGGTGCGATTCATATTTTCGGCATTGTTCGATGTGATTTGAGACCTCGAGCGAGTCCGTCTTAGGTTATGGAACTTGTTTGTGTGATTAGATGGGTCCCAGGGGCCTCGGGTGTGTTTCGGATGGGCTACGTGCCATTTTTTTCTATTTTTGAAATGTTTTTTTTCTGTCATCTAGTTTCCTTAATCGCGTTCGCATCCCTTCCTTCGCGTTGCAAAGAGTAATTTTGTAGGAGGAATTCACTGTTCTTTGCGTTCGCGTGATTCCATTCACGATCGCGAAGGTCTGACTTCTCCTTCTTCGTGTTCGCATCTGTTCCCTCGCGTTTGCGTAGTGCAATTTGTGGAGAATGAATTATTGTTCTTCGCGTTCGCGTGATTACATTCGCGATCGCGAAGGTCTTCTTTCTCCCTCTTCGCATTCGCGTGCCGTTTCACGCGTTCGCGTAGCCCAGTTCCTGGGCCAATAATTTCCTTTTTCGCAATCGCACATTCTTGTTCGCGATCGCACAACATCAATTCCGGGCAATAGCCATTTCCTCTTCGCGATCGCAGCTCCTCTTCCGCGATCGCGATGCTTTCAGGCCTGGGCAGAATATAAGTTTTCCAAAATGAGGGTTAGGCCATTTTTATCACATTTTGACTTGTAGAGCTCGGTTTTGAACTATTCCTTGTGGGCTTTTCAAGCAAACCGATTGGGTAAGTGTTCTTCACCTAGAATTTATTTATTTCCCTGATTTTATCTTTATTTTTATCATTTAATTTGTGTTCTGAGTTGAGGAAAATGGTAGTTTTTGAAGAAAATGAAAAATGAAAAATCACGATTTGAGGGATGAAATGGTATCAGAATTTGATGATTTTAGTATGGTTGAACTCGTGAGTGAATGTGTGTTCGTATTTTGTGACTTTTACCCGATTTCGAGACGTGGGCCCGAGTCAACTTTTTAGGGCGGCTTTCGGGACTTTTATTAAAGTATTGATTTTATTAATTAGATGAGTCTATTATGGTTGTATTCATGATATGAAATTGTGTTTGGCTAGATTTGGGCCATTCAGAATCGGATAATTGAGAAAAGGGCATTCTTACAGACTGATTGAGCTTGGTTCGAGGTAAGTATCTTGCCTAATCTTGTGTGGGGGATTATTCCCTTAGGATTTGAATCTTCTATATTGATTGTAGTCCATGTACGCGAGGTGACGAGTGCGTGCTCAGACTTATTTATGGAAAGTTAGACTTTTAGGATTCTTAGGTCTTTATATTCACCGAGTGTAAAGTTGTTCTTGATATGATTAAGTTCCTATTTACTAGTTTCACTTCTACATGATTTAATTAGAATCCATTATAATACCGATGTCTAAATACCATCCCAGAACTGGAGTCACAAGTGCACGAGCTTCTAGAATAATACAATTAAAGGTTTGAATAAAATTCAAGCTGTTTGAAATATAATAAACAACTGAGATAAGATAGAAGGGGACTTCAGAACTGCGAATGCTGTCCAGTTATACCTCAAGTTTCCACTGGTAGCTGTATCCGGACAAATCTATTGTACGCCACTAGGACCAACTCTGAAATCTGTACAAGAAGTGCAGAGTGCAGTATCAGTACAACCGACCCCATATACTCGTAAGTGCCGAGCCTAACACTGACGAAGTAGTGACGAGGCTATGACAAGACACGTACATAAACAACCTGTACAAGTATATACAAATGCGAAGTAACAATAATACAATAAATAACAATTTATAAATTGGGAGGGAACATGCGAAGGGGAAAGATATAATAATTTCAGCAGGAGATATATCACTTAGTAGTCAATTAATTCATCAATAATAAAATGAACAAATGATAATATGAAAATGGCACGTCACCGCCCTTCATGCTTTTACTCATTTAATACAGCATCACCCTTCGTGCTTTTACCCTCACAAATGAAAAGGCAACACCCTTCGTGCTTTTACAGTTACAAATGGCACGACAACACCCTTCGTGCTTTTACACTCACAAATGGCACGACAACACCCTTCGTGCTTTTACACTCATAAATGGCACGACAACACCCTTCATGCTGTTACACTCTTCCTTACCATGAAAATAATAAGATAAATTCGAAAAAGTATTTAAATGCAGGGATATACGCTTATCAATCAATTCAATACCAAAATACCGACTTCACCTTCCAGAATAATCCACAATAATTAAATGAATAATAATTTTACCAATAATGATCAAATAATCAATAATAAACTTAAACAGAAATATCTTTAATTAAATAGACAATTATTCACAATAAACAAATATCACCTGCATGCTTTGACTCAACCACAGCGCATAAGTACTCGTCACCTTGTATATACGTTGTACCCGCACATTAAATCATGTAGCAAATAAACAAATAAGTCTTACACCCTCAAGTCAAGGTTAACCACGACACTTACCTTGCTTGCAACCAAATTCAAGAATCCCATAAACCTTTGCCTCGCGATTTCGTGTCCGAAATCCTCAAATCTAGTCATAAAAAATTCAATATACTCAATACAAATCGTAGAAATTAATTCCATATGAATTTACTAATTTTCAGGATTAAAATCCGAAATTTATCTCAAATTTTATCAGTGGAACCCATGTCTCGAATCCCGTAAATACTCACGAAATCCGAACTCTCATTCCGATACGAGTTCAACCATATAAAAATTATCGAATTCCGACATCGGATTGGCTTTCAAATCTTCATTTTATATTTTTGGAAGATTTTATAAAAATCTGATTTTTCTTCAATAATTTCACGGATTAATGATATAAATGAGTATAGAATCATGAAATATAATCAATATAGGATAAAGAACACTTACCCCAATATTTTTTCGTGAAAATCACCCAAAAATCATCTTACCCGAGCTCAAAATCAAAAATGGTTGAAAATGGGTCGAAATTTCATTTCCAGAACTAAATTTCTATTTGCCTAGATTTTTACTCATCGCGATCGCGGGAATTCGTTCGCGATCGCGTAGAACAACTTCTGCCTATATCCATTTTATTCTTCGCGATCACGGATAACTCTTTGCGATCGCGAAGCATATTTTGGCTGCCCAGATTTTTAACTCTACGCGATCGCGTAAATGGTCATGCGATCGCGGAGAATATTTTCTCAGCCTTACGCGATCGCATACTGACTTGTGCGATTGCGTAGCATAAATGGCATGCCTAGCTTCTGCCTTTATTCCTTCTACGCGAACGCGACTTGGCCCTCGCGTTTGCAGTGCACTGAAAGCTAACCTTCCGCGATCGCGTACCTATCTTCACGATCGCGTACCTATCTTCGCGAACGCGAAGAGTAAAACTCACGACTCACAATATCCTCTTCGTGATCGCAGGAATGGCTTCGCGATCGCGAAGCACAATGCACCAGATGACAGCAGAAGCTAAAAACCAGATTTTTCTTAAAGTTCAAATGGTCTGTAGGCTATCCGAAACTCACCCAAGCCCTCGGGGCTCCAAACCAAACATGCACACAAGTCCAAAAACCTCATACAAACTCGCTCGTGCGATCAAAACACCAATTTAACACCTAAAATTACGAATCGGACACCAAATCAAATGAAATTTTTAAGAAAACTTTAAAACTTCTATTTTCACAACCGAACGCCCGAATCACATCAAATTAACTCTGTTTCTCACCAAATTCGACAGACAAGTCATAAATGACATAAAAGAGAAATTCCAATCTTCGGAATTGGATTCCGACCCCGATATCAAAAAGTCAAATCTGTGGTCAAACTTTTGAAAATCTTTAGCCTTTAAATTTCTAGTTTCCGTTAAATTGCCATAACTTGAGCTAGGGACCTCCAAATTAAATTCCGGGTATACGCCCAAGTCCAAAATTACGATACAGACTTACCGAAACTTTCAAATTACCGATCCGGGTCCGTTTGATCAAAATGTTGACCAAAGTCAACCCAGTTGAGTTTTAAGGCTCTATTTCATATTTTAATCCTTTTTTCACATAAAAGCTTTCCGATAAATTATACGGACTACGCACGCAAGTCGAGGAATAATGAATAGTACTTTTTGAGGTCTTAGAACACAGAAATAATTATTAAATTTAAAGATGACCTTTTGGGTCATCACACTGCTTCTGCGGTCTTCCCTCATCCAGCCTTTCTTTGCTTCTGCGTCTATGTGACTGCATCTGCGACCATCACACTTGCGCCCCATACCCCGTTGGTGCGTCCACATCAGATCCAGCAAAAACCATCCATCACACATGAATGAAAAATGCTCTGAAACACGTCTGCATCTCATCCGAGCCCATCGGGACCTTATCCGAATGTACCAACAAGTCCCAAAATATAACACGAACCTATACGAGACCTCAAATCACGCATAACAGCATTGAAACTACGAATCACATCTCAATTCAAACTTAATGAACTTCTAAACTTTCAACTTCGAAAACTCGTGTCGAAACATATCAAATCAACCCGGAATGAACCCAAATTTTGCACACAAGTCCCAAATGATATAACGAAACTATTCCAATTCACGGAACCATAATCTAAACTTGACATCATCAAAGTCAACTCTCGGTCAAACCTGTGAATATTTCAAACCTTCAAATTTTCAACTTTCGCCAATTAATGCTGAAACCTTCTAGAGATATTCAGATGCAAATTCGGGTATAAGTCCAAGTCCAAAATCACTATCCGGACTTAAGAGAACCATCAAAACTCCGATCCGAGGTCAAATACTAAAAAATCAAACTTAGTCAACTCTTCCAACTTAAAGTTTCAATCATGAAATTGATTCTTCCAAACAAATTTCGAAACACCTGAAAACCAAAACCGACGATTCACACAAGTCATAATATATCGTACGAAGCTACTCAACACTTTAAATCGCTGAACGAAATGCAAATGCTCAAAACGACCGATCGGGTCGTTACAACAAGTTTAAAAAATCTTTCTTTAGTTTTTAAATTCGGTATTAGTCAAACTATATTATATAAATTAAATTGAATAGGTGAACATAACTTTGGTGAAAGTGTGACATCAAATTATTGGTGGCAAAATGGTTAAAAGAAAATAATTATCCACCCATATTATCCATCAAAAATGGGTTGGATAATTAACTTTTTTAAAACGGATCAAATATAGATAAGAACCATATTATCCACTTAGAAAATTGATAACCAATGAATAAACGGAAAAGGGCCAACAATACCTCTAACGTATTGAAAACGGCTCAAAAATATTATTTTTTAACCTTTTGGTCCGCAAATGCCCCTAACGTTTGTTTTTGGGCTCAAACTTACCCCTATATCTAAAAGAACTAACCCGGTCAATTTTTTGACTTTAACTTCGCCATGTGATATTTTCTTAACCCGCCACGTATATTATTTGTATTAAATAAAACCCACCTGTATCTTTTAAATACCCAACGACCCTAACACACTCCTATATATTTGGACGGTCGACTAAAAATAATTATATTCGCTAGTTAAATATAAAAAAAAATATACATTGATTATATATAAAAATATGTATATTATACATTAATATTTTAATATTACATGATATTATTTTTAGAAAAAATTATACGGTGTAGTTTTTCCTTCAAATTTTATATATCTTAACAAGTTTAACAATATAAATTTTAATTTGCAAACATAAAAATGATAATGTTCTATTTATATGACTTCTAAAGGAGAAGTAAAGAAACAGATGGAAAGAAATTTTTTTAAAACCTTTAATTATATACATATCCAACTGCTTAGCATATTAATGGATTTCACTTGATCTTTTCAATGGGAACTAATAGTGTTTTAATATCCATTATCAGATTTGCTTAATAAATTCGAGTGATAGATCATAATTAATAGAAAAAACTACACCGTATAATTTCTCCTAAAAATAATATCATGTAAAATATATATTAAAATATTAATGTATAATATACATATTTTTATATATAATCAATGTATATTTTTTATATATTTAACTAGCAAATATATATATATAATCAATGTATATTTATTTTATATTTAACTAGCAAATATAATTATTTTTAGCCAATCGTCCAAATAAATAGGAGCGGGTCAGGTTTGTTGGGTATTTTAAAAGATACAGGTGAGTTTTATTTAATACAAATAATACACATGGCGGGTTGAAAAAACACTGAAGTTAAAGTTAAAAAATTGACCAGGTTAGTTCGGTTAGATATAGGGGTAAATTTGAGCCCAAAAACAAACGTTAGGGGCATTTGCGGACCAAAAGGTTAACAGAGGGTATTTTTGAGTCATTTTCAATATGTTAGAGGTATTGTATGCCCTTTTTCGATTAATAAATAATGAGTTTAACTTTTATATTTGTAAAGCCTCAAATTGAGAGTTTTATAAGTCTGAAAGACTACGAATTCTCTCAAAAATGGTCATATTCAAGAAGTCATGGATAATATGGATACTCATATTACTCGCCGGTTAACTTATTTTTTATCCGTAATAAATATTAATCTGATAGAATAATATATTCATTTTTATATTAATCATTTTCTACCCGCTCATCTCTGATCCGAGCCCCCGGTTTACCCATCCTACATCAAATATTAATGGTGCATGCATCGTCAAACTAAATGCCCCGCTCTTTGCAATTACACCACACTTCCATAATTGACACCACACTTGCATATTGCACTGAAGAAATGGCATGTCTTGACTTTCTTTGACAATTGTACTGCTCTTTGCTACAATGATTAAAGTTTTGTGGCGAATTTGAAAACGTGGGTGTGCAGTGTGCTATAGTACTATGCTCACATGATATGATGCTAGCTAGGGTTCATATAGCTATATGGCTATTAATTAGCTGGACGTTTTAATTTATGTGAATTTATTTTTTTTTAGTCAGTGCAAAAAATAGTGTAAAAAATAATGACCATTTTTTTATTTGGAAAATATTTATCTTTATGTAATAATTTATAGTCACACAAAGTATTTGTACCTCGTTTTACACCACAAGTTCAAAAGTTTTCTCTTTTTTCTTAAACCTCATACTCAGTCAAATAGGTTTAAATAAATTACAACCGAGGGAGTATTTCTTTTTATTTTAATTTATGTGTTACACATTTTCTTTTAATATGTCCCCAAAATATTAAGGAGTATATGTTTAATTAAAAAATAATTAACTTTAAATTTGTAGTGCTACAAATTAAATTAAATGAGATTATTAAAAGTAACACAAAATTTATGATTTATATTAAAAACTAATAAGTTTTTAAAAAATATTTTTATTTCTTTATCTTCATGTCAATTAAAAACTGTCACGTAAATTGAGATGAAAATAATAGGTGCAAAATACCCTAAGGGTCTGTTTGGAAAGCCACCCATTAATTGGAATCAATGTAATTACTAGGGTAGTAATTACTAGTAATTATACAACCTAGTAATTACAGAACATAGTAATTACGACGACCTGTTTGTTTGTCATAACGTAATTATAGTGTAATTACAAGCGTATTGTTTGGTTGCACAAGTGTAATTACACAATTAGATTAAATTTTAGCTGAAGTAATTATCAAAACTTAAAAGTTAATATAATAAATATATGCTTATAAATATTTTTTTATAAGTAATTATATTAGATTTGGTATTTAAGATGCATATTTTTTCTTGAATATACATTAATTAGTAATCATATATTTATAACTAATATTTAAAAATAATTTATATATATATTTCAAATTAATAATATTTAGTTTAATTAATTATAAAAACTAAAAATATGCATGATGTAAGAACATCATGGAATGCATGTTTAATAAAATAAATTAATATTTATAAATATAATATCATAAAATTATTCAAATATTTGACAAAACTAATCTATCAATTCTAACTAAAAAATGAATAACATGCAATATAATATAACATGCCAATATTACTAAAACAATATTTAGTATAATAATTGATTATTGTTTATACAGTATTTTCAAACATGTAACATGGAGGAGTTTTACCATCTTGCATTTCGAAAACCCACCCACATGTTAGTACATAATTGTGTGAAGCATAAATGTACAAAAAAGATGCCATCTCTCACCTACCGTAGAAAGCATAATAATCACAAATTATAAACGTTCTTGATTGTAATTAATTGAGCATCTTTAGTCTTAACACAAGATTTAAGTAGGTAGGTTTTCCCATACCTCACCCTCACGGGTTTCACATTCGGATGTTGATATAGTGGACCCTCAATCATTGAAATAATACAAAAAATACAAGAGAGAGGTCAATTGTGGGCCTTTTCTAAATAGAGAACAATTCACCACTAGCTACCTACTGGACTAAAAGTTTTACCCAAATAGCAAGTCAAATTTAGTATTTATTTTTTTTAGTCGGTATACATAGATTATATATATATATATATTATATATTCGTCGGCTATTATTAGTTTAAGCGATTAAATGGACGGTATTTGAATTAATTCTTCTATAAGTTACTCATTTACATAGTATACCCGTTAAAATTACATTGCAACTTCAATGGCGCCTATAGTAGATTTTAAACTTGACCATTCAACCAAACCCATTTCAAATCAACTCTAAATAAAATCAAAGATTCATACTCAAATCCTTACAAGTATTTGCAACAATGTATAATAATACTTTCCTGAATCCAAAGTCCAAACGACTATATTAGACTTTCAATTCCCAAATCCGAGCTTCAAAGCGTCTTCAGTGACAGACAAACTAAATTTTATTTTTCTTCAATTATTAGTCAGAAAATTCGCACTATAATCACCAGTTTAGCTTTGCACAACAACATCCAAATGATTCAATAACAAAAAATTAATAATTTTCAAAATTTTCAATTTCAAAAGTTTGGTGATACCCGAAGAACTCATGTATTATTGTAGAGTGATGAATATCAACTGAAATTTCAACTATTCCACCATTGATGAATATAGCTTCTCCGAAAATATAGTATCCAGTTGAAGTATATTGTTGCAGCATACTATTGCGGAGTTGTATGCTCTTGCAGATTACTATTGCTGAGTTGTATACTATTGAAGTATACTGTAATAAAAACACTCTCTCTATATATATATAGTGGTATTCTTTTACATTTTATTGTATACTGTTACAATATATTGTTCAGTATTCAGTTAATTTTATTTATTCTTCAACTTTCAACTGAAATCTATTTCAAGCACTGCAAATCAACTTCAAATCCAATTTTGGCGCCACAAATTTATAGTAGAAATGACACAAGATAGTCACTTTCAAGAGCTGCTATTTAAAAATTAGCCACTGCATCCTAAATTTTATTTTTTTCAGTTCAAATTTTCAGGACAAAAATATTCTGAATTCTCCTCAACTTAACATTTTTACTTTAAAATTTTTGGACAAAATAAATAATGGCTAATCTCTAAATAGTATTCATGAGAATGACTATCTGTGCACTTGCCCTATAAGGTATAGGAGACAAGAATGGGTAGATCCGTGGTAATTTTGGCGCAAATACATATAAACTGAAAAAAATTCAAAATAGGTAAACAAATTTCCCTTTAAATTTCTTTGTCGACTTAAAACATATTTATTCAACTTAAACTGAGTAGGTTATATAGTGTGATCAACAACTATATAGAAACTGTTAGTATTTCAGGTCTAAACAAGTGCAAACTATAATAAATAGTAAAGTGCAAAATATAAGATGAGACACGGAAATGTTTATATTAGTTTAGATCAGAAATATTGTGTCTATTATAGTACTCTTGGGTTATAAGAAAGTCGTAGTTGGTAAATATTCACCGGGTGTCCTCTTTAAGGACTAGTATTAACTTTTATTTCCGTTAAGAGAATTAGTGGAAATATAGATTTCCCCAAAATTTGTGCTCCTTTTCCTCCTCCTCCTCCTCTCATTCATCATCCATCTTCTTCATATGTGCCGTAAAATATTGAAGACCTATTGCTTATTGTAGTTGATTTGGATTAGTTTGGTTGACGAGAACATTGTTATTGAGGTTTATGAGCTTAATTATCGAAAAAGATAAAGTGAGTCTATTAATATTTGAAGGTTTGGATAGGATTTAACCATTAAGAGTTATTGGGATTGCTATTAGAATGTTGTATGTCAAATTTAGATTCATTTGGATTAATTTTGAAGCAAAAACGTATTGATAAAAAATTTCAAAAACTTCTGGTGATCTGCCAGAATTTGTGAAAATTTGTTCAACAATTACGATTTGTCAGAGAAACTTCCGGTCATGATTTGTCAGAATTTATGAATAGTTTATTTCAAATTTACTATACAATTTGTACTAAAATCCTGGTGTTAACCAAGACTTATGCAAGCCCATCCGTTGGAACTTTTAGTGATCAACAAAGATTTTCATACTAAATTTTGGTGATTTATAAATTTCTGGCGATCCGCCAAAAATTAAACTCTCAACTTCTAGTGCGCTATTTTCACACAACTTTTTAAACGAGGTCAAAAATTAAATAATGGTGCGAAATTAGCCTATTTGTGTAAATTAAATCTCACATTATATTTTCCATAAAAAGAAAGAGATCCTTGCTAGAATTAAAGGGATCTCAGGTACAGATCCTAGCCGTGAGACGTCTTATCACTATAATTTAGAAGATTCTGTATTGCTACTTATAAACTTTTTCAAAAAATAAAGAGGGCTTCTGGATGTTTAAGTCGCATGTCTAATAGATTAATGATGGAGATGCAAATATATATTAAAAAAAATAATTATATTCTACTATACAATGTAATAAAAGAAGAGACTTTTACCTAGCTATACTAGGTTATAAACTTATTACCCCACAAGCAAGGTTATCACTTAATTACATTTTCATATATAAATAATAAATTATAGACAAATTAGTGATAAATAAGGATCCCTTAATATTTGGTGGCGATTGAATATGTTTTGCTAGGGCTTGGTTAGAAACTTTGATGCCGAATTCTGTCAAGAAGATGACCGGGGTTGGGGGAATAGAAGGGAGGCGCACAAGAATAGAGAGAGTGAAAAGAAGAGAAAAGGGAAAAAAGAAAAATAGTGCAACTTCTGACATCTCAACTATTAGAGAAAAAAGAAAAATAGTGCAACTGAATCTCTTATTTATTTATATATAAACCTAAATTTTTTGGTAATTAGAAACTTCAGTTAAACTATGTAAAATAATTTATAATAAAGTGTATATAACAAAAATTTCACAAAAAATAGAATTTTGAATCTTTGTGACATTATGGGTAATTAAACTTCTGACATCTCAACTATTAGAGATATTTTTGTAGACAAACTTCCATAAAATATACACAACTGATCTTATAGGTTGTAACTTGTAACATCAAATTTAATCCTAATACTAACTCCTTAAATATTCTCACAACGGAAGTTGATCATATTATTAATCACCGTCTAACTGATGCCGAAATTAAAAAGGCTAATAAATCTTTAAGTCGTTATAAGCACCCGACCCGGATGGTATACATCCTATTTTCATTCAAAAGTACTAGGATGGGATAAATTATGTGATGTATACAACCTGTATGAACACCTTTTCCAATCTCACAATTCCTGCTCAAATCAACAACACCTATATATTACAATCATTCCTAAAGTATGTTATTCAGAGTTTATTACCCAATATAGATGCCGAAATTAAAAAGGCTAATAAATCTTTAAGTCGTTATAAGCACCTGACCCGGATGGTATACATCCTATTTTCATTCAAAAGTACTAGGATGGGATAAATTATGTGATGTATACAACCTGTATGAACACCTTTTCCAATCTCACAATTCCTGCTCAAATCAACAACACCTATATATTACAATCATTCCTAAAGTATGTTATTCAGAGTTTATTACCCAATATAGATGCCGAAATTAAAAAGGCTAATAAATCTTTAAGTCGTTATAAGCACCTGACCCGGATGGTATACATCCTATTTTCATTCAAAAGTACTAGGATGGGATAAATTATGTGATGTATACAACCTGTATGAACACCTTTTCCAATCTCACAATTCCTGCTCAAATCAACAACACCTATATATTACAATCATTCCTAAAGTATGTTATTCAGAGTTTATTACCCAATATAGATGCCGAAATTAAAAAGGCTAATAAATCTTTAAGTCGTTATAAGCACCTGACCCGGATGGTATACATCCTATTTTCATTCAAAAGTACTAGAATGGGATAAATTATGTGATGTATACAACCTGTATGAACACCTTTTCCAATCTCACAATTCCTGCTCAAATCAACAACACCTATATATTACAATCATTCCTAAAGTATGTTATTCAAAGTTTATTACCCAATATAGATGCCGAAATTAAAAAGGCTAATAAATCTTTAAGTCGTTATAAGCACCTGACCCGGATGGTATACATCCTATTTTCATTCAAAAGTACTAGGATGGGATAAATTATGTGATGTATACAACCTGTATGAACACCTTTTCCAATCTCACAATTCCTGCTCAAATCAACAACACCTATATATTACAATCATTCCTAAAGTATGTTATTCAGAGTTTATTACCCAATATAGACATATTAGCTTACGTAATATTATCTATAAAACTATTACAACAATCGATGTGAATAGAATTCACCCTTTTTTTTTTAGATAAAATCATCAGTCCAACCCAAAGTAGCTTCACTTAGGGTAGACGTACAACGATTAACGCCATCATTATTCAGGAAGTCATTCACGCTTTTAAAATTCTAAAGAAAAAACAGGAAAAATGATGCTTAAAATCGATATGGAAAAAACTTTTAATAGGTTAAAATGATCTTTTGTTAGACATTCCCTTTAAATTTTAAATTTTCCTCACTGATCTAATTATTCTAATTATGAACGTTCTCTATATCTACCCCTATTACTATAAATGAAAAGCCTATAGAATTCTTTGAACCTTCTAGAGAAATAAGACAAGGTGACCTCCTATCACCTTACTTGTTCATTATACGTATGCAATCGCTTGCCAGATATATAGACCATGCCACAGATATTGGACTTTGGCAACCTATTACTATTAGTAGGACTGGTACAACTTTAACACATCTTCTGTTTGAGGATGATCCAGTTCTTTTTGCCAAGGCTAATTCTTCTCATGTGTAAGGACACAATCAGTTCATTTTAAGTTCTAGCATCATGTTCTTTGATTTGAGACTCCCTCTAGGTTCATTTTGTGATTTGTGACTTGCGATTATGATTGGTTGGAGTCCCAAGAGGTTCAAAAATATTGTAATACTTAGTTCCTAACTAGAGACCTTAAGTTAAGAGAGTTGACCAAAGTCAATATTTTGAGTAAACAACTTTTGGAGTCATGATTTGAAAATTCTTATAGGATTGTATGATAAATTTTAAACTTTTACATATGTTTGGATTAGGAACCGAGAGGTTCGGGTGTGATTCAATACTATTGCATGAAAATTGAAACTTAAGGTTCATAAATTTGACACTGTGTATTGCAACACTTTTATTTGTATTTTTGAGCCTTTCGACAAGTTCATATAGGATATTTTAAATTGATAGGATGGTTTAGAAGGTACCCAGAGGGACTCATATGAGCTTTGATGCATTTGTAGCAAGTTTGGAAAAGATTTAAATTGCTGAAATGAGGCATTTTTGCATTTATCCACTCCCACCCTTTCTCGAATATGTTCATTGCTAATCTTATATAACTTGGTATGTTTGCACATCCATCTCAACATCCTCAGTTTAACTACTTTCATCTTCTGGACCTGAAAGTTTTTAACTGGTCAATATTCTGTCCCATACAATATAATCGATCTAAACTCATCTTTAAGTTTTAGTGAAATATTCTTATCATACAAGACACCAGACGTGAGCCTCCATTCATATACTGTGCTTCGATACAATGTATGAGATCCTTATCAATCTCCTCTTTTTGGGTTTTTGATCCAAGGTACATGAAATATCTTCTATTGGGGATGACTTGTGTATCAAACCACACGTCCATGTCTGCTTCCTGGGCCACGTCTCTAAATTTGCACTCTAAGTATTTTATCTTGTCCTGTTCAACTTGAAACCTTTAAACTCGAAGGTCTATCTCCAAACCTCCAGCCTTTTATTAACACCATATACGTCTCGTTAATCAGAACTATGTCATCTGCAATGACAAACATCACGGCACACCCCCTTGAATGTGGCACGTCAGTGTGTCCATTGCCAAGAAAAATAAAAATAGGTTAAGAATTGATCCCCAGTGCAACCCTATCATAATTGAAAAGTATTTCGAATATTCTCCTACTGTCCTTAACCGGGTCTTAGCTCTATTATATATGTCCCTTTTTAGTCTCCAAACATATCCATAAAGCTTCCCTTGGGACTTTGTTTTATGCGCTAGCCAGTGAAGTTCCACTACAAGAAAAAAATAATTAACCACCAAATCGATCAAAAATTAGATATTTTCGACGGAAACTGATTGATCAGAAAATATATGATAGGAAAAGAATTGTGTCACGACCCAAAATTTCTTTAGGTCGTGATGGCATCTAACCCAACCCTCTAGGTAAGCCCAACAATAAAAGTAGCTACAATGATAAGAAATCAATAGAGATAATAAATAAAATAGCCATAAGAGTTAATTGTAACAACCCGACCAGTCATTTTGAGAATTTACGCCCATTTTAACTATTTGAAGTCTTGAATAGCTTCATACGATGTATTATGACGTGTATGAATCATCGATTTTGTTTTCAGGTGTTTCGGAACATGTTCGGAAGAATGAATTCCATGTTGGAAGCCTAAAGTTGAAATAGTTGACCAAATTTGACTTTTTAGTATTCGATCTCGGATCGAAATTTTGATGATTCTGTTAGGTCCGGGTGGTGATTTTGAACTTAGGCGTATACCTGAAATTTAATTTGGATATTTCTAGAATGTTTCGACGTCGTTTCTTGAAGCATTAGATCCGTATTGAAATTACAGAGCCATAGAAAAAAGAATCCTCGAATTCGGATATCGTATGAGAGAGTTATGCCAATTTTCGTGTCGGGAAAGATTGCTGTTTTTCTAGGGCAGAGGCAAGTCGCAGGTGTGAAATGCGACTTGCCTGGACATATTCTAAAAACGGGGGTTTCGGCCATTTTAACACATTTGGAGCTATGGAGCTCGGATTGAAGCGATTTTGAGGCGATTTTCACCATATGGATTGGGGTAAGTGATTCTAACTCGGTTTTGGTTAAATTACACGAAACTATGTTCAACAAATTAGTGTTTTGGGTTGAAAATAATAGAAAATTTCATAGAATTTAGTTGAGGATTTGAAGGCCGAGTTGTGGTCGAATTTGAGTAATTTTGGTATAGATGGACTCGTGGATGAATGGGGGTTCTGATTTTGTAATTTTTGTCGGATTCCGAGACATGGGCCCCATCGTTGACTTTTGGTTGACTTTTCGAGTGGAGTTGGAAATTTTTATAAATTTTATAAATTGTAAGTATTGGAGTATATTTTGATTAATTTGCATGTTGTTTGACTAGTTTCAGATCGTTTGGCTTGGAATTGAGGAGATAGGAAGGCCTTCAGAGGTTGATACGAGCGGAATGGAATTTTCGGAGTATTGTTTAGCTTGCTCGGCATCGAATTCGACTTGTTCGAGGTAAATAACACTTTTAAACTTAGAGTTGTGGGTATGAACCCTGATTATACATGTGATGTGATTTGTTTGGAGGTAACGCACATGCTAGGTGACGGGCGTGTAGGCGTGCAACGTAGAAATTGTGACTCAGTCGATTCGATAGAGCTGTGTAGTCAATTAACTTGTATTTTCCATGTATTTTTTATGTGTTAGAGAAACTTAGTTGTGACACACGTTAGAAATCATGCTTAGGCAAATGCTGGTATTATTGGGATCCACTGAGGTCATTTCTGCTGTCGAATTATATGTTTAAACTATAATTTCATACTCAGTCATATTCATTCATTGCATATCATATCTCAGTCTCTATTGTTATTTATTGATACATCATATCATCATTTTGGGCTAGTTTCATGACATTGTGAGCCCGACAGACTAGAGAGAATGATGACTGAGTAAGGCCGAGGGCCTGATTGTGAGGATATTATGGGATCGGGCTGTATGCCGTAACATGTTTTCATTTATTTATGCCTGGACCTGGCTTATTATAGCGCTTAAGCTGAAGGATCTCCTCTAGAGTCTGCACCCCCACCCCCCACCCCCCACAGTGAGCGCAATGGGTATTATATTTGGGATGGAGTTCCCTGGGCATGGAGTTGCCTTATACATTTATATTTGGGATGGAGTTCCCTCGGCATGGAGTTGCCCTATATATTATATTTGGGATGGAGTTTCCCTATACATTATATTTGGGATGGAGTTCCTTAGGCATGGAGTTGCCTTATACATTTATATTTGGGATGGAGCCTTATACATTTATATTTGGGATGGAGTTCCCTGGGCTGGATTGGTCTGTACAGTGCTGAGTGACTGAATGTCAATTATTATATATATATTGGGATGGATCTTTCCTGGGCTGGATTGGCCATATACAGTACTGTGAGATTGAGTACTCTAAGAGTGTGAATACATGAGTTCATCATTGTGTTGCATTGCGTTAGACATGCATACTTGATATGTAGGCATAGAGAAGTATTTTTCCGATGCCATCTGATAATGAGATTTCTTATCTGTCGTTAAAGTTTTTGAGAAAAATCACAGATTCCAGACTTACTAATATTATCGGTGACTTTCGGAAAAAGATTTGAGTTTTACTGTTATATTGAAAAGAAAATATTTATTTTTCGGAATTTTATACGAGCTAAGCATTTTATTATTGAGTTATTACTTGTGTTGCTTTAAATTGTATTGTTATGAAATGTTATTAGTTATTGTAGTTGGACTCTGACCCTTGTCCCAACTCGTCACTACTTTTAACCTAAGGTTAGGTTTGTTACTTATTTAGTACATGTGGTCGGTTTTACTCATACTACACTTTTGCACCTTGCGTGCAGATTTCTAATGCTGATGTTCCTGCGTATGACGGGAGCTAGATATGAAGATGTACCTGCGTTCCAGTCACAGCTGCCTCTTGTTCTAGGTAGCTTTAGAATTTTAAAATCTGTTCATGTATATTTCAAACAGATGACGTATTTTTATTACACATTAGTTTTGTAAATTCTAATCTTAGAAGCTCATGATTTGTACTACCAGTCCTTGGGGATGTATTAGAGTCAGTTAAATATTAATTAAATCGGATTGTTGTTATTTGGGTTACCTAGCAGGTGAGGTTAGGTGCCATCACAGCTAGATGGATTTTGGGTCGTGACAAGTTGGTATCAGAGCTCTAAGTTCATAGGTTCTACAAGTCATGAGCAAGTGTCTAGTAGAGTCTTGCAGACCGGTATGATGACGTCCATACTTATCTTCGAGAGGCTACAGGGTATTTAGGATAAACTTCCCATCTTTCTTTCCTTATCGTGCAAGATTGATTCAGCTTGAAGCGTATATCCATGAATTTCTTCCACTAAGTAGTATGTGTATGTAAACGCTTGGTATCAGCTGTGCTTCGACGGCTTGTGATTCTATGAATGAGGTTCGAGATATGTATTTTGTGTTTTGGTGATGGGCCAGTCTGGAGGACTTGAGGCCAGGTTTAGACCACAACTTAGGCTCGGTAGCTTCAATTGTGTGAACTTGTACATTTGGACTCATATGTCCGGTAGTGTTCCTATGAGTGGAATTTATGGCTCGATGATCGGTTGAATGTCTATATGATAAGTATGATGTGACTGCGGGATGTGTTCAGATGGGTTGAATATGACAAATAAAGTTTACTTGTAAATCAAGAGTTTGCTATTGGGTACTTGATTTCTGTCTTGATTTGACGTATAGTCTCGAGTTGTGAGTGTATTGAAGGATCTTTTTCACGTTGTAAATTTGTGGGACAAATTAAATTCTCATGTCTTATCAATGAGTTGGGACTCAGGAAGGTTAAGTTATTACGTAGTGGTTGTGACTGTAAAAGAGTATAGAAAGATGCCAGTTTGAGATCAAGCAGGCGAGTTATCACCTACGGGGTAATTTACGGATGTGTGATCCTTATAATGTTGAGTGGAGAGTTTCTTTTTTACCAGCGGAGTGTATGTGTTGAGATTTGAATTTGAATCTGGGTGAGAAAGTTAACTTGACTGTCAAGAGAATAAATGTGAGCTTAGTGGATGATTGTGGTATTTTATGGTTGGTGTTGATTGAGCTTGAGAAGATTTTTTGTTGAACTGACTGCAGTATCATGGCAGTAATACGGTATGGGTATTGTGAGTTATCAGATGGTTTATTCTACGGCTTTGAGCCAAGTGGTGGAGCCTTCTATTGATGATTTGATTTCATTGTGATGTGTTATATACTGGTGTTGGGTTTGAGCCATAATTATGGAACCGTTATGACTTGCGGAGGTTGAGATCGAGGATGACTCGAGTAAGGAAATTCCTGGATACGTGTTATTTTACACTTAATAAGTATATAAAAAGCATGGGATGATCGAGTTATTATTGTGAAAAATATAGTACGCACGGAGTATGAATTTGATTGGTAGTGTTAAGGCAGGGTTATCCCTTTGAGTGTTATTAAGCTAAGGGAGCACGTGTCTTTTGGCCCGTTTGGGTGGTGCAATTTAGATTTGAGAAGAGTGGATGACTCTCTAGAAGGTTCTAATGGGTTCGAGATTTATATATAGCAATCGAGAATTTTTATCGATTTTGTGTATGGATTAAATCTGAGATTTACATTTAATGGTGCCGGGACTTGGGGTAATTCTGTATGACTATGGATTCTACATTACAGTATAAGAAAGGTAAAAGAACAATTTTAAATTTATATAAGATATTTTCAGAGTGGGCATTTCAGTTGTGGTACTTATGGGGGTGCTTAAGAAAATACAGTGGCTTATGGGCCTTAAGACGGTGTGGTTTTATGATAGGATGTCTTGTAGTAAGCTTTAGGTAAGGATCATAGTGTTCTGACAAGGAGAAGTGTCAACTTGATGGTAATTCAGAAGAAACTTGGAGAAAATAGGATAACTGAGTAGTAGGCTAGATCAATATAGTAATGGTATGCTCGGTTCTTTTGGGTACTTATGATGCGGTGAGGCTTTATGGGTGTTTTGTGGCAATAACCTCGGATTGGGCAACCTGTGTGGCTTAGTCGAGTTAGAGGAATTCAGTTCTGATAGCTTGGTTATGTGCAAATGGGTTTCGAAGAGTTCTCGATGGTTTCTATCACGGTTTGAGATAGATATGTCCTTCTGACATGAGGAACATGTTGTGTATTGTGATTTCCTCCTGTATGGGAGAAAATGGAAGGTTTATAACTAATCGAGTATGTATTTTGCTTGTGACTCAGAGTGTTAATGAGGTTCTCGTATTTTCATAGGATGGCCTAATAGAGACGGTGCGTGGAGTGAGATTGGGATTTGCATGTGCAAGTATATGATTCAGTTTCAAAAGGAAGGTCATGAGTTTATGGAGCACATACAATTTTAGATATTGGCACTAGTGGTATTAACTGAGAAGAGTGTACATTCAGAAGGGCATACTATGTTTGGACTTACGGATGTTTCATTGGTATTGCGGTATTCGCCTGGTTGATCGATTGCTGATATTTGAATTTTGCTATGTGGCATGGAAGAATTATAGAGGTATTCCTCATGGGATGATCGTGCATGAAAGATGTGTTAGTCATTCGAGTACTGGAGTTGGGACCAGTCATAGTGATTCATGTGTTCTATGAATTTGGAGACTGGGTGTTCTCATAAGTATATTATTTTAGGGTTGCGGCCTATTTGAGGTGAGTATTTTATTTAAATTCAGTGGAGGCACTAGTTGTGTTAATTATTTGTGATAGCTACGTTCTACGAGTGCTTATATATGTGAGGTTTGAGCCCATGTGCGAGCATCAGGGCAATTATTCATGCTCGGGAAAATGCTTAGGCTATGATATGCCTAGAGTTGATGGTTAAGCGTAAAGTTATAACGTTCTAGTATTTGTACCTTTGTTGAGAACTATATGGACTATAGTTGCGAGTACGAAGAGGCTAATTCCCTCAATAAACTTGGTAGTTACTATTTCTGTGTTAACTTGCCGATTTGAATTGTGATAGCACAATTTGCACATGCCTACTCTATGGCGTGTTATTTATACCAGTCCAGGAGCATAAGAGTCTTATTTCGATTATCATATACATGTATACTTGTTTGATTGCTCCTATATAATATGTTTGGACTGGAGGCCTATGACCATGCCCCACAAATTATATTATTAGCACGTGAGTTATCCGTGTGGATCCATACATTTATGTTATTGGCACGTGAGTTGTCCATACGGGTTCAGATATTGATACTATAGCACGTGAGATGTTCGTGCGGTTGATGTTAATATGAGCTCTATGAGAGCCAATTACCATTATTAGATTCGTTTGTCTTGATTCTACTATATATGATGAGCTCATAACATTGCGGTTGTAGTGGTGCTTGTCGAACTTGCGAAAACGGTTCTCTTCTTTGAGACATTTCCTATTTTTGGGTGCACAGATTTCGCAGTTTGTGACTTGAGTTATATTGGTGTGGCATGTCTGTGGAATAGTTATGTTTGATAATATAAGGTCATTAGGCCTAGAATGGGTACTATCAGGTTTGATTATAGCGTGTTTGGAAGAATAATTTAGAATTTGGCTTAAATAATTGGCTATGGTACTTGTTGAACGAAGGAAGCTCCATGACCTGTTGATCTGGTGAGTGGTTGTGAGTTCCTGTATGTTTCTTTCATTATCGACAGTGTACGAAAGTTTTGGAATGAAGTTCTGTTGAATATGGGGTTTTATACTAGTACTTGGTTGGTTTTGAGTAGTTAATGTGATCGGGAATGGTGCTGCGAGTATGCGAGTTGTGTGGTATGTTATGCGATTACGTCTTGGGTAATGATTATGGCTTGATACAACTTGTTCAGACTAATACAATGTGTATATGTAAGACTCGGGTCTTGTAGAAAATTCTGGGTGTTGGAAATTGGGTTCTAAGTTTTATGGACTAAGGTTAAGGTAATGATCTTCAATTATGTTGTGTTGTCAGGCCTATATGGAATAGGGTGGCATGGGATCACCCCCAGGTGTGTACGTGGCAAGATGGCATAGTAATTTTAAGGCTTAGGAACAACTCCTGGCACGTTCGAGGACGAACGTATATTTAAGTGGGGGAGAATGTAACGACCCGACCGGTCGTTTTGAGAATTTATGTCCCTTTCAACTATTTAAAGTCTTGAATAACTTCATATGATGTATTATGACGTGTATGAATCGTCGGTTTTGTTTTCAGGTATTTCGAAACATGTTCGGAAGAATGAATTCCATGTTGGAAGTCTTAGATTGAAAGAGTTGACCAAATTTGACTTTTTAATATCCGACTTTAGATTAAAGTTTTGATGATTCTGTTAGGTCCGGATGGTTATTTTGGACTTGGGCATATGCCCGAAATTTAATTTGGATATTCTAGAATGTTTCGACCTCGTTTATTCAAGTATAAGTAGTACCACATTAAGCAAATGAGGTCCAAATTCAGTTTTGATTGACGCATTAGATCCATATTGAAATTACGGAGCCGTAGCAAAAAGAATCGTCAAATTTGGACATCGTATGAGAGAGTTATGCCCATTTTCGTATCAAGAAAGATTATTGTTTTTCTGGGGCAGAGGCAAGCCGCAGGTGTCAAATGCGACTTGCTTGGACAGATTCTAAAAACGAGGGTTTCGGCCATTTTAACACATTTTGTAACAACCCGGTGGTCGTTTTGAGAGTACTAGTCTCGAACCCCTATTTATTGCTCCCTCTATTTTATTTTGTGGTTACTTAACTTGCCGAGAAGATTTTTTTTTGGTTTCGGAGTGAAATGGGACACAGAGTCTCTAAAATGGAAGTTTAAGTCGTAGGAATTGACCATAGTTTGAATTGTGTGAAGACGACTCCGGAATAGAGTTTTGACGGTTCCTATAGCTCCGTAGGGTGATTTTGGTCTTAAGAGCATTCTCGGATGTTGAATTGGAGGTCTGTAGATCATTTTAGCGTCTATTGGCGAAAGTTTGAAAATTAGATGATTTTTGGGAAGTTTGACCATAGGTGGACTTTTTGATATCGGGGTCAGATTCTAATTCCAGAAGTTTGAGTAGGTCCGTAATGTCAATTATGACTTGTGTGCAAAATTTGAGGTCAATCGGACTTGATTTGATAGGTTTCAGTCTCAGATGTAGAAGTTTGAAGTTTTAAGGTTCATTAGGCTTGAATCGATGTACAATTCGCATTTTTAGCGTTGTTTGATGTGATCTAAAGACTCGACTAAATCCGTATGATGTTTTCGGACATATTGGTAAGTTTGGTTGAGGTCCTGGGGGCCTCGGGTGGATTCCATATAGTTAACGGATCAAATTTGGACTTGTGAGAATGGCTGAAGGCACCAGCTCTGGTGTAATCACACCTGCGCAAGATTGACCGCAAGTGCGAGCCCGCAGAAGCGGGCTAGAGCAGTGTGGAAAGAGGTCGCAGATGTGAGGGAAGTTCCGCATCTGCGAGATAGCAGATGCAAAGGATGCAGCGCAGAAACGGAATGGACCCAGCATGGGGGCTTCGTAGAAGTGGTCTTCGTCTCGAAGAAGAGGATTTAGGACCGCAGAAGCTGAAGTTCCGTAGATGCGGAAGAGTTGACCGCAGGAATGAGTGAACCGTAGATGTGGGTATGTTGTCGCTTTTGCGATGCCACATATGCGGCTAAGTGTCCCTAGAAGCAGAAATACTGGACATAACACTTAAATGCAAGGGTTCGCGATTTATGCTCATTTTAATCATTTTGAGCTAGGGTCTTGGAAATTTTTAAGAGCATTTTTGAGGGATGTCTTGAGGTCTCTTGTACTCATTTTTGATCAATAACCTTGTTTCCCCATTGATTTTCCCACCTAGATTGTGTGTGTTTAAGGTGAAATTTGGTAGTTGGAGGTTAGGGATTTGGAGAGTTAAATTTAGGGATTTGGGTGGCGACTTGGTGTCAGATTTTGGTAATTTTGGTATGGGTGAACTCGATATCGAATGGGTGTTCGTATTTTGTGACTCTTACTCGATTCTGAGACGTGGGCCCGGGTAGACTTTTTGGGGCGATTTTTTGATTTCTTGCTAAAGTCATAAATTTATTAATTAAATTAGTTTCTTGTAGTTGTATTCATGGTATGTAATTTTTTTGGCGAGATTTGGGCCATTCTGAATCATAAAATCGAGGGAAAGGCATCCTTATCGATTGATTGAGCGAGATTTGAGGTAAGTGACTTGTCTAACCTTGTGTGGGAAAATTTCCCTTAGGATTTGTTACTGTTGTAAAAATTGTGATATGTGAGTGCCGTGTACGCGAGGTGACGAGTGCATACACGGGCTAATTGTAAAAAATTTCGATTCTTGCTGAGTAGATTTCTTTTAAATTCCTTAACTGAGTTGCGTTAGCATATGTAGTGATCATGATTAGCCTAGTATCGCATGTCTATATGCCTTAACTCTTACTTGCAACTTGTGCAACATGCTTAGTTAAATTACCTGCTTCCCTTGATTTGAATTAAATCCTTAACTGTAAGATTTCTTGCATTAAATTCGTTGTTCCTTCGGTTCGGTTATCTGCTGCATATTTACTTTGGGAATACGATGCGTTTACTCGGGAGATCCCCCTATCTTGCATATTTACTTTGGGACTACGAGGCGGTACCTCGGGAGATCCCCCTGTCTTGCATATTTACTTTGGGACTACGAGGCAGTACCTCGAGAAATTCCCCTGTCTTGCATATTTACTTGGAAACTATGAGACGGTACCTCGGGAGATTCCCCCCTACCCTTATTGTGCATATTTACATTTGGGACTACGAGGCGGTACCTCGGGAGCACCCCTGTTGTTTACCTCTATTTGTTGTGCTGTCATTCTCTGGAGTTTCTCGTTGTTTAAATTCTCAGTCACTTCAAATATTATTACATCTTCTGCCTTAATTTTCTTTTAAACCAATAGGGACCTGACCTGACCTCGTCACCACTCTACCGAGGTTAGGCTTGACACTTACTGAGTACCGTTGTGGTGTACTCATACTACACTCTGCATATCTTTTTGTGCAGATTCAGGTTCTTCCTACCAGACCAAATACTAGTGAGCTGGACTGCACGTGGAGACTTCAAGGTATATCTACCAGCGTCTGCAGACCTCAGAGTCCCCCTCTATCCTTATTATGTTGTTTCCCTTATTCTCTTTAGACTTTGATGTATAGAGACACTTACTACTTTCTCTTAGAAACTAGTGACTTATTTCCACCGAGTTTTGGGAGTTTTAATTATTGATTTGCAGTTTTATATTTATTTCATGTATTGAGAATTGGGCTTCAGTTTTATATTATGTTATTCCGCAAATTGGTTAGGCTTACCTAGTCTTAGAGACTAGGTGCTATCACGACATCCTACGGAGGGTAAATTGGGGTCGTAACACATTTGGAGCTATGGAGCTCGGATTGAAGCGATTTTTGAGGCGATATTCACCATATGGATTGGGGTATGTGATTCTAACTCGGTTTTGGTTAAATTACACGGATCTATTGTTGTTTTTATCAACAAATTAGTGTTTTGGGTTGAAAATAATAGAACATTTCATAGACTTTAATTGAGGATTTGAAGGCCGAGTTGTGGTCGAATTTGAGTAATTTTGGTATGGTTAGACTCGTAGTTGAATGGAGGTTCGAATTTTATAATTTTTGTTGAATTCCGAGACGTGGGCCCCATCGTTAATTTTTGGTTGACTTTTTGAGCCGAGTAGGAAATTTTTATAAATTTTATAAATTGTAAGTATTGGAGTATATTTTGATTAATTTGCACGTTGTGTGACTAGTTTCGGATCGTTTGGCTTGGAATTGAGGAGATAGGAAGGCCTTAAGAGGTTGATATGAGCGGAATGAAATTTTTGGAGTATTGTTTAGCTTGCTCGGCATCAGATTCGGCTTGTTAGAGGTAAATAACACTTCTAAACTTGGAGTTGAGGGTATGAACCCTGATTATACGTGTAATGTGATTTTTTTGGAGGTGACGCACATGCTAGGTGACAGGCGTGTGGGCGTGCACCGTAGAAATTGTGACTCAGTAGATTCCGTAGAGCTGTGTAGTCAATTAACTTGTATTTTCCATGTAAGTTACTGCGAGATTGAGTACGCTGAGAGTGTGAGTGCATGAGTTCATCATTGTGTTGCATTTCATTAGACATGCATACTTGATATGTAGGTATAGAGAAGTATTTTTCCTCATGCCATCTGATAATGAGATTTCTTATTTGTCGTTAAAGTTTTTGAGAAAAATCACAGATTTCAGACTTACTCATATTTTCGGTGACTTTCGGGAAAAGATTTGAGTTTTACTGTTATATTGAAAAGAAAATATTTATTTTCCAAAATTTTATACAAGTTGAGCATTTTATTATTGAGTTATTACTTGTGCTTCTTTTAATTGTATTTGTATGAAATGTTATTAGTTATTGGAGTTGAACTCTGACCCTTGTCCCAGCTCGTCACTACTTTCAACGTAAGGTTAGTTTTGTTACTTATTGAGTATATGGGGTCGGTTGTACTCATACTGTACTTCTGCACCTTGCGTGCAAATTTCTGTTGCTGATGTTGCTGCGTACGGCGGGAGCTGAATCTGAAGATGTACCTGCATTTCAGTCACAACTGTCTCTTGTTCTAGGTAGCTTTAGAATTTTTAAATCTGTTCATGTATATTTCAAACAGATGACGTATTTTTATTACATACTAGTTTTGTAAATTCTAATCTTATATGCTCATAATTTGTACTACTAGTCCTTGGGGATGTATTAGAGTCAGTTAAATATTAATTGAATCGGATTGTTGTTATTTGTCTTACCTAGTAGGTGAGGTTAGGTGCCATCACAACTAGTTTGATTTTGGGTTGTGATATTAATACTACTATCCCAAGGACTGATAGTACAAGTCACGAGCGACTATAAATAAGAGTACAAACTAATATGAAGAATAAATACATTATATGTTTGAAGGTTTACACAAACAGAAATAAAATCCTAAACTACCACTAACAATTGTTCCATGGTGGTGGTGACGGTGGCGAGTTGATTTCACCTTTTGTTTTGTTGGGACAATTATTATGTCAAACTCCTATCTCATAAACACAAAAGAAGAAATTCCAATTAAAAATATCTTTTATGATTTGAAATGAAATGAGCATTAGGTTAATTTTATTATAAAATAATATACTAGTGAGTTGGCTCGTCTTTGAACTTGAGTATAAAAGAAAATACTGTAGAAAAAAATTGAACATGAATATTACGTACCCTTTCAAATCCCATTCTTAGAGCTAAAGAGGGGTCTCTATCTGAAATTATTGGGATTAGTCAGAATGGTCTCAAAGAGATGAAGTTTTTGCGCATCTCACTTCATTTGGTTCCTCCAATTTATAACAATTGAAAGTTGCTTTCCCTTCTTAACTTTTGTTTGGTGAAATCTTAATTTTTTTCCTCTGTCGGGTTGGGGACGTTAAAGGAAATTAAGATGTCTTTCATGGAAATGAAAAAACGTGCCCCTATAGTTATTGGTCCAATTTTTCCTCCACGTGAGCTTTGTAAAAAATATTTTTCACCTCTAGGAGAGAGAGGGAAGATGTGTATAATTTTTATGTTACGTTTGAAATCAGAATTTTTAGGTGACAACATTAGAGGTTAGCAATTGAATTCTGAATTTAATTTTTGTATATATATAATAAATTTATAATTACAAATATACGATTTGAACTTAAGTATAAGTAACCTTCTTACTCCGTCCCTTGTAATTAACTTGATATCATAGTATTAATATATGTTCGTAGTTTATGATCAATTCTAAAGGGGCACATTGAGAGTATTTTGAAGTCACTGTCGCAAAGAGGTAATTGGTTCAATAGTACGTTGCGCTCAATGACATAAATATCTTGGAGAAAATCTTTAAACTCATCTTTTTGCCTACCGATAAATCGTCCAATATATAATATTCCATCCATTTAAAAAAATGACATGATTTTATTCCATTCAAGAGAAAGTGATATATTTTTCAGATAAGAAATAATTTGACTTGAAGTTTCTATTTTATCTTTAATGATAAGTTATATAACAATAGAAATATTATGTCATATTTAAAATTACAAGTTTCAAAAGTCTTATATTCACGTAACCGTCATAATAACATATATAAGCCTACAAGTATCAATACCTAAAATCCAACTTGTCGTGATGGCACCTAACCCCAACCCGCTATGTAAGCCAATTAGAAGCAATCTAATATCAATGAGATTCAATTTAACTTGCACCGACTCCTCGATCATTGATTGGGTGGCGTCAGTGTCATCGAGTGCTATGAATGATCTCAGGACACTGTAATCGTCCTCATCATCCGCTCCATGCTCCTTCTGCTCTTCCGGCTTAGCTGAGGCTAGTGTCTTTGATTGATATTTACTTACCTTTTTTTGGTCGATTCTGTGTCCTTTAACATCACGGACACCGGGATCACTTCAACGATAATGAATATTTTCCTTGCGGCCGGCTGTTCTCCGTAGACTGTTTTGACTCCTCTTGGCGTGGGAAATTTCAGCGCCTATTGTAAGGTCGAAGGCACCGCCCTCATGTTGTGGACCCACGACCTTCTGAACAAAGTATTGTACCTCATGTCCCCTTCGATCACGCCATGTTGAATCCATTTAATACCCGAACCGCCGATACAATTTGATCTTGTAACCCTAGTTGCTCTACGACCCTCGATCTGATGATGTTGGCCGAGCTGCTTATATCATTCAACACACGCTTAATCCTAGATTTATTAATAAGTACAGATATTACTATTGCAATGTTATGGGGCTATACGATGCCCTCGGTGTCTTCGTCGCTGAACAGGATAGTTCATTCCGGGACGTAATCCTGGGTGTGTTTTTTCCTTGTAATTGACACTTTAGTGCATTTTATCATCGGCCCTTGGGGGGACATTGAATCCCCAATGATCATGTTGATTACGTGTTGAGGCTCCTCTTGTTTGACCTGTTTGCTGGCATCCCTGTTTCTGAAGTGGTTCTTGGCTCGCTCGCTTAGGAATTCTCAAAGGTGCCCATTGTTGAACAATCGAGCAACTTTTTCACTTAACTGTTGGCAGTCTTCGGTCCGATGACCGTGAGTACCGTGGTACTTACACATCATATTAAGATCTCTCTGGGCAGGGCCAGATTGCAACAGTCAAGGCCATTTGGTCTCTTTGATACGCCCTATGGCAGACTCTATGCTTGCAGTGTCCATGTTGAAATTGTACTCCGATAATCTTGGCGCTTCCCTGCTCTTGAGCGACCTGTCAAACCCGCTCGTGCTTATCATCAGGCCCTGGATGCTCGGTCCTCGATCACTTCTCTTCTCTTTCCTTGTCATGTGACACCTAGATCTATTCCCTATTTGATCCACATTGTATGGCTAATACCGATCTCGGATTGGCCTTGGCTCCTGATCAATGGCTCTCATAGACCTATCATTGGTTCTGATAGGGTAAACAGATCCAGAAGAGCCCCCCGAGTTGGTCGTCTTCGACCCTGATTATTGACTAGTATCTGTTATAGACGTCGGCCCAGATCACCGTTAGGTACTCCACCAAATTTTGTTTTAGCTGTTGAGAGGTCGCGGAACTTCGGGGTTTGAGCCCTTGAGTGAATGCCTAAATGGCCCAATCATCTGCAACTGGTGGCAGATTCATTCGTTCCATCTGGAATCTCGACACAAACTCCTTGAGCATTTCGTTATCCCTCTGTTTGACCTTGAAAAGATTCGACTTTCTTGTCTCGACCTTGGTGGCTCCGGCATGGGCCTTCATGAAAGCATCTGCGATCACAGCAAACGAGTCAATAGAATGCAAGTTGTGATACCATATCATTGTCGTGTTGGACAAAGTTCCCCAAACTACA
Source organism: Nicotiana tomentosiformis (assembly GCF_000390325.3). NCBI lineage: Eukaryota > Viridiplantae > Streptophyta > Magnoliopsida > Solanales > Solanaceae > Nicotiana > Nicotiana tomentosiformis. The sequence goes on along the minus strand of NC_090819.1, from coordinate 92,215,710 downwards.
CCGACTCAATTTCGTCATCTTCCAAGTCGTTCCCTTTGATCGCACATGTATAGGAGGTTATATGCTCATTTGGATCCATGGTTTTATTGTACTTGGGTAGGTCGGGCATTCGAAACAACTTCATGATCGACTTTGGTGCCGCACTCGGGGGGAATGGCTTCTGAATAAACCTTTTGGAGTTCGGCTCCTTCAATATTGGAGGTGCTCCCGTGATCTTATCGATCCTAGAGTTGTATGTTTCTACCTGCTTGTCGTTCGCCTCGATCATTTTCTCGCTTGACTCCACCTGTTTTGTTAATGCTTCGAGTATCTTCATCACCTCAGAAGTTTCTCCGGGTCTGACTTCACCTGGTTCTGCAACTATGCTATTGGCACTTGTTGAGACTACAACATTTCGAAAATAATTCGTAGGTTTACCCCATTACCTTCACCTTTGGGCGCTTCTCGAGCCGCTGGCCGGGGTCCCCCACGAACACTGTTTTCGGGATAAGTTGGAAAATTAATGTTGATGGCCAGCTACGAGTTAGCATCGACCGGGTCGGCGACTCCGACACTATTGGGATCGGCAGGAGGCACATCATTACTAGGCACCACATTATTCATCTCGCTGTGATGGCCTGACTCTGCATCAACATTCAAGTGGGTGAACTGAGAGTTTGACATCCTTAGGCTAACTTGGAATTAAAACTTCAAAGAACAAGCATAAAATAGGGTGTGTTACGGAGATTCGTATCAAACCACTACCATTATCCTTAGCCTCATGGTGGGTGCCAAACTGTTTACCCCTAAAATGAGTAACAATTAAATTTATACGTGGTTTAATTCAATACGAATAATTAAAAACAACATATAAATGAGTTAAAGAAAAAAATAAATGATCAAACCAATCGCAATGTAGTGACTAAGCCTGATCTTAGACTGAATAGTGAAATTCATCCTCGATTGGACCCTCGGTACAAGCTCGGTCGCGAGTGCAGAAAAGAACAAATGAGTAATGCTTTTAACAATATCTAGAAGACAAAAGTAAACTTTTATTACTTTGATTTGCGTGTCATAATATGTCAGAATAAAGATAACCTTCCCCTTTATATAGTAGGGGAATTTCAGTCCCAGTTCAAGTCTAAAAGAGGTAAAAATCTTCTTTTATGGGTAAATGTTGATACTGAACGAGATTCACGCTGTAATATCCAGTTGATGGCGAATATTATGGCCCCCTGCTCGTCATGTGTAACCGTTCATTGCGTCCCCCGAGGTCCAGAAGCTATATTTGGCCCAGGTCTACTATTTCACCATGTCCGATCTCAGATATATCGTTTATTCCTATAGCGTTTCGATACGAGGGCCTCCTCGGCCTCGATACTTCAAGCCGCGCTTCTCCTTTGTTACTTTATCGGGGAATCGGGGTAACTTTGCCTCCGATTTTATCCGTACACAATTTTACCACTATAAGCTTTGTTCTTAACCAGAATTAGTTAGGATATTTACAAGCATAATGAGCCCTAACGTGGAATGAGATGTATTATTTGTTTGTAAGCCACATTTCTAAGTCACGTATCTTCCTAGTTTCTATTTGCGCTTATACTATTTTGTTTCCTTCTTCATATGCATCTACATATTCTGTCAAATAATAAGAGCATCGAATAATTTGAGTTGCATATTGTTTTTCATTATTCCTCAGGTTTCAAGCAATAAGTAAGCATATCGAAGTAGTAAATTCTCTCAGGTATATATTGATGGTTTTTTATTTTCAATTATTAAGCTATCAACTTCCTAAATCAACTTTGGTTGTTCTAACATATATATATATATATATATATATATATATATATATATATATATATATATATATATATATATATATATATATATATTACTCAAAAAGAAAAAAGAAAAAAATTGAAATATTAACACTGTCTCAAGAGGTGCTCTTAATAATTTTATAACAAACAACAACAAAAAATAAACAAACAATATGGGAGAGTGTTCTACATATGAACAAGTCCCATTTTAGTTGAATAAGATTATAATGAAACTCAAGAAGAAGACCAACTTTTTTCTCAAAAAGAACTAAAATAAATAAATTTAAGGTCTTCTATTTATTAAAAGTTTGGCATTTGATCACCAAATTTATTGAGCCACTTCTGCATAAAAGCATACTCCAAATCTAGGACCGTTCCAAATATAGCGTACTGAGTTATTTTTCACGACAACCGCACCCCTCCCCCCCCAATATAATGTTACCCTAATTTTTCGCTTTTCGGACATTATGACGAAATGCAGAAAAAGATAAGTAAACAAATATTTCGGAATGAATAAAAGAAAATAAAAAGGATGCGAAGACTGACCTATCGTGAATGGATTTTTAACGAAACAATGAAACTCATTAATAAGAACAAAACCAATGCGGGGGTACAATAATTGAGGGTATAACACATTCATTCTAAGCGCTACGTATGTAGCGCAATAAATGCATGCGCTATACCCACCAATTATTGTGGGTTAGTCAAATTCAAATATAGCGCATGCAACACCTTAATGGACAAACGTGTCGTTAAGGTATAGCGCATTCAGCCCATGCGTTATATATAAATTGATCATCAGTTGGTTTTTTCACATATTCTTGTGCTTTGAGTCACAATACTTTGGTTCAAGACTCCTAATTATAAACGACATAAGAAATAAATTAGTGTGAAGAGACTATCAAGCCAGAATCATTGGCTAGATTTTTTTAATCCCTCCCAATTTAGGAGGATGTATAGTGTGTTTCCAGACTTCTCCTCAAGCGTGACTCGAATCCAGAACCTAATAGACGTAGGTGGGGTGCTTTACCAACTTAGCAAGCCGCGCTTGTCAAGTTATCTCCTTTAATTACCAAGTCCAGCTACCAATATGAGTTGTAAATCATTAGTTCATTTAATAGATGACCCACTGCACTTTAATACATATTATGTTAGAAAAAGAGGGTACTCTTTCCGTATCAATTTAGATGACACACTTTTCTTGTTAGTTCGTTCCAAAAAGAATGACACATTTTTATAATTGAAAATAATTCAACTTTAAACTTCTCATTTTTATACATTTTACCCTTAATGAGAAGCTTTTATAATCATACAAATGTCATGACCCCACAAAACTTAAGTTTTTAAGAACACAAGTTTCAAAAGTCTCCCTCTGTCTCTTAAACTTCGTATCGAGTCAAAATAACCTATCTAAATTGAAACGAAGTGATTAACATTTTTCTTAGACTAAAGAAATCAGGTTAGTGGCTCACGATTCGATACGTACTCAAATAGATAGCTGCCCACCATCTATCCTTCTCAAAAGAAGGTAACGTGAAATGTCACTCTCCTATTTTTCAACGTGTAGATGCAAATAGGTCTATTTTTCGATGGACAACTTGAATGCTTATGGTTATAACTATAGAGAGGGTATTACGAATAAATAATCCGGGTCCCATTTCGAGGTAGTATACTTAATTGAGGTATAACGTGAAATAATGTCTTCTTTCAGTTCTTCATTTTCTTTATTATATATTATTATTATCCCCCTTTGCCATTTGCAAACAAACGACCCTTCAAAAGTTTCAAGAGCAGGGACAAAGGAAATTTGTACAATTGATGAGACAAACAAATGGTAAAAGAATTCAACTGGAGATGTCATATCTCTCTTTCTAATTGTTTGCAACAGAATAACATTGCTGAAAAAGAGAAAACAAAAAAGAATCTACAGCTGCAAACAGGAAAACTTCAAGGCTAGTGCAATGACTACAACTATTTGCAAGAGACACCCTCTTGGTACAGCATCAAGCATCACTTTCTCTGAAGGAATAGGTAATGAGGTTCACGATTTGAATGTTTCATGTTTTATCTTGAACTTGTGACAAGAAATGAAAATGACTAAGTATCATAAAATAAGCACTCTGACATCAGTAGTTTCTTCAATACGGGATATCTATGAATACCAAGCAAACTACTAGACTATTTATCGGAGTAATAAACTGTGTTGCTTGAACCAATAGAAAATAAGAGAAAGGAAAGGGGATTTTACAGTGGAAGGGAAATAATTCACGTCAAGTTTATCTCAACTTTTTTTTTTTTTTTTTCCGATTGTTAATCAAATCTATCTCATCTTTTGCTGTTAACCAAAATGTAGACAATGGACGATCACAGCACAGCAAAATTTTAGACTTACAGGTTAATGTTCTTGTTTAGTTTTCACTTCAAAGGAAAGAAGGCTGGTTTTGGAAGGAATTAAGTATACTACCTCGAAATGTACTATCAATCATTTGTGGTATATATGAACAGCCTCCCACAGATTGAACTGGTAGGCATTAACTGACCGGGAGAATATACAACATGTTTATACCATTGCTATAAACTGAAAGTTGTTGATATTTCATGTAACCAACTTAATGGACCAATGAATATTCATTAAATTATCTAGGCTAACCGATTACTTCGGGAAAATAACTTAAGTGTCATATTTCATAGTTGCAAGATTTGCTTAATAACACCTCCAGAAATTGGAAATCTGGAATTTATCAGACTTCACAGATTCTAAAATTTTGCTAAATTTACTACTATAAGATAACTCAAACGGAGTGATGGATCTGGAAAAAAAATCCATTTAATTGGTGTTAAATAAGGGTGTTCGTCGGTTGGTATGATGTGGTTCTAGACAAATGGTCATATTATGAGAAAAGTACGCTATTCACTGATCCAGCGATTTGCGAACAACAAATCCGTAATCTGTAATGAATCAACCGTGGCTATGGTTGATCCTACAGTTTCATTAACTTCTCTTCAGCTTTAACTTAACCAAATTCTCAAATTTCATACTTAGTCGCTAATTAGCCTGGATACTTCCAACTTGTATATATCCCTCCTATACAAGTACCCCCATGATCATCTTACCTCGTGTAGGCTGCATGTATTTCGAGGCTAATTACTTTTGTTTACCTCAAAAAATGAGTAATAATTAAATTTATACTGGATTTAAAGGATACATGGTTTAATTCAATACGAATAATTATGAATTGCAGTTAAATGAGTTAAAAGACAAAAAAAATGATCAAACCAATCGTAATGTAATGATCAAGTCTGATCTTAGATTGAATAGTTGAATTCCTCCTCAATTGGACTCTCGGTACAAGCTCGGTTGCGAGTGAAGAAAAAAATAAATGAGTAATGCTTTTAACAATAGCTAAAAGACAAAAGTAAATTTTTATTACTTTGATTTGCGTGTCACAACGTGTCAGAATAAAGAAAACCTCCCCCTTTATATAGTAGGGGAATTTCAGTTCTAGTACAAATCTAAAAAAGATAAAAACTTTCTTTTTCAGGTAAATATTGATATATAGTTGATATAGAACAGGATTCACGCTGTAATATCCGGTTGAGGGAGAATATTAGGACCCCCTGCTCGTCATGTGTAGCCTTTCTTCGCGTCCACCGAAGTCCAGAAGCTATACTTGGCCAAGGTCTACTATTTCATCGTGTTCGATCTCAAATACATCGTTCATTCCTCATGGGTTTCAATACGAGGAGCTCCTGGGCCTCGATTATAATTACTTCGATCTATGCTTCTCCTTTGTTACTTTATCGGGGAATCGGGAAAAAATTTCCCCCGATTTCTCTCGTACACAAATAGACCCTCATTTCCCGAAGAGTAGATTCATCGAAGCTACGGGAAACGATAAATTAACCCAGATTCCTTCTTCTTTACTCTACAACCGAGTTGATGAATCAGCAAAATGTCCCATCAGTTGCGTCGTTCTGACTTCGGACATGTGGCAGCAGCCGATTGATCGTCCTCGAATGCGAAGCATCACGCATTAATTGCCCTTTCTCTATAAAAGCTTCGACCCCTTTTTCACTTTTTTACTTGTTGATTCCAGAGCTCCTGACATACCCTCGAATTCTTCACTTAATTCTAACCCCTTCAAACCTTCATCCACTGTTTTCTAGATCTTCATATTTTTATTTTCAAAAGTTCATACTCCTTATTCAAATCTTCAAATCAGACCTTCATACCTCCATCCTTATCTTCAAATCTTCATCATAAACTTTAAATCTTCATATTTTCCAGAATCCGAAGGCAAAAACTTCCAAATCCGTGCCTCAAAATACTGTCCTTTCATTTTCTGACCCGGCCACGGATGCCGAGGTGGTCGTTCCCTAGGTGGCCCCGGAGCCTTCTTTGAAGAGCTTTGTCCCGGGGACTGTTCCATTAAGAATGACTACAAAAGTCGAGAAGGCCTCTAGTCAATAGGACCGAGGCGAGGGAGCATGGAGGTGCATATATTCCATTACGGAGGACACACTCCCCACAGTTTGGGTAGACTGTAACTGGGAGGGCAGGGAAGTGGTCGTCCCCGGGCCTAACGAAGACATTAGCACTCACGTGGTGAGGTATCTAAGTGTTTATACTTGCCCCTTCACGCTCAGCCTGGTGGACCCTATAATTCTTGGCTTCTGCAAAAGGTACGAGGTCTGCCTTGGGCAGATTCACCCGTCCTTTTAGAGGATCGTAATCCTCCTCCGCCACTTCGTCAACAACACCGAAGCACCTCGGTTTATCCTCGACCACATGCTTCGTCTCTATAGTTGCCGAGTCTTCCGAGGGGGGTTGATCAAGCTCGTTCATCGAGCAAGCAAAGCTCCATTCTCGAGCATCATTGAAGATAGAGATCGAGGTTGGCAGGGGAGGTTCGTTCGGGTAAAAATTGAAGACCTCATTCCCCACGAATTCTTACCGTTCGCTGAAAAGTGAAACTCATCCCGTAAGTTTTCTCTTCTTCCTGAGTACTTGGTACTTCCTTTGTTCTTTTTTCTAATTGCGTGTGCTCACCGTTGTGCAGCAGTCGCCCAAGTTCCCAATGTAATCCCTCGCTTCTAGGAATGGATCGAGGGGATCTACAAACAAATGTCTTATTTTGAGCGTGAATGACACAAGCTTTCAAAGGGCAAGTGGGAGGCCTATTCCCATGGTGGGTCCTCCTCCCGAACAGTTCTACTTTCATACTTAGCTTTTATTTCTGCTAAGTCTTTTTTCCTTTTATAGGTTTGTCCAAGACCACTAAGCTTCGACCATTAGATGAGGACGAGACCCCGTCTTCGCTTACTGAACCCTCCGCTTCGGGACGACCCCGAGCTGTTGCACAGGAGGAGAAGAAGAAAAAGAGAAAATCCTTTGATTCCCCGGACGCCGAGGTCAAGAAGAAAAGGGTAATTGTCCGGGTCCGGTAGAGCAACAAAAAGAGTACCAAATCCAGGGTGCCGGACCCCGATTCCCTCCTCCGGCTCAGGGATTACCCTGAGGATGACGATCTGGAATTTATCACTCATAGGTCCACCATCGACGAAAGAGAATATGCGGTAACCGGAGAAGGTGGCCGAGAGGCCGATCCCTCTCTAGCTCGGGAGCCAGAAGGAAAATTAGAGGCCGCGACCTCCCGAGAAGCCGCCCCACACAAAGTCCATGTTTGGGGAGGCTCAAACCGAAAAAGAGAAATCAAATGAGATGACACAGGGCACAGATGAGGCCCTCAACATGTTTTTTGACGGCATGGACATGGGCGCGTTGGAGGATTATTCCGGTCTTGGTCACCTGCAGATCCCAAAAAAGGACGTGCCATCAAGAGCAGTCGAGCCGGGCTCAAGCCCGGAGCTGGTGAGGCAGTTCCTTACTCTGAGTGTGGATCTCGACCGTAATAGAACAGTCGTGCTTACTATCCCGGCAGACACCCTGGTACTGTCCGCTTTGGTGGGTAAAGGATTGTAACATGATTATCAAATGAAAAGGGCTTTAGGCTCAAAAGGATTGACTAGGAGTAATATCATTGGTGGGCCATGGAAGGTTTCAAAACGGGTCAAGGAGAGCCTACAATCACTTCTCAAGCCAAGCTAACTTAGAATTTAGCCTAGAAACACATTCGAGGCAAGTTCTAGACCTTTCGCACGGGTACTTGGACTTGTAACAAAATACCTCACCTCTTACACGACCGGTTTGCTAAAGAGAATAGAGTCGAGGGCCCACAACAACCGCATTCAAGATTGAAAATCGCTAATGGTTCAACTAAACCACACGATGATTGCCTAAGTCAACACAAGAGTCAGAAGGTCACTAACTAGAGCCATTTCTTTCAAAAAACTTATTTTTAATCATAAGCGTGTAGTTAAGTGTGTTGGTACCAAGTGAAGCATGCTTGACCCTTATTTATTCATTAATACTATTGTTTTTACCTAAACATCAAAAACGGACTCGATCCATTAAGAAGGTTGTCACGCCATCCATCGTTGGGAAGAGCCACCCGGTTCACACAAAACCCACCTTTGGAAAGAACTATGGCATTAAGAAAACCAAAGGCTTATTGTTCACTTAAATATAAAAAGAAGCTAACAAATCAAAAAGAATCTATTAAAGTAAATAAGAAGCTATATTATTAAGAAAACAAAATGAAGAAGCTATGAAATAAACTACTAAAAGTAAGGCAAATAAATATACAAACCGATGGGAATAGAATATATACATCAAAAGAGAGGGAGGAATATATACATAATAAAAGAGAAGATAAAGATAAAAGAAAAAGAGTATTAAAGTTATTACATGCCAATGTCATCAAATGTCATCAAATCAAATCAAAATAGACCACCCCTGAATAAAAACAAGCATTGTCCTCAATGCTTAGCAAAATCAGAATAAGGGAGGGTAGAGAGTAAAGAAAACTCCCTATGTGGTATCAAGGTGACTAGCAGCATCACAATCCTCGGGCTCCTCCAACTGTATCTCATCATCATCTGGCTGGGGAACAACGGTGTTGGTGAACATCTGAAGCATTTCCTCGACATTGTAGGTAGCAAGGTCTGGTTCGTCAGACTGGCGAGCTGGTGCCTCTGTTGATGGTGTTGTTGGGTCTGCTAGTACTGATGGATCTGTCTCCATCAGTAGGTCAAATGGAAAATCACTCGCTGCTGCAATCTTTGTCACCTTCTTTCTCAATCTCTCCACTGATTTCTTTGAAACCTGGGATTTCCTCATCTTCTTTACCTGATTTCCCAACTCCTCAATAGCTCCCCCATGAGCCACCAGTGTATCCATAATGGTCTTCTGGTTCTCCAGAATCTTCTTCAATGTTTTCTCCACTGACGGAGGGACCTATGGTACTGCTGGGGTAGAAGACTGTGCTGCAACAACACTGGATATGTCAGACAGCTTAGAAGTGGCAGCCTGCATCCAGTTGTTGAGACTCGCCAATGTCTGGGAGACTCGCAGTACAGTGAGTGGATAAGTAGATGAGGCTGGCACTGGTACTGATGCTGATGGTCTAGAAGATGAAGGTGGTGGCATGTCAGCTGTCCCAGTGGAAGGCCCGGCTGCTGTGGAAGGCATGTGAGTGGTAGATGGCTCAGCAGTAGACTCTGTAACCACCACTGATGGCTCATCAGACTGACGAACGGTGGTAGTGCCCTTACCCTTGAACTTTGGGTTGTCCACACCTTGCAGGGACTACCATGAGAAAGGCTTTTTGGCCCTCACTTTGTATCAAAAGTCCTTGGCTCCACCTTTGCATCATTGAAATATTCTGTGAGGGTGTTAGGATATGGATAGGATCTTTCACCTTTTTGGACAACCACTATCATGTTAGCCAACATGATGGCACCCATATTGATTGGGTACCCGGCCATAATAGATGCCACCAGAACTGCTCGGGGAATTGGAAGATTATTTTCATTCAAGCTTGGGTCAATACGGCTGCATACAACGGTTTGGCACCCTTTTGCTTCAACATTTAGGGTGGACGGTGTGATAGCAATCCCTGTTATGATCCACAGTGGTGGTGGTCCTGGAGCAGCCAAAATCTCTGCTAACCAGGGGCGAGCTGCATCACCCATAGCAAGCGTTTCTAGGTACCGGATTGCCTCTACCTCCTCAAAGTCCAGGTAAGTGTTTAGAGTGCTGGGATCGAATTTGACTTTCAAATTTCTCACTTTGGTTATTTTGGTACCCTTCTTGTTGTGAGTCACATTGACATAGAACTCCCGTATCAAGTGCTCATTTGCATCTATGACACTTTTGGTGAACCACTTCCCCCCATTTCGCTCCCGAAACTATCTAAGGACATTTGGATTGTATTTATCCAAATCCTTTATTAAGAACTGTTGCTCAAGTGCGAGCGATCTCTGGGGCCAACACTCTCTGAACCTTGTGAAGGCCGTCAAACTCACAAATCTATCCTCCCACGCTTCCTTCTTCTTCGACCTCTCTAGGTCACCCACTCGAGTGTCACCTCCTCTACCATCATCCGGGACATCGTCATCATCATCTACTGAAACTGGTGCACGAGGAGTTGGTGTAGAGGAGGGCTCTGAACCCTGGATATCGGCATCAGAACCCTCAGAAGAACTTGCTGTAGTGGAGGGTTCGTTGCGCAATTGATATCTCCTAGTGGTTTGTGGTGGTTGGGATTGGGCTTCAGGCTGTACCTCTACTGAATGACCCTCGGAGGCTTCCCTAGATGGGGCATATGAACTAGATTCTGAGGGCTCTATGGCACTACCTCTCCCAGTAGTCGGCTTTTTGGTGATGGCTTTTGATTGCACTCCCAGTGGGTGAGTGCCCTTCCTCGGCCTCGGGAGGTTTCACCTCTCCCTTTAGATGTATCACATCTGCCTCGTGACTGAACCATTGTGTGCAATACAAGGCGCATAAGTCAGTTAGAGTTCAAAACAGTGTAAACAGTTGCAGGAAAACAGTCTATAGAAGAGACAGTGCGGACCGCACAATTTTGAGTGCGGCCGCAGACTGCCATGTGCGGACCGCACATTTTCAAAGTGCGATCGCACATCCTGAAGTGTGGATCGCACAATTTTGAGTGCAGCTGCACATTCCCAAGTTTAGAACACTAGTTCTCTGAAGTTCCAAAGTGCGGTCGCACACATTTTTCTGCGGTCGCACAATTTTTCTGCGGACCGCACAATTTTGAGTACGGTCCACACTTTTCATGAAACACATTTGCCCTAAGTTAAGATCTGTGGACCGCACAATTTTGTGTACAGCCGCACAATTTGAAATTAAGTGGCACTGACTTTAGGCTTTGCAATTTTTGTACAATTTAGACATGGTATTTGCAAATAAACATGATTAATGATCTACCCAGTTCCCAAAGAACACACATGATATAACCCACATGATTTTAAGCACATATGAATAACATTGGACATTTTAGGCCTACAAAAAACTATACTAATCAAGAACAAAAGTTAAGAAAAATGGAAAAATCTAATATGGATTGAACATACTAGTGATGAAGGATGCAGGTGAGAATCTAAACTTGATGAAATGAGTATGGAGTGTGAGCTATTTTATGATGCACTGTGTTTGCTTAGGTCTCAAGAACTTAGAGTATGTAAACTTGTGAATAGTGCTTAGAGGACCTATTTATAGGTTGACCAAGTCGGTCAAAAGTTGAATTGAGTGTGGCCGCACAATTTTGAGTGCGGTCTGCACTCTTTACCTCGACCTTTGCTGAGATTCTGCTATCCGCACAAAAGTGAGTGCGGTCGCTGAAATTTGTGCGGTCCGAATTTTTGTGTGCGGCCGCATAATGGCCTATTTTCTGCAACTCAAAACTTGAGAGAGTTCAAATTTTTGGGTCTCCAGTTGAGCGGCCGCATAAAGAATTGTGTAGCCGCAGACTCCTTTCCGTGGTTGCATTCATTATTCTGCGGTCCGCACTTTGTTCAACACTTGGCCAAATATTTCGAACACAGTCCCTGCAATGCACACTCATTCCTACAATTCACTTCAAAACCAGTTAGCTCAAAACAAAACCTATCTAACAAAGAAGAAAATAAAAAATGAAAGGAAACATGGGTTGCCTCTGAAGAAGCGTCTGATTTAACGTCGCGACACGACACAGATTACCATTAATCACTTGAAATGAATTAACGCCATGATGTGGCCATTATCAACTTTTCCAGGATAATGCTTGACCCGGTGACCATTGAATCTAAACACTTCATCATTTTTATTTTTCAAGTCCAATGCACCGAAGGGTGTCACATGCACAACCTCTAATGGACCACTCCACTTAGACTTCAACTTTCCCGGAAACATTCGTAACCGAGAATTGAAAAATAACACAAGATCACCTTCTTTGAACTCTTTGTTCCGGATGTACTTGTCATGGAGGTACTTCATATTGTCCTTGTATAAGGACGAACATGAATATGCATGGTACCGGAATTCATCAAGCTTATTTAATTGTGCCACCCTCAAGTTGGCGGCGACATCCCATTGAAGATTAAGCTTCTTCAATACCCACATAGCTTTGTGCTCAAGTTCCACCGGAAGGTGACAAGCTTTCCCAAACACTAACCAGTACGGATACATATCAATCAGTGTTTTGTAAGCCATCCTATAAGACCAAAAAGCATCATCAAGTTTCTTTGACCAATCCGTCCGGTTGGCATTCATTGTCTTTGACAAAATACTCTTGATCTCCCGGTTGGAGACTTCCACTTGCCCGCTTGCTTGAGGATAATAGGGGGTCGACACTTTGTAAGTGACACCATACTTTGTCAGTAAGGTATCAAAAGCTTTGTTGCAAAAGTGCGATCCCCCATCACTAATAATGGCCCTTGGAGTACCGAATCTTGTGAAGATGTTCTTTTTCTAAAATGCCACCACACATTATTGGGTAAAGCTACGGCTTCAACCCATTTTGACACATAATCCACTGCTACCAAAATGTAAGTGTTCCCACAAGAGCTCACGAGCGGACCCATGAAATCAATGCCCCACACATCAAAAATGTCAATCTCCAAGATGGTGGTGAGGGGCATCTCATTTTTTTTGAAATCCCACCGGCCCTTTGACATTCATCACAACGCTGGACGAGATCGCTAGCGTCCTTGTAAAGAGTAGGCCAATAGAATCCACAACTCAACACTTTTGTTGTCATTCTAGCTCTCCCATGGTGACCACCATATGTGAAGAGTGGCAAGCCTCAAGAATTTTCACTTGTTCCTCCTCCGGTAAACATCGTCGAATCACACTATCGGTACAAATCCGGAAGAGATACGGCTCATCCCAATAATAGTCAAGGCAATCCCGTTTGAGCTTCTTCCTTTGGTTTGAAGAGACCTCATTCGGTACAATACCACTCACAAGATAATTGGCTAAGTCGGTAAACCATGGCATCCCGTTCATTGAAATGGCTAGAAGCTGCTCGTCAGGGAAGGAATCATTTATCTCAAGGCCGTCATGTGGCCTCCCCTCTTCCTCCAAACGAGATAAGTGGTCTTTCACTTGGTTTTCACTACCCTTGCGGTCTTGAATCTCTAGATCAAACTCTTGCAATAGAAGCACCCACCACATTAACCTTGCTTTTAAATCTTTCTTTCTCATCAAATATCGAAGCCCCGCATGATTGGTGTGGACAATCACCTTTGTACCCATCAAGTACGGGCGGAACTTCTCCATAGCAAAGACAATAGCAAGGAGCTCTTTTTCGGTCACTGTGTAGTTGAGCTGGGCATCATTCATGTTCTTACTAGCATAGTAGACCGGATATAATATTTTGTTGATACGTTGCCCCAATACTGCTCTAACCGCCACATCACTTGCATCACACATGAGCTCAAAAGGCAAGCTCCAATCCAGTGCGGTGATAATAGGAGTAGTAGTCAAATTGAACTTGAGAAATTCGAATGCCTTCATACTATCCTCATTGAAATAGAACTTGGCATCCTTTTCCAAAAGTTTACACAAGGGATTTACCACCTTACAAAAGTCCTTGATGAATCGGCGATAGAACCCCGCATGACCCAAGAAACTCCTCACTCCCTTCACGGATGTAGGGGTGGGAGTTTAGAGATCACCTCTATTTTGGCCTTGTCGACCTCAATACCATGCTTTGAAATTTTGTGGGCGAGCACAATGCCTTCATCGACCATGAAGTGACACTTCTCCCAATTCAAAACCAAGTTTGTTTCCTCACATCTTGCCAAGACCTTATCCAAGTTATTCAAGCAATCATCAAAAGAGTTCTCGACTACGGAAAAGTTGTCCATGAAGACCTCAAGAAAGTCCTCCACCATGTCAGTGAAGATGGCCATCATACACCGTTGAAAAGTTGCCGGTGCATTGCATAACCCAAATGGCATCCGCGAGAATGTAAAAGTACCATAGGGACAAGTGAAAGTAGTCTTCTCTAGGTCCTTCAGAGCAATAAGAATTTGATTGTAGCCGGAATATCCATCAAGTAAATAATAGAAATCTCGACCGTCCAACCTATAAAGCATTTGATCAAGGAAAGGAAGCGGGAAATAATCTTTTCGAGTGACTTTGTTGAGTTTCCGATAGTCCATACACACTCTCCACCCAGTGACCGTTCTTGTAAGGATCAATACATTCTTATCATTTGTTACCACAATCATACCTCCTTTATTTGGGACATATTGCACCGGAGAGATCCACGAGCTATTGGAGATGGGGTAAACAACCCTGGCATCCAACCATTTTATGATCTCCTTCTTCACCACCTCATGCATTGCTTCATTTATTCTTCTTTGATGTTCAACGGAGAGTTTGGCATCCTCTTCCAAAATAATCTTGTGCATGCAAAAGGCGGGGCTTATACCTCGAATATCCGCCAATGTCCATCCTATAGATTTCTTCCTCTTTTGGAGCACTGCCAAAGTAGAATCTACCTGCACGTTAGTCAAGCAAGAGGAAAGAATAAACTGTAAAGTAGAACATGGGCCAAGAAACTCATACCTGAGATGTGGAGGCAATGGCTTTAACTCCAAAGTGGAAGGCTCCTCGATTGAGGGCTTTGTTGGAGGAGTCTTCCGGTTCTCAAGATCTAAGGACAATTTTCGAGGTTCATAAATGTACGATCCCATTCCTTGCAATGCATTTACACATTCCACATAGCCTTCCTTCTCATCATCATCATGATTAAGCAATACGGCTTCCAAAGTATCATCAACATTCATCACGACACTAGCATCATCAACAATCACTTCGGTCACTAAGTCCACAAACGAACAAACTTCATTGCTATTCGGTTGCCTCATAGATTTGCACACATGGAAAATCACCTTTTCATCGCCCACCCGGAAGGTAAGGTCACCGGCTTCCACATCAACAAGAGTCTTCCCTGTAGCAAGGAAAGGTCTACCCAATATAATAGGCACCTCATAGTCCACTTCCCAATAAAGAATCACAAAGTTCGCCAGAAGGATGAACTTATCAACACGAACCAACACATCATCAATAATACCCAATGGTCTCTTCATAGTACGATCCGCCATTTTTAGCCACATAGATGTGGGTCTTGGTTGCCTAATTCCCAAAGTTTTGAATACCGAGTAAGGCATCAAGTTGATACTCACTCCCAGATCACATAAAGCTTTGGCAAAGTCGGCACTCCCAATAGTGCAAGGGATTGTGAAAGCGTCGGGATCTTCGAATTTCGGAGCCATTGAGTGCACAATAGCACCCATTTGATGCGTCATCTTGATAGTCTCACAATTCATTGATCTTTTCTTTGTCACCAAATCCTTCATGAACTTTGCAATTGCCGAGCATTTGTTCTAACGCCTCAACCAATGGCACATTAATGGATAAGCTCTTCATCATGTCAATAAACTTATTGAATTGGTTCTTGCTATTTTGCTTGACGAGCCTTTGAGGGTATGGAGGAGGAGGCCTTGGCATTGGTGCCTTGGCCTTCTGCACTACCAGTTCTGGTATGTCAATCACGTGTTCCCTATACGGGTTTACTTCTTCTTGGGTCTCCTCCACATTTTCATCAATCTCAATTCTCACTTCTTTATTAGCTTGAACCACATTTCTTGGAATTTCATCTTCTTGAATCACTACATCATCATCCACAACTCTTCTTTGGTTTGAGGTTGTTGCCTCCCTACCTTTTCCACTCTGAGTGGTTACTGCCATGGCATGTCCCTTGTTGTTTCCACCCTTCGGGTTCACCACCGTGTCACTAGGTAGTGCCCCCCTAGGACGAGTGTTTAAAGCTTGCGAGATTTGCCCTAATTGAACCTCCAAATTTTGGATTGAAGTTTTGTGAAAGGCTAGTTGAGCATCGGAGTTGGCATTTTTCTCCATCATCTGTTTGAACATATTTTCAATCTGTCCCATCTCATTATTGGAAGAGCTAGAACTATAGGATGGATAAGGAGGCGAATTTCTTGGTTGTTTATACATCGGGGGCCTTTGAAAGCCCGACCCCCGATTCCCTTGGTTATTATTCCAACCCCCTTGGTTGTTGCCTCCAAAGTATCCTTGATTGTTGCCACCCCAATTGCCTTGTTTGCCTTGATTATTCCAATTGCCTTGATTATTGTTATTCTTCCAATTACCTTGATTGTTGTTACTACCACTCCAATTGCCTTGGTGGTTTTGATTGTTCCAATTTCCTTGGTTTCCTTGAGAACGCCATTGTTGTTGACTCGGGCCTTGAGAATTGTTTCTTTGCCCTTGATAGTTGTTCATATATTGCACTTCTTCCTCTTGCACATTGTATGGTTCGTCTTGGTCAAACACACTATCATCTGGCACAAAGTGTTCCGCACGATTTTGTATTTGTTGACCCTTTTGCCTTTTTTTGTTAACCATCATACTCAAACCTTCCATTGCATTCACTTGCTTAGGACCTTGAACTTATTGAATTTGAGCTTTGGCTAATTGATTCATTATGGTCGTCAACTCGGTAATTGCTTGTCCATGATCATGCAATTCCTTATGTAGGTGAATCACATTTGGATCACCTTGAGGAATATTAGCTCTACTTTGCCATGCCGATGAAGTATCTGCCATTTCATCAAAGATTTCACAAGCTTCGGCATATGGCGTTATCATGAAATTCCCACCGGAAAGGTGATTGACCACGCATTGATTGGTAGTGTTGATCCTTTGGACTGGTAGGAAACCTAGTTTGAGGCACTTGAATGTTTGGGGTTGCCCAACAGAAATAAGAATTTATAATCCACATGAAAAGAAACTGAATTCAAGAACAATCAGTAGTTTCTTCATTGGTTATCCAGAAATATCAAAAAGGTATAGATTCAATTGTCCTAATCACGGCACAAGAATAATTAAAACTGGAAATGCTAGGTTCATTGAGAATGGTGAAGTTAGTGGGAGTGAAGAACCATGTAATATGAAAATTAAAGAAGTTAGGGTGCAAGTTCCTCTGTCCTGCACTTCTTCTAAACTTGTTGCTCTTGAAGTTGTTGTACAACATAACAATCAGCAAGAATAACAAATAAATGATCCTACTACTAACAATGAAGTTGCAGTTAATGAACCTACATTAGATGAACCACAAGAAGTAGAATTAATAAGGTCTCAAAGACAAAAGAGATCTGCTATTTCAGATGATTATTTAGTTTATCTACATGAGTCAGAAACTGACTTTGGAATTGATAATGATCCAATTTCATTTTCACAAGCCATTGAAAGTAATAATTCTGATAAATGGTTAGATGCTATGAAAGATGAGTTGAAGTCTATGGAACAAAATAAGGTTCGGGACCTTGTTTAATTACCAGAAGGTTGCAAAAGAGTTGGGTGTAAATGGGTCTTTATGACCAAACGCGATTCAAATGGCAACAATGAATGTCACAAGGCCAGACTTGTTGCCAAAGGTTTCACTCAGAAAGATGGCATTGACTATAAAGAGACATTCTTACCGGTCTCTAAAAAGGATTCACTCAGAATTATAATGGCTTTAGTAGCTCATTATAATTTAAAGTTACATCAAATGGATGTAAAACCACCTTTTTGAATGGAAATTTAGAGGAAGAAGTTTATATGGATCAACCAGAGGGGTTTGCCATTAAAGGAAAGGAACACATGGTGTGTAAACTTAAGAAATCAATATACGGACTTAAACAAGCTTCTCGACAGTGGTATCTTAAGTTTAACGAAACTATTGTCACCTTTAGATTCAAGGAAAACACTGTTGATCAGTGTATCTATCTGAAGGTCAGTGGGAGTAAGTTTATTATGTTAGTCTTGTATGTTGATGACATCTTGCTTGCTACTAATGATCTTGGTATGATGCATGACACCAAGAAATTGCTTTCTAACAACATTGAGATGAAAGATATGGGAGAGGCATCCTATGTGATCGGGATAGAAATATTCTGAAATAAATCACTAGGATTATTGGGATTGTCTTAGAAAGCCTATATTAATAAAGTGTTAGAGAGATTTAGAATGAAAAAATGCTCATCAAGTCCTGTTCCAATTCAGAAAGGGGATAAATTTAGTCTCAGTCAATATCCAAATAATGAATTGGAATGTATGCAAATAAAAGATATTCCTTAATCATCTATAGTTGAGAGCTTAATGTATTCCCCGACATGTACGAGATTAGATATTAGTTTTGTTGTTGGAATGCTGGGCAGATATCAAAGTAATCCAGGGATGGACCACTGGAAGGCTTCAAAGAAAGTGTTACGATACTTACAAGGAACGAAAGATTATATACTCATGGAAGAGTGCAAAACAGTTTGTTATAGATGCATCCACTATGGAAGCTGAATTTGTGGCATGCTTTGAGGCTACATATAACACCCAAAAAATTCTGAAGTATTTAACTGTAAAGCCCCGTAAAATTTCGCAAATGAATTCTAGGTTTCATGGTGCCAGAGTAGGTATATGTGTTTGAGGATTTTAGAGGCTCAAACCTTTTAGGTTGAACAATGCACCCAAAAGTAAAGGAAAATTTATGGCAGAAAAATACGTTTTTGCGGTCCATTATGCGACCACAAAACCACTCTGCAGGCCGCATAATGGCCGCAGAAGTGAGACAGGAGAGGGTCAGTCTGGAAGCAATTATGTGGTCGACTATGCGACCGCATAACTATTCTGCGGTGCATTATGCGACCGTATAACAGTTATGCGAACCGCAAACACAGACATATTTTTGGTCGTTTTGGTTAGAAATTATGCGACCGATATGCGGTCCGCATATTGATTATATGATCGCAGAACCTATTTCAGAGTTTCATTTTTGGGTTTTTACATCCAGACCCAACTTCGTTAAATACACGCAAATGGTCTTTTTTGAGCAAAACTTCTGTTGTTTTAGAGACAAGGAAGAGTACTTTAGAGAGAGAGGAAACCCTAGGCTAATTAGTCATCAAGTGTTTCTCAAATCTTGAAAGATTAACAAGGAAATCTCACAAGTTATTCATCTAAGTGGTAAGGTTCCATACCCTAGCTTTCAATTCCGAATTTTGGGAAGAAGATAGTTGATTAGGGGTGTGATTTAAGGAAAGCTCAATTGAGTTATGTTGGCTAAACGTTCTCTCTTAGAATCGAATTCCATAATGTTCCCGTGAGTTTCAAAGTATGGGTTGCGATTAAAATGTTGTGGCTTTGAATCCTATTTCAAATGAAAGCTAGTATGCCAAATTGTGTGAGAAAATCCCAATGTTCTTATGACTCTTAATTGCTCATATGTGTATCAAAAGTCTTGATTGGAAATTTCTTATTGTTGATAACCTATAAAGATGGTTGGAAATAAAATAATTGAATTGGGGATATAGTGTGTGGCTAACGTGCCAAGAACCTAAGTTATGACTGTGGCTAGTAGTGCAAATGATTTGAGAGGATGCGATAAAGAATATGAAATGACCCTCGACTCCACTGTTTTAAAAGTGAATTGGAAAATAGAATTTGCCTAAGAGCTTTTGTACTCAATTCATGCCCATTAGTGGCTTCTTTAACTAATGCTTTGCTTTATAAATATATCCAGTGTGGTTCGAGTTCTATATACTCATGTGTTGAAATTGTACATTGTCATTTCTTGGGAAGAGTGTTGCAAGAGTAAATGGTGTATTGATTGTTTATGATTTTTTTCATATGTGTTTTTATTGTTGGTTGGTATGCCTCATTCTTTGAGAAGAAACCATTTATATTTGAAGTTCCCATTTCAAATGGATTTGAAGTATATAATTTCTGAAATATTCTATATGTTGATAATTGATGGTGATCTTTGAAATAGAAAGAGGTGAAAGTGTGGAATTTGAAATATGGCCATCGTGCCAGGAATAGAGAATCTTGTGAATGGCCAAATGAGCCAAGAAAATATTATTGTGGTGAGTGACTGGAAATACTAATGAGAATTTATACAATATGAAAAATGTTGAGGTGAGTATAACTGTATTTATGTTACCTCTATGTGTAAATCAAATCAAAAATATTTTTGGGAGCATCATTATTAAAACCGAGGAAGGGTGGGTCATAAGGCCCATACCTGAAACTACACGTGCTGGTGTAGGGGTGAATTGTGATAATTTCCCTTATTTGGGATGAAATTGGAACCTTTGGGAAATTATGATATTATTCCCCTTAATTGGGATGAAACTGGAATCTTTGTGGATTGGAAAAGTCAACCCACACAGCATATATGGGAAGGCGTCCTAGTTGATCGGGTGGAGATCAAATGCCATATTGCGCATATGGTGGTACTACTCTTGGTAACAACTTTCTTTCGCATCACTTGTCAAACCACATTGTTTGTGGGGAGATGGACTAGCCGATCGGGCGTGATCGGACTCTGTGCTAACAAAGACGGTGGTATATTGGTGCTAATGATCTCTCAATAAAAAATTATATATGAAGTTCGTATTTTAAAAATTATTATGTTTTTAACTGGATTTGGATATTGTGGATTGTGACTTGCTGTTTCTATGTGTTGCCTTTTCTTATATGGGTATTCTATTTTGAAAGAGGATTTTTAGCTATACATACTAATGTTATTTGACAGTACTAACGTCCCTTTTGCCGGAGGCACTGCATCTTAAATGGATGCAGGTGGTTCTACAGCAGGCGGCATTAATCAGTGATAGCAATATACTCTTTTCAACTGATTTGGTGAGCCTCACTTCATTTCGGGGTCATGTATCTTTTGTTTCTCATGTACTGTGTTTTGAGGTATAGCCAGCAAGTTGCCGGCATTTCCATATTACTCTTCTATTGTACTTAGAGGCTCCGTAGACAGGTTGTGGGTTGTGGTTGATGTTGGGAATTGAACTAGAAATGTTGGTATTTGGAAATTATTTTTTTCATTAATTCTATAAGCTCGTAATATTTTGAAAATTATAAATGAAGTTGCTAATGATAATGAAAAGGAAGTTGTTAATAAAATATTTTCAGTGTTTGATTAATGAAGTACATCTCCTCTTTATTCATGGATGAGTTTGGGTAGAAGAAAATCTAACGAGCTTACTCGGTTGGGTTCTCTCGGTTGAGCGCCGGTCTCGCTCCCCGAGTTTGGGGTGTGATACTACAGTTCAGGCTAATTGAATGCTGAACTTTATTTCAGGACTTGGACTAGTCGACAATATTACCAGGACGCTGAAAATTTATTATGATAATTCCGCAGCAGTCTTCTTCTCTAAGAACAACAAGTATTCGAAGGGAGCTAAGCATATGGAAGTAAAATACTTTGCCTTCAAAGAAGAAATTCAGAAACATAATATGTCAATTGGACATATTAGCACTAAACATATGATTGCCGATCCTTTGACGAAAGGATTACCGCCCAAAATATTTAATGAACATGCTGAAAAAATTGGCATTCTTAATAGCAATGTATGACTTTATTTAAAGACTTTATTATGTTTATGCAATTGACACTTTGAGCTCATTTAAGCATAGGCTTTTGGTCTTTTATGCCTGTTTTTCTCTTGTATACATAATGTTAAGAATAAAGATGACAGGTTCGAACTTATATAAAGATATTCTAAGCATTAACATTGGACCAATCAAGTATTTACGGGTTGTGTTGGGTAATAGACTGATATTGTAGTACATGGAAGGGACTATTGTCACGACCCAATTTTTTCTCCGTTGGGTATATTGATGGAACCAAGTCTTCGGGACTAGGTAAGCCTAACATTTTCTGAATAATAACAATAATTAAATAACATCTAACAATTATTTTGAAATGAAAATCTCTATAAAATTTACAACTCCCAGAACC
The DNA here is from genome assembly GCF_000390325.3 of Nicotiana tomentosiformis. Taxonomy (NCBI): domain Eukaryota; kingdom Viridiplantae; phylum Streptophyta; class Magnoliopsida; order Solanales; family Solanaceae; genus Nicotiana; species Nicotiana tomentosiformis. Next base: position 92,193,680 of record NC_090819.1, on the reverse strand, counting down.
GGTAGTACAAGTCATAAGCTCTACAGAGTTTGCTACAATTTTTTAAATATAACTGTTTAAAATAAATTAAACATTATGAATACAAAATTAGAAGGTGACTCTGAAGCCTGCGAACGTAGCAGCAAGTTTACCTTGAGTCTCCACAACAACAATCTGCACAGCTAGCTAATGATCAGCTGACTTTGAAATACCTGATTTGCACAAAAATATGCAGAAGTGCAGTATGAGTACACCACGGCGGTACCCAGCAAGTATCAAGACTAACCTCAGTGGAGTAATGATGAGGTATAGTCAAGACACCTATTGGACTAAATAACCTGAACACGTATAAGTATAGGAACAACAGAGTATTATATCTACATAAAGACTACGCGAAATGGCAAATAATATAGTAATTTCAGTAAGAAAGGAAAACAACAACTATCAGCGGAATACCATAATAATGACACAGTAGATGTATGGAAACACGGTCTAAATCTGGTGATCACAAATAAATGAAAGGCAAATAACAACTCAACAAAATAACCACTTTCACACCGGGTTTTAGCCAATAACCTCCACGAGGTACCGAACCTCAAAATATTCACAACTCACGGGTCCCAATTCTGAAACCCTAACACTTAGCATCCTGTGCTCTCATTATAATTTATAACCGCACTGACGACTCACATGCCAAATAGAGCCATTCTCACATAGAAGGCAATTAAACAAGGATGTACATCTATACTCAACAATATAAAGAATCCTCTTTAACTAATAAGAGTGCTTAACTACGTGTATGCTTGTGCAAGTGTTCTAACATAGTTTATGCCAGCTAGTAAGTATAGAAAAAAGGAATGGAAAGAACGTAGAATGTTTTCTCACAATTTTCCACAAGATAGAACTCACATAGGTAAGTGCACCACTACACAAATATCAACAACAAAAATGGCCCCAGGCTATCACAAGTCGTCACAAATCAATCCCTGACACGTCCCACCTTGTCTCGCCACGTGTGTAATGGTAAAGTGAATGACCGCCTTGTCTCGCCACACGTACATAATATCCCACCTTGTCTCGCCACATACGCAACCCATAAATGTATAGCCTACCTTGTCACGCCGCATGTACAAATATAAATATTAACAATAGCATGTCAGAAACCTCGTGCAACCCAATAACTCTCGCACGACAGAAACCTCGTGCATCACAATAACAACAACCGCACGGCAGAAACCTCGTGCATCACAAAAATAAATACAACAACAACAATGATAATAATACAAGGGTACGATGAATAAGTCAACTCAGAGATTCCAGAACTCAAAGAAATGGAGGAACTAATTCACAAGGAGTAGCCACAATCGGGAATGCTAGTCATAATAAGAACAACTCAAGAAGAAAGGAAATACTATGTAACAACGGTCCGCAATATACATTTCGACAACGAGGGAGCTAACACAAGTCGAATAATTCTAAATAAGTACAAGTCAACTAAAATATAGGATATCTAAGTTCTTTTAAGGTTGGGAAATTAAGAAAGAGATACAACAAATTCAGCTAAGAAGAAGCAGCGGAAAGATAACAATAACCTCAATTAAGGCTAAACAATTATAGAAGAGATAGTAATAATTTCAAATAAAGATAAGCAGTTAGGGAAAGGATAACATGGCAATAGAAAGGTAACAATTTCAGTTAAAGAACATATGAATCAAATAAACAATAAGAGTGAAACATGAAGCAATTAATTCTAATTAAGCAGGTAGAGGTGAAACTAGTAATTAAGAAGCATAATCATAACAAGAACAACTGCATATTCAGTGAATACAATGGCCTAAGAACCCTAAAAGGCCAATTTTCCCCAAATAAGTCCGAGCACGTACTCGTCACCTTGCGTACACGAACTACAATTAGCATAGAAGACTCAAATCCTAAGGGGTAGTTCCCCCACACGAAGTTAGGCAAGATACTTACCTCAAAGTAGACAGACCAATACCAAAATATGAAGTCCTCGAGTGAAATGGCCTCCAGATGGCTCAAATCTAACCAAAATAACTTCAAAGCACAAATAAAACTCATAAAAAACTATTCCGGATCATAAAGCCTCAATCTTTATCAAAATAAAAAAAATCGACCCAAAATTCGACCCCCGGGCCCCCACCTCGGAACCCGACAAATTTTACAAAACCCGAACACTCATTCCGATACGAGTTCAACCATACTAAAATTATCAAATTCCGGAACCAATTCGTCCCTCAAATCATAATTTAACATTTTGAAAGCTTTCATCAAAAATCCCCATTTTCCTCAACTCAAAACACAAATTAAATGATAAAATAAACATAAGATCATGGAATATAATAAATTCTAGGTAAAGAACACTTACCCAATCGATTTGCTTGAAAAACCCACAAAGAATCGCTCAAAATCGAGCTCCACAAGTCAAGATATGATAAAAATGGCCAAACCCTCGATTTGGAAAATATATTCTCCTGCCCAGGTGTTTGTACATCGCGATCGTGGAAGAGGAGCTGTGATCGTGAAGAGGAAATGGCTACTGCCCAGAATTGGTGATGTGGGATCGCGAACAAGAAAAAAATAATAGTCCAGGAACTGGGCTACGCGAACGCGTGAAGCGGCATGGGAACGCGAAGGAGAGGAAAGCACACTTATGCGTTCGCGGATAATAAAGTGCGAACGCATAGAGGAAATGGTCACCAGCTCCCTGCTCGTAGTTTCTACTACGCGAACGCGATGGAGCGGATGCGAACGCGAAGAAGGAAAAGGCAGGCTTCCGTGATCACGGAATGAGTTATGTGAATGCGGAGAACAAATAATTCATCCTCCAAAATTACACTACGCGAACGCGGAGGAAGTGACGCGGACGCGATTAAGGAAACCAGATGACAGAAAACTGCAGTCCAAAAATAGGAGGAAATGGCCTGTAGCCGGTCCAAAATTTACCCGAGGCCACCGGGACCCTGTCTAAACATACCACCAAGTTCCATAACCTAACACGGACTCGCTCGAGGTCTAAAATCACATCAAACAATGTCTAACTATGAATCGCATCAAGAATCGAACTTATGAAGTTTTAAATCTTCCAACTTCTAAAATTCGTGTCGAAACCTATCAAATCAACCCGGAATGACGTCAAATTTTGCAGGCAAGTCTCAAATGACATAACGGAGCTGTTCCAACTCTCGGAATCGCATTCAGACCCATATATCACTAAAGTCAACTATTGGTCAAACTTCTCAACCTTTAAACCTTTAACTTTTTCATCTTTTTCCGAAATGCTCCAAATTAACCTACGGACCTCCAAATCCAAATCTAGACGCACGCCTAAGTCCAAAATCTCCATTCTAAGCTGTTGGAATCATCCAAAACCCATTCCGGAGCTGCTTACACAAAGGTCAAATTCCGGTTAACTCTTACCGCTTAAGCTTCCAAAACTTGAATCCTCCTTCCGATTTGACTCCGAATCGTCCGCTAACTGAACTTGACCATGCACGCAAGTCAATACACATAATACGAAGATGCTCAAGACCTTATGCAACCGAACGGGACTTAAATTCTCAAAACGACCGGCCGTATCGAGTAAGTGATGTACAACTGCTAACACTCAACGTGTGATGTTTCCAACGAAAGAGAATTTAACATTTTATTGTGTACATAATGAATGAAATTGTCATGACCCGGAATTCCCACTGTCGGGACCGTGATGGCGCCTAACATTTCGAGCCTAACCTCGACGAAGTAGTGGTGAGGCTAAGGCAAGGCACCTACAAATCAACCTGTGCAGTTTAACAATGTATATACAAATAACAATAATGAAGAATTAGACAGGCGATATCGGGAGGGTGAAACATGCTGGGTGAAATACGATATAAAGAACTACAACAGAATGATAACTGGAAAACCCAATATATTATAAATCAACAGGACACGAATACAGTAAAGGAAAAATGCACAGCATCACCCTTCGTCCTTTTACTCTCAATCTCACCATAAAATCAATAGAAATGACACGACATCACCCTTCGTGCATTAACACTCACAATATGGCACGACATCACCCTTCATTATTTTACACTCACAATATGGCACGGCATCACCCTTCGTACATTAACACTCTCCCTTACCATAATGCAATGAACAATTAACAACATGAAGATAGAATAACATGTACAAGCCTTACTTTAACATTAGGTTCCACAATATCAATCTCAACTTTGAAATAATTACTCAATTATCACCAGAAGATCCATAAACATGATAAGAACGATCAATTTGACAACACTAGTCTAAACACGTAGCAATTAGGCATAGGAAAGAGGCAATATAAGAAAAACGGGAGGAAAACTGGGAAAACAGGTAAGTTGGCGGCACATAAGTACTCGTCACCTCACATATATACCGCTCACATGAATTTCACATAACAAATAGTCTGGGGTTCCTAATTGCTTCAACTCAAAATTAGACACAATACCTACCTTGCTCCGAGGGCTACTTAATTCTCAATCACAGCTTTTCCTCTATAATTCACCTCCAAACCACTCGTATCTATTCAAAAATGACTCAATAATATCAAATATTGCTAAAGGAATCAATTATATTGCATAAATTAAATTTCCCAAATTTTCCTCCAAAAAGTCGAAAAATCGACATCGGGCCCGCTTGGTCAAAACCCGAATTTCGGACCAAAATCCGTTTACCCATTCACCCCCGAGCCCGAATATGTAATTGATTTTGGAATCCGACCTCAAATTGAGGTCTAAATCCCCAAATTTCCGAAATCCCTAGTTTCTACCCTAACCCCTAATTCTACCATGAAAACTCTAGATTTTAGGTTGATAATTCATAAAAATATAATGGGTAATTGAAAGAAAATGGTTTAGAATCACTTACCAATACTTTGGGGAAGAAAATAAATCTTGACAATTGCCTCTAGCCCGTTTGTTTTGTGAAATATGAGAAAAAATGGCTTAATCCCGTGTTGGATTTTGTTTTAAGTGCTGGGAGAGAGTGTGCATCGCGTTCGCGAGGCCACTGTCGCGTTCGCGAGGCCACTGTCGCGTTCGCGAAGAGTATAGGCTACTAAACCTTCTCGTTCGCAAGACAGTGTTCGCGTTCGCGTAAGCTACCCCCCGGCCTTCGCATTCGCGAGACATTGCTCGTGTTCGCGATGAAGGAACGACCAACCCTCCCCCAGGTCCCCAAGTGCTTCGCATTCGTGAAGGGTAAATCCCCCATCACTTTTCGTTCATGACCAGACCTTCGTGTTCGCGAAGAAGAGATTTTCAGTTGCCTAGTTTATTCTTTGTGTTCGCGAGAGTAACTTTGCGAACGCGAAGAAGGACATGCCAGAACACCTACTGCAGCAAAATACCAGATTTTCTAAGTCCAAAACATCCCGTGGCCTATCCGAAACTTACTCGAGCCCTCGGGACTCCAAATCAAACATGCACACAAGTCTAAAAAGATCATACAAACTTGCTCGCGCGATCAAATCTCCAAAATAACACCTAGAACTACGAATTTAGCACCAAGTCGAATGAAATTCTCAAGAACACTTTAAAATTCCTATTTTCTCAACTGGACGTCCGAATCACATTAAATCAACTTCATTTCTCACCAAATTTCACAGAAAAGTCTTAAATATTATAATGAACATGTACCGGGCTCCGGAACTAAAATACGGACCCGATACTCACAATGCCAACATCAATAAATTATTAGAAACAAATAAATTTTCAGACTTTTAATTTTCCTCAAAAATTCATAACTCGAGCTAGGGACCTCCGAATTCGATTCCAAGCATACGCCCAGGTCCCATAATTCGATACGGACCCACCGGGACAGTCAAAACATGGACCCTGGCCCGTTTACCAAAAATATTGACCAAAATCAACTAAAATCAACTTTTAAGGCATACATTCTTATTTTCATCAGTTTTCAACATAAAAGCTTTTCGAAAACACGCCGGACTGTGCACGTAAATTGAGGAGGGTAAAAATGAGATTTTAAGGCTTAAGAGCTCAGATTCAAGTTCTAAAACATAAGATGACCTTTTGGGTCATCACATTCTCCACCTCTAAAATAACCGTTCATCCTCGAACGTATATAGAAAAGTATCTGAGCTGGTGAAAAGGTGGGGATATCTACTTCGCATATCGGACTCGGACTCCCAAGTAGCTTCCTCAATAGGCTGACCTCTCCATTGCACTCGAACTAAAGGGTGACTATTTGATCTCAACTGGCGAACCTGCCGGGCTAGAATAGTCACTGGCTCTCCTCGTAAGTCAAATCCTTGTCCAACTGGACAGAGCTGAAATCTAACACATGGGATGGATCGCCATGATACTTTCGAAGCATGGACACATGGAACATCGGATGAACTGATGATAACCCCAGTGGCAATGCAAGCATGTAAGCCACCTCTCCCACTCTCTCTAGAATCTCAAAAGGTCCGATATACCTAGGGCTCAACTTGCCCTTCTTTACGAACCTCATTACACCCTTCATGGGTGATACCCTAAGCAACACTCTCTCTCCAACTATGAATACAACATCACAAACTCTAGGGTCGGCATAACTCTTCTGCCTGGACTGAGCTATGCGAAGTCGATCTTGAATAATCTTGACCTTATCCAAGGCATCCTGTACTAAGTCTGTGCCCAACAACCGAGTCTCTCCCGGCTCGAACTACCTAACTAGCAACCGACACTGCCTATCATATAATGCCTCATAGGTAGCCATCTGAATGCTTGACTGGTAGTTGTTGTTGTAGGCGAACACTTGAAGGGGCAAGAACTGATCCCACGATTCTTCGAAGTCTATAACATAAGTGCAGAGCATATCCTCCAAGATCTAAATAGTGTGCTCGGACTGTCCATCCATCTGAGGATGCAACGTTGTGCTCAACTCAACCCGCGTACCCAACTCATGCTGTACTACCCTCCAAAAGTGCAAGGTGAACTGCATACCTCGATTAGAAATGATAGGCACGGGCACATTGTGAAGACAGACGATCTCACGAATGTAAATCTCTGCCATCGCTCCGAAGAATAGGTAACTACCACAGGAATAAAGTGCACTGACTTGGTCAGCCTGTGCAAAATGACTCAAACTGCATCGAACTTCCTCTGAGTTCGTGGGAGTCTAACAACAAAATCCATAGTGATGCGCTCTCACTTCCACTCAGGAATCTCTATCTTCTGAAGCAAACTACCAGGTCTCTAATGCTCGTACTTTACTTGCTGACAATTTAGACACCGAGCTACATATGTAACTATGTCTTTATTCGTCCTCCTCCACCAATAATGCTGCCGCAAGTCCTGATACATCTTGGCGGCGCCTGAATGAGTAGAATACCGGGAACTATGGGCCTCCTCAAGAATCAACTCACGAAGTCCATCCACACTAGGCACACAAATACGACCCTGCATTCTCAAAACTCTGTAATCTCCAACAGTAACCTGCTTGGCACCACCGTGCCGTACTGTGTCTCTAAGGATAAGCAAATGAGGATCGTCATACTGTCGATCTATGATATGCACAAACAAAGAAGACCGAGCAGCTGTACAAGCTAGAACACGGCTGGGCTCAAAAACATCCAAACTCAGGAACTGATTGGCAAGGGCCTGAACATCCAATGCGAGCGGTCTTTCACCAACTGGAATATAAGCAAGGCTACCCATACTAGCTGACTTTCTACTCAAGGCATCGGCTACCACATTGGCCTTCACGGGATGAAAGAATATGGTGATATTATAGTCTTTCAATAGCTCTAACCACCTTCTCTACCTCAAATTGAGTTTTTTCTGGCTGAACAAATACTACAAGCTCCGATGATCCGTTAATACCTCATATGGCATGCCGTGAAGATAGCGCCTCCAAATCGTCAGCGCGTGAACAATGGCTGCCAACTCTAGATCATGAACATGGTAATTTTTCTCGTGAACGTTCAGCTTCCGCAAAGCATATGCAATAACCTTGCCACCCTGCATCAATACCGCATCCAGACCAATACGAGATGCGTCACAATATACTATATAAGATCCTGAACCTATGGGTAATACCAATATCTGTGTCGTAGTCAAAGCTGTCTTGAGCTTCTGGAAGCTCGCCTCACACTCGTCTGACCACCTGAACAGGGCACCCTTCTGGGTCAATCTGGTCAACGAGGCTGCTATAGATAAAAACCCCTCTATGAACCGACGGTAGTAGCCTGCTAAACCCAAGAAACTACGGATCTCTGTAACTGATGTGGGTCTAAGCCAGTTATAGACTGCCTCAATCTTCTTAGGATCTACCTGAATACCCTCTGCTGATACAACGTGACCCAAGAAAGTAACTGAACTCAACCAAAACTCGCATTTTGAGAACTTAGCATATAACTGGCTGTCTCTCAGAGTCTGAAGAACGATCCGAAGGTGCTGCTCGTGCTCCTCTCGGCTGTGGGAGTAGACCAATATATCATCAATAAATACAATCACAAAGGAATCCAAGTAGGGCTTGAACAACCGGTTCATCAAATCCATGAATGTTGCTGGGGCATTTGTCAGCCCAAATGACATCATTAGAAACTCATAATGCCCATACCGAGTCCGAAAAGTTGTCTTAGGGACGTCGGATGCCATAATCCTCAACTGATGGTAGCCAGATCGCAAATCAATCTTCGAAAACACCTTGGCACCCTGAAGCTGATCAAATAAATCATCAATCCTCGGCAATGGATATTTGTTCTTGATGGTGACCTTGTTCAACTGTCGATAATCTATACACATGCTCATCAATCCATCTTTCTTCTTCACAAACAACACAGGTGCACCCCAGGGAGAGGCACTAGGTCTAATGAAACCCTTATCAAGAAAATCTTGTAATTGTTCCTTTAATTCTTTCAACCCTGGCGAGGCCATGCGGTATGGCGGAATGGAAATGGGCTGAGTGCCCGGAGCCAAATCAATGCAGAAATCAATGTCCCTGTTGGGTGGCATCCCCGGCAGGTCTGCGAGAAACACCTCTAGAAACTCACGAACAACTGACACTGAATCCATGGAAAGAACCTCCGCACTAGAATCACGGACATAAGCCAAATAATCTAGACACCCCTTCTCGACCATATATCGAGCCTTCACAGAAGAGATAACCCTACTGGCAGAATGGCCATGAATCCCTCACCACTCTAATCGTGGCAACCCCTGCAAGGCTAAGGTCACGATCTTGGCGTGACAATCTAATATGGCATGATAAGGTGACAGTAAATCCATACCCAGTATGACATCAAAATCAACCATATCGAGAAGTAGAAGATCTACATGAGTCTCAAGACTCCTAATGGTGACCACACAGGAGCGATAAACACGATCTACAATAATAGTATCTCCCACTGGTATAGACACATATACAGGAGCACTCAAAGAATCACGGGGCATAACCATATATGAAGCAAAATAGGATGACACGTAGGAGTAAGCAGACCCCGGATCAAATAGAACTGAAGCATCTCTACTGCAAACTAAAACAATACCTGTGATAACAGCGTCAAATGACTCAGCCTCAGGTCTGGCTGGGAAAGCATAACACCTGGGCTGGGCCCCATAACCCTGAACTATGTCCCTAGGACGACCTCTAGCTGGCTGGTCTCCACCTCTAACGGCCTGACCTCCACCTCTAACTGTCTGGCCTCTACCTCTAGCTGCCTGAACCCTGCCTCTGGCTGGCTGAGTAGGTGGTGCAGCAACTGGGCCGGAACCATGGCACGAGAACCCTGATACTGTGAGCTGCCCATTTCCCGAGGACAAAATCTAGCAATGTGCTTCAGATTACCACAAGTATAACATAACCTCGGTTGCTTTGACTACTGACCCTAAAACTGACCATGTCGACCTGAATAACCACCCTGATAACTCTGGAGTGGAGGTGCACTAATAGGAGCTGGTGGCGCACTGTAGGCTAGCTGGTCGGAATAATGCATCTGAGGGCCACGACCACCTGAGGCACTGTGGGATGCCTGGAGTGCTGAATGAAACGGCCTGGGAGGATGGCCTCTACCAAAGGTACCCCTGCCTCTAGATAAGGCACCACTGAACTCACCGGAATAACGAGGTCTTTTGTCAGACCCCTGACCTCCCTGAGTAAGAAGCATCTCGACTCCTCTGGCGACATTAGCAGCCACTTGAAAAGAAATTTCACTACCAGTCTCCTTAGCCATCTGTAATTTGATAGGCTGAGCAAGTCCATTAATAAACCTCCTCACCATCTCTCTCTCGGTGGGAAGCAGAAGAATAGCATGACGGGCCAAATCCACAAAACGGGTCTCAAACTGAGTAACAGTCATACTGCCCTGCTGGAGACGCTCAAACTGATGGTGACGCTGCTCACTCAATGTGACAGGCAGAAACTTCTATATTAATAGCTGAGAGAACTGGTCCCCAGTAAGAGCAGGCGACCCAGCTGGTCTGGTCAATAAATAATCTCTCCACCATTTCTTGGCAGAACCAGTCATCTGAAATGGAGCAAAATCAACCCCATTGGTCTCCACTATACCCATGTTTCGTAGAACCTTGTGATAGCTGTCAAGATACTCCAGGGGATCCTCTGAAGGAGCACCACTGAAGTGAATGGGAAGAGCTTGGTAAACCTGTCTAACCTCCACAAAGCCTCAGAAGACATAGCTGGCCCATCTTCGGCCTGTGCCACAACAACTGGCTGAACTACTCCGACTGGCTGAGCTGCTAGAGCATGATACTGGGGAGCTATCTACTCCAGAGCGGGAGTGGTGGGAGGCTGGGCTCCTCCTCCAGCCTGAGAGACTGCTGGTGCTATGGGAAATGCGCCAATCTGGGGCACACTCTTAATAAGGCCCACCAAATGGACCAAAGCGTCCTGAAGTACTGGGGTGGCAATGAACCCCTCCGGAACCTGAGTTGGTCCAGCAAGAACACTCTGGGTTGGAACCTCCTTGTCGAGCTCTATCTGAGGCTCCACTATTGGGGCTGCTGCTCGGGCTCTGGGCTAAGCCCTGCCCCTACCTCGGCCTCTAGCACGACCTCGGCCTCGACCTCTGCCCCTCGTAGGAGCTGCCACTGGAGGCTCTGGCTGCTGCTCAGAGGAGGAAGCGGTATGTGTTCTCGCCATCTGTGAGAGAATAAGAGTAGAAGAGTTCAATCAGTATTGAGAAAATAACATCGCACGACAGAGGAGAATAGAAGTGAAATTTGTTTCTAAACTTCATAGCCTCTGGAAGATAAGCACAGACGTCTCCGTACCGATCCTCCAGACTCTACTAAGCTTGCTCATGAATCGTGAGACCTAGTCAACCTAGTGCTCTAATACCAACTTGTCACGACCCGGAATTCCCACCGCCGGAACTGTGATGGCGCCTAACATTTCACTTGCTAGGCAAGCCAACGTTAGAGAATCATTAAACCAAATCCTTATTTCCATTCAGTAAATAACAATAATTAGCTAAGATGAAATATGATAAGTGCGGAATAATATAAAAACTGCCTTAATTACTACCACTCGGATTTGGAGTCATAATTCACGAGCATTCTAGAATTACTATAAGCAATAGTCTGAGAAAAATACAACTGTTTGAATGAAAGAAACAGTAAAACAGAAAAGATAGACATGGACTTCAAGGTCTGTGAACGCCGACAGATCTACTTTGAGTCTTCGGATAGTGGGTCCAATAGCTAAAATCTCGATCAACCCGAGCTGGTACCAAAATCTGCACGTGCAGAGTACAGTATCAGTACAACCGACCCCATGCCCTGGTAAGTGTCGAGCCTAACCTCGACGAAGTAGTGACGAGGCTAAGGCAAGGCACCTACAAATCAACCTGTGCAGTTTAACAATGTATATACAAATAACATTAATGAAGAATTAGACAGGCGATATCGGGAGGGGGAAACATGCTGGGGGAAATACGAGATAAAGAACTACAACAGAATAATAACTGGAACAACCAATACATTATAAATCAACAAGAACATGAATACAGTAAAGGAAATATGCACGACATCACCCTTCATGCTTTTACTCTCAATCTCACCATAAAATCAATAGAAACGGCACGACATCACCCTTCGTGCATTAGCTCGCATATCATGGCACGAAATCACCCTTCGTGCATTAACACTCACAATATTGCACAACATCACTCACAATATGGCATGACATCACCCTTCATGCATTAACACTCACAATATGACACAGTATCACCCTTCGTGCATTGACACTCTCCCTTACATAATGCAATGAACAATTAACAGCAGAGAGATAGAATAACATGTACAAGCCTTACTTTAACATTTGGTTCAACAATATCAATCTCAATTTTAAAATAATTTCTCAATTATCACCAGTAGATCCATAAACATGATAAGAATGATCAATTTGACAACACAAGTCCAAACACGTAGCAATTAGGCATAGGAAAGAAACAATATAAGAAAAACGGGAAGAAAATAGGGAAAACAGGTAAGTTGGCGGCGCATAAGTACTCGTCACCTCACATATACGCCGCTCACATGAATTTCACATAACAAATAGTCTAGGGTTCCTAATTCCCTCAACTCAAAGTTAGACACAACAATTACCTTGCTCTGAAGCGCACTTAATTCTCAATCACAACTTTTCCACTAGAATTCATCTCCAAACCACTCGTATCTATTAAAAAATGACTCAATAATATCAAATATTGCTAAAGGAATCAATTATATTGCATAAATTAAATTTTTCGAATTTTCCTCCAAAAAGTCGAAAAATCGATCCCGGGCCCACTTGGTCAAAACCCGAGGTTCGGACCAAAATCCATTTACCCATTCACTCCCGAGCTCGAATATGTAATTGGCTTTGGAATCTACCTCAAATTGAGGTTTAAATTCCCAAATTTCTGAAATCCCTGGTTTCTATCCTAACACCTAATTCTACCATGAAAACTCTAGATTTTAGGTTGATAATTCATAAAAATGTAATGGGTAATTGAAAAAAAATGGTATAGAATCACTTACCAACACTTTGGGAAAGAAAATAAATCTTGAAAATTCCCTCTAGCCCGCTTGTTTTGTGAAATGTGGGAAAAATGGATTAATCCCGTGTTGGATTCTGTTTTAAGTGCCGGGGGACAGTGTGCATCGCGTTCGCAAGGCCACTGTCGCGTTCGCGAGATAGTGTTCGCATTCGCGTAGGCTACCCCCCGGCCTTCGCATTCGCGAGACATTGCTCGCGTTCGCGATGAAGGAACGACCAACCCTCCCCCAAGGTCCCCAAGTGCTTCGCGTTCGCGATGAGCCGGTCGCGTTCGCAAAGGGTAAATCCCCCATCACTTCGCGTTCGCGACCAAGCCTTCGCGTTCGTGAAGAAGAGATTTTTAGCTGCCCAGTTTACTCTTCGCATTCGTGAAAGTACCTTCGCGAACGCGAAGAAGGACATGCCAGAACCCCTGCTGCAGCAAAATACCAGATTTTCTAAGTCCAAAACATCCTGTGGCCTATCCGTAACTCACCCGATCCCTCAGGGCTCTAAACCAAACATGCAAACAAGTCTAAAAATATCATACAAACTTGCTCGCGCGATAAAATCGCCAAAATAACACCTAGAACTATGAATTTTGCAACAAAACGAATGAAATTCTCAAGAACACTTTAAAATTCCTATCTTCTCAACTAAACGTCCGAATCACGTCAAATCAACTCCGTTTCTCACCAAATTTCACAGACAAGTCTTAAATATTATAATGAACCTGTACCGGGCTCCGAAACAAAAATATAAACCCGGTACTCACAATGCCAACATCAATAAATTCTTAGAAATAAATAAATTTTCAGACTTTTAATTTTCCTCAAAAATTCATAACTCGAGCTAGGGACCTCCGAATTCGATTCTGGGCATACGCCCAGAACCCATAATTTGATACGGACTCACCGAAATCGTCAAAATATAGATCCGGGCCCGTTTACCAAAAATGTTGACCTAAGTCAACTAAAATCAACTTTTAAGGCATAAATTCTTATTTTCAATAGTTTAAAACATAAAATTTTTTCGGAAACACGCCAGGACTACACACGTAAATCGAGGAGGATAAAAATGAGATTTTTAAGGCTTAAGAGAGCAGATTCGAGTTTTAAAATATAAGATGATCATTCGGGTCATCACATAAATATTTATTAAACCATTAAGTGATTAATATCAAGTGCGCCAAGTGGGAGAATGTAAAATATGGCCCACGTGTGGTTTATAAATATTTTGGTTTAATAAATATATTTTGTTAAATTAATATTTGGATAAAATTAGGAGAAGTTAATTGTGGCTATAACTCCCCACTAACTCACTTTGATGGAAAGTGAGAATTAACCGATGGTCCCTCTCTCTACCTATTAAAATAAGAATAGCGTAATTTCATCATACTCTATTCTGAAAAGAACACATAAACGGGAGAGAATTACTTATTTTTCAAGAACAACAACATTAAAGAAGGCTTTCAGTCAATATCATTAAGAAAACATATCATGGATTCAGATAAGTTTTCTTGATTGAAATTATTGTATATATATTTTATGTGAAAATCATATAGTTTTTCTGTTCTAAATAATCAATAGGATTTTATATAGATTGTTTATTAATCACAATTGAGAACATGAAAAATCCTTACATTCCTAACAAACAACACAAGAAACTAATCAGTGTGAAAAGACTACTAGGCCAGAATCATTGGCTAGTTTGTCTCGTTTTGACCAAGTTCAGCTACCAACTGTTTTCATAAACCGAATTTATTACAACAAAATTGACATTTTAAAAAAAAAAGAAAAGAAGAAGACATCTAGTCTTTTTAAATTCTTATCTTACTGTTCTAATTATTGAAGTGTTAATTAAGTGAGACGTTTAAAAAAGGAATGGTTAGATAAATGATCTTATAATTAAGGTTATTAAATATAAGTATCTTTCTTTAGGCATGTTCAAGAACGTAATATAGAACAAAAGGAGTACATTCTTTACCAAAAGAATAAGAAGGTAACATGAAAGGCGAATCTCCTAATTTTCGATCCCACTCAATTATTCCCTCCTTCCATAATTATTGTCTAATTTGGAAAATTCATAGTTTTAAACATAGAAGATTTGATGCAGCCAATAATTGGTTTCCACTTATGTTCTTCTATTAATAACCTGACAATTGAAACACTGCTTCTTCTTTCGTTGAGTATATTTACAGTACCTCCCTCCTGTTATTTTCAAGTCAGTGTTATTTTCTTTTTTACTTTGACAAGTGAATGTTGGTAGTATTTTCCTATTATAGCCAGCTAATTTTCGTCCATGTTGACTGCTTTGTGTTGCATGATTCACGGTTTATTTGCAGCTAATGGTCCATTGAAGAAGACACTGTGCAATCAAAACACTTGAAAAGGAGCTTGTAGAGAATGACCCCGTCAACCGAGTCAGGAATTTATATTAGGGGTTTAAAAAAAAAAGAGACAGGACTGTCACACTTAAATGTTTGAACCTATGACCTAAAGCAATGGTTGGATCTCCTTTGTGACTACACTAGAACCTTCCATATGCCAAAGAGGATTCAAAAGTTTATATATATAAACAAAAAAAATCATTTTTGCTGAACTTGACTCTACCCTGGGGTAGTATTATAGTCGTAATATACTCCAGAAAATGGACAATCAAACAAAAGGAGCCATGAAAATTAGCCACGTTGTCAAATCTACATTTTCAATTCTCAGGAAAAAGTTTACATATTCGAGGGTGTGTTTGGTACGAAAAGAAATATTTTCTATGGAAAATCCATGGAAGATGTTTCCATGTAAAATGAGTGGTTTTATCACTTATTTTCTCTTGTTTGGTTGGTGAGTGAAAAAACTTTTCCGGAAAGTATTTTTTACATGAGCATTTATACAATATTCCCTAAAGATCCGGATGTCACTGAGTACATGAGTATTTATAAAATAATATGGTCCGAAATACTGAAACACCATATAGGAAAGTAGAACAATATATGTAAATAAAACTAACAGATAAAGAAGGAGAGTCAAGGTCTGTGGACGTCAGAGCAGCTACCTCGAAAATCTTTGAACTGATAAAGCTCCGAAAACCAGCAAACCACCGTATCCGGAAGTACCTGAATCTGCGCCCGAAGTGCAGGGTGTGTACAACCAACCCAGTAAGTAACAAGTCTAACCTTTGAGCTGAAAGCAGTGACGAGCCCAACAGGTACAGTGCAAATATAGAAATAAAAGTACAAAAATATATACATGCTTTCAAGTTCAACAGTTAAAGCTCAAACAGGTAAAATATGCCAAGTGTAACTGAAATGAGGAATGATACGTCTCGATATTTACATTTCAATTATGTATGCCAACTGTAATGCAAAACACTGATGAAATCATACGGATACTCTCAGAGTATCAAATCACTCAGTCCTCACATTCACTCAATCCTCACAGTCAGTCATTCCTCACAATCACTTAGTCCTCATAGCCACTTAATCCTACCAATAGCTCGGCACTCGCACTCAACACTCGCACTCGCACTCACACTTAGTAGGTCATGCACTCACTGTTGATAAGTCAGACTCCGGAGGGGCGGATACAGCCCAAGCACTATAATAAGTCAATCATGGCATGAACTAATAAAGCATATTGTGGCATGCAGTCCGATCCCATAAATATCCTCACAATCAGTCCCTCGGCCTCACTTAGTCATCAGTCTCTACAGTCTCTCGGGCTCACAAGTCTTATGATATTCAGCCCAAACAATGATGATTTGATGCATCAATAAATGGCAACAGAGACTGAGATATGATATGCAAATAATAGCTGTGACTGAGTACATGATTGCAAATTAAGCAAGTAATTTAACAGCAACACGACCTCTACGGGTCCCAATAATACCAACATATGGCCTAAGCATAATTTCTAACAAGAATCACATCTCAATTTCTTTAACACATGGGAAATACGTGGAAAGTGACAAGTTATATGACTACACAGTTCCACGGAGTCAACCGAGTCACAATTCTTACGGTGTATGCCTACATGCCTGTCACCTAGCATGTGCGTCACCTCAATACCAATCACATAACACCTAATTCGGGGATTTATACCCTCAAAACTATGTTTAGAAGTGTTACTTACCTCAAGCCATGCAAATCTCTACTCCAATAATCTCTTGCCTTATGAATCGGCCTCGGAATGACTCGAATCTGGCTACAAAAAACACGATACAATCAACACAAGCCATAGGAATCATTTCAATATGAAAAAACTAAGTTGTTAAGCAAAAGTCAAAAAGTCAACTCAAAAAAATAACCGCGGACCCACATCTCGAAAGCTTATAAAAGTTTCAAAATCCGAACACCCATTCAACCACGAGTCCAACCATACCAAATTTATTAAATTCCGATACAAAATCGTCACTCAAATGCCCAAATTTTATTTTTTAATCTCTAGCCTAAAACTCCCAAAATTTCACCTCGCAAATACATAAACTAGGTAAAAAATTCAATAGGTAATTAATATTATTACATACAAATGATCAAGAGTGACTTACCTCGAGAAACCCCTCGAAATCCCTCTCAAAAGCGCCTTAATTCGAGTTTGCAAAGTCCAAAAATGATAAAACCTCGGAACCCTATGTTTATATTCTGCCTAGTGCTTTTCGCACCTGGGACCAACTTGACCGCATTTGCGGTTCTCCTGGCAACCTCCTGTGCTCACACCTGCAGACAAGGTTCCGCATCTGCGGAGCCGCACCGACAACCAACATTTTCACGACTCTATTTTTCTTGAAGAATTTAATTATTCTTCTAAAAATTCACACAAACCCAAAGAAACTAATGTGCTGCTTTATATTTTTACACAAAAGTAATGTTTAAATTTGTGCTCCATAACTAAAAAGAAAATACTCTATTTTTAGTTGAAAAAGAAAGTACTCTTTCTACAACATGAAAATAAAGTACTCATTTTATTAAAAGAAAAGAAAATACTTTTTCTACACCATGAAAAGAAAATATTCATTTTGTTGAATTGAAAAAAAAAACTTTTTCTACATCATGAAAATAATATTTTTTTGTTGAAATGAAAGAAAAACTTTTTCTATGAAAAAAGAAAGTATATGTTTTTGTTGAAATGAAAAAAATACTTTTTTATATCATGTAAAAAAAAATAGTCATTTGTTGAAATACAAAAATGAAATATATCTATAACATTAAAAAAAGTACTATTAATAATATTTTTATTTGGGGCGGGGGTGGGGGTGAGAGGATGGGTGGGTAGGCGGAGGTGGGGCGGGGGTTAGGTTGGGGTTGTGTGGGTTGATGGGGATAGGGAATAGGGTGAAGAAAGTTAAAAAGGAGTTTTAGAAAATATTTTTCCTTCTCTTGATAGGGAAAATATTTTTCTCCAATTGGATGAAAATGAGTTCATGAGAAAAATATTTTTCAAAACATTTAAGCCAACCAAATATTCCGGAAAATATTTTCCGGAAAATATTTTTTCCTTCGTAGCAAACACACCCTTAGTCTTTCCATACTTGTTCTTCTACATTTGGAGGCCGGTTTACAAAGTAACATATAAGAAAATGAGAAGAGCATTCTGTTAGAGCTGAAGCAACTATGGGGAAATCAGTTAGGATTCGAGTCGTTGAATTCCTATACCTCATATTGCAATTGATTTGTGTAGAATGCAGAAAAGGTTCTGACAAGCATCCATCTCGGAGAGAAACAACTTACTGGAATAATTCCACCAATTATATATGGACTCAAAAAGCCTAGAAGCTATGTTGCTCGAACTCTCCAAAAGTGCTGCCCCACCCGTGTCGGATCCTTCAAAAATGCACTAAATTTGAAGGATCCGACACGCACCCAATAATATTTTTGAAGAGTCCGAGTAACATAGCCTAGAAGTGATAACAAATTTTCTGGGGACCGGGTTTACCCACTATAGCTGGAATTTTAAGATTAAGAACATTAGGTCTTTGGTTGAATTATTAGGTGAGTACATGGAAAATCAAAGCTTAGACAAGTGGCTTCATCACAAGAGATCAATAAGTGAAAAAGCTATTACTGCTTCAGCACATTCTGTCTTGGAATGGAATACTAGACTGCAAAATTGCAGTTGGAGCTCTATGATACATGCATCACGAGTGCTCCCCACCAATCATTCATCGCGACATTAAGTGTAGCAATATCCTTTTAGACCATGAATTGAATGCCAAAATTGCAGATTTTGGACTGGCTAAGGTTTTGGCTAAGTGGGGAGAGACGGAGACTGCTTCTGCTATCGCTGGCACGTTTTGTAACCTTGCACCAGGTATATCTCATTATTAGAATACGAGTTATGTTTCTTATTCTTGAAATTTAAGAGTTTGCATCTACGTCAAAACTGAATGTCAAGAGTGATGTCTACAGCTTTGGTGTGGTATTAGTGAAGGAAGTTTTGCAAATTCTATAACTGGGCATTTGGACATAAAAATTGTAAAATTCCAAAAAAAGAGAAAAAGAATTTCAAGGGAAAATGGTATTTGAAAATTAGAGTTGTGTTCGGACATGAATATAATTTTGGGTTGTTTTTAAATTTTTGTGAGTGATCTGATTGAACATTTTGAAAAACAGCTTTTTGGAGTTTTTTAAATTCTTGAAAAATTCTAAAATTCATTTTCAAGAGAAAATTGAAAATTTTATGGCCAAACACTAATTTCGAAAAAAGTGAAACTTTTTCAAAAAAAAGTGAAAAATTTACAAGAATAATTTACTAACTAATTTACAAGAATTCAACTATTTTTTTCTAACATTCAAATAATGAAAATATACCAAAAATATATAACTAACCTTGTTATCGGAGAACACTGCTGCTGGAAGGGAGAGGAAGAGAAGACCCTAAGCTCTCTCGCTCAACCCGAAGCTTCGCCGCCGGAAGAAAAAAGAAGTTAAGATTCCGCCGTCGTCGTTGGAGAGGATGAGAGGGAAAAATACCGTGAAGAGGGGAGGTGGTGAAAGTGTTCCGCCATGGAGACAGGAAGGAGGTGGGAGTGTTTCGCCGTGGAGAGGGGAAGAGGTGGGAAAAGAGCAATATAAGAAAGAGAGGAAGAGAAAATCGAAGGAGGGGGGGGGGGGGAGGGGGGTTAAAACAATCTTTCGACTGTTTCGGTCAATAACTTAAAAAAATAAAATTAGATTTTAAAAAAATTGACCGTTTCAACAAATCATAGAACAAAAGGTACTTGAGATTACATTTATTTAGATCTTTGGGGTCTTTCACATACCCCATTAAAAGATAGTGTCAGGTATATGTTAATTTTCATAGATGATTATTCAAGGAAGGTTTGGGCTTATTTTCTGAAAAATTAAAGTGATTTTTTCTTAACTTTCAAAGAATGAAAAGTTTTGATTGAGAAGCAAACAGGAAAACAGGTTAAGCGGCTTAAAACAAATAATGACTTGGAATTTTGTAATGATGAATTTAAAGAATTTTGCAAGAATGAAGGAATTGCTCGACATCGTACTGTGAGAATGACACCTCAACAAAATGATGTGGCAGAAAGGATGAATATAACTCTTTAGGAAAGGGCTCGCTGCATGATTTCATATGCTGGGTTGACAAACACCTTTTGGGCAGAAGCTACCTCTATAGCTTGTTATATTGTCAATCGTGCTCCTTCTACACCCTTGAACTTTAAGACTCCAGAGGAAATGTGGTCAGGTACTCCTGCTAATTATTCTGATTTAAAGATATTTGGTTTCCCTGCATACATGCAGGTAAATGATAGAAAATTAGAGCCAGGGGCTAAAAAGTGCATTTTCCTTGGGAATGCATCTGGATTGAAAGGACACCGACTATGGTATCCTGATCCCATGACACCAAAAATTATAATTTGCAGAGATGTAACCTATGATAAATCCTCTATGTTATATTCTAGAAAGAGTTTTCTAGTTCTTGTAATACAGATAAAGGAAAGAGTACACAGAAGTAGGTGGAGGTTAAGATTGGCATTCCTTCTGAGCCAAGCTCATCAACTTTGGAGAAAAATATAGTTGAAACTCCTGAAGTTGAGCTAGAAGCTGAAATTCCTAAAGTTGAGTCTCCTGAAGTTGAACCGGAAGAAGAGGAGTATTCTATAGCCAATCATAGACCAAGAAGAAAAAGTAAACAACTATAAAGGTTTGGAGATTATATTGCATTTGCCTTTTCAGTTGCACAGGAAACTGAAGAAATTGAAGAACCATCAAAATATTCAGAAGCAGTTTCTGATGTTGACTCAGCCAAGTGGCCGATTGCAATGAATGAAACAATTGAGTCTCTCCACAAGAATGGTACTTGGTATCTTGTGAAGCCACCATTGGGAAAGATTTATTGGTTGCAAATGGGTATTCAAAAAAAAGGATGGCATTCCAGGGGTTGAAGATGCGAGGTATAAGGTACGATTAATTGCAAAGGGCTATAGTTAGGTACAAGGAGTTAATTTTAATGATATTTTCTCACCTGTTGTTAAACATAGCTCGATTCGTGTCTTGCTTGCCTTAGTTGTCATATATGATTTGGAAGTAGAACAGCTTGATGTTAAGGCAACTTTCTTACATGGCGAACTTGAGGAACAAATATACATGCATCAACCCAAAGGATTTGAAATTAAAGGAAAAGAAGATCACGTTTGCTTGTTGAAGAAATTCTTGTACGGACTAAAGCAGTCTCCAAGATAATGGTATAAAAGATTTGATTCATTTATGTTGGGTCATGGTTATTCTAGTAGCACGTATGATAGTTGTGTTTACTTCCGAAAGTTAAATGCTGGTTCATTTGTGTACCTATTATTATATGTTGATGCCATGCTCATTGCTCCTAAGGATTTGACAGAAATTCACAATTTAAAAAGTCAGCTAAAAAGTGAATTTGAGATGAAAGATTTGAGAGCAGATAAGAAAATCGTTGGCATGTAGATCAAAAGAGATCGAGGAGTTAACAAGCTATTCCTGACCCAGAAGAAGTACTTGGAGAAAGTCTTGGAGAGGTTTGGAAATCAACACCCACCATGTCCGGAAATACCTGGATATGCACAGGAAGTGCAGGGTGTAGCGTGAGTATAATCAACTCAGTAAGTAACAATACTAAATAAAGAACTAAAAGTAGTGACGAGCTTCACAGCTAAAGTTCAATTTCAAAAGAATCAACATAGTAAGGTAGGCATGCTTTCAAGTTCGGCAATTAAAGCCAAAACAGTAATTCATGTCAAGTTCAACTGAAACAGAAGATAATATCTCTCAGAAATTTCAAGACAGTGATATATGACAGCTGAAGTGTAACAATAATGAAGTCAATGCATCCTCTCAGAGCAACAACTACTCAGTCCTCCCATTCACTCCATCCTCACAATCACTCTTTCCTCACAGTCACTCATTCCTCTCAATAACGTACCACTCACACTCATTAAGTACCTGCACTCACTGGGAGTGTGTACAGACTCCGGAAGGGCTCCTTCAGCCTAAGTGCTATAAAAAGCCAATCATGGCATATATCAGTGAAACATGATGCAACGTGCAACCCGATCCCATAAATATCCTCATAATAAGGCTCTCGGCCTCACTCAGTCATCAACCTCTCCAGTCTCTTGGGCTCTCAGAAATCGGATAGCTTTATTTCTCAAGTATGCATGGATTCTATAAAATGACCCGACCGATCATTTTGCTTTCTAGATCTCTGTTCCCCTATTTGAGACTTTTTGTATGTGCTTTTACTTTATTTGACTTGTGGGGATGGTTGGTTTAGTTTTGGACTGGTTCAGGTTGAATTTAAAATACTTAGGACTCGCTTGGTATGAGGGATAAGGAATAATTAATCTCGGGACTAAATTTAAAAAGAGTTTATCCTATATTTGATTGGTAGAAAATTACGGTATAATTAATCTCGGGATTAGTTATCCCGATCGGGATTGTAATATTTTTTTTATCCCCATGAAAATATGAAATAACTAATTTCGGCTTAACTAATCTCGGGATAATTAATCTTGGGATAACTTCTTTCTAACCAAACGACCCCTTAGTTCCTTAATAATGGCCAAAGGTGGCCAAGTTTAACTTGAGTCAACATTTTGACTAAAAGATCTCGAAACCGGAATTTGATGGTTACAATATGTTCGTTTGATGATTTTGGACTTGGGCGTATGTTCGCATCGAATTTCGAGGTGATCTGGGAGTGTTTCGGCACTTAATATTGGAAGTTGGCGCCTTGAAAGTTTTAACGCTTCTTAAATTTTATTTGAAGTAGACTTTGATGTTATCGATGTTTGTTTGGTATTCCGACCCTGGGAATAAGTTCGTATGGTGATTTGTGACTTGTGCGTAAGTTTTGGCATCATTCCGAGTTGTCTAAGTTCGTCGCGTTCGGAGCTAGTTGAAGAAGTTTGAAGTTCATACGTTGATTAATTTTGTTTTAGGGTGCGATTTTCAGTTCCGATGTTGTTTTATGTGTTTTGAGGCTTTGAGCAGGTCCATATTTTATTTATGAACTTGTTGGTACAGTTGGACGAGGTACCGTGTGGCTCGGGTGAGTTTCGGACCACCCGGAGCTAAGTTCAAAATTTCCGAAATTTGTTGTTCTGGTTTTCTTCTTCGCGAACGCGGAGAAGACTTCACGTTCACGATGAAGGAATTGGGACGGAGGGTTTTTGTTATACACGGTCACAATAATAGGGTCGTAATCACAAAGTTGTGGGTCACTGGCCTCCGTATTCGAGTTGAAAGGCCTGGGTTTGGGGGCTCAGAAAGTGGATGCCCTACGCATTCGCAAAAGGCGGGTTGCTTTGGCGATGATTGGAGGGGACTAGTATTCATGAGAAGCTTCTCGCGATCGCGAAGAGGCTTTTCAGGGGCTTTGGCAGTTTTCCCTCCGCAATCGCGTGAGCATTTTTGCAATCACGAAGAAGGATCGTTGGGTAGTGACTTAAGTTAAAAACAATACTTAGGCTTAATTTCTCTATTTCTCTCAACTCTTGGCCTATTTTAGAGTTTCTTGGAGGGGATTTTTCACCTAGCATCTTGAGGTAAGTAATTTTTACATAATGTGAGTTTAATACACAGATTATGGGTAGATTTTAACATGTAAATTGTGAAAATTTTAGGATTATGTTGAAAAACCTAGAATTTGGTAAAAATGGGATTAGACCACGAAAATAATTATGGAATTGAGTAGAAATTATATATTTGAATTCGTAAGGTCATGAATAATATTTATTAACAAACATTTTCGGAATTCAGGTACGTGGGCCCGGGGGTGACTTTTAGGAATTTTTCAAATTGAGTAAGGTAATTACTCTAATAATTGAATTGTGAACTTTTTAGCATATATTGATTAGTTTGTACGATCTTTAGCTAGTTTCGGATTGCTCGACACCGATTTGAGGCTATTAGTGTGATTTGTGGACCGAAAAGAGGACTTGGAAACGAGGTAAGTCTCTTGCCTAAACTTATAAGAGGAAATTATACCCGTAAGTGTTTTAAATTGTTATTTGCTAATAATTGTGCGTGCTACGTACGCACGTAGTGACGAGAGTCCGTACATAGCTAAAATTATGCTTATGTCCGGATAGTCTTAGGACTTTACCATGCAATACTTGTATTATTTGAACCCAACTTGTTAGTTTAATTACTTAAATTTATAATAAAAATTGGATATGGGCTTTTATGATACTAAGCTTCATTATCTTGAGTTTTGGCAGAACATTTGATTGTTGGTGGAAATTTTACCTTCTTTGAGTATTATTTCTGTGTTGTAGTCGTTGACCGTAGTTTGTAGAGTTTCTCTATTCCTATGGATCGGACTGAACGCTTTGGCAGTATATTTAGATGCATCTATGGTTCGCACTGGTCGGCCCTTGGCAGTCTACAAGATTATTATGGATGGGGCTGTATGACCTCGACATAATTCGTGTGTGATATTGCTATGATTCCGACTGTACTTGGTATTTCCTTTATGACCTGAGATTTGATAATTACATTATGACTCTTATTTGTTAAAAAATGGCATGTGATAATTGAAGATTTTAAATTGACATTCTGTTAAGGGGTCATTATTTATTGTTTATAATTTTTGCACTTTATTTATTGACCTCTAGTAGTGTCGATGTCGATCCCTCGTCACTACATCCTCGAGGTTAGAGTAGATACTTACTTGGTACACGTTATTTACGTGCTCATGTTACGTTTCTACACAAATTGTGTACGTACTAAGGCAGGTACATATGGTATCCGATCAGATGCGCATCCACAATACCTAGAGACTTAGCAGTGAGATGCTCCTCCATGCTCTGATCGCAGCACCCGAATTCTCCTTCCCATTGCCCTTTATTTTATATTTCTATCTATTTTATATCAAATAGTAGTTGTAGTGGTTTGTATATTATATTAGATTGCCCATGCACTTGTGACACCGAATTTTGGGAATTTCTAGTAGATACTTATGATTTTGTTTTGTCTATTAATATCACTATTTCACTCTCACGTTTTATTTTATGCTTTATATCACCGTGACTATTTATCCTTGATATCTTCATTATATAAAATTCATTACTTTAAAAATAATAAAATAAATAATTAAATGGATAATTCACCGTTGGCTTGCATAACGGTGGCGTTGGGCGCCATCAAGGCCTGTAGTGGAAATTGGGACGTGACATTCTATTATTTGGCTTATGAATGAATTTAACTCGAGTAAAATTGACCTATCCAAAGATTTCTATACAACAAAGAAATTAGTTTCAAAGTTGGATATTTCATCGATGAGAGGGGATTGATTGTTGCGGGAATGATTGCATGTTATTCTATAAGGATGATGTAGCTTTAGAGAATTAAAAATTTTGTAACCAGTCACATTACAAGAAAGTTAAAAAAATTTGTATCGAGAGGCTAGAAACTTGAATTACAATCATTCTCTAGTCATCCAACCGCATTATTCACTGATGGTACTTCTACTTCACAAAACGAAATTAAAGCTATGCAAAAACAAATTAATGATTTGACGCAATAATAGAGTACATGCCAGGCTTTGATGTGGAGATTTATGAAAAAGCAAGGCAATAATGTTACAGTAGAGGAATTTGACAATGACTAAGAAACTAAACCTAACGACAAGGAATAATATTTTGGTTGTGTTTAGACGTGGTTGTAATATATAGACATGCCTTTGAAGTTATGATGTGTTTACACTTAATTGAAGGTTATGAATACAGTTTGATTGAACTGTTTTAGGCTTTATACGATTTAGTTGAGACTTATAAACGTAAATGTGATAAATTATGAAGTGTTTACACTTCTTTGAAAGGGTTTTAATGCTTAGGCTAGTAAGATATTTGGTGTTTTGGGTTCAATTGGTTGAGCGATTGTGAATTAGGTCTTTTGGTTGATTGTTTGGCTGGCTGTTTTATTTGGCAGGTGATGTAGCTGAAAATATAGCAGAATTCTATTGAAATAAAAAAATTCCCAAAAACTTCGACCTCATATGTTAGAAATTTATATAAAAGAATTATTTAACTTAAATTACCCACTGATTCCGTAAGAAAATATAATTTACAAAGAATATATTTTAAAATGTGCGACCGAATCGGTCAGAATATTAATTTTTTTTAGTTGTCCGACCGAATCAGTTGAAGTATTTAGTTATTTAATTATATCATATTTTAAATTAACGACAATTTCGGTTGGAAAACTTATGACCATTTCAGTCGGAAACTCGAAAAACATGGTCATTCCTTTTTTTCCCTCTAATTTTTGACTGTTTTGGTTGGAACCTTCCGACCAATTCGTTTGCAATTTATAATGACCCGATCAGTCATTTTATGTGTTTAAGCCCTTTTCTCCTTTAAAAACTTTTTGTGTATGTATTTGTGGTTATGTGACTTGAGGGAATGGTTGGTTTGGTTCCGGAAGGTTTGGATTGATTTGGAACGCTTGGCTCTTAGTTTGGAAGCTTAAGTTAGAAATGTTGTCCGAGGTTTAACTTTTGTAGAAATGAACCTGTAATGGTGTCTTGATGGTTCTTGTAGGTTTGTATGCTGATTTCAGACATAGGCGTATGCTCAAAATTTGATTCGGAGGTTCCCTGGTTGATTTGACTTATTTTGTCAAAAGTTGGCAATTTGAAGGTTTTAATTTTTTTAAAGTTTGACCATAGTTTGACTTTATGGCTATCTGGTTCTGATTTTAGTTCGGGACTTGGAATAGATCCGTTTTGTCATTTATGACTTGAGTGTAAAGTTTTCTGTCATTCTAGGTTGCTTTGATAGAAATCAAACGTTTGACTGTGTTTTTAGAAGTTCTTGAGTTTCACGTGTTTTAAAACTTGATTCATGGTCTTATATGTTATTTAGATAATCTGAGTACGCGAGCGAGTTCGTATGATATTTATGTACTTGTGTTGATATTTGGCGTGTATCCCATGGGGCTTGGATGAGTTTCGGAGGCGTTTCAAAATGTTTGAGTGAGTTTCAATTTTGCTGATTATTAGGTTGATGCTTCAGATCTCGCAAATGAGAGTTCTTGTTCGCATTTGCGAAAAGGGATCCGCATTTGTGAGGTGGGGTGGAACTGGTATGTTTGCAATTGCAAACTTCCAGATCACTTTTTCAATGGGGAGCTGGGGCTGGGACTACCGCATTTGCGTGCGATTTATTTCTCACATTTGCGGTGCCATTCGGGTTTGCTTTGCGGACATCTTGTCGCATTTGCGACTTCTAGGGGTGTTGGCAGGGTTCTCTTTTGCTAACAATGGGTCGTATTTCTAGTGGTCGCATTTGCACACCCAAGGTCATAAATGCGACTTCTGCAGCTGGGCATATAATGAAAATTTCGGGACTTAATTTCATTTATCACATTTTTGAGCCATAGACTCAGTGAGAGATGATTTTAGGAGGATATTTTCAAACACAACTATATGATAAGTGATTTTGATCCATATTTCATACCACAATTGCATTTTCTACATTTGTTGCATCTGTGACAGACGCAAGATTTGCCAACACGTCTGCTTCAGCATTTTCCTCCCTAGGTATTTGCACGGCTTTCCATGTCTGAAATTGTCTAAGAAATTCTCGTACCTTTTCGATGTATTGTTGCATTCGCGTCTCTCTTGCCACGTAAGTCCCCTGCATTTGATTGACCACCAGCTGCGAATTACTTTTTGATCAGAATTTGTTCGATACCAAGTTCTCGTGCCAGTTGCAAGCCTACAATCACACCTTCATAGTCTGCCTCATTGTTAGTGATTGGATAACATTTTATTGCTTTTCTTATGACTTCACCTTATTGTGAAATTAAAACAATACCTAAACTTGCTCCTTTAACATTTGAGGAACCGTCAGTAAATAAGGTGCAAATCCCCGGATTAGCTCCGGTAAACATTTGTAGTTCTTGTTCTCCTTTAGAAACTACGTTCGTGCAAAAATCTGCTACAAAATCTGCTAATACCTGCAATTTAATTGTAATTCTATATTGATATATGATATCATACTCACTGAGTTCTATTACCCATTTAGCTAATCTACCTGATAATTCCTGTTTATGCAGTATTTTTCTTAGTGGGAAAGCAGTTATAACTGAAATAGGATGACACTGAAAGTAAGGTCGTAACTTTCTTGATGCCATAATAAAAGCTAAAGCAAGCTTTTCTAGGTGTGGATATTGTGTCTAGCATATAGTAAAGACTTACTAACATAATATATTGGGGATTGTTTACTTTTATCTTCACGTACCAATACCGCATTTACCGTAACTCCTGACACAGCAAGGTAAATAAACAATCTTTTACCATTTTTTTGTTTGGCTAACAGAGACAAATTTGATAGATACGACTTTAGGTCCTTGAGAGCTTGTTGGCACTTGTCAGTCCATTCAAACTAATTTTTCTTTTTCAGCACTGAAAAGAATTTAAATTTGTTTTCTGATGACTTTGGTATAAATCTTCCCAGAGCTTCCATCTTGCATGTTAATATCTACACTTCTTTCTTGCTCATGAGTATATCTGGTATTTCTTCAATAGCTTTGATTTGTGCGGGATTTACTTCAATACCTCTGTTAGAAATAAGAAAATCTAAAAACTTGCCTGAAGCCACGCCAAAAGAGAAGTTTTCCGGGTTTAACTTCATATTATACTTGCAAGAATCTCAAAGGTCTCAGAAAAATTATTTTCAACCTCCTCGTGGCTTCTGAACTTTTCTCGTTCAAGTTGCTCGCGAATGCCATAGCCACCCAGTTATCAGTTACTTGAGGCAATATCATCCTCTCTCGCTGGAATCTATCTACGAATTTCCTGAGCAATTATGCACTCCCTTGATTAACCTTGATGGTGTCTTCCATCCTTTTTTCAACTTTTTGAGCCCCCGAATGTGCATTTATAAATGAATATGCAAGCCAGTAAAAGTATCACTGGAATTTTCAGGTAAAAGAGAATACCATGTTAACACTCCTTTTGTAAGTGTTTCACCAAATGTTTGAACCAAAAATTATTCGATCTCCTGCTTGGTTAAATCATTGCCTTTCACACTGGTAGTGAATGTAGTTGCGTGATCCCGAGGGTTAGTTGTTCCTTCAATTTTGGGAATATCAGGAATTTTACACTTTTTGGGAATTAGTAAAGGTGCTGCACTTGGCTTCTAGGGTTGTTCTGAATACTTATCAATATCCACACATTTGATCGCGGGAGGCACTCCAGGTGTTTGTTCTATACAATCGTTTTGCTCCTTCAACTATTTCTACAAACTTAGCACTAAACTTTGTAAACTAGAATTATTTGGTGTACCCGACCTTCCATCGTAATATTCATTAGGAATTTCTCCACTTTCAGAGTTATCAAGCCCCGAACGCGGGTCCTCCAAAGTTGTCATATTAACCGGTGGGGGAGTTTGCACTGCATTGGGTAATCCTCTTACAAAAGCTTGTAGTGCATTGTTCACGTGTTCTGCAATCAATTGATTTAGAGCATCCTGCTCCGCGGTTTGGTCGTCTCCCTACTGATCATCATCACATGAAGCAGACCTTTCAGGTAAACTTTCACGGGATTGCTGAGGGGATCTTGTACGTGTGTGGTGTTGTGGAGTTCCACCTTTTTGGTTCAACTAGTTGTTCTCGTTAACAGTTGACATACTTGGCTGTTAAAAATAAAGTTTTAAAAGTGAATAGATTATCAGTTTTCCGGTAACGGAACCAATTTGTTTAACCCAAAAATAGATTTCTCTGTCAAAGTCAATATCAAGAAGAAATCGGGTTACTGATAATCAAGATTTACTTCACTTTTCCAATAATTTGAACAATAAATCAAGGAATGGAAATAATTGACAAAGAAAATATGAAACCGATTGATAATCACTCCCAAAATTGCAGTTTAAAAACTTGAGAATAAAGTAAAGAGTGCTTGGATAAATTTTAATAATTATCCGATAATATTACAAAAGAGGTTTCAGTCCTTATATAGGAACATACAATTATAATTGTTTCCTTACTTAATTCGGGCTCACTAATGGCATTAATTGCCTTGATTACCCGTTACCATATACAATTGTAACAGAAGTATATGTGGATAAAGATTTCCTGTAATAGTATAGATTTCCCTTCCTTATTTATGACAGGTTCGTGCATCTTCCCCTTTTAACAGCCTTTATTCGTTTCGCTCATTTTTCTCCTTTTACAACTATCATGTCCGGCTCTTTTCTCAGTGTAACCTCGAGGGTATTCCTCCCATACCTTTTTCGCATTCTTTAACTCGTCTAATTAAGAATGCCACTTGTCTCTATATTGATGGTCCACATACCATGCCATGTCACATCGATGATGCTCATCTGTCGTGCCTTTTTTCACTAATACAGATAGTCCCCCCACTTTCTGAATATTCTCAACTCAATATTTGAGAAGTGGTAAGTATTTATGGCGGGAATTCTTTACCGTCGTTTCTCGAGTATCGTTATGCTCTTTTTAGAATCGATGCGACGTATGTCACATCTATTTAATGCCCATGCCACGTGGCTTCACTAGATTGGTTATGCAGTTTCTCAGCTCTTGTTTAGGGTTTTCCTGTGGCTGCATCAGTCATGAAGTGATGGTTCTATTGTGATGCTTCATAATGATCAACCTTGATGACGGTTGCCTCTCCTTATAAATACTTCATCTCACTTGATTTTTTGAAATCCTTCTCCTTCTTCTCTATATTTATCTCCTTAACCTTCCTTCGTATTCTTCTATATTTCCTCTATATTTTCTTTGTTAAACTTGTCCTCTTCATCACCAGACCCTTGCAAAGTTATGATCGTCGACGAACTTGCTCCTTCTACCGCCCCTACTAGAAGTAGGAGGG
This sequence comes from Nicotiana tomentosiformis, assembly GCF_000390325.3. Taxonomy (NCBI): domain Eukaryota; kingdom Viridiplantae; phylum Streptophyta; class Magnoliopsida; order Solanales; family Solanaceae; genus Nicotiana; species Nicotiana tomentosiformis. The sequence goes on along the minus strand of NC_090819.1, from coordinate 92,162,358 downwards.
GTGGCAGACTTCATAGTCTTGGTTCGTTATCTACTCGCAGTTCTACTTCCCAAAGTAAATCCGTCAAACATCTTCTTCTGAACCTAGAGCCCCTTTAACCCTTAGATCTTCTTCTAGGGGCAAGGATCAGAATGGACCCACATGTGAGCCTACAATTTCTGAGATTGGTCCTCAAGTGTTTTCCTTTGTATTAGACTGTGAAAATATGAAAAATCAAGTTTCTTCTATAGATTCTCTTAACCCTGTTGAACACTACCCAAGTATGATCACTCCTGGTTTTCTTTCTTTAGTTCGACATGAATGTCAATGGGAACCAGATTTCCCAGTTTTAGTTCCTGGTGCCAACCAAAGAATCACTTCTTACAATGCTGGCTTCTCTTTAGTTTATACTTACCCTTTCCCTTTAGGGTTTAAACCTCCCATTGACCTAGTGATCATTGAGTTCTATCTCTATTTTAATGTTTTCCTTGGACAAATCGATCCCATTGTGTGGAGAGTAGTAGCATGCCTTCGTTATTTGTCAGATTTGGTTTACGCTCCTTCTACCTTCCGTCATTTACTTCATATTTACTCTCCCAAGCTATTTCGTGAAGGTGTTTTTTCTCTCGTGGCTAGGAGTAAAAGGGTTTTTGTCTGCCTTGAGGATGATCGTGACCATGGATGGTATGTCTGATTTGTTACTACCCCCACCAGTAGATTAGTGGGTGAAGAAAACATGCATTTTCTAGAAAAATGGAACTTTGCACGTAAGTGTATTTTTTTCTTCTTTGATATCTTGAATTCCCCTTCATAATCGTATTTTTATTTATTCAGCAACCATGAAAGTTTTTGAAGAAATTTCTGACTTCTGTGCTTGGGTAAAAAAGATATTAACTACTGCTCCCATGGACAAAAGATCTTGGATATTTCTTTCACAGAAATTTGGTTGGAAAGTGAAGACTTGCGGTTCCTTTTTATTCTAGTGATTTCCCTTCCTATTTAATTGTTCTTAAATAACTTTTTTTCTCCCCCTTTTTATTAGGGTTTGCCATTCGCAGAATTATCCCCGCATCTGTTCCCACAACCAGACTTTTTCTAAGCTCCGCTCAAGAGATCTAGTGTTTCTTCTTCCAAAGAAAAACTACCGAAGCCCATGGGTCTAATGATGATGAGGATACCGAGAAAGGTTTCTTGGTGAGAAAACCACGTGTCAGAAGACGCGTGGCTTCAGATGATGAAACCCTTGTCTCCCAAGATCCCCCATCAGGTTCAATTCCCTTCATACTCGTTGATGAATCGGAGAGTGTTCCTTTAGAAATTTCAGATGAAGACGCTGGTAATTTAGTCAATCCCCCATCTAGTCCTATTAAGGGGTTATTTGCCCATGTCTTTGAAGGTGAGGAAGGCCTCGGGCCTATTTCTGAAGAGTTGCCATTTGCTTCACTTCCAGTTTTACCCACTGTTAACCCCCCTGTGTCTTTACCTAGCGTTGCCGCAATGGTTGCTCCTGTTGTTGCTCCTCGTGTAGAAGCTGAACCTTCTAGCAGTATGCGGGATATGAAAATAGTTGTAATTAAATCCCTGAGGGTTGGAATTTGTTAAGATAATATGGACAAGCTGATGTGTGACTGAAAGCGTTGTTAGGACCCGTGGAAAAGAAGAAGTTGGAGGGTCACAGTTCTTTGACTTTAATGAATGACATCGTTCATTCTTCTCTCAAGGTATAACTTTACTTATATTTCTTTTTTTCTTTTTCTCATTCCTAACTTCTCTTTTTTTTCCCTTTTATAGATTAATTTGATAGGCACTGAGCTTATGAAAAGGATCTCTTGGACTGACCAACAATTAATTGAGTTGTGCACCGAGGCTGATAACTGGAGAGAACAATTTGAAGGTCTTCAGTTGGAAAAAGACGTTCTTGTAGAGGAAAAATTAGCTTTTAAACAACAACTGAGGATGGTCTCTGCTAAGTTAGCGGTTTTAAAATATTCTTCCAGTCAAGCTGAGAAAGGATAGATTGGAATCCTCCTTTGTTGAACAATATTCCAAGGATACTAAAGAGATAAGGAGTTTGAAAGAGCTCCTTAATAAAAAAGAGGTTAATGCGGCTGATCTAGTTCAAATGCTTACCCAAGCTCAAGAAGACCTCCGTGCCTCTACAAATAAAGTTAAGTTCCTTGAAAGTTCTCTAGGTCCTTTGAAGACAGCTTATGAAGCCTCGGAGTCTAAAAAAGAAGAATTGAAAGATGAGGTCAAGCAGTGGGAGAAGGATTACGAATCCCTTGAAGATAAGTCATCACTGGATGTTAGCTAGGCTTTTTTTAACACTCGCCTCGAGACTTTAACTAAAGCCAGCCAGGAAGGTTTTGACCTTAGCTCTGAGATTGCTAAGGCCATAGAAACAATTGAACAAACTCAGCATCTTCAAAGCTTTTCCACACCTGAAGACCATGATGGAGATGGACTTGCTCCTAGTGAAGCCGATGTTCAACCCTCTTCTCCTCAAGTCAATCCTTCTTATCACGTTGATGATGCTCCTTCGCTCTCCCCTTTCCCAACTTTTTGTTGAAAGTGTTTGTTTGTTGGTTTTTGGTTGGAATTCTCTTGTGTTTTTTGGACAACGTTTGAAAGGTTTTACTGCCCATGTTTTCTTTTTTTTGGGGGGGGGGGGGGGAGGGTAATTATATAAATATCTTTATTGCTCTAGTCGTATATTATGCTTTGTGCTATTTAATTTTCGAGCTTTATTCTTGTACTTAAAATGCTTTAATAGACTGTGACTTCAATATGAACGGGTTTTCATAAAAGAGAGCCCTTTTATGTTAATGACACTGATGAAGATGACATCTCATCTTCATATTGGTGCAGAGATATGAAACATGAATAAATATGTAATAAAACAAATTGAGGAAGTTTTATTTTTTGAACTCTCAAATAAGTAAGTTTGTACATTGTCTTCATAACTGTTCGTACAATATTTTCATAATTCTTCGTACATCATTTTCATAATTAATTTCATTATAGCAAGTTTACAAATTTAAGTGTGCCTTTTTGACTAATCTTATGGCCTTAACCTAAAAGCTCAATGGATTATCTTGCATCCTTTTTGCGAGCTTGAACGCTTTTGAATTTATTTTTTTTGAGAAAGTCTTCAAGGATTTCTTCATGGTTTTGATTCATGCTGAACTATGCCCTTGGTATACATCTTCTTTCCTTGTGTAACCTTCTATATGCATAGCCCCCCTCCCCCCCTCCCCCAGTGTTGGAGCATTGATGTATGAAATCTCGAACACCGGATCAACTCCTTTCTTTTAGTCGTTTTCCTGAAAGGAAAATACAAACGAGACTCGAAGGTAATTCTTTAGATGATGACTGCATAACACTTTTTCCCATCAGAAATGTTGTAACCTAGATGGGGAATAATTTAGTATTTCACGTGTCTTTCGTGTCTAATATCATCATTTGGTACGTACCAGCTTTTTGCCTATCATCTGAAATAGTTAGTAAAATTCAAAAGAATAAAATAAAATCGAACTTGCGTGATACCTGACCGTGGGTATTATCCTCATTCAGAAGTAGTACTTCTTCAAATGGAACACATTCCAATTCGATGGAAACACCTTGCTGTCCATGGTTTCCAATTCATACGCTTATTTTCCATCAATGCCTCTAACCTTATACTGCCTTCCCAATTTGGATTCAACTTTCTTACGTTCTCCATTTTTGTTTCCCGGAATACCTTTTTGAGGACGAAGTGCCCAATCTTGAAGGACCTCAAATTGACATTCCTGTTATAATATCGTTCAATCATTTGCTTTTGAGACGCAATTTGAATTAATGATGCTTCTCTCCTTTCTTCTGTCAAATCCAAATTTACCCGTAACTCTTCCTCATTTGCTTCCTTAGTGGTATGTGTGTACCTCGTGCTTGGTTCACCTATTTCCATTGGAATCAAAGCTTATGTTCCGTACACAAGTGAAAATAATGTCTCGCCAGTACTAGTTTTTGTCGTTGTTCGGTAAGCCCATAACACGCCTAGGAGTACTTCTGGCCATTTGCCTTTTGATTCTTCCAACCACTTTTTAAAATTATTGTTGCGAGTCACTTTTGATCATAATTTGTTTGATACCAAGTTCTCGTGCCAGTTCCAAGCCTGAAATCACAGCTTCATACCGTCTCATTGTTAGTGATTGGATAACATTTTATTGCCTGTATTATGACTTCACATGAGGATGAAATTAAAACAATACCTAAACCTGCTCCTTTAATATTTGAGGAACCGTTAGTAAATAGGATCCAAATCCTCGGATTAGCTCTTGTAAACACTTGTAGTTCTTTTTCTTCTTCAGGAACTAAGTTCGTGCTAAAATCCGCTACAAAATCTTCTAACACCTGCAATTGTATTGCAGTTCTAGGCTGATATATGATATCATACTCACTGAGTTTTGGTGCCCATTTAGCTAATCTACCTGATAATTCCTGTTTATGCAGTATGTTTCTTAGTGGGAAAACAGTTATAACTGAAATAGGATACCACTAAAAAAAAGGTGGTAACTTTCTTGATGCCATAATCAAAGCTAAATCAAGCTTTTCTAGGCGTGGATATCCTGTCTCATCATCTAGTAAAGACTTACTAACATAATAAATTGGGGATTGTTTACCTTTATCTTCACGTATCAATACCGCACTTACTGCAACTTCTGACACAGAAGGTAATTGATCAATCTTTTACCGGCTTTTGGTTTGGCTAACATAGGCGAATTTGATAGATATGACTTTAGGTCCTTGAGAGCTTGTTGGCACTCGTTAGTCCATTCAAACTGATTTTGCTTTTTCAACACTGAAATGAATTTAAACTTTTTTCTGATGACTTTGATATAAATCTTCCCAGAACTGCTATCCTGCCTATTAATCTCTGCACTTCTTTCTTGCTCGTGAGTATATTTGGTATTTCGTCAATAGCTTTGATCTGCGCAGGATTTACTTTAATACCTCTGTTAGAAACAAGAAAGCCTAAAAACTTACCTGAAGCCACGACAAAAGCGCACTTTTCATGGTTTAACTTCATATTATACTTGCGGAGAATCTTAAAGGTCTCGGACAAGTGTCGAAAATGATCCCCCGCCAGTGTTGACTTGACCAACATATCGTCTATGTAGACTTCCATGGTTTTTCTCAGGTGTTCTTGAAATATTTTAGTCACCAATCTTAGATCTGTGGCTCCAGCATTTTTCAAGCCAAATGGCATGACTTTGTAACATTAAGTCCCCTCTGTCTATGATAAACGAAGATTTTTCTTCAGCTAAGGAGTCCATTTTTATCTGGTTATATCCTGAATATGCATCTAAAAAAACTTAAAATCTCATAATCTGCGGTAGAATCAATTAACTGATCTATATGAGGTAAAAGATATGAATGTTTAGGACAAGCCTTATTTAAATTAGTATAATCTACGCAAACGAGCCATTTTCCATTCTTTTTTGGAACCACAACGATATTAGCTAACCAGTCAGGATACTTTACCTCTCGTATTGAACCAATTTTCAAAAGCTTTCGTACCTCATCCTAGATAACTTAATTTTTGAAGGACCCTTACTTCCTTTTCTTTTGCTTGACAGGTGGGTGTAATGGATCCTCATTCATCTTATGAGTCATCACCTCCGGTGGTATACCTGTCATATCTGATTGCGACCAAGCAAAGCAATTTGCGTTAGTACGTAAAAATTCAATTAACTTACCTTTCATTTCATGGCTCAAATTTGCTCTGATGTAAACTTTTTTGCCTGGCTAGTTGTCAAAGAGTATTACAGCTTCGAGCTCTTTGGTGGTTGATTTAATGTTATCATTTTCCTCTAGCTCTTGAATCACATCGGGTCTCAAGTCAGCATCAGTTTTCCCTTGCGTGTTTTCAGTTGAGGTTTGAAAAATGGTGTCCTCAACTATATTATGTAATTGCTATTTTGCATCTGCAGCATTGGCTAATGTGCTTGCAATTACCACCGAGTTGATACTTCATGAAGCTTGTTGATCTCCGCGGATTCGACGGATTCTCCACTGTGACTGAAATTTGATAACTTGATGTAATGTGGATGGGACAGCATCCATATCATGAATTCATAGTCTTCCCAAAATTATGTTATAGGCCATGTCCGTGTCTTTCACTTGGAACTTTGTATCCTTGATGACCCCTTCTGCAAATGTGGTAAGTACAACTTACCCGTTCGTAACAACACTTGAATTGTCAAACCCAAACAAGGACCGTGCTTTTGGTATGACCTTATCACTAGCTTGCATTTCATTTACCACCCTTAGTAAAATGATGTTCACTGAGCTACCTGGATCAATCAAAACTCATTTTACATTAGTATCATGTACAAGTAAAGATATTACCAGTGCATCGTTGTGAGGAATCATCAAGCCATCCACGTCTTCATCGTCGAATGTTATACTGTCACCTTCTAAGACTTGGCGAACTTACTTTCTGCGAGTGACAGTGACTTTTGATGTCTTTTTCACGACTGTATATGTTACTCCATTGACCTCATCTCCTCTAGTTATGACGTTAACTATTCTCTTTGGTGATGGGGGTTTTAGGGGTTCTTGTATGTTTTTCATGTATGATTGTCTCCCTTTCTCACTGAACAGATCAGTAAGATAGCCTTGCTTCAATAAATGTTCGACCTCTCCTTGCAAAAGCCTGAATTTTACTGTTGTATGTCCATGATCATTATGAAACTCGCACCAGCAATCTAGGTTTCTTTTGTTCGGACCTGATCTCATTTCTTTTGGCCATCGCACCTTATCTCCCATACCTCTTAAAACAACCACTAATTCAGAGCTGCTAATATTAAAGCTATAATACCATATTCTTGCTTGTGTACTAGGATAATTACTTTGGCCATCCCGCTCTTTTTTGAACATGGATAAAGAACACGCATCTTTTTGCCTTGATCTTGAATCAAATAAAGCATTCTCTTATTTAGATCAAGAGTTTCGTCTTGCGGGTCCCATGTACGGCTCGTACCTAGTTATACCGGACCTCCTTTTTGATTCTGAGCATCTTGAACCTGGTCTTTCTTCGGCCCTTGGCTGTGCGACTATATATTTTTCTATCTGTAACTTCATACTGTATCTATTGTACACATCGTTATGAGTTGTAGTAGGAAATTCACACAAACTTTGGATTATGAACTATTCTCGTTCAAGTTGCTCGTGAATGCCATAGTCGCCCAGTTATCAGGTACTCGAGGCAATATCATCCTCTCTCGCTAGAATCTATCTACGAATTCCCTGAGCAATTATGTACTCCCTTGTTTAACCTTGAAGATGTCTTCCATTCTTTTTTCAATTTTTGACCTCCCAAATGTGCTTTTATTAATGAATATACAAGCTCAACAAAAGAACCAATGGAATTTTCATGTAACAGAGAATACCGTGTTAACGCTCCTTCTATAAGTGTTTCGACAAGCTTTTTAAAAAAAAACTGATTCGATCTCTTTCTTGGTTAAATCATTGCCTTTCACGCCGGTAGTGAATGCAGTTCTGTGATCCCGAGGGTTAGTTATTCCTTCATAATTGGTAATATCACGCATTTTACACTTTTTGGGAATTAGTAAAGGTGCCTCACTTGGCTTCTAGGGTTGTTCTGAATACTTGTCAATATCCACACCTTTGATTGCGGGAGGCACTCTGAGTGTTTGTTCTATACAATCGCTTTGCTCCTTCAACTATTTCTACAAAGTTAGCATTAAACTTTGTAAACTAGAATTATTTGGTGTACCCGACCCTCCATCGCAAGATTCATTAGGAATTTCTCCATTTCCAGAGTTATCAAGCCCCGAACACGGGCTCCCCAAAGTTCTTATATTAACTGGTGGAGGAGTTTGCACTGCATTGGGTAATCCACTAACAAAAGCCTGTAGTGCACTGTTCACGTGTTCTGCTATCAATTGCTTTAGAGCATCCTGCTCCGCTGTTTGATCGTCTCCCTGCTTATCATCAGCGCGGGAAGCAGACCTTTCAGGTGAACTTTCACGGGATTGCTGAGGGGATCTAGTAGGTGTGTGATATGGTGGAGTTCCACCTTTTTGGTTCAGCTGGTTGTTCTCGTTAACGGTTAACATACTTGGTCATTAAAAATAAAGTTTGGAAAGTGAACATATTATCAGTTTCCCGATAACTGAACCAATTTGTTTAACCCAAAAAAAGATTTCTCGGTCAAAGTCAATATCAAGATGAAATCGGATTACTAATAACTAAGATTTACTTCACTTCCCCAATAAATTGAACAATAAATCAAGGAATGGAAATAAATGACAAAGAAAATATGAAACTGACTGATAATCACTCCTAAAATTGTGGTTTAGAACCTTGATAATAAAGTAAAGAATGATTGCATAAATTTTAATAATTATCCGATGATAGAACAAATGAGGTTTCAGTTCTTATATAGGAGCATACAATTGTAACGGTTTCCTTACTTAATTTGGGCTCATTAATGGCATTAATTTCCTTGATTACACGTTACCATATACAATAACGGAAGTATTTATAGCTAAAGATTTTCTGTAACTATATCGATTTCCCTTCCTTATTTATGAAAGGTTCGTGCATCTTCCTTCTTAACAGCCTTTATTCATTCTGCTCTTGTTTCTCCTTTTACAACTGTCAGGTCTGGCTTTTTTCTCAGTGTAACCTCGAGGGTGTTCCTCCCGTGCCTTTTTTCATTTTTTAACTCGTCCAATTAAGAAAGCCACTTGTCGCTATATTGATGGTCCACGTACCATGCCCTGTCACCTCGATGATGTCCACGTGTCATGTGTTTTTTCCATTAATATAGGCATTTTGAAGGTTTTAGAATTTTTTAAGTTTGATTTGAAGTGGACTTTGGTGTTATAAATGTCTATTTGGGATTCCGAGCCTAGGAATACATTTGTATTGTGATTTGTGACTTGTACGTAAAATGTAGCGTCATTCCGGAATGTCTAAGTGGGATTCGGACGCATTCGGTGAAACGTGAAGGTTTAAAAGTTAAGAGAGTTTAAGAAATTGAGGTTGTTATTTAATTCTTGGTTTTGATGTTGTAATTCGTGTTCCGGGCCTTTGAAGAAGTTTACATAGGGTATATAAACTTGTTAGAATGATTGGATGGGGTTCCTCGGACCTCGGGGGAGTTTTTGGTTGGTTTTGGACCACTTTTAGGCCCTTTTGAACTGCTAATATGTGATGACAGGTTTGCTATTCGCAATCGGTTTGGCCGTGATCGCGAAGAGCAAATTGTTGTTCCGTGCCTTGTGAATCATGATCACGAAAGAAAGGTCATGATCGCGTAGAAGGAATTTTCGTTGTTAGCGGTATGATTTCGGCAGCTTATGTCTTACAATTTATAAAGAATTTGTTGATGATCCAAATATGAATATTGTAGCCCTTTGGATCTAGTTTTCAACAAATTAAACAATTGGCCATTTAGAATTTTGTACCAAAAGTTATGATCATTATACCAAAGGGTGTCTGTGAAGAAGAAAACAAAATGTGTACATCGTGATCGCGAGATTTTGACCGCGATCGCGATGAAGAAAATGATGCTGGAACATTTGTTAACTGCGATCGCATGGCTAGTGATTGCGATCGCGAAGAAGGAGGCCTGGCAGGTGTATTTAACATCTAATTTCGGGATTTTGAGCTCATTTCTTCACTTTTAAGTTCTTGGAGCACATGTGGGGCGATTTGGGGTGATTCTTGAAGACCATGTTCGCCATATATAATAAGGGTAAGATATTACTACTTGTTTCGAGTTAAATACATGCATTATATATAGATTTTAACATGGAATTTGATAGAAATTGTGAAATTTTGGAAGAAAACCTAGAAATAGTATTTTTGGATTTTTGACCACAAAATTGGACATGGAATTAGGAATAAATTATATATTCATGATGCAATGGGTAATGTTTATCTTTGAAAATTTTTGGAATTCGGGCACTTGGGCCCGAGGGTTGACTTTGTTGACTTTTTTAGCGGGGTTGAGAATTATTATAAATTAATTATTTATGAGTATTGGAGTATATGTTTATTGGTTTGCATGTTGTTTGACTAGTGTTTAATTGATGGGAAATGGTTTGAGGTGTTAGAGAGGCGTTGGAGCCGGTTACGGAACTTTGGAGTGAGGTAAGTCTCTTGTCTAACCTTGTAAGGGGAAAACTATCCCCTAGGTGGTGTAATTAGTATGTGCTACTAGTTGTGGGTGCTACGGACCCACGAGGTGACGAGAGTCCGTACGTAGCTAAAGCATGTTTATGTCCGGGTAGACTTAAGATCTTATCAGGTAATATTTGAATTATTTGAACTCTATTTGCTAGCGTGATTAATTGAATTTATAGTTGAAATTAATTTGAGAATATATTAGGCCGAGCTTTATCACCCTGAGTTGTTTGGCGAGAAAAATTGATTAAACAGTAAAAAGTTATGTTTACTTTATGCTCCTGTACTTGTGTTGTAAGGACGTAACTCGTAACTCGATAAGATTAGGCGAATGCCTCGGCAGTATATTGAGATGTATCTCTAGTTCGCGCCGGTCGACCCTCGGTAATGTACACACCATTCTGGATTGGGCCATACGACCTCGGCATAATCATACGTTATACCGCTAGCAGTCCGAATATTCCTAATATTTCCCTTCTATTGAGGCCTAGCATTTTATATAGTATTCCTTATCCATTTGAGATTGCACTTGATATTTCTGATCTGTGGAGATAGCATATAAGATTTGAGAGATTTATATCGTTAAAAGAAATATTGGAGTATTATGTTAGTTACAGTTTTTATCTCACTACTACTGTTGTGCTTCACAAATATTTATGAATTATCATATTGATTTATTGGACCACTAGTAAGTGTCGATGTCAACCCCTTGTTACTAGTTCTCTGAGGTTAGGCTAGATACTTACTAGGTACGCGTTGATTTACGTACTCATGCTACACTTATGCACTAAATGTTCAGGATCTGACAAGTTCATTTGGTGGCAATCTTGGCGCGTAGGCGTAACTGCTAAGGGGACTTTATGGTGAGCTGCTTTCTATGCCACGCACCGCATCCCAAAGAGTCTCTATCTTATTTATTTACTATATCCTATCTATTTTATATTCTATACAGATGTTATATTACTATTGTGCTCTTTAGTAGACGCTCATGTACTTGTAACACTAGGTTTTGGATACTCTAGTTGGAGTTTATGGATTTGCATAGTATTTGCCACGACCCAAAATCCTAACCTATCGTGATGGCGCCTATCTCAATACTAGGAAAGCTGACAATCTAAATAAACCACAACTTTTAAGTTTGAAAACATAATATTTGAATTCAATAGAAAATCTCACAATCAGGCCCTCGGCCTCACTCAGTCATAAATCTCTCAAGTTTCTCGGGCTCTCAATAATCATGAAATCAGCCCAAACAACAAGGATATGATGCATCAATAATGAACAATATAGACTGAGATAAAATAAACAAGTAGAATATGACTGAATACAAAACAACAATTAAGGAGATAGTTCAACATGTACACAACCTTTGTGGGCCCCTACAGTACCAACACATAATCTAAACATGATTTGTGGTTCAATTTCTCTACTACATGGAGAATGTACAGATAAAAACAGATTATTCAACGACACATTTCCATGGAATTTGATCAAGTCATAATTTTTACGGTGCATGCCCACACACCTGTCACCTAGCATGTGCGTCACCTCAAAACCAACCACATAAAACATAATTCGGGGTTTCATACCCTCACGACCAAATTTAGAACTGTTAATTATCTCAATCCGAGAAATTCATTATTCCAATAAGCCTTTTCCTAGCGAATCGGCCTCTGAACGCCTCGAATCTAGTCACAATTAATTCGATTCAATCAATTCAAATTATAGGAATTAATTCCATATGAAAATATTAATTTTCCAACAAAATCCGAAATTGCACTCAAAAACTGCCCGTAGGTCCCGCACCTCGGAACACGACAAAAATTACAAACTATGAATGTCAATCCAACCACGAGTCCAACCATACAAATTTCACCAAATTCCGATATCAACTCGACCCTCAAACCTTGAATTAAAGTCTTTGAAGATTTCTACCTTTTTCAACCCAATCTTTACCCATTTGAACTCAAAAATCTTTCCACGAACCTTATCGGTATGTGTATGTATAAATAATACTCTTACACTCAAGAATCATACTCACAATCAACAATATTTATCCAAACTCGAAATTGAAGACTAGGGTTAGAAATTCTCACCTCTTTGAAGCCCTAGCAAGATCCTTGTGAAATCTTCAAACCTTGAACAAGAATTGATGGATAAATGACTAGGTCTAGAATTGATGGACAAATGACTAGGTCTTGACTTTCTCTCTCTAAGATGCTCTCACCTCTCTCTAAAATATCAGATGAAACCCTTCAAAATGACCCATAATAGTGTTTTATAAGAATGAGGTTGGGTTTATAAAACCAAAAAAATAAAATTCCGAAAGACACTCTGCGGTTGCATATGCGGCCACATAATGCTTTTGCGGCTCACATTATGGGTTGCAAAAAAGGCCCTCCGGAACTGGGCAACACTGCTTCAGTTTGTGGTCATTATGCAGCCCGCATACCTATTTTGGGGTGGCATAATACACTGCAGAACTGGTCTGCAGTCGCATAATGCGCCGCAAACCTGATCTCCAAACTTGGCCCAACCTGCTTCACTCTGCGGCCATTATGCGGTCCGCAGAGTGATTCTGTGGTCGAATAGTGAGCCGCAGAAATGTATTTATTTATTTTTTATCCAAAATTTTCCTTTACTCACCAGTGCAATGTTCAACCCAAAAATTTCGAGCCGCGGCGAGCAAGCGCGTCGTGAAGAATTTCTAAAATTCTCAAACACGTAAGCCTATTTCGCCACCACGAAACCTTAATTTCCTTAGCAAATATTTTTCGGGGTCGTCAAATATAAGTCAACATCCAGTCAACCTTTTCAACTTAAGTTCTAAACCTTGGAACTAAGTGTTCCAAATCATTCCAAAACCTCACCGGGCCCGAACCAATTACCCCGACAAGTCAAATAACAACCATAAATCATAAATTTAAGTAGTAATTGGGGAGACGGGGTTGTAATACTCGAAACGACCGGCCGAGTCGTTACAGTATTTTCATCTTTTATTCCTACATCTTATTAACTATATATGCACTTATGATTTAAATGTCTAAATTTCTTTACTTAATAAAATTTATAATTTTTGAATATAATAAAATAAATAATTAATGTGATAGTTCATCGTTGGCTTGTCTATCGATATATTGGGTGCCATCACGGCCTATAGTGGGTTTTGGATCGTGACAAAATATGATGGACTCCTTGTGAAACTATTGATGTGCTAGATTCAATCATAACTATACCTAACTCATGATCACATGTTTATGTTTGTTATTCTTGCGATACTTGGGTTCCACACTTACGTTATATATCATGTTTGGATTTTGTTGAGATACTTAAACAATAGGGTTCTTGGAGTTTATTGAATTATTTATTGGTACAAGAGTTGTGATTGATGTTCACGGGGCGTCTTTGCTTAACCAATCTTTCTGATGTTAGTCATGCTTCCTACCTTGCTTTTTGTTGATATATATGTGCTTGGTAAGGAAGAGTGTAAAGTACAAAGGGTTATGTCATTCCATTACAAATACATTATCATGTGAGGAAGAGTGTAAAATATGAAGGGTGATGCCGTGCCATTTCATATACATTATTATGCACGAAGGATAATGTCGTGCCATTATTTTTACATTATCACATGAGGAAGAAAGTAAAAATATGAAGCGTGATATCGTGCAATTATATTTTTATTATAATGTGAGTATGAGAGTTCTTGGCGCGAGGGGTATTTTCATGCAGGCGAGGACGGGAGACCTGCATTATATTGTGTTATCTTTCCCTTGCGTGTATATTTATGCCTTTACCATGAGTTGTTATTGTTGTGCCTATGTTTCTATGTTGCTTGATGTTATCACGTCTTTGTCTTCTACCTTATTTTTTGTTGTTCTATCCATGCCTTCTATCTGTTTATTTTGTCGCATTCATGCTTTCTTTCTTGTTGGCTATATTTACATCTATGTATCCACTCAATTGCCGATTTTTTTAATCTAAACCTTCTACCTTGTTTCTTATGACAATCTATCTTCTCCTACCTTATTTTCCATCGTTACTTCTGTGCCTCCTACCTTGTCTGTTTCTATTATTCATATGCTTCTGCCTTATTTGCTATTGTCGCCTATGTACCTTCTACTTCGTTGTTAAAGTTGTTGGTATTTCTTCTACCTGGTTGGCATTGTTATACATATGCTTGGTTAGTATGAGATACATGTACGAAGGGTGCGGCCGTGCTAACTTATTTGACATACATGCATACATTTAGTGAGGAAGAGGTAAATGCAAGAAGGGTGTTATCGTGCCATTTGATTTGATTTCTTGAACACATTCCTCATAGGACGAAGATTCGTGGGATTTCTATATTGTTTTGTTGGTTATTGCTTTAACCTCTTTACTAGAGCTGTTAGAAAAGGATTGGTTGTGATTTTGAGAAAACTAACTGTGATTTCTTTTGTTTAATCATTTACTACTTCTCGTAATTGTTCTTGTAATCTACTTGGTTATTTCTACTGTTGTTTCTACTGCAAATTTAACTTCACAAGTTATATAAGTGAGTATCATTTGACTTAAAACCTTGTTACTACTTCACTTAGATTAGTCAAGATACTTACTGAGTACATGTGATCGGTTGTACTCATACTATACTTATGCACCTTGCGTGCAGATATTCAACGAAGAGCGATATCACGACCCCAATTTTCCTCTGTAGGATGTGGCGACGGAACCTAGTCTCTAGGATTAGGTAAGCCTAACAACATGCAGAATATAACTAAAATAACAATTAAAGCCTCAAAATCCAACAGCTAGTATAAAGAAGATCTCCACAACTCAGTATGTACAAAATTGCCCAAAACCTGGCGAAATACAAGTCACAAACTCTATGAAGTAATACCGATCATCTCTATACATTAGTGTCTAATAAAGGATATGGAAATAAATAATCTAGGAAGAGGGGGACTCTGAGGCCTGTGGACGCTGGCAAGTATACCTTGAAGTCTCCACGCACAGATTCAAATCACTGAAGCCTGGACTGGTAGGAGGTACCTGGATCAACACAAAAAGACATGCAGAAGCGTAGTATGAGTACCCCACAATGGTACCCATTAAGTGCCAAGCCTAACCTCGGTAGATTAGTGACGAGGTCAGGTCAAGGCCCTACTAGAATAAATAAAAAGACTGAACAAGTGTAAGGCAGTGTAATAATGACAACAATGAAATTGAAAAACAAATAGCAAATCAAGAGTAGCTACACGGAACTAAACAATTAGTGCAACACGGAGAAATAAATAATAATATGCTAAGGAAACAACAACCAAAGAAAAGTACAACAACGGAAAGATGCCAATAAGAGTCATTACCGAGGTACTGCCTTGTAGTCTCAAATCACAAGAATAAGTTACAATCTTTCCTTACATCACTGCGGGAGCCTTTACATTTAGTTTTGAAAATTATTTTTCCGAAATAGCATCTCGCGTTTTAGCCCACCTTATCACACCGCATGACTTCTAGTAGTTTCCCTACTAGCCACGCATATCAAGACCACCTTATCTCACCGCATATGATTCAACCCCAAAACCTTATACTACCGCATGCATATCAATATCACAATGTACCACAAATCACACCTCAAGTGCCCAATGTCACAACTTGCCAGAGAAACCAAACAATAACAGTATTTTCACAGTAATGAGCCCATGGCTCAACCATAACATACACAAGAGCATCAACAATAACAACCGAAATGAACAACTCAACAGAAAGGTGTTTTACAACTTAACACTTTGCCTCAATGTGAATCCCGATCTTTATATCTCAATAACAATTTCAACAACAAGATATTCCACGATTTAACAACTTCAAGTAAGGAGTTCAACGATCAAATAATGAATACGGGATAAAGGAAAGAAGAACTTAAATTAAACATGTGGGGCAATTAGCATGTAAGAGAATAATACAAGTAGACATGTGGAAATGGACTACAAATGATGACTATAACATGTTAAGGTAACTCATTTACGGCATAAAGGAATCTACATAGCTAAAATTAGAAATTTCCACATTTAGCCCTTGTACACACTCGTCACCTTGCGTACACGGCTTTCACATGCCACAATTATCACAACCAACATAAATCCTACAGGGTAATTTCTCCCACACAAGGTTAGGCAAGTCACTTACCTCAAATCACGCTAAATCAATCTACTAGTAGGCCTTTCCCTCGATTATCCAACTCCGAACGGCTCAAATCTAGCCAAAACAACTTTATACTATAAATATAAACAATAGGAAATTAATTCAAATAATAAAGTTATGATCTTTGCAAAGAAATAAAAAGTCATCTCAAAACGTCAACATGGGCTCGCATCTCAGAACCTGACCAAATTTACAAAATCCGAACACCCATTCGATAACGAGTCCAACCATACAAGAATTACTCAAATTTGACCTCAAATCGCCTTTCAAAACTCAAAAGTTTAGTCTAGGAAATTTCTATCATATTTCCCAAAATTCCCAATCTCAAATCCCTAATTAGATGATAAAAACAACAATAGATTCGTGTAATTTAACCAAAACCGAGTTAGAAATTCTTACCCCAATAATCTCTTTGAAAATAAAATCCGCCTCACACCGAGCTCTCTAAGTCCAAATTATGAAGTATGACATAGAACCCTCATTTTGAAATTTAAGTTCTGCTGCCAGTGATTTACACATCGCGATCGCGGAAATACCTTCGCGATCGCGTAACACAAATTCTGCCCAGCTCCAAATTATACTTCGTGATCGCGTGAAACCAATTGCGAATGCGATCTACCAGCTGCCTCTCCTTCGCGACCGCATCCCAGGCCATGCGATCGCATAGCACAAACTGCCTTAACCCCAAGCCTCGCATTCCTTCTATGCAAACACGAACTCCTTCGCGCGTTCGCGATTCACTGAAAGCCAACCTTCCGCGATCGTAGACCTTTTCTCCCGACCACGTAGAGCAAATTTCCTCCAGTGTCGCGATAGCATTAATCCACTCACGATCGCGTATAAGGAAATCGGAAGCATCAGATTCAGCAATCTTCAAGGTTCTGAAATGCGCCGAACATGATTCGAATTACACTTGAGGCCCCCCGGTACCTCAACCAAACATACCAAAACGTCCTCAAACATCATAAGAACACGCTTGAAACGTCAAATCACATCAAATGATACTAAATCACGAATCGCGCATCGATTCAAGCCTAAGGAACTTATGAACTTTTGAATTCCAAAACTAATGTCGATTCATACCAAAACAACTCTGATCGACTTCAAATTTAACACATAAGTCATAATTGACATTACGAACCTATTCCAACTTCCATAATCGGGATCCGACCCCAGTATCAATTAAGTCAACTCTCAGTCAATCTTTCTAAACTTCCAAACCTTCAACTTTTCAATTTTTGCCAAATCACGCCAAAACGACCTACGGACCTTCAAATCAATATCTGGACATGCTCCTAAGTCTAAAATCACCATACATAGCTATTGGTACCGTCAAAACTTCATTCTGGCATCGTCTACACAAAAGTCAAACTTCGGTCAACTCTTTCAACTTAAAGCTTCAACTTAGGGACTATGCGTCCCATTTCACTCTGATACTCACCTAAAACCAAAGCCAAACACCCCGACAAGTCACATAATCACAATATAGCATAGAGGACGTAATAAATAGGGGATCGGGGCTAAAACACCCAAAACAACTACCGGGTCGTTACATCATTCCTCTCTTAAAACAAGTATTCATCCTCGAACGAGTATAGAGACATACCTGATTGTGAAAAGATGAGGATAGTGGCTACACATATCATGCTCAATCTCCCAAGTCACCTCCTCGGCGGTAGACCCCTCCACTGAACTTTCACTAAAGCAATGTTTTTCGACCTCAACTTTTGAACCTGCTTGTCCTAAATGTCCACCGCTCCTCAACATAAGATAAATCCTTCTCCAACTGGACTAATCTGAAATCCAACACATGAGACGGATCATCGTGATACTTCCGGAGCATAGAAACATGGAATACTGGGTGAACTGTAGCTAGACTAGGTGGTAGTGCGAGCTTGTAGGCCACCTCTCTAATTCTCTCAAGAATCTCAAAAGGTCCGATATACTAAGGGATCAACTTGCCCTTCTTCTCGAACCTCATAACACCATTCATGGGCGAAACCTGGAGCAAGACCCGCTCCCCATCCATGAATGCAACGTCGCGAACCTTCTGATGCACATAACTCTTCTGTCTAGATTGGGTTGTGCGAAGCCGATCTTGAATCAATTTAATCTTTTTCAAAGCATCCTGAACCAAGTCTGTACCCAATAGCCTAGCCTCACATGAAGTTTTACAATCTCGCGAATATAGACTTTAGCCAGCTGCTCTAAAGAATAAGAAGTCACCACTAAAATGAAATGAGCCGACTTGGTCAACCTATCTACAATCACCTATACTGCATCGAACTTCCTCTGAGTCCATAGGAGCCCAACAAAAAAATCCATAGTAACCCGCTCCCATTTCCACTCTGGGATCTCTAGCCTCTGAAGCAATCCACCTAGTCGTTGATGCTCATACTTCACCTACTGACAATTTAGGCATCGAGCTACATAATCCACTATGTTTTCCTTCATCCTCCTCCACCAATAGTGCTGTCTCAAGTCCTGATACATCTTAGCGGCACCCGGATGAATGGACTACCGTGAACTATGAGCCTCCTGGAGAATTAACTCATGCAAACCATCTACACTGGGCACACATAGCTTGCCTTGCATCCGTAACACATCGTCATCCCCAATAGTGACCTCCTTGGCACCGTTGTGCTGAACTGTGTCCTTGAGGACAAGTAGATGGGGGTCGTCATACTGACACTCTCTGATATGATTATAAAGAGAAGACTGGGAAACCACACAAGCCAAATGTCTACTCAACTCTTAAACATCCAATCTAACAAACTGGTTAGCCAAGGCCTGAAAATCCAATGCTAATGGCCTTTGCGCTGCCGGTAGATATGCTAAACTTCCCAAGCTCTCCGCCTTTTGACTCAAGGAATCAACCACCACATTGGCCTTCCCGGGATGATATAGAATGGTTATATCATAGTCCTTAAGCAAATCTAACCATCTCCGCTGACGCAAGTTAAGGTCTTTTTGTTTGAGCAGATGCTGCAGACTCCGGTGGTCGGTATAGACCTCACAAGGGACATCGTACAAGTAGTGTCGCCAAATCTTCAAGGCATGAACAATAGTTGCTAACTCAAAGTCGTGGACAGCATAATTCTTCTCATGCACCTTTAACCGTCTAGATGCATCGGCAATCACCCTACCGTCCTGCATTAATTCCACACCAAGGCCAATATACGACGCATCACAGTATACAGTATAAGACCCCGAACCCATAGGCAACCCATAAGACCCCGAATCAATACACATACGCATGGAACTATCATTCTTCTTTACAAACAAGACAGGAGCATCCCAAGGTGATACATTGGGCAGAATAAAACCCTTATCAAGACACTCTTACAAATGTTCCTTTAACTCCTTCAAATCTGTCGGGGCCATCCGATATGGTGGAATAAAAATGGGTTGAGTGCCCGGGAACAAATAAATACCATAATTGATATCCATGTCGGGTGGCATGCCCGGAAGATCCGCAAGAAATACATCTGGAAAGTCCCTCACTACCGGAACTGACTCAACTGTAGGAGTATCAACATTGACATCTCTCACAGATGCTAGATACGCATCACATCCCTTTCCAACCATCCGATGTGCCTTAAGGAAAGACACCACCCTTCTAGGAACATAATCTAAAGTACCTCTCCACTCTAACCGCGACAAACCTGGCATAGCCAATGTCACCGTCTTGGAGTGACAATCAAGAATAGCATGATAGGGCGACAACCAGTATATACCCAAAATAACATCAAAACCTACCATACTGAGCAACAATAGGTCAGCTTAAGTCTCAAAACAACCAAGAACAACTAAACACGACTAATAAACACGGTCAACAACAATGGAATCTCTCACAGGCATGGACACATAGATAAGGGAACTCAAAGAATCACGTGATATACCCAAATATGGAACAAAGTAAGATGATACATAGGAATAAGTGAAGCCTGTATCAAATAGGACTGATGCATCTCTATGACAAACCGATACAATACATATGATAACCGAGTTGAATGCAACTGCCTCCGTCCTAGCAGGAACAACATAATATCTTGTACGGCCTCCCCCTCTAGGGCGACCTCTACTTTCCCGACCTCCACCTCTCGCTGGTTGTGCAGGTGGAGTGGCAACTGGTGCGGAAACCATGGCCTTAGAAGCTTGAGGGCCCTCTGGAATATGTGGGGCCTGAGTAGTATGTGGAGGTGCACCCCTCCTGAGTCTAGGGTAATCCCTCACCATATGACGAGTTTTATCACACTCAAAACAAGCTCTCAAAGGATGTGGCTACTGGGACTGGTTGAGGCCTTATCGGCTGGACTAACTGCTGAAAGTACCCCGAGCAGAAGGTGCACTAGACAAGGGAACTTGAGGCCTGGGAATGGCTGGAATACCGCTGGAAGCTGGAAGTGCTGAATGAACAAGGTGGCTCACATAACCCCTACCATAACATGCTACAATTAGGGTATGGGCACCACTATATGTGCCACAATCTCGAGGCCTCTTGGCCTTTTTCTCCTCTCTCTCTCCCGGGCCCACATAACCTCCAACTCTCGGGCCATGCTGAATTTGATACCGGGGTTGAGCCCCTTGATAAATCAACGAACTCGCTCTCTAAAAGTAGCAACCAAGGCTGGTGCATGCCTGGACAAATCTCTGAACTGGACTGCATACTCTGATACAGTTATAGCACCTTGGCGCAACTACTCAAACTCTGTGTGTCATGCATCCCTAAGACTCTAGGAAACAAACTCCCTCATAAATATCTCTGAGAACTGATCCCAGGTGAGTGAAGCTGCCTCGGCCGGTCTACCCAACTCATACGCTTGCCACCACTGATAAGACGCTCCCTTAAGCTGGAACATAGTGAAATCAACCCTACTTGGCTCCACAATACCCATAGTACGAAGGATACAATGGCACTCCTCGATAAAACCCTGGCCATCCTCTGAAGCCAACCCATTGAAAGTAGGATGGTGGTACTTCTTGTACCTCTCGAGCATAAGCTACTCCCCCTCAGAAGTTGCTTCCCTAACCTCAGGTTGAACTGGGATAACCGTCTACACTGGTATGACCTCTGGAACCTAGTCAAACTAGACCCGATGCTCTGGGGTGCGAGCGATGGAAGTCTTTGCTCCTCCCCTGATCTTAGATGTGGCAGGAGCAAGTGGAATCAACCCCGCCTGAGTTAGAGTGCCAAACATGCTCAAAAACTGGGCGAGGGTCTCATGAAATACATGGCTAGTAACAGGCATCTCAGGTGCTTCCTCTCCAACTGGAGCTACTGGTGGCTCCTATGTAGCATCTCGGGTCGGTGCTCTGGCGGCAGCACGTGCCCGTCCTCAGCCTCTGCCCCGGCCCCAGGTTCTCACGTCTCTAGCATGGGGCGCGTGTGTCTGATCATCGGCTCCAGTTGTGCATGTCCTTACCATCTGTGAGAGTATAGAAAGTATGAGATTTAAAATTTTGAAGTCAAAAAATTGGCACGATAAGAAATCAAAGAATTGAATCTTTTCCTAACAGTTATATAGCCTCCCAAAGATAAGTATAAATGTCTCTGTACCGATCCGCAAGACTATGCTAAACTTGCTTGTGACCCATAACACCTATGAACCTAGAGCTCTGATACCAACTTGTCCAACCCCAATTTTCCTCTGAATGATGTCATGACGACACCTAGTCTCTAAAACTAGATAAGCCTAACAATATGCAGAATATAACTGAAATAACAATTAAAGACTCAAATCCAACAGCTAGTATAAAGAAGATCTCCACAATTCAGTATATGCATAATTACCCAAAACCTGACGAAATACAAGTCACAAGTTCTATGAATTAATACCGATCATCTCGATACATTATTGTCTAATAAAGGATAAGGAAATAAATAATCTAGGAAGAGGGGGACTCCGAGGCCTGCGGACGCTGGCAGGTATACCTTTGAAGTCTCCACGCACGGACTTAAATCACTAATGCCTGGACTAGTAGGAGGTACCTGGATTTGCACAAGAAGATGTGCAAAAGCGTAGCATTAATACACCACAACGGTACCAATAAGTGCCAAGCCTAACCTCGGTAGAGTAGTGACGAGGTCAGGTCAAGGCCGTACTAGAATAAATAAAAAGACTGAACAAGTGTAAGGCCGTGTAATAATGACAGCAATGAAATTGAACAACAGATAGCATATCAAGATTAGCTACACGGAACTAAATAATTAGTGCAGCACGGAGAAACAAATAAAAATATGCTAAGGAATTAACAACCAAAGACAAGTCCAACAACGGAGAGATGCCATTAAGAGTCGCTACCTTGGTACCGCCTCGTAGTCTCAAATCACAAGAATAAGTCACAATCTTTCCTTATATCACCGTGAGAGCCTTTACATTTATTTTTGAAAATTATTTTCCCGAAATAGCATCCCGAGTTTTAGCCCACCTTATCACACTGCATGACTTCTAATAGTTTCCCTACTAGCTACGCGTATCAAGCCCACCTTATCTCACTGCATGCATTCCAACTTCAAACCCTTATACCACCGCATGCGTATCAATATCACAATGTACCACAAATTAAACCTCAAGTGCCCAATATCACAACTTGCTAGAGAAACCAAACAATAACAGTATTTTCACAGTAAAGAGCCCATCGCTCAAACACAATGTACACAAGAGTCTCAACAATAACAACCGGAATGAACAACTCAACAGAATGGTATTTCACAACTTAATACTTTGCCTCAATGTGAATCACGACCTTTATATCTCAATATCAATTTCAACAACAAGATATTCCACAATTTAACCTCTTCAAGTAAGGAGTTCAATGATCAAATAATGAATGCGGGATAAATGAAATAAGAACTTCAATTAAACATGTAGGGAAATTAGCATGTATGAGAATAAGACAAGTAGACATGTGAAAATAGACTAGAAATGATAACTATAACATGTTAAGGGAACTCATTTACGGCATGAAAAGAATCTACATAGCTAAAACCAGAAATTTTCACATTTAGCTCATGTACTCACTCGTCATCTTGCGTACATGGCTTTCACATGCCACAATTATCATAATTAACATACATCCTAAGTGGGTAATTTCCCTCACACAAGGTTAGGCAAGTCACTTACCTCAAATCATGCTAACTCAATTCACTAGTAGGCCTTTCCCTCGATTATCCAACTCAGAATGGCTCGAATCTAGCCAAAACAACTTCATACTATCAATATAAACTATAGGAAACTAATTGCAATAATAAAGTTACGATCTTTGCAAAGAAATAAAAAGTCAACTCAAAAAGTCAACTCCTGCTCGCGTCTCGTAACCCAACAAAATTTATAAAATCCGAACATCCATTCGATAACGAGTACAATTATACAAGAATTATGCAAATTCGACCGCGAATCGTCTTTCAAAACTCAAAACTTTAGTATCGCCGGTTTCTACTATTTTTCCCCAAATTTCCAACTCAAATCCCTAAGTAGATGATAAAATAGATTCGTGTAATTTAACCAAAACCGAGTTAGGAATTCTTACCCCAATAATCTCTCTGAAAATCTCCTGAAAATTTGCCTCACACCGAGCTCTCTAAGTCCAAATTATGAAATATGAGATAGAACCCTTGTTTTGAAATTTAAGTTCTGCTGCCAGAGATTTACACATCGCGATTGCGGAAATACATTCATGGTCGCGTAACACAAATTCTGCCCAGCTCTAAATTACTTTTCACGATCGCGCCAAACCAATCACGAGTACGATGAACTAGTTGCCTCTCCTTCGCGACCCCATCCCAGGCCACGCGATCGCATAACACAAATTTCCCCCAGTGCCAACCTACTCTTTGTGATCGCGTTAATCCACTCGCAATTGCGCATATGGAAATTGGAAGCACCAGATTCAGCAATGTTCAAGATTCTAAAATGCGCCGAACATGATACGAATTACACCCGAGCCCCCGAGCCCCTTACCCTCCCCCCCCACCCACCTCAACCAAATATACCAATAAGTCCTAAAACATCATACGAACATGCTCGAAGTGTCAAATCACATCAAATGACAATAAAATCATGAATCACGCATCGATTCAAGCCTAAGGAACTTATGAACTTCCGAATTCCAAAACCAATGTCGATTCATACCAAAACAACTCCGATCGACTTCAAATTTTGCGCATAAGTCATAATTGACATTACAGACATATTCCAACTTCTAGAATCGTGATCCAATCCCGATATCAATAAAGTCAAATCTCGGTCAAACTTTCCAAACTTCTGAATCTTCAACTTTCCAACTTTTGCCAAATCACGCTGAAACGACCTACGGACCTCCAAATCAACATCTGGACCAGCTCCTAAGTCCAAAATCACCATACGGAGCTATTGGAACCGTCAAAACTCTATTTTGGAGCCTTCTACACAAAAGTCAAACTATGGTCAACTCTTTCAACTTAAAGCTTCAATTTAGGGACTATGTGTCCCATTTCATTCCGAAACTCACCTGAAACCAAAACTAAACACCCCGGCAAGTCACATAATCATAATATAGCATAGAGGAGGCAATAAATAGGGGATCGAGGCTAAATTACTCAAAACAGCTAGCCGGGTTGTTACAAGCGGTTGTGGAGTTAAAGAGCTTAGCATTGAAGACGTACCAGTTCTCTAGATACAAGCTACTAATTGTTAGTAGTAGTTTAGGATTTTAATTTTGTTTGTGTAAAAATTGAAGCATATAATGTATTTATTATTCATATCAGTTTGTACTCTTATTTATAGTCGCTCGTGACTTGTGCTACCAGTCCTTGGGATAGTTGTATTAACTCTTTTGACTATTTTATTTATTATCTCTATTGATTTCTTATCATTGTAGCGACTTATATTGTTGGGCTTACCTAGCGAGTTGAGCTAGATGCCATCACGACTTAAAGAGATGGGCCGTGACACAATTCTTTTCCAATCATATATTTTTTGACCAATCAGTTTCTGTCGAAAATATTTAATTTTCTATCGATTTGGTGGTTAATTGTTTTTTTCTTGTAGTGGTACTTCATTAGCTAGCGCATAAGACAAAGTCCGAAGGGAAGCTTTATGGATATGGTTGGAGACTAAAAGTGTGTTTGTAGCTTACACTAGGGTTATTAGGGACATATGTAATAGAGCTAAGA
Source organism: Nicotiana tomentosiformis (assembly GCF_000390325.3). Classification (NCBI taxonomy): domain Eukaryota; kingdom Viridiplantae; phylum Streptophyta; class Magnoliopsida; order Solanales; family Solanaceae; genus Nicotiana; species Nicotiana tomentosiformis. The sequence continues at coordinate 92,136,842 of NC_090819.1, read as the reverse complement.
CCCGGTTAGGACAGTAGGAGAAGATTCGAAATACTTTTCAATTGTGATAGGGTTGCACTAGGGATCAATTCTTTACCCGTTTTTATTTTCCTTGTCGATGGACGCACTGACACGGCACATTCAAGGGGGTGTGCCATGATGTATGTCATTGTAGATGACATAGTTCTGATTAACGAGACGTATATGGTGTTAATGAGAGGCTAGATGTTTAGAGACAGACCTTCGAGTTTAAAGGTTTCAAGTTGAGCAGGACAAGATAAAATACTTAGAGTGAAAATTTAGAGATGTTGCCCAGGAAGCAGACATGGACATGTGGTTTGATACACAAGTCATCCCCAAGAGAAGAAGTTTCAAGTACCTTAGATCAAAAACCCATAAAGAGGAGATTGATAAGGATGTCATATATTGTATCAAAGTACGGTAGATGAAATGGAGGCTCGCGTATGGTGTCTTGTGTGATAAGAATATTTCACTAAAACTTAAGGATAAGTTTAGATCGATTATATTGTATGGGATAGAATATTGACCAATTAGGAACTCCCATGTCATGACCCAAATTTGTAGGGCCGCGACGGGCACCCGGTGCCTAACTCAACTGAGTACCAACGTAACGTATCCTTCTTATCATACTATTATAGGTAAATGAATCGGAAAGGATGTCTTGAGATAAATATAATTAAACATAAGATAATACTCGACATGGGATGACCCAACATGATATAGAAGCTTATGCATGCGACATACGGGCTAATAAGGCCGACATGATCATTTGTATACTCAAAACATAGGTCGAGAAGGCCATACAAGTATCCATATACATGACATCTATCTACAAGCCTCTAAGAGTACATAAATGTCATAAAGTTCGAGATATAGCCCTGCCATACCAATCAGTACATGTCCAAATCATACTTACCAATTAGGCAACTCCGGATCAAGTGGAGTGCACCAACACCTTCCGCTAAGCTGATGGCCTACTAGGAGGACTCTTAACCTGTCTATCGGGACTTGCGGGCATAAAACGCAGCATCCCCGGGAAAAAGGGATGTCAGTACAAATAAAGTACCGAGTATGTAAGGCATGGTAGTAGTATATAAAAGACATAAAAGAAACATGGAGTATAGAACTCAACCTGTAATTCTGAATAGCTCTGTGAATCATGAAAAATTTATAATGCCATGCATGTGCGTATAAATGTCATACCATGCATAGGTATATGTGTACATAACATCATCAAGCCTCTAAGGGCATCCTATCATATCATCTCAGCCACTGTGGGCGAAATCATCAACGTATACCAGCTTATCAGGTGGTGGTGCGTATAAAATGCCATAACCTTTTCCCATGTCCCATATACATATAATATACACATATATAACGCCATCTGGTCATGGGTTAATGTACGTGTATAAATGAATGCAATGGATAATGAAGTAAGTCAGTAAGATCTCTCGGAATGTCATAAAATCAATATGCGTTTGGTTAATATCATGAAATAAACTTTATCAACTTACGTATTTTCTGAGACCCATGAATAGACGATAGAATAATAGGACACATGAGAAATCAAGAACATAAGCACCCCTAGTACTTCTAAGAATAGAATCATTTGTGAAATGCGTGCTTGCTCGTTTTGTTGCATCAAATGGATCATGCCAAAAGGAAAGAAGGGATAGCCTTAACACACCTTTGCAATCTTCTCTCCAATCGTCAACCAAGCTCAATATGATCTTCTTATGTCTACAATGAGTAATCCGACTTCGTCGTCATCATATAAGCATTGTAACTCTTATATTTCAAAACCAATATTCTACAAGAAAACGGACAGCACCTCTCATATTTTTACTACATCCCATAAGTTAATAAAAGTCACCAAACAGCCCAAATAACAACAATATGATGCACAATAAGCGGCAGGCTCGATTTACAATTAACAATAAGCGGCAGGCTCGATTACTTCAACAACCATTTTGAGCGGCATGCTCGATTTACAATTAACAAAATATAATTTAATCCAATTCCTTTTTCATGAATCTGCCTACAGCTTATATAACATCATACTTATGATAACCATATCATTTTCATCCCAAAACATCATAAGAGTAATCTTCAAAAATAGTCCACACACCTAGCACCTTAACCTTTATTGTCAACCTCTTATTTTTCAAGTTATCTTCTTCAATCCACTGAATTAGCACATAGATAAGATTAACAACAACAGCCACAACATAATCAAACTATTTATAATGATTTTCAGCCACAACAAACCATATATATAGCCTCAAAAATGCCCACAAAAAAAAAAGATAATGATTCCTTATGCCATGTCAATTAGTATCTTGAAGAGTTTAACTCAAACAACTCAAAAAACATATGATTAACCTTAAGCACAACCAAGAACATAATTTACATATCTTAGGAAGTAGATACAACTTGAAATCCCCAGCTGGTGTAGCTCACAACAACCCTCAATCATACCACAACACTATAAAGACTCTCTTTTTCACTTAGGCTAACTTTGATGTTTGATTATGGTATATTTCTTTGGAATTTGTTTGGAGCCTTTGGGGAACTGTTTGAGAGGGTTTGGAGAGTGTGCGGCTAGAAGGAGGACGAAAAATGTGCAAATATCATCCCAAAAACGAGATAAGAATAAGTGAAGGTCGGGCCCCGGCCAAGTGGGTCCTATAGGGGCTGCTTACGCAGTCTCGCGAAAACGCAAATATCTCTCTACACCGAAGTCGTATTGACAAACAGTTTGCGGAGTTAGAAACTAGATACATGGGTCTTGAATCCCATATAAATTTCTCCATATGACTCTCAATATATTTGTAGAAAACGGCCTCTCAACCTGGCCTATAAACCTGCCAGTTACTCCGAAGTGCGACGACGTGACTTGGCGACCCTATTTTAAAAATCCATATTTCTGTACCCCGATATCATATGAATAATTGGTTTGGACCATTGGAAACAAGGTTCAAATACCTTAATGTTTGTATGATATATGTCCCAAAATGATATCATAAATCTTACAAATTAATTTCTCAAAACTACTCATTACAAGGTAAATCTTAGCTCACTTTTTTCCGCAACTTAATTTCGATTTTTCCCAAACATTATATTTCATATAAAAACATTATATATAGTCATATCATGACTTTAAACCCATTTAAATCATGATTAACAAGTCTCATATTTATCTTAACTTACTTAAGACTTCGGTAAACCTTTCTTATCCTTGTAGAAGGATTTCGTCCTTTTTGAGCTTACATTAGATAATCTGATAATGACAATGATGTCTGAAGTACAGGGTGTAACAACATGTCCCCTTAGAAACATTTGTCCCCGAAGGATAACTGTTAAAGGCTTGCAAAAATGAGACGTAACATCATTAAATCACTTTATGTACTTTCAAAGAGGATTTCATTTTCAAGCTTACATCAATTGACTTACGACGTACTTTCACATACAAAAACATGGGGTATAACATCATTACCCCCTTTGGAACATTTGTCCTCGAATGTTGACTGATGCGCTTATCATTCTCATAAGTTATGGCTCTTATGAATACTTTAATATTGTCTTTTGCCATCTAGGCAACTGTTCTATGAATAAATCCAAAGGCCGGGGCATTCCCACCTTTAGGCCTCTTTCTCATGCCACAACTTGTGGTCAGAATTCTTCCAATCTCGTTACTATTGATGCCTTCTATCATGCAGTCTGTATGACTTTATCCTTGTATGTGCTCCTATGCGACTCTTCTCTCATTTTCCTCCATCTTTTAGCTAATCTCTAGGCCTCAATTTGTGAACATATATAGGACTACGACAAGTTATCTCTCTGGGAATCGGTAGGTATACTGAAATTCTTCGCTTGGTACTTTGTTGAATGTACCACTATTTCTATATTTTGTTTCCTAGCCTTGGTTATATGTCCTTATGGCATTAGTGCATCTAGGTAGGTCATAGTGTACTATAACACTTACTTCAGTTTATTATTACCGAGGTCTGCTACTCAACTCCAGGTTACTCTCTCACTGCTTATCCCATATGTATAAATCTAAATCCTTTAATTCTTCCTTATTACTGTTCATATAAATAATGGCATCATAACCTCCTCTTATACTTTGGAATTTTTATCCATCTATTGTTGATTCACCGTAATATTGATCTATATCTACCACTGATAACTTGAGACCTCTTACGTAATACATTGTCACTGGGGCTCACGTCTCATCGGGGAACATCTAAAGTGATTTTCCTGATCCACCTAGGGGTTATACTATACTTCAATAATCGTATTTCATAGCATCTCGGCATGATTCATCATATATGTGTATTCTAATCCCATGCAATTCATGAAATCCCTTTTCTTAAAATCTTTACTCATTCAAAAGCCTAAACGTCATCCTCTTATCTATCACCATTACACTCTTATTCTACTACCAGGGCAACATTTCATCTCTTCTAATTGCTCATATTCTTAGAATTCTCTGAGTTCCTTTAGACTCTACCGAGCTTCTTATAACTTATGGAAACCACCAGCTCTCTTGTTTTGATAGGCTTAATCTCGAGGCCTTACTTGTTCTTGTCTACCTAAAACCTTATTGCTCTATCATACTTTAGCTTGTGACCTACACATATCTATTTATACTACTCGCAATCTTTCTTTAAATTGCTAGCACCATAGATTTCCTTTCGTGCCTTCTCAGTTGTCTTTAAATGTAAGCAATTACATTTTCTGGTCTTTCTGCCACTTGTTGCATGAATACTTGGCTTATCTTGTTGCCCACGAATACTAGAATTTCCTGTAACTCATATGATCTCAAATATTACCTTTGATTTTTACTTCCCATTCATTAGCAATGATGGTGCCACTTTCTTATGGAGTTTATACAATGTTGTAGTGATATTGTTGTTACAAGACCATTTCTTCTTTATGTCACTATGCTTAAGTTGAAGCCTTCTTCCTTATTTCCTCAGCTAGTCTTTCTTTGCAGTACTTAAGGGAGACCCTTTGACTCCTATAAAGCTGCAAGCTTATTACATCGTATACCCGAAAGAATTTTTGATGTTCTTACTTGCCTATAATTATCCTTAGTTATTTACCTCCCCGCCCTTGTGCTTGTAGGGTTGCTTCTGAACTGAAATTTTTGTTTGTCTTCTCAGTGGCACCGTCTATTATTTTGGTAACACTTATACGGTACCTTTAACAACCCCAACTCATATATGAATATTTCTCAAGGATCACGATGTCATCATATTTTCGAGATTGAATTCCCTATGTTGGGTTTCACTATGTTTATCTTGCACAAGCTACCGATTTATCTGTATCTTCTTGTGTAACCATAACTAGACTCTTCGTGAATCAACTAAAACTACTTGTTGGTCTATTCTCATATCTATATTTTGCATAACCCCTCTTGGGTTATGTCCTTTGTCTTAACTTACCTCTCGTACTGGCTCCTTATGTATCGAGTGTTCATTCCCACCTATTTATCAGGTATCATCTGGTGCAGAACCCTTAATGCCTCTCCCCGGCGTCATGCTTGCATAATATTCTAGAGTCGTATCATATCGGTAGGATCTGAATAAATGCAATCTCATTCCTTTCACCTTTTTACCGCATTTTTTCTTTACTATTCCATAGTTACCTCTTCATCTTTGGCGTCTTTTCACATCTTTACTGACATCCTACCCGCTTTGCGGTAACCCTTTTGTACCACGGATAACTAAAGTTCTTACGCACAAGGGTGACACCTAGTGTAACTGGCACACTTAGTCCCTTAAGCCTAACTTTGCTCACAGTGCTTGCTTTAGGAAATTCCTAAATGACCTTTAAAGGTTATTCTTCTGTTGTCCATTCTATTATCTCCGAAACGTGATCTCTAACATTCTCATGATGCCAGCTAGTGTCAAATCGTTCGGTCCCTAATACATATTCATCTTATCTTGTTCACCAGCTCATACTAATTTCTATTACTCTGGGATCTAATGTTTCCTTCTGGTAATCACGTTGGAGTCACCAACTTATTTATCGATAGAAGGATATGACTTTATCGCTTATACTCTTCTATTGTTTCAAGGCATGTCTCATCTTGTCTTTTCCTTCACTTGATTATATACTCTGTCATTATGTCATAATTTGATTTACTGTTATCACCCATATATCACATCTAACTCATGATGCTTCATTTACTCTCTTCTTATTCTCCGGATAATATTTTTGTCTATCACTTTATTCTGAAAACTTCAACAAAACGTTCTTTCACTTTTAGCTCCCCTTGCTTCATCTCACTGGCTCTTAAGAATTCCTAGCATTCTCCTTTTTCTTTCCTTTTTCTTATTTATCCCTTCTAGGATTCCAATGCCTATCTTCTAAAAATTTTGAACATTCTAGTATCCATATCTGACTGTACCATTCTAGAGTTCACCATTTGGGTGTCTCACAAAGATATCTATTACCACATTTACAATATCTTCGGAAATGTTAGCTAATGATAACAATCCATTCACCATTTTTGTATTACTCTAACCCCAGCTGAATCGTGATATCATATCCTTCTCTTACACTATATCTGCTGGCTCCCATAGGGCATAACTAAGATGAGTGTGGCCAATTGTATATAACTCTATTACTGTTAAAAGTGTCACGACCCAAAATCTCACCACAAGCGTCCTGATGGTACCTAGTCTCTAAGACTAGGTAAGCCGATTTCAATTACCGTTTGAAGCCATTTATTTTAATTGAATAAGTAATCAAACTAACAGTGGAACAAATATGATATACAACCTCCCAAGACTGGTAGTATTGAGTCACGAAATCTAACTGAATACATGGTATGATCACGAGGACCGAATATGTAATATTGTTTGATTACAAATTAACAATACAATGAAATGAAAAGACCCCAAAGGACTGCGACGATCAAGCAGCTTTACCTTGAATCCTTACGATCCCAATGTAACTCTGCTCAAGTCCGATATCTTCAATACCTGGCTCTGCAAAAAAATATGCAGAAGTATAGTATGAGTACACCACGGTCGGTACCCAGTAAGTATCAAGACTAACCTCAATAGAGTAGAGACGAGATACAGTCAAGACACTCACTAGTCTAATACCCTATGCAATATAGCAGTATACAATAGTACTGGACAATAACCTGCAATGATAACAACAACTCAACCAGTGATATAACAATAAGGCAACAAGAACATCATAATTATTGCTCAGGTGAATAAGGAACACAAGTACAATCAATAAGTCAAGTCCTTCAAATATAAATCCTTCACATATTATTCTTTATGTTAAATATCTTTCGAATATGCTTCTTTTGAATAATTATCTTTCGAATATACTTCTTTCAAATAAATATATTTTCAAGTAAAAGTCACCATGTGACACCTCATTTCAAATCATAAAAATTACGGGTCTCAGCCCACTTTCATATTTTTCACGACACCTCGTACCCATATTTCTATCACCATCACACGGACAACTCACGTGTCAATAATAAAATAATCATATTTTTCCCCGGCACCTCATGCCCATATTATTTTCATAACTGTACGGACAACTCACGTACCAAAATATCAATGTATATAAGATCGGCAAGATCAATTTATTTTCAATAAAGTAAGGTTAAAATATTTAAATCAAGTAAGAAATCAACAAAAGGATAAGTTTATTTTAGAAATCGTTTGAGAGAGGAAAAATGACATTTCCTTTAAAATAAAGCATCAGATAAACTACTGATTTGGATATAAAATTTATTAAATTAAACATACTGGAAATTTTCTTTTTTTTAAAGCAACGCAATCATCAAAGACAAGTACAATCCAAAAATACAAATCCTCAAAGTCTCGTACGAAAAAGTCAAGGACAACACAATACATCAAGAAATACAAAACACTTAATATTAAGTCAAATAATACATCACGGAAAATACGAGAATTTACAAATTACGAAAAAACAAAATAACCAAGGGCAAGTGCAAACATAGTCCCGAAGTAAGTGCTCAACAGGGGATCTCCCGAGGTACTGCCTCGTAGTCCCAAAATAAATATGCAACAACAATAATGCCCCCAGGCTATCACAAATCAATCCCCGACATAGCCCCCCAATCTCGCCACGTGTGCAATAGTAAAGTAAATGCCTGCCTTGTCTCGCCACACGTGCATAATAATGTTCTCACCTTGTCTCGCCACATGCGCAAACTCACATATATATATATATATATAGCCCGCCTTGTCATGCTGCATGTGCATAAATCAATAGTAATAATAGCACGGCAGAAACCTCGTGCAAACACCCGAACATAACTCCCACAATATAATGTGTCAATATCACATCTCATAAACTGCACCTCAAGTGCTCAAATATTACAACATAGCATAGATTGCACATCAAATGCTCAATTATTACAACTTATCACAGATTGCACATCAAGTGCTCAAATATCATAACTTGCCACAAAAATCAACAATACCTTGTTTTTCACAATAAGGAGCACATGGCTCGACCATAATGTGCACAAAAAAATCTTAACAAAATATCCGAAAGTGAACAACTCAACAAAATAATATTTCACATTAAAATCAAAGTGGCAATCACACCAAATCATCATGTAAAACCAATTTCAACAAACAAGGATCTAGGCATGACAAATACAGGATTTAATGAGTGCCAATAATTTCCAATTTAATACATAAGGGCGTCTAAGGATTTTTAATCAATGAAATTTGCACATATACACCAAGTACGTACTCGTCACCTCGCGTACATAGTTTTCAATTACACAAATTGCACATAAGACTCAATGCCTAAGGGGTAATTCCCCCACTCGAGGTTAAGCAAGACACTTACTTTTTAGAAGTTATGCCGATATTCCAAAATTGCCTTCGTGCTTGAATTGGCTTTCGGACAGCTCAAATCTATTCAAATCAGTTGAATACCTTTATTAAAATTCATCGGAAACAATTCTGGATAATAAAACGTCGACTTAGAAATTTATTCCAAAAAGTCAACAAAAGTCAACGCAGGGCCCACCCCTCAGAACCCGACATAATTTTCATGAAATCCGAACACCCATTCCAATACGAGTTCAACCATACCAATTTAATCGAATTCCAATAACAAATCGTACTTCAAACCTTAAATTTGTGGTTTATGAAGTTTCTACAATTTTTCCCAAATTTTCATCTCAAAATACTAATTAAATGGTGAAAAACCAAATCCGAGTTAGAATCACTTATTCCAATGCATTTCTTGAAAAACCCTCAAAAACTAGCCACAAACCGAGCTCCCTAGGTCCAAAATGTGAAATAATACCCTAAACTCCGTGTATATAGTGCACCCTCTGAACTCTCCCACGAGGTACACTAAATTCCAAGCGTGGCCGCGCCCCAGGTCCCGCCGAGAAATTCTTGGGGCTGCACTGCACTGCACTGCACTGCACTGCACTACGGACCTGCTCTTGCACTAATAACACTGAAAAGAGGTCGCCTTGACCTGATATTGACCATGGCCAAACTCCCAAATTTCTTAACTTTACTAATCTCTCAACCTTTATGTTTTGCGCTGAAACGTATCAAATCAATCCGGAATGACTTCAAATTTTGCACACAAGTCATAAATGACATAATGAAGGTATTTCCATTTCCGGAATTGAAATCTGACCTCGTTATCAAAAATTCACCCTTCGGTCAGACTTTTTCTAAAATCTTATATTTTCCAACTTTTGCCAAAATGTGTCAAATTGTCCTACAGACTTCCAAATCCAAATCTGAACATACGCCTAAGTCCGAAAGTAACATATGAAGCTATTTCCATCCTCGAAGCTCTATTCGGGGGTTGTTTACTCAAAAGTCAACTTCTCCGGTCAACTCTTTCCATTTAAACTTCTAAATAAGAATTTCTCTTTTAATTAAATTTCGAATCTTTAGTAAATCAAACTCGACCACACACGCGGGTCATAATACATATTGCGAAGCTGTTCGAGACCTTAAGCCACTGAACGGGGCGTTAATTCTTAAAACGACAAGTCGGGTCGTTACATTCTCCACCTCTTAAACAAACGTTCATCCTCGAATGTTCTAAGAATTATTCTGAGATTACCAAATTGATGATTTTACTTTTACACATATACTCACGGTTGATCCCACGTTATCGCATTTTAGATAAGCCTGATAACACTATCTCATTTGAGATTATTTCTTTTATTCATATTTGTAAAGTTTAAGACCAATTTCTTATACTCCAAATATTTTCAAAAGGCCTGATTTTTTACAACAACGCACGGTATTAGTCTCAACTGGCTATAGCAACTCGTGCCTACACACACATCAACTTTCTTGATAGTGTTGAAGTACTTCGAAATTATTCCGGGGTGTTACATTCTCCCCCGCTTAGGATCATTCGCCCCCAAACACATAACATAACTTATCTCTTCTTTTGCAAATCTCAATCCCCCAAATTTTACTAGCTCCCAAATTTTTTTCAGAAATTTTGGAAGAGTCTCCCCTGTATTTGGGCCTATTCACCTGCTAATGTAACACCAAAACAACTCCTAATAACACATCCACAACCCAACAAAATACCATAAGGTATATATCAATAACACCAATCTCGACATCACAAGCACTGCATTATCATAATGATATCAGGACATGAAACACATCATACGTATGCTCATCACTACATCTCTAGTATTAAAAGTTGTTCATAATTAATTCTAACATCATCAATTAATATCATATTATCCACCACCTCATTTTGAATTTTCACAACACTGGCAACAGAATGTGAGGCATGAAGACCTCATGATTACTTACTCGAATTAATGAGTCTTGTTTAACGCTACCTGGGCACTCATCTCATAGGTTAAAACTTAATAATTACAACACAATTATGGCACAGAAACACATAAAAGAATTATCATTTAAGCCTATCATGCATGACTCTCTATTAGTACTATAGTACAATTTAAACTTCACACACGGAGAATTTAAGACTCATAAATATTTCACCACAAGGATCTCGTCCTCATATAACTTCCACCACGACTTGTAGCCCGATTTAAATATTTCACATCATATATAAAATGCGAGGATCTCGTCCTCAACTCCAAATCACAAGTATTTTGCACATTGTACCAACTGAAATTTCAATTTCTTTTCTTCCTTCTTTTCAATATATTTCATAAACAGCTTTCACAACACATAATGAACCCTCATACCGGTAGGGCGTATAATTCATAAAAATTGGAATCAATTATTCCTAAACACATTAAACCTACTGTAAGGAATAATAAAAATTACTTTTGGACTTATAGCCCTCAATGGTGTACAAAAATAAATGACAGACACAGGCTCACACCTTCAAATCTCCCAACAGGGATAAACATATAAGTGGGTCACAAATTTATGAAGCTCACCCACAAGTGGATCATAATAAGAGGACTCACCTCAATATTCAGAACCGAATTAAATTAAGGAAAATATCCTTTTATAATAAAAATCAGGATCGTACATGTAACGACACCATTTGGTATATTGACCTCAGCCAAATCATAGTGATTAAATCAACGGTCGGGCCTCTACCTCTTACGCGCCCACTACCCGCCTGTCCTCCACCTCTAGCTGACAGTGCACGCGGAGTATCAACTAGAATAAAGCTTGTAGCTGGAGTGTTCTGATGAAATCCACCCCTCCCAAGTCTGGGACAATCTCTCATGATATGCCTAGTATCACCACACTCATAAAAACCCCTCTGAGGTCGCGGCTGCTCGTACTGAGTCTATGCCGGATACCTGGAATAACCATTATAAGAATCTCGTGTCGGTGGTGCACTATAAACTTGAGTACTCCGAGTAATCTGATATGCGGGCTGAGCTGACCGACAGCTCGAGCCTCCGCAATAATGGGTTCGAGCTGAAGAGTAAAATCCACTAAACCCTCCAGATCTTCGAGATCTTTTGGCCTCCTTAGACTCCCTTTCCTCGCCTAAAACACCCTCAATCTTTCTTGCAATCTCCACTACTTGTTGGAATGGATTATCAGTTTGCAATTCTCGAGCCATGCATATTTTAATATCATATTCGAGCCCCTCAATGAATCTGTGGACCCGCTCTCTGATTGTAGGAACCAAGATAGGTGCATGACGGGCTAACTCACTGAACCTGATAGCATATTTTGACATCGTCATAGTGCCCTGACGCAACCGTTTAAACTCTGTGCGCCATGCATCTCGGAGTGTCTGGGAAACAAACTCTTTCAAGAACATTTCCAAAAATTGAGCCCAAGTTGGTGGTATTGCATCTGCTGGTCTACCTACTCCATAAATTTTCCACCACTGACATGCTGCGCCTGATAGTTTAAATATAGTAAAGGCAACTCCGCTCACTTCCACAATACCCATGGTGTGGAGAATACGGTGACAATTTTCTAGAAATCCTTGGGCATCCTCTGTAGCTGTGCCACTGAAAGTAGGTGGACTATAACTCTTAAATTTCTCAAGTCTCTTTTGTTCTTCTTCTGATGCCTCTGGCCTGACCTCAGGATGAATCGGAATAACAGGTTGTACTGGTACTATACCCGAAACCTGACCAACGTGAACCTGTTGCTCGGAAGTTGTGGTAGGAGTCTGAGTTACCCCTCCAATCTACAAAATATTTGGTGCAACAGAGATCAATCCTGCACGGTTTAATGCACCAAACATACTCAGGAAATGTGCCAAAGTCTCCTGAAGTTCGGGGGTAACAACAGGTGCTTTTGGTACCTATCCCCCAACTAGAGTTACTGGCGGCTCCTCTACCTCGGCCCAGGCCTCTTCCAGCCCTAGTAGTATGTGCGAATTCCTGCTCAGCTGACACGGTAGCACGTGTCCTCACCATTAGTGAGAGAATAGAGATACAAAAGCTCAAATTACAAATTCAACAAATTCCGAACGACGGGAATGAAAGAAGTGGAAATTTCCTAATAGTTTTGTAGCATCTCGAAGATAAGTACAGACGTCTCCATACTGATCTGCAAGACTCTACTAGACTCGTTCGTGACTCGTAAAACCTATGAACCTAGAGCTCTGATACCAACTTGTCACGACCCAAAATTCCACCACAGGTGTCGTGATGGCACCTAGTCTCTAAGACTAGCTTAGCCGATTTCAATTACCTTTTGAAGCCATTTTTTTTAATAGAATAAGTAATCAAAACTAACAGCGGAACAAATATGATATACAACCTCCCAAGACTAGTAGTACTGAGTCACGAACTCTAACTGAATACATGGAATGATCATGAGGACCGAATATGCAATACTATTTGATTATAAATTAACAGTACAATGAAATGAAAAGACCCCAAGGGACTGCGACGACCAAGCAGCTCTACCCTGAATACTTACGATCCCGATGTAACTCTGCTCAAGTCAGATATCTCCAATACCTGGCTCTGCACAAAAATGTGCAGAAGTGTAGTATGAGTATACCACAGTCGGTACCCAGTAAGTATCAATATTAACCTTAATGGAGTAGAGACGAGGTACAGACAAAACACTCACTAGTCTAATACCCTGTGCAATATAACAGTATACAATAGTACTGGAAAATAACTAGCAATGATAACAACAACTCAACCAGTGATATAACAACAACGCAACAAGAACATCATAATTATTGATCAGGCGAATAAGGAACACAGGTACAATAAATAAGTCAAGTCCTTCAAACATAAATCCTTCACATATTATTCTTTAAGATAAATATCTTTCGAATATACTTCTTTTGAATAATTATCTTTCGAATATACTTCTTTCAAATAAATATATTTTCAAGTAAAAGTCACCATGTGACACCTCATTTCAAATCATAAAAATTACGGGTCTCAGCCCACATTCATATTTTTCATGACATCCCGTGCCCATATTTCTATCACTATCACACGGACAACTCACGTGTCAATAATAAAATTATCATATTTTTCCCCGGCACATCATGCCCATATTATTTTCATAACTGTAAGGACAACTCACGTACCAAAATATCAATGTATATAAGATCGGCAAGATCAATTTATTTTCAATAAAGTAAGGTTAAAATATTTAAATCAAGTAAGAAATCAACAAAAGGATAAGTTTATTTTAGAAATCGTTTGAGAGAGGAAAAATGACATTTCCTTTAAAATAAAGCATCAGATAAACTACTGATTTGGATATAAAATTTATTAAATTAAACATACTGGAAATTTTCTTTTTTTTAAAACAACTCAATCATCAAAGACAAGTACAATCCAAAAATACAAATCCTCAAAGTCTCGTACGAAAAAGTCAAGGTCAACACAATACATCAAGAAATACAAAACACTTAATATTAAGTCAAAAAATACATCACGGAAAACACAAGAATTTACAAATTACGGAAAAACAAAATAACCAAGGGCAAGTGCAAACATAGTCCCGAAGTAAGTGCTCAACAGGGGATCTCCCGAAATAAATATGCAACAACAATAATGCCCCCAGGCCATCACAAATCAATCCCCGACATAGCCCCCCAGTCTCGCCACATGTGCAATAGTAAAGTAAACTCCCGCCTTGTCTCGCCACCCGTGCATAATAATGTTCCCACCTTGTCTCGCCACCTTGTATATATATATATATATATATATATATATATATATATAGCCCGACTTGTCACGCCGCATGTGCATAAATCAATAGTAATAATAGCACGGCAAAAACCTCGTACAAAGACCCGAACATAACTCCCACAATATAATGTGCCAATATCACATCTCATAAACTGCACCTCAAGTGCTCAAATATTACAACATAGCATAGATTGCACATCAAATGCTCAATTATTACAACTTATCAGAGATTGCACATCAAGTGATCAAATATCACAACTTGCCACAAAAATCAACAACACCTTATTTTCCACAATAAGGAGCCCATGGCTCGACCATAATGTGCACAAAAAAATCTTAACAAAATATCCGGAAGTGAACAACTCAACAAAATAATATTTCTCATAAAAATCAAGGTGGCAATCACACCAAATCGTCATGTAAAACTAATTTCAACAAACAAAGATCTAGGCATGATAAATAGAGGATTTAATGAGTGCCAATAATTTCCAATTTAATACATAAGGACGTCTAAGGATTTTTAATCAATGAAATTTTCACATATAAACTAAGTACGTACTCGTCACCTCGCGTACATACTTTTCAATTACACAAATTGCACATAAGACTCAATGCCTAAGGGGTAATTCTCCTACTCGAGGTTTAAGCAAGACACTTACTTTTTAGAAGTTATGCCGATATTCCAAAATCGCCTTCTTGCTTGAATTGGCTTACGGACAGCTCAAATCTATTCAAATCAATTGTATAACTTCATTAAAATTCATCGAAAATAATTCCGGATAATAAAACGTCGACTTAGAAATTTATTCCAAAAAGTCAACAAAAGTCTACGCGGGGCTTGCCCCTCAGAACCCGACATGATTTTCATGAAATCCGAATACCCATTCCGATACAAGTTTAACTATACCAATTTTATCGAATTCCAATAATGAATCGACTTCCAAACCTTATATTAGTGGTTTATGAAGTTTCTACAATTTTTCCCAAATTTCCATCTCAAAGTACTAATTAAATGGTGAAATCAGTGATATATTCATGTATATTAACCAAATCCGAGTTAGAATCACTTACCCCGATGCATTTCTTGAAAAACCCTCAAACAATCGCCACAAACCGAGATCCCTAGGTCCAAAATGTGAAATAATACCCTAAACTCCGTTTATATAGTGCACCCTCTAAACTCCCCTACGAGGTATGCGAAATTCCAAGCGCGGCCACGCCCCTGGTCTAACCGGCCAAATGATGACTTCTTTACCTTTATGGAAACTAGACACGAAGGGCTACAAATTTTCTTTTTGAAGCATCTCAAAATTCCTTGTAGATCAAACGAAATAGGCTTCCAAAGTCGAACCAGCGGATCTACAGAACCTCCTGGAGCGCGGCCGCGGATTGAATTGCACGGTCCACGAAATCTTGAGCGCGGCCGCGAAATTCTGCTGCTGTCTGCGCTCTTATGTGCGGTCCGCGCCCCTCCTTCGCCTCAGCGCCAAAAAATGCGCGGTCCGTGCCCCCAAAAGTGCCAGAACAATATCAGAGTGCTGAAATGTCCCGACTCGCTCAAAACTCACCCCGAAACTCATCTGGAACCTTCCGGACACAAACCATATATGAATTTCAATCATAAAACACGCTACGGACCTGCTAGTGCACTAAAAACACTGAAAAGAGGTCGTCTTGACCTGATATTGACCATGGACAAATTCCCAAATTTCTTAACTTTACTAATCTCTCAACTTCTATGTTTTGCGCCGAAACGTATCAAATCAATCCAGAATGACTTCAAATTTTGCACACAAGTCATAAATGACATAATGTAGGTATTCTTATTTCTAAAATCGAAATCCGACCTAGTTATCAAAAATTCACCCTTCGGTCGGACTTTTTCCAAAGTCTTATATTTTCCAACTTTTGCCAAAATATGTCGAATTGTCCTACAGACATCCAAATCCAAATTCGAGCATACGCCTAAGTCCAAAATCAACATATGAAGCTATTGCCATCCTCAAAATTCTATTCCGGGGTCGTTTGTTCAAAAGTCAACTTCTCCGGTCAACTCTTTCTATTTAAGCTTCTAAATAAGAATTGCTCTTTTAATTAAATTTTGAATCTTCAGTAAATAAAACTCGACCACACCCGCGGGTCATAATGCATATTGCGAAGCTGTTCGAGACCTTAAGCCACTGAACGGGGTGTTAATTCTTAAAATGACAAGTCGGGTCGTTACAGAAAGTACCTCATAATTCTTGTATTTCTTTGTCTGAATTGCAAATACTGATTATCTCCATTAACTAGGTACCTCGTGCCCTTCTTCATCTTGCTTCTCTTACTTGCCAAAACTTGTATCGACCTTCTGATTCTCTTATTTCTTTTTGCTATATGGGTGGATAGATATTCTTGCCTTAGGGATCCTTATCAAAAATTTTACATATCTTAGTACACACATGATCTGCTGAAGACCTCACAACATGATCTACTGAAGACCTCACATTTACTCATCATAAGCATGATGTAAAATCAAGTTCCTCTGACTCAACTCTTCCACAACCACATTCAATCTCTTACCAACTGTCTTTCTGGATGTAGGTATTGTTGTATTACAAATAAAATAAAACTTAGGAGTTTGAATTTTTACAACTGAGCTCTACCACACGATATAGAGTAAGAAGAAAGAGTGACAGTCCTAAATGCCTTGTAGCCTCCTTCTTATAAGTGTGGTGCACAACACACCCATAAACAAGACTCTACTAGACACGGCTTGTAGAGTCCCTAGGATAAAACTGCTCTGATACCACTTTTGTCACGACCCAAACTGTAGGGCCGCGACGGGCACCCGGTGCCTAACTCAACTGAGTACCAACGTAACGTATCCTTCTTATCATACTATCATGGATAAATAAATCGGAAAGGCTGTCATGAGATAACTAGAATTAAACATAAGAGAATACTCGACATGGGATGACCTAACATGATATATAAGCTTATGCATGAGACATATGGGCCTATAAGGCCGACATGATGATTTGTATACTCAAAACATAGGCCGAGAAGGCCATACAAGTATCCATATACATGAAATATGCCTACAAGCCTCTACAAGTACATAAATGTCATAAAGTTTGAGATATGGCCCCGCCATACCAATCAATACATGTCCAAATCATACTGATCAGATATATAACTGCAGATCAAATGGAGTATACCAACACCTTCCGTTGAGCTGATAGCCTACTGGGAGGACTCTCAACCTATCTATCGGGACCTGCGGGCATGAAACGCAGCGTCCCCGGGCAAAAGGGACGTCAGTAAAAATAAAGTACCGAGTATGTAAGGCATGATAGTAGTATATAAAAGACATGAAAGAAACATGGAGTAAAGAACTCAACCTGTAATTCTGAATAGATCTATGAATTATGAAAAATTTATAATATCATGCATGTGCGTATAAATGCCATACCATGCAGAGGTATACGCGTACATAACATCATCAAGCCTCTGAGGGTATCCCGCCATATCATCTCAACCACTGTGGGCGAAATCATCAACATATATCAGCTGATCAGGTGGTGGTGCGTATATAATGCCATAACCTTTTCCCATATCCCATATACATATAATATACGCGTATATAACGCCATCTGGTCATGGGTCAATGTACATGTATAAATGAATGCAATACATAATGAAGTAAGTCAGTAAGATCTCTCGGAATGTCATAAGATCAATATGGCTTCGGTTAATATCATGAAATAAACTTTATCAACCTACGTATTTTCTGAGACCCATGAACAGACCATAGAATAATAGGACATATGGGGAATCAAGAACATAGGCACCCCTAGTGCTTCTAATAATAGAATCACTTGTGAAAGTTGAGTACTTGCTCGTTTTATTGCATCATATGGATCATGCCAAAAGGAAAGAAGGGATAGCCTTAACATACCTTTGCAATCTTCTCTCCAATCGTCAACCAAGCTCAATATGATCTTTTTACGTCTACAATGAGTAACCCGACTTTCTCGTCATCATATAAGCATTGTAACTCTCATATTTCAAAACCAATATTCTACAAGAAAATGGACAGCACCTCCCCTGTTTTTACTACATCCCATAAGTTACTAAAAGTCATCAAACATACCAAACAACAACGATATAATTCACAATAAGCTCTCTGATTACTTCAACAACCATTTTGAGCGGCAGGCTCGATTTACAATTAACAAAATATAATTTAATCCAATTCCTTTTCCATGAATCTACCTACAACTTATATAACATCATACTTATGCTTACCATATCATTTTCATCCCAAAAAATCATAAGAATAATCTTCAAAAATAGTCCACATGCCTAGCACCTTAACCTTTATCGTCAACCTCTTATTTTTCAGGTTATCTTCTTTAATCCACTGAATTAGCACATATATAAGTTTAACAACAACAGACACAACACAATCAAACTATTTATAACAATTTTCAGCCACAACAAACCATATATATAGCCTTAATACAGCCCACAAAAAAGTATAATGATTCCTTATGCCATGTCAATTACTATCTTGAAGATTTTAACTCAAACAATTCAAACAGCACATGATTAACCTTAAGCACAACCAAGAAAATGATTTACATACCTTAGGCAGTAGATACAACTTCAAATACCTAGCTTGTGTAGCTCACAACAACCCTCAATCACACCACAACACTATAGAGACTCTCTTCTTCACTTAGGCTAACTGTGATGTTTGATTATGGTGTATTCTTTGGTATTTGTTTGGAGCCTTTGGGGAACTGTTTTGGAGGGTTTGGAGAATGTGTGAGTCTAGAAGGATGATGAAAAATGATCAAATCTCATCCCAAAAATGAGATAAGAATAAGTGAACGTCGGGCCCCGACCAAGTAGATCCCATAGGGTCTTCCTATGCAGTCTCGCGGAAACGCAAATATCTCTCTACACCGTTGTCGTATTGATGAACGGTTTGTGGATTTAGAAACTAGATACATGGAGATTTAATTCCATATAAAGGTATCCTTGTAAATCTCAATATATTGGGAGAAAATAGACTCGCAACCTGGCCTATAAACCTGGCAGTTTCTCCGAAGTACGGCAACGTGACTTGGCGACCCTACTTTAAAAATCCATATTTCTCTACCCTGATATCGTATGAATAATTGGTTTGGACCACTGGAAACTAGGTTCAAATACCTTCATTTTTGTATGAAATATGTCCCAAAAATGATATCATAAAGCTTATGAATTAATTTCTCAAAACGGCTCATTAAAAGGTAAATCTTAGCTCGATTGTTTCCGCAACTTAAATCCGATTTTTTCCAAACTTTATATTTTATATCCAAACATCATATATAGTCAAATCATGATTTTAAACTCATTTAAATGATTATTAACGTGTCTCATATTCATCTTAACTTACTTAAGACTTCGATAAACCTTTCTTATCCTTGTAGAAGGATTTCGTCCTTTTTGTGCTTACATTATATAATCCTATAATGACAGTGACGTCTGAAGTACGGGGTGTAATAACCTGTCCCCTTAGAAATATTTTGTAATGACCCAGGCGGTCGTTTTGAGAATTTAAGTCCCGTACGGCGGCATAAGGACCTGAGCAACTTTGTATTATGTTTATTGATTGCGTGCATGGTTGAATTCAGTTACCGGATTCGGAGTTAATTGGGACACTTAGTTCCTAAAATGGAATCTTAAGTCTTAGGATTTTGACCGTAGTCAGAACTATGTGAAGATGACTCCAGAATGGAGTTCTGTCAGTTCTGTTGGGTGATTTTGGATTTAGGAGCGCGTACGGACTGTGAATCTTAGGTCTGTAGCTGATTTAGGCTTGAAATAGCGAAATTCAAATTTTTGGAGATATGGACCGAAAGTGGACTTTTTGATATCTGGGTCAAAATGTGATTCCGAGAGTTGGAACAGCTCTGTTATGTTATTTGGGACTTGCCTGCAAAATTTGACGTCATTCCGGGTTGATTTGATAGGTTTCGGTACGGGTTTTAGAAGTTGAAAGATTTGAAAATTTATAAGTTCGATTCATGGTGCGATTCGTAGTTTTGACATTGTTTGATGTGATTTGAGACCTTGAGCGAGTCCGTATTAGGGTATGGAACTTGTTGGTATGCTTGGACGAGGTCCCGGGGACCTCGGGTGAGTTTCGGGTGCTTAACAGATCAAAAGATGGATTTGAGTTGTTGCTGAAGTCTTTAGGCATCTGTCATTTTTTCACCTGCGGTGGAGAGACCGCAGGTGCATGATCGCACCTGCGGAGAAGCAAGCGAAGAAGCAGAAAAATGGAGGAGTGCCAGGGGTCGCAGGTGCGAGGTGAATTCCGCATCTACGATGCCCGCAAATGCGTTAGGGTCATCCCAGGTGGGAAAGGTCTGCAGAAGCGGAAGGGATTTCCGCAGGCGCGCACGCGCAGGTGCGGCCCTTTCATCGCAGGTGCGAAGGCAGAGGTGGTAAGTGATTTGTGCAGATGCGCACTTTTTTCCACATAAGCGCACCCACAGGTGCGAGCCCAGGCTCTGCAGGTGCGGAAATACCTGGGCAGTGGTTAAAATCGAAGGGCTTCGCGATTTTTGTCATTTTTGGACTTTGCAACTCGGTTTAGGGCGATTTGTGAGAGCATTTTCGAGAGATTTCTTGAGATAAGTCCCTTGTACTTATTTTTGATCAATAATCATACTTCCCCATGTATTTTCCCACCTAGTTAGTGTGTATTTAAGGAGGAAATTGGAAGTTGGAGGCTAGGGATTTGGGAGTTTCAATTGTAGATATAGAGGACCATTTGGTGTCGGATTTTAGTAAATTTGATATGGTTAGACTCGTGAGTGAATAGGATTTTGTGTTTTGTTACTTTTACCCGATTCCGAGACGTGGGCCCGGGTCGACATTTTAGGATGGATTTCGAAATTTTTACTAAAATCTTGATTTTATTAATTTGATTAGCCTAATATAGTTGTATTTATGATATGTAATTGTTTTGGCTAGATTTGGGCCATTTGGAGTCAGATATTTGTGGGAAAGGCATTGTAACCGATTGTTTGAGCTTGGTTCGAGGTAAGTATCTTGCCTAACCTTGTGTGGGGGATTTTCCCCTTAGGATTTGAGTCTTCTATGTTGATTATAGTCCATGTATGTGAGGTGACGAGTGCGTGCTCGGACTTATTTGTGAAAAGTTGGCCCTTTAGGATTCTTAGGTCCTTATATTCATCGAGTATGAAGTTGTTCTTTATATGATTAAGTTCTTATTTACTAGTTTCACCTCTACATGCTTTAATTAAAATTAATTGCTTTAGGATTCACTCTTATTTGACTTAACTGAATATTTTACCTCATTTATTGTCATGCTATCTTTTGATAACTGCTTATCTTCGTTTGGAATTATTATTATCTCATTCTATAATTTGTTCAGTCTTAATTGAGGTTATGATTATCTTTCCGCTGCTTATCCTTAATTGAATTGTTGAATATCCTTCGAAATTTTCTCAACCTTAAAAGAAGTTTTAGATATCCTACATCTTAGTCGACTTCTTTTATTTGGATTTATTTGTCTCGTGTTAGCTTCCCTGTTGCTAAAAAGTATATTGTGGGATCGTTGCTACATATTAGTTTTTCCTTGTTGAGCTGATCTCTTTACGCCTAGCATTATTTACTGTAGTTATATCTTTTGAATTGGTTCTACCATTTCTTGTGATTTAAAGTTCTTGAATTGATTACTTGTCGTACTTTGTATTATTGCCATTGTTTCTGTTGTACTTGTTCTGTTGATGCACGAGGTTTCTACCGTGCGGTCGTTGTTATGGGGTTGCACGAGGTTTCTGCCGCGATATTGTTGCTATTAATAATTGCACATGCGTCGTGACAAGGTGGGATATGTATATGTATATATATATATATATATATATATATATATATATATATATATGTATGTATATATGTGCGTGTGTGTGTGTGTGTGTATGTGGGTTGCGCATGTGGCGAGATAAGGTGGGAACCTTGTTATGCACGTATGGCGAGACAAGGCGGGCATTTATGTTACTATTGCACACGTGGCGAGGCAAGGTGGGCTATGTCAGGGATTGATTTGCTATGACTTGTGGCCTGGGGGCACTCTTGTTGTTGATATTTGTGTAGTGGTATACGTACCTGTGTAAGCTTTATCTTGTGAAAGTTGTGAGACAATATTCTACGTGTTGTCCGTTCTTTTATTTTTCCTTATGCTTATTTGCTAATATGGATTATCGTAGGACATTTGCACAAGCATACACGTAGTTAAGCACTCTTATCGAATAAGAGGTGTTCTTGATTTTGTTGAGCATAGATGCGCACCCTTGTTTACTTGCCTTCTATGTGAGAATGGCTCTATTGGCACGTTAGTCGTCAGTGATTTTTTGTGAGTTGTGATTTTTCCGAGGTTCAGTACCTCGTGGAGTTGTTGGCTAAAACTCGATGTAAAAGTGGTTGTAGTTGCTGGGTTATTACTTGTCCTTGTTGTATTTGTGATTTCGGATTTAGGTTGTCTTCCATTCACTTTGTCTGTGTCAGTTTCATGATATTCCGATGATACTTGTTGTTTCCTTCCTTAATGCCATTACTGTATTGTGAGCCATATTGCATAGTCCTTATGTAGACATCATACTCCTGTTGTTCATATTCTTGTACTCATTTAGTTTATTAGACCAGTGGGTGTCTTGACTGTTCCTCGTCACTACTCCACCAAGGTTAGTCTTGATACTTACTGGGCACCGTTGTGGTGTGCTCATGCTACTCTTCTGCACATTTTTTGTGAAGATCCAGGTATTTGTTCGTTAGCTAGCTGTGTGGACTGTTGCTGCGGAGACTCAAGGTAAACCTGCCGCTGCGTTCGCAGGCTTCGGAGTCACCTTCAAGTTTTTGTTTTGCACTGTTTATTCTTATTTCTGGACATTTGTATTTAGAAGTTTTCTAGCAAACACTCTGTAGAGCTTATGACTTGCACTACCGGTTTTGGGAATTGTAAGAGATTTCAATTTTATTTGTTAGATGTTATTTAAATAATGTTGTTTCAATTAATGTTAGGCTTACCTAGTCCCTAAGACGAGGTGCCATCACGATACCAAGCGGAGGGAAAAATTGGGTCGTGATAAGTTGGTGTCAGAGCTCTAGGTTCATAGGTGCTACGAGTCATAAGCGAGTTTAGTAGAGTCTTGCAAAACTGTACGGAGACGTCTGTACTTATCTTCGAGAAGCTACAGAACTATTAGCACAATCTCACTTCTTTCATTCCTATCGTGCGAGCTTATTAATCTCGGAGTTTGAACTTTTATCATTCCATTCTGTCACAGATGGCGAGGACACGAGCTACAGTTATAGACGACGCTGCTCCCGAAGCAAGTATTGCTAGAGGCAGAGGCCGACGAGGAATAAGTGTGGTAGCCAGAGCACCTACCAGAGAAGCAGTTGAGGAGCCGCCAGTAGTTCCAGTTGGGGAGCAGGTACAGGAGGCGCCTGTTGTTACCCCCGGACTTCAGGAGACCTTAGCACAATTCCTTAACATGTTTGGTACATTGTCGCAGGCGGGGTTGATTCCGGTTGCACCAACTATTTCACAGATCGGGGGAGGAACTCAGACTCCCGCCGCCCACACCCCAAAGCAGCGAGTTCATGTTGGTTAGGTTCCAGGTGTCATAGCGACACAGCCTGTGGTTCCAGTTCAGCCCGTGGTTAGGGCAGCAGCATCTGAGGAAGAGCAGCTTAGACTTGCAAAGTTCAAGAAATATGACCCTCCTACATTCAGTGGTTTGGCTTCGGAGAGTTCACAGGGTTTTCTGGAGGAGTGTCACCGCATTCTCCGTACTATGAGTATTGTGGAGACGAGCGGGGTTGCTTTTACTACGTTCTAGCCCAGGGGAGCGACTTATCAGTGGTGGCGGGCATATGAGTTGGGTATCCCAACCGAGTTAGCTTTACTTATATGGGTTCAGTTTTCAGAGATGTTCCTGAGAGAGTTTGTACCTCAATCCCTTCGAGATGCATGGCGCGCGGAGTTTGAGCAGTCGCACCAGGGCACTTATGTCAGTGACAGAGTATGCCGTGAGATTCAGTGATTTGGCCAGGCATGCACCTACTTTGGTCGCCACAGTTAGAGAGCGTGTCCAAAGATTTATTGAGGGAATCAGGCATGATATTTGGTTCAACATGGCTGGGAGTTAGAGTCAGATGTTTCATTTCAGCAGGTGGTAGGTATCGCTCGCCGTGTAGAGGGCATATGGGATCAGGAGAGAGAGGGCATGCGGGGCCATGAGAGAGAGTACAGGCGAGATTAGGAGAGAGAGGACAGGGAGGTGAGGAGGCCTCGTAGACCAGAGAGATCTACTGGTCCTTATTTTGGAGGCAAGGTACGACATGGTAGAGGTTTTGTGGGTCAACCAGTTCAGTTTGCACTTCAGGCTTCGCATAATATTTCAGGTGCTCATGGGTCTCATAGTACCCGTACCGAACAGTTACCATAGCCACGTCAGCAGAGAGGTTGCTTTGAGTGTGGAGACACCAACCACAGGGTGAGAGATTATCCTAGACTCCGGACATGTGTGTCACAGTGGAGTATTCAGGAGAGTAGAGGGCGCCCAAGAGGGGAAGGCCCAGCCCGTTGATGTGTTTCCTATAGTAGGCTTGAGGCCGTTGCGCCAGATGATGCCATACATGTATGTTTTTGATTTGTTACAGAGGGGCACCATTCATATTTTTGTTTCAGTTCTGCTTATTAAGGTGAGTCCCCTATTTGTTGTTCCACCTATGGGTGAGTTCATGACTTAGTATTATGTTTAGGTGTTTCCTCTTGTTGGGAGATTCTACGAGTGATAGCCATGTCTATAGTTGTTTTAATTCATTATTGAAAGCTACGAGACTAAAAGTGAATTCATATTGTCTATTATGGCAGGTTTGATGTGATTCCTGAGTAATTTGGTTACGAATTGTAATTTGATACTTTACCGGGGTGAAAGACCAGTAAGTGTTGTGATTTTATTGTAAGAAATGAGTTAGTGGAAGATTTCCATTGGTATGATGTGTATTCGACTTGTGATTCAGAGTTGAGGGTGAGACCCTCGCGACTCCATGTGATTTGATATGTTTGAGCCGGGCTGCTTGCCGCGGTGGAAGGTTATACCAGGATGAGATCCTTATGATTTGTTCATGTACTTTGATTTTTCCTTTTGAATTGATTCGTAGTGTGATACTGTTAGAGAGTTGTGCCTGTCGGGCTCGTTTGATATTTCCCTTATGTGTTTCTCTTTACATATTCAGTCATTTTCATTCTGTGCTTCTCGAGTTTTTGCGTGCGGGGTGTGTGCCCGATGGTGTTAGTTGTGACTTGTTGATTCGGGTGTATAGTTAAGAGTTCTTCGTGTTTCTTGCATCGTTGTCAGTGTTGTGGAGGTTTGAATAGGGTTCTAATGGATATGAGGCTAATTGCCGGTGATGGTTTTGATTACGGGCAGCTATTGTGATCAGAAATGTTATTATGGGCCTATGTGTGGTATGTCTTGTTGTGCAGCCGTACTTTATGGGTGTAGGCATGAGCTATTACAGCTGGTTGAGACTAATACCGGTTATGGATTTAGAATCGGGTCTTTTGAAGATAAATGGAAGGTGAGAATTTTTACTCTAAGGCTTATCGGTGTTGATAGAAAGGATAAATTACAGTTGGGATGGTGTCGTTAGGCTTATATGGATTGGGTTGACGTGGGGGCCCCCGCGGGTGTATGTTGGATATGTACTTTCAGTGATTTGAAGACTTTGAGGCGATTCTTAGCAAGTTCGAGGACGAACGTTTGTTTAAGAGGGGAATGATGTAATGACCCGGCCGGTCATTTTGAGAATTTAAGTCTCGTACGGCGGCATAAGGACCTGAGCAGCTTCGTATTATGTGTATTGACTGCGTGCGTGGTTGAATTCAGTTACCGGATGATTCGGAGTGATTTGGGACACTTAGTCCCAAAAACGGAAGCTTAAGTCTTAGGATTTTGACTGTAGTCAGAACTATGTGAAGACGACTCCGGAATGGAGTTATGTCGGTTCCATTAGCTCCGTTGAGTGATTTTGGACTTAGGAGCATGTCCGAACTGTGAATCTGAGGTTTGTAGCTGATTTAGGCTTGAAATGGCGAAAGTCGAATTTTTGGAGATATGGACCGGAAGTGGACTTTTTGATATCGGGGTCGGAATGCGATTCCGAGAGTTGGAACAGCTCTGTTATGTTATTTGGGACCTACCTGCAAAATTTGACGTCATTCCGGGTTGATTGATAGGTTTCGGCACGGGATTTAGAAGTTGGAAGATTTGAAAATTTATAAGTTCGATTCATTGTGAAATTCGTAGTTTCGACATTGTTTGATGTGATTTGAGACCTCGAGCGAGTCCGTATTAGGGTATGGAACTTGTTGGTATACTTGGACGAGGTCCCGGGGGCCTTGGGTGAGTTTCGGGTGCTTAACAGATCAAATATTGGATTTGAGTTGCTGCTGAAGTCTTCAGGCATCACTCATTTTTGCACATGTGGTGGAGAGACCACAGGTGCGTGATCGCACGTGCGAAGAGGCAAGCGCAGAAGCGAAAAAATGGAGGAGTGCCAGGGGTCGCAAGTGCGAGGTGAATTCCGCATCTGTGATGCCCGCAGATGCGTTAGGGTCATCGCAAGTGCGCAAGGTCCGCAGAAGCGGAAGGGATTTCCGCAGGTGCAGCCCTTTCATCGCTGGTGCGAAGGCAGAGGGGGTAAGTGATTTGCGCAGATGCGCACTTTTGCCGCACAAGAGCACCCGCAGGTGCGAGCCTAGGCTCCGCAGGTGCGGAAATACCTGGGCAGTGGTTAAAATCGAAGGGCTTCGCGATTTTTGTCATTTTTGGACTTTGCAACTCGGTTTAGGGCAATGTTTTAGAGCATTTTCGAGAGATTTCTTGAGGTAAGTCCCTTGTTCTTATTTTTGATCGATAATCATGTTTCCCAATGTATTTTCCCACCTAGTCAATGTGTATTTAAGGTGGAAAGTTGGAGGCTAGGGATTTGGGAGTTTGAATTGTGGATTTGGTGGACCATTTGCTGTCGGATTTTAGTAAATTTGATATGGTTAGACTCATGAGTGAATAGGTTTTCGTATTTTGTGACTTTTACCTGATTCTGAGACGTGGACCCGGGTCAACTTTTTAGGATGGATTTCGGAATTTTTATTAAAATCTTGATTTCATTAATTTGATTAGCCTAATATAGTTGTATTTATGATATGTAATTATTTTGGCTAGATTTGGGCCATTTGGCGTCGGATATTCGTGGGAAAGGCATTGTGACCGATTGTTTGAGCTTGGTTCGAGGTAAGTATCTTGCCTAACCTTATGTGGGGGATTTTTCCCTTAGGATTTAAGTCTTCTATGTTGATTGTAGTCTATGTACGCGAGGTGACGAGTGCGTGCTCGGACTTATTTGTGAAAAGTTGTCCCTTTAGGATTCTTAGGTCCTTATATTCACCGAGTATGAAGTTGTTCTTGATATGATTAAGTTCCTATTTACTAGTTTCACCTCTACATGCTTTAATTAGTATTAATTGCTTCAGGATTCACTCTTAGTTGACTTAACTGAAGATTTTACCTCCTCTATTGTCATGCTATCTTTTCATAACTGCTTATCTTTATTTGAAATTATTATTATCTCATCCTATAATTTGTTCAGTCTTAATTTGGGTTATGATTATCTTTCCGTTGCTTATCCTTAATTGAATTGTTAAATATCCTTCAAACTTTTCTCAACCTTAAAAGAAGTTTAAGATATCCTACATCTTAGTCGACTTATTTTATTTGGATTTATTTGACTCGTGTTAGCTTCCCTATTGTTTAAATGTATATTGTGGGATCGTTGCTACATATTAGTTTTCCCTTGTCGAGCTAATCTCTTTACGCCTAGCATTCTTTACCGTGGTTATTTCATGCGAATTGGTTCTACCGTTTCTTGTGATTTAAAGTTCTTGAATTGATTTACTTGTCGTACTTTTTATTATTGCCATTGTTAGTGTTGTACTTGTTGTGGTGATGCACGAGGTTTCTACCGTGCGATTGTTATTATTGTGATGCACGAGGTTTCTGCCGTGCGGTCGTTGTTATGGGGTTGCACGAGGTTTCTGTCGTGCTATTGTTGCTATTAATAATTACACATGCGGCGTGACAAGGCGATATATATATATATATATAGGTGGGGGGGTTGCGCATGTGGCAAGACAAGGTGGGAACATTGTTATGCATGTGTGGCAAGACAAGGCGGGCATTTATGTTACTATTGCACATGTGGCGAGACAAGGTGGGCTATATCAGAGATTGATTTGTGATGACTTATGGCATGGGGGCACTCTTGTTGTTGATATTTGTGTAGTGGTATACGTACATGTGTGAGCTTTATCTTTTGAAAGCTGTGAGACAATATTCTACGTGTTGTCCGTTCATTTATTTTTCCTAATGCTTATTTGCTAATATGGACTATAGTAGGACACTTGCACAAGCATACACGTAGTTAAGCACTCTTATCGGATAAGAAGTGTTCTTGATTTTGTTGAGCATAGATTCTCACCCTTGTTTACTTGCCTTCTATATGAGAATGGCTCTATTGGCACGTGAGTTGTCAGTGCAGTTTTGAGGTGTTATGAGGGCACAGGATGCCAAGTGTTAGGTCTCAGGTATTGAGACCAGTGAGTTGTGATTTGTCCGAGGTTCGGTACCTCGTAGAGTTGTTGGCTAAAACCTGATGTAAAAGCGGTTGTAGTTGTTGGGTTATTACTTGTCCTTGCTATATTTGTAATTTCGAATTTAGGTTATATTCCATTCACTTTGTCTGTGTCATTTTCATGATATTCCACTGATACTTGTTGTTTCCTTCCTTAATGCCATTACTGTATTGTGAGCCATATTGCATAGTCCTTATGTAGATATCATACTCATGTTGTTTATATACTTGTACCCGTTTAGTTTATTAGACCAGTGGGTGTCTTGATTGTTCCTCATCACTACTCCACCGAGGTTAGTCTTGATACTTTCTGGGTACCGTTGTGGTGTACTCATGCTACTCTTCTGCACTTCTTTTGTGCAGATCCAGGTATTTGTTCGTTAGCTAGCTGTGTGGACTGTTGCTGCGGAGACTCAAGGTAAACCTGCCGCTGCGTTCGCAGGCTTCGGAGTCACCTTCAAGTTTTCGTTTTGCACTGTTTATTCTTATTTCTGGACAGTTGTATTTAAATGTTTTCTAGCCAACACTCTGTAGAGCTTATGACTTGTACTACCGGTTTTGGAAATTGTAAGAGATTTCAATTTAATTTGTTAGATGTTTTTTAAATAATGTTGTTTCAATTAATGTTAGGCTTACCTAGTCCCTAAGACGAGGTACCATCACGATACCAAACGGAGGAAAAATTGGGTCGTGACACATTTGTCCCCGAATGATAACTCTTAAAAGCTTGCGAAAATGGGGCGTAACATCATTAAATCACTTTATATACTTTCAAAGAGGATTTCATTTTCAAGTTTACATCAATTGACTTACGACGTACTTTCACGTACTAAAACATGGGGTGTAACATCCCAGGTCCAGAAGATAAAAGTAGATCAAATGAGGTTGTTGGGATGGATGTGCAAGCATACCATGTTAGATAAGACTAGCAATGAACATATTCGAGAAAGGGTAGGAATGGATAAATGCAAAAATGAATCATTTCAGGAATTTAAATCTTTTCCAAACTTGCTACAAATGCATCAAAACTCATATGAGTCCCTCGGGTACCTTCCAAACCATCCTACCAATTTAAAATATCCTATATGAACTTGTCGAAAGGATCAAAATACAAATAAAAGTGTTGCAATACACAATCAACTCTCAAGTCATATTTATAAACCTTAACTTCCAATTTCCATGCAATAGTATCGAATCACACCCGAACCCCTCGGCTCCTAATCTGAACATATGTAAAAGTTTAAAATTTATCATACTAACATATAGGAACTTTCAAATCATGATTCCGAATCTGTTTACTCAAAATATTGATTTTGATCAACTCTCTTAACTTAAGGCCTCTAGTTAGGAACTAAGTATTTCAATATTTTTGAACCTCTGAGGACCCCAACCAACCATAATCGCAAGTCATAAATCACCATATGAACCTAGAGGAAGTCTCAAATCAAAGAACATAATGTTAGAACTCAAAATGAACTGATTGTGTCCTTACACATGAGAAGAATTAGCCTTAGCAAAAAGAACTGGATTATCCCCAAACAGAAGATATGATAAAGTTGTACCAGTCCTACTAATAGTAATAGGTTGCCAAAGTCCTTATGCCATCCGGGTCAGGTGCTTGTAACGTCGTAAGTCAATTGATGTAAAATACCCCCGCCTTTTAAAACATTGCTTGTAAGTAGCATATAATAGATTGTTTGACTAGTTTTAAATGGGGATGGGGCATATATATATCCCCATTTAAAACTAGTCAAGCAATCTATTATATGCTACTTACAAGCAATGTTTTAAAAGGCGGAGGCGTTTTACTTGATATGGGGAGAGGCGTAAGCCTGGAGGAGGGGAGGACGTAAGCCCCAAGGATCTTTAAAAACTTTAATTTATAAATTAATAAAATAACATAATAACACAAAAAAATATAAAATAGAAATTAAAAAGAAATTAAAGGAACTCATAGAAAAAATAATATCTAGCATGATTCTTACGTATAACTAATGCATACAAATCACGTATAACGTCTTTAACTTTCAAATAATTAAAAACTTATAATTTCTTTAAAAAATGATCAAACTCCAAGCACAAATCTAATTCGATAATTGAAGCATAAATAAGATACCGTAATTTATATATCTAAATTAATAGTAATAAATTGCACGTATTTTTTTTTATAAGAAATGATGAAATAGTAGAAAATAAAGTATATTATAAGTAAGTCGTCATTTTTAATGTTTTCCTTTTTTTCCATTCAGTCCTACTAAAGATAGCTTCACTATATTGTTTTTATATTAAACTATTTATCGTAGATATTAACTTAACCGTAATTATTTTTTAGACTTTGTAATTTCGAGTTCACAACTATTGAAGTCACCTATACATCATAAACCAAACCTATAAACATATTAGGACGAGTAAAAATTCTATCTTAACTATGTTTACAAATAACAAGACTACATTCGAAAATAATATAATTATAGCAATAATAACTTTAATGTACTTTAAAGAAATTATCGAACTTTTACATGTTAAAGCACAAATCCAATGAGATAAGTAAAGCATAAATAAGCTACTGAAATTTTTATATAGAAATTATACTAATAAATCGTATGTATTTTTGTAAGAAATTTAAGGATGAAATAATAGGAAAAATATGTATTGTAAATAAGTTGTCATTTTTTTTCCTTGTATTTTGTAACGACCCGATCGGTCGTTTTGAGAGTATTAGCCCCGTAGCCCTAATTATCGCTCTCTTTACTTCATCATGTGGTTATGTAGCTTACCGAGAGGATTTGTCTTTGGTTTCAAAGTGAAATAGGACACATAATCCCTAAAATGGAAGTTTAAGTTCTAGGAATCGACCGTAGTTTGAATATTTTGAAGATGACTCCAGAATGGAGTTTCGGCGGTTCTCACAGCTCCGTAGGGTAATTTTTGTCTTGGGAGCGTGTTCAGATATCGAATTGGAGATTCGTAGGTCATTTTAGCGTCAATTGGCGAAAGTTAGAAAATTGAATGACTTTTGGAAAGTTTGACCGCTAGTGAACTTTTTTAAGATATCAAATTAATAAAAGTGTATAACAAGGAGGGACAAATGAACTATGACAAGACCAATAACAAGTGAAGATATAAATTCGCAATACTATATCTCATTATTAGAGTTATGCTCAATCTTCATATTTCTATCGATGAATAGAACTTTTATCATTAATTTGTTAAAGAATTTTGAAGGTCAACGATATTAATTAGGAAATTCGACACGTGATTTGCGTTAGAACTGTTAGGCGAGCCCCGAACGTTGGGCGTTAGGCGTGTTTAGGGTGCACGGTCGGGCGCTTGGGGCGTAAGCCTCACAGAACTAAGCCCTATACATGAGCCCCAGGGCGTTTTGCAAGTGTCCCGCCCAGGAGCGAGCCCCAGGCGAGTCACAAAAATGCCTTTTAAAACACTGCTTGTAACGACTTAAAGATTTATTAGCCTTTTTAATTTCGGCATCAGTTAAACGATGATTAATAATATGATCAACTTCCGTTGTGAGAATATTTAAGGAGTTAGTATTAGGATTAAATTTGATGTTACAACCTATAAGATCAGTTGTGTATATTTTATGGAAGTTTGTCCACAATAATATCTCTAATAGTTGAGATGTCAGAAGTTTAATTACCCATAATGTCACAAAGATTCAAAATTCTATTTTTTGTGAAATTTTTGTTATATACACTTTATTATAAATTATTTTACTTAGTTTAACTGAAGTTTTCTAATTAGCAAAAAATTTTAGGTTTATATATAAAATTTTGGTATAAATATCTTAATTAGTGACTTCAATTAAGAAATTCAGTTGCACTATTTTTCTTTTTTCCCTTTTCTTTCTCTATTCTTGTGCCGCCTCCCTTCTATTCCCCTAACCCCGGTCATCTTCTTCGCAGAAATCGACGTCAAAGTTTTTAACCAAGCCCTAGGAAAACATATTCAATCGCCTCCAAATATTAAGGGATCCTTACTTATCACTAATTTGTTTATAATTTATTATTTATATATAAAAATATAATTAAGTGATAACCTTGCTTGTGGGGTAATAAGTTTATAACCTAGTATAGCTAGGTAAAACTCTTTTCTTTTATTACATTGTATAATAGAATATAATTATTTATTTTTATATTTGCATCTCCAGCATTAATCTATTAAACATGCGACTTAAACATCCAGAAGCCCTTTTTATTTTTTTGAAAAATTGTATAAGTAGCAATACAGAATCTTCGAAATTATAGTGATAAGAGGTCTTACGGTTGGGATCTGTACCTGAGATCCCTTTAATTCTAGCAAGGATCTCTTTCTTTTTATGGAAAATATAATGTGAGATTTA
The DNA here is from genome assembly GCF_000390325.3 of Nicotiana tomentosiformis. Taxonomy (NCBI): domain Eukaryota; kingdom Viridiplantae; phylum Streptophyta; class Magnoliopsida; order Solanales; family Solanaceae; genus Nicotiana; species Nicotiana tomentosiformis. The sequence goes on along the minus strand of NC_090819.1, from coordinate 92,103,075 downwards.
ATTTACACAAATAGGCTAATTTCGCACCATTATTTAATTTTTGACCTCGTTTAAAAAGTTGTGAAAATAGCGCACTAGAAGTTGAGAGTTTAATTTTTGGCGGATCGCCAGAAATTTATGGATCACCAAAATTTAGTATGAAAATCTTGTAAAAATTTCACGGGGCACCCTATTTGGTCGTCCCCATTTAACCTATACCCATATTTTTAAAATTTTTTAACTTGTACCCTAATTTTGACAACTTCAAACGCCTCATCTTCTTCCTCCTGACCTATGCGCTCCTTTCTTCCTCTTCTTTTCCTCTTCTTCTTTTCTCTCTCAAACACATTAGACTTTGTATAAGTATTATTGATTGGATCTGTAAAGTTTTTATTAAATCTTATCAACTACCATATTCTATATTGAAGGACGAGTAAATAAAACTCCACAAGCTGGTTAAAGTAGGTGTGATTTGTGTCTTTCCCTGATCCATCCTTCTTAAACATACAACAGCAACTGACTACTACATGTCCTCTCTTCCAAGTTACCTACCACAGGAATGGCATATGCATGTGAAAGTTATTATACATAATAGTTGCTCTCGCGATCTCTTGGAATTAGCTTACCCCTTGCTTTATGATATCATCTGCATGAAAAACGATAGAAAAGGGCTGCAGAACTGAAAAATAAAAGATAGAAAAAATAACTTCAGAACATTATTAAAAAAATCAGTGAAAACTTCAGCACAATTTGGCTTAAGTTATATTTTAAAGCCATCTAACTTCAAAGAAAGGTAGAACACAACTTCAGCTCTAAGACTATTGAAGTTTAGCAAATATAAAATAAAAATTTCAGCTCCTAGAATGCTGAAGTTCAGCAATTATAAAACAAAACTTCAGCTCCTAGAATGCTGAAGTTCAGCAATTACAAAACAAAATTTCTACTCCTAGAATACTGAAGTTCAGCAATTACAAAACAAAAACTTAAGCCAAAACATGCTGTAGTTTTATTGAACTGAAGCTTGCCATTGCACAATGAACTGAAGTTTGCGTGATTGCCTTTGCAAGTCAAGCCAAACTTTAGGCAAAAATATATGAAGTTTTGCTTTGATAAGGCTATACTTCAGGCAAAACATTCTGAAGTTTAAATTTCAGACATAAATTCTTGCTACTTCAGGCATGTATATCTGAAGTTACCCGAAAAGTGGGTACACTTGTAAATTATTTTGCAAAGCGGGTATAAGTTAAAATGTGACCAAAAAATTGGGTATAGATGCAAATCCCCTGAAAATCTTTGCTGATCACTAAGAGTTCTAATGGATGGGCTTGCATAAGTCTTTGCTAATGCAAGCCCAAAACCAGTTCTGGGCCAAAATATCACTATTACATTTTTAAAAAATTGTCCCAAATTTTTATATTTTATAAAAGAGCACACCATTTATTATTTTGTAACAATGTTGCTTCGCCTTCTCGGTCACCTGATAGTGTATCATGTAGTTCATTATAAAAATGATAATTTTGTATCAAATTTATTTATGTTCAGGATTATGGTTTGCGATAATATAATGAATGTTATTAATAATGGTACTGTTGGGTATTTGTGATAGATTTTAGAACTTGTGGGTATAAGTCATGTTTCATGTTTTTCTAAAATAAATTTGGGAAATATGTTTTGAAAACTGATGTCCAGACATATTTTCATCTTCAAACCAAACTTCACCAAAATCAGATTTTTCAAAACAAATTTGGGAATCTATGGCCAAACGCTAGCTAAGAGTTCTAACGGATAAGCTTGCATAAGTCTTGGCCATGATTTTAGTAAAATTGTATCGTAAATTAGAAATAAATTATTCATAAATTTTGAAAAAATTGGATTTGAAGTTGATTAGCAGTGCTTGAAATGGATTTCAATTGAAAGTTGTAGAATAAATATGTCACGACCCGAAATTCCCACCTTCGGATCGTGATGGCGCATAACATTTCACTTGCTAGGCAAGCCAGCGTTAGAATAATATTAACCAATTTTTAAATAATTTTTAAATTATTAATAATCAAAGAAACAAATACGAAATCAAAGTTTAAAATATAATGAATAATCCATAAAAACAACGGTGTCTAAATACCATCCCAGAATTTGGTGTCACAAGTGCACGAGCTTCTAGAATAATATAAATAAAGGTCTGAATAAAATGAAGCTGTCTGAAAATAAACACACAACTAAAAAAAAATAGATGGGGACTTCAGAACTGCGGACGCCAGGCAGTTATACCTCAAGTCTCCTCCGAGTAGATGAAATCCGAGTAAGTCTATGGCACGCCTCTGGGACCAACTCTGAAATCTACACAAGAAGTGCAGAATGTAGTATCAGTACAACCGACCCCATATACTGGTAAGTGCTGAGCCTAACCTCGACGAAGTAGTGACGAGGCTAAGGCGGTTCACTTACATTAACATGTACGCAATATTAGTAACAACAACAATAATAGAAAAAAATCAGGTAACTCATTTATAATGATTGAAACCAACTCATCAGTTATAACCAATTATCATTTTCATCAATTCTGTTGCAGCGTTGTCACGACCCAAAATCCCACCACAGGTGTCGTGATGGCACCTAGTCTCTGAGGCTAGGTAAGCGGATTTCCATTACATTTCGAAGCCATTTTTTTTTAAATAAGTAATCAAAACTAACAGCGGAACAAATATGAATATACCATCTCCCAAGGCTGGTAGTACTGAGTCACGAACTCTAACTGAATACATGGAATAATCACGAGGACCGAATATACAATACTGTTTGATTACAAATTAACAGTACAATAAAATGAAAAGACTCCAAGGGACTGCGACGACCAAGCAGGTCTACCTTGAATCCTTACGATCCCTTTTTAACTCTGCTCAAGTCTGATATCTCCAATACCTGGCTCTGCACAAAAATGTGCAGAAGTGTAGTATGAGTACACCACGGTTGGTACCCAGTAAGTATCAAGACAAACCTCAATGGAGAAGAGACGAGGTACAGTCAAGACACTCACTAATCTAATAACATGTACAATATAGCATGCAAAAAATAATAGAAAATAAATAGCAGTAATAGCAACATCAATCAACTAGTGATTTAAACAGTAAGGTAACAGGAACACCATAAATATTGCTCAAACGAGTAATAAACACAGATACAAATAATTAATCAGGTCCTTCAGAATATACATCTTTTATCTAAGTTATTCAATAAAAATCTCTGAAATATAATCCTTTTCAATAAATATATTTCCGAATATAATTCTTTCAAGTAAATATCTTTCAAATATAATTCTTTCAAGTAAATACCTTTCGAATATAATTCTTTCAAGTAAATATCTTTCAAATATACTTCTTTCAAGTAAATATCTTTATAATATAATTATTTCAAATAAATATCTTTCTAATATAATTCTTTCGAATAAATATCTTTCAAATATACTTCTCTCAAGTAAATATTTTTATAATATAATTCTTTTAAATAAATATCTTTCTAATATAATTCTTTCGAATAAAAGTCACCATGTGACGCCTCATTTAACTTTCCTGGGGTGAGGAATACACTCAACATATCACATCAAATGGCACGGCAATACCTTCGTGTACTTAGCTCATTCTCACCCAATATATATATTTGATTCAAATCAATTGTCACGGCAACACCCTTCGTGCATTTATATCTTCTCACTGTGCATACATATAATACTACCAACTAGGTGGGAGAAATGCTAATAACAATAAAAGAAATAAAGTGGAGGCACACATAAAGCAACGACTACAAGTCATACAGAAAATATAGGTGCACAATAACATCTCAAGATAAAGGCATGAATGTATACACAACAAACGATATCACAATATAATGTATGTCTCTCGTCCTCGCCTGCACAAAAACACCCTTCGTGCCATGAATATATGATAACATAAAAATAATTGCACGGCATCACCCTTCGTGCATTTACTCTCATCCTCACCTGATAATATAAATGAAATAGCACGGCATCACCCTTTGTGCTTTACACTCTCAATGGCATGGCATCATCCTTCGTACTTTACACTCTCAAATGGCACGATATCATCCTTCGTGCTTTACACTCTCAAATGGCACGACATCACCCTTCGTGCTTTACACTCTCAAATGGCACGACATCACCCTTCGTGCTTTACACTCTTCCTTACCAAGTACATGTATATCATTAACAAGTAAGGTAGGAAGCATAAATAACATCAAGGAGAGTGTTGAAACCATAAAACAATACAATAATTCATATCGCAATTTTCACTGACCACAACCAAATTCCAAATATGTAGCAGAATTAATAAATTTGTCAATAATTAGCCCAAGGCTCCACACAACGTATAATAAACCTCAAAACAATCAACAGAGGTGAAAAATACTCAGTATAGGGCAACACCTTCATTAATCCAAATTCTTGATAATTATAATAACTCCTCAATTTAAACTTATTAATAAATATTTGCAGATAAGGATTCCATCATGGATTTAATTCCAAGAAAATATCAAATCAATAAACACACGGAATTCACGTAAAATCCAAGTGACAATAACACTAAATTTATTATGTAAAATACAAATTTGACAAATAAGGAACGAGGCGTGATAATTCAAGGATTTACTAATGCCAACAATGATCTAATTTAATATATAAGAATGCCTAAAACTTTAAACCAAGAAAATTTGAACATATAAGCCCGAGTACGTACTCGTCACCTCGCGTACACGGCTTTTCATATTTTACAAATGACATATAAGACTCGATGCCTAAGGGGTAATTCCCCCGCTCGAGGTTAAGCAAGACACTTACCTTTTTGAAGTTATGCCGATATTCCAAAATCGCATTCTTTCTTGAATTGACCTCCAGACCGCCCAAATCTATCCAAATTAACTGTATAACTTCATTAAAATTCATCGAAAATAATTTCGGATAATAATACGTCGACTTAAAAATTTATTCCAAAAAGTCAACAAAAGTCAACGCGGGACCCATCCCTCGGAACCCGACATAATTTTTATGAAATCCGAACACCCATTCCGATACGAGTTCAACCATACCAATTTTATTGAATTCCAATAACAACTCGACCTCCAAATTTTAAATTTTCGTTTTTGGAAGATTTTACAAAAATTGTTATTTCTTCCATTAAAATTAGAATTAAATGATGAATATAATCATAGATTCATGAAATATAAATACTTTAGGATATATAACATTTTTCCTAATCATATGGTGAAAAATTGCCTCAAAAATCGCTTCAATCCGAGCTCCATAGCTCCAAGTATGTAAAAAAATGGCTGAAACCTCGAAATATAGCTACTGTCCAGGTATTAAAATTTTTCAGCCCTAAAATTGCTCTTCGCGATCGCGGAAAACCAATCGCGATCACGAAGAACAAACTCCCCAACTCTTCCGGACAGCCTCTAGTATAATGGTCATAACGTCTTGTACAAAACTCAAAATGATGAATGGTTTAACTTTCTAAAAACTAGATTCCAAGGACTATAACTTGCATTTGTTGCTCATCTCCTCATTCCGTATATATTTTGAGATATAAGCTTCCAAAGTCAGCCCTATGCAATAGAGATTTAAAAATGCTTCGCAGACAGCCTGTAGTATATCTACAATAATTTTTTACAAAACTCCAAATGACAAATAGTTTACCGTTCTGAAAACTAGACACAAAGAGCTACAACTTTTGTTTTTGGATCATCTCCAAATTCGTTATAGATTGCAAGATATAAGCTTCCAAAGTCGGGTCAGTGCGGCAGAAAACTTCCTCTACGCGATCGCGAAAGGCCTTCCGCGATCGCGATACACTGGCCATTTTCCCCCATTTTGTGCTTCGTGATCGCAGCCAATTCCACGCGATCGCATAGCACACTGCTGTAGCCAAAAACCAGCAGCTATAAATGGCCTTGAAATGGTCCGAAACAACCCCGAAACTCACCCGAGCCCCTCGGGACCCCGTCCAATCACACCATCCAGTCCCATAACATAACATGGACCTGCTTGAGGCCTCAAATCACATCGAACAACATCAAAACGACGAATTACACCTCAAATCAAAATCTATGAACTTTGAACTTTCAAATTCTACATCTTGTGCCGAAACACATCAAATCAATCCGGAATGACTTCAAATTTTGCACACAAGTCATAATTAACATAACGAAACTATTCAAATTTCCAGAATCAGATTTTGACCCCGATATCAAAAAGTCAACCCCCGGTCAAACTTTTCAAAAATTCAACTTTCGCCATTTCAAGCTTAATTCCACTACGGACCTCCAAATAATTTTTCGGACACGCTCCTAAGTCCAAAATCACCCAACAGAGCTAACGGAACCGGCAGAACTCCATTCTGGAGTCGTCTTCACACATTTCCGACTATGGTCAAAATCCTAAGACTTAAGCTTCCGTTTTAGGGACCGAGTGTCCCAAATTACCCTGAATCATCCAGTAACTGAATTCAATCACGCACACAAGTCAATACACATAATATGAAACTGCTCAAGACCTTAAGTCGTTGAACTGGGCGCTAATTCTTAAAACGACAAGTTGGGTCGTTACAAGCGTGCAACCCGCTCTCACAATATATTCACATTCAATTCTGTTGCAGCGTGCAACCCGCTCTCACGATATATTCACATTTGATTCTGTTGCAGCGTGCAACCCGCTCTCACAATATATTCATTTTAATCAAGTCTGTCATATATTTATTTCAATCAAGTATATATAGACTTTTAAATAAGTTTGTTGCGGCGTGCAGTCCGATCCCCCAATATTGACTTTTAATAAGTCTGTTGCGGCATGCAACCCGATCCTCCAATATGGACTTTTTAATAAGTCTGTTGCGGCGTGCAATCCAATCCCCCAATATTGACTTTTAATAAGTCTGTTGCGGCGTGCAACCCGATCCTCCAATATGGACTTTTTAATAAGTCTGTTGTGGCGTGCAACCCGATCCTCCAATATATCCATTTCAATCAATTTTGTTGTGGCGTGCAACCCGATCCTCCAATATATCCATTTACCAATTCTTATAGAAGAAATTTTCCCAATAAATACAACAATTAATATAAAATTATAAGACAAAAAGCATACAATAATTATGATATAATTATGAAACAAACAATGACAAATAGCAAATTATTATGAAAATCAAGGAGAAAATAGGCGGTTTAATATTTAATATGCTAAATGTCAAATAACAATTAAAACACATAATTCAAATAGCATGTAACAATTAATGCAGGAATTCAAGAATTAATATTTGACAAAGAATAGGAGAGAAATAATTATTATAATAATTAATTTATGATTTAAAATAATTTATGATTTTTCAAATAAGCAGGAAAATAATTAATTTGACGACGTAAAGACACTCGTCACCTCGCCTATACGTCGTTCACCTGCATTTCACATAACAAATAAATTAAAGGTTCTATTCCCTCAAGTCAAGGTTAACCACGACACTTACCTCGCTTTGCAAATTCTAATCAATTACTCAACCACAACTTTTCCTTTTAAATTTGCCTCCGAAATCTTCAAATCTATTCACAAACAATTCAATATACTCAATACGAATCATAGGAATTAATTTCATATGAAATTACTAATTTTCCGGATAAAAATTCGAAATTCATTAAAATATTCGGCAGTGGGACCCACGTCTCAAATCCCAAAAAAGCTTACGAAATCCGAACACCCATTCTGAGACGAGTACAACCATACAAAAATTATCCAATTTCGATGTCAAATGGACCTTCAAATCTTAAATTTTTGTTTTTGGAAGATTTTATAAAAATCTAATTTTTCTTCCATAAATTCACGGATTCATGATATAAATGAGTATGAAATTATGAAATATAATCAATATAGGATAAGGAACACTTACCCCAATATTTTTCCGTGAAAATCGCCCAAAAATCGCCTTACCCGAGCTCAAAAATAAAAAAGGGTTGAAAATAGGACGAATCCCATTTTCCAGAACTTAAGTTCTGTTTCTGGGACTTTTACACTTCGCGAACGAGGTCAGTGCCTCGCGTTCACGAAGCACAAATTTGTGTTGTCCCATTTTACACTTCGCGAATGCGAAGCTTGCCTAGCTTGGCCTTCACGTTCGCGAAGGTACTCTCGCGAACGCGAAGGCAATAATCCTGGCCAGCCCCTTTCCCTTCGTGAACGCGAGCCTTCGGTCGCGAACGCGAAGCTTTGAACCTCAAGCCTTCGCGAACACGGTCACTCTGTCGCGAACGCGAAGCACAAAACATTCCAGCCCCAATTTGCTCTTCGCGTTCGCGAGAGTACCTTCGTGAACGCGAAGAAGAACACACCAAAAGCCTGAAGTCTGCAGAAAAGCAGATTTCCTAAGTCCGAAAATGATCCGTTAACCACCCGAAACCAACCCGAGCCCTCGGGGCTCCAAACCAAACATGCACCCAAGTCCTAAAATATCATACGAACTTGCTCGCGCGATAAAATCGCCAAAATAACTCCAAGAACTACGAATCGGACACCAAATCAAAGGAAATTTCCAAGAAAACTTTAAAACTTATATTTTTACAACCGGACGTCCGAATCGCGTCAAATCAACTCCGATTCTCACCAAATTCGGCAGACAAGTCATAACTATTATAGTGGACCTACACCGGGCTCCGAAACCAAAATATGGACCCGAGATCAATATATCCAACATCATTAATTTCTTAAAAATCATTAAGCTTTCAAACTTTTAATTTTTCATCAAAATTCTATATCTCGGGCTAGGGACCTCGGAATTCGATTCCGGGCATACGCCCAAGTCCCAAATCACGATACGGTCCTACCGAAATTGTCAAAAAATTGATCCGGGTCATTTTCTCAAAATGTTGACCAAAGTCAACTCAGTTGAGTTTTAAAGCTCTATTTCACCTTTTAATCTATTTTTCACATAAAAACATTCCGAAAAATTATACGGACAGCGCACGTAAGTCGAGGAATGATAAATGGTGCTTTTCGAGGTCTTAGAATACAGAATTACTTATTAAATTTAAAGATGACATTTTGGGTCATCACATACTCCACCTCTAAAACAAATGTTCGTCCTCGAACGGAGTTAGAAAAAAATACCTGAGCTGGTGAATAAGTGTGGATATTTACTCTGCATGTACGACTCGGACTCCCAGGTAGATGCCTCTACCGGCTGACCTCTCCATTGCACCCGAACTGAAGGATAATTCTTAGACCTCAACTGTCGGACCTGCCGGGCTAGAATAGCCACCGGCTCCTCCACGTAAGTCAAATCTTTGTCCAATTGGACTGAGCTGAAATCTAACACATAGGATGGATCACCATAATATTTTCGGAGCATAGACACATGGAACACCGGATGAACCGCTGATAAACTAGGTGGTAATGCAAGCATGTAGGCTACTTCACCCACCCTTTCAAGAATTTCAAAGGGTCCGATATACCTAGGGCTCAACTTGCCCTTCTTTCTGAACCTCATTACACCTTTCATAGGTGAAACCCGGAGCAATATTCTTTCTCCAACCATAAATGCAATATCGTGAACTTTACGGTCGGCATAACTCTTTTGCCTAGACTGAGCTGTGCGAAGTCGATCCTGAATAATTTTGACCTTATCCAAGGCATCCTGTACCAAATCGGTACCCAACAACCGAGCCTCTCCCGGTTCAAACCCGCCAACTGGCGAACAACATCGCCTTCCGTATAATGCCTCATATGGAGCCATCTGAATGCTCGACTGGTAGCTATTATTATAAGCAAACTCCGCAAGTGGCAAGAAATGATCCCAAGAACCTCCAAAGTCTATAACACAAGCGCGGAGCATATCTTCCAATATATGATTAGTGCGCTCTGACTGTCCGTCTGTCTATGGATGAAATGTTATACTCAACTCCATCCGCGTGCCTAACTCACACTGTACAGCCCTTCAAAAATGTGAGGTAAACTGCGTACCTCGATCTGAAATAATAGGCACGGGCACCCCGTGAAGGTGGACAATCTTACGAATGTAAATTTCAGCCAACCTCTATGAAGAATAGGTAACTGCCACTAGAATGAAATGTGCTGACTTGGTCAACCTGTCCACAATGACCCAAACTGCATCAAATATTCTCTGAGTCCGTGGGGTCCCAACAACAAAATCCATAGTGATACGCTCCCACTTCCACTCAGGAATTTCTAACTTCTGAAGCAAACCACCACGTCTCTGATGCTCGTACTTACCTTGCTGACAATTCAGACACCGAGCTATATATGCAACTATATCCTTTTTCATTCCTCTCCACCAATAATGTTGCCGCAAATCTTGATACATTTTGGCGGTACATGGATGAATATAATACCTGGAACTGTGTGCTTCTTCAAGAATTAATTTACGAAGCACATCCACATTAGGCACACAAATACGACCCTGCATTCGCAGACCCCATCTTCCCCCACAGCAACCCGTTTGGCATCACCGTGCCTCATCGTGTCCTTAAGGACAAGTTAATGAGGATCACCATACTGCCTCTCTCTGATGCGCTCATATAAAGAAGACCGAGCGACTGTGTAAGCTAGAAGCCGACTGGGTTCTGAAACATCTAACCTCACGAACTGATTAGCCAAAGTCTGAACATCTGCAGCTAACAGCCTCTCACCAACCGAAATATACGCAAGACTGCCCATACTCATAGCCTTTCTACTCAAAGCATCGACCACCACATTGGCCTTTCCGGGGTGATACAAAATGATGATATCATAGTCTTTCAACAACTCCAACCATATTTTCTGCCTCAAATTAAGATCTTTTTGTTTGAACAGGTACTGAAGGCTACGATGATCAGTAAATACCTCACACGAGACACCGTAGAGGTAATGCCTCCAAATCTTCAGCGCATGAACAATGGCTGCCAGTTCTTAGTCATGAACAGGATAATTCTTCTCGTGATCTTTCAACTGCCGCGACGCATATTCAATCACCCTGCCATCTTGAATTAATACTGCACCAAGCCCAATGTGAGAGGCGTCACAATATACCATATACGGTCCTGAACCTGTGGGTAATACCAACACTAGCGTTGTAGTCAAAGCGGTCTTGAGCTTCTGAAAGCTCAACTCACACTCGTCTGACCATCTAAATGGGGCACCCTTCTGGGTTAATCTGGTCATAATAGTTGTTCATAATCAATTACAGAATCGTCAATTAACTTCATATTAACAAAAATCTCGTTTCAAACCTTCATAATAATAATAACAAGATGCGAGGCATGAAGACCTCATAATTATTTACCCGAATTAACGAGTCACATTTAACGCCACCTGGGCGAGCACCTACCTCGTAGGTTATAACTCAATATTACAACACGAATTTGGCAAGTATGCACAAAGAATTTCATACAAATATTTTTAAATAAGCATAGCAGGCATGACACCCTATTAGTACTATAGTACAAATTTAATTTCACAAGGGAGAATTTAAACACAAGAATTTTTATCATAAGGATCTCGTCCTTATATAACTTATACCGCAGCTCATAGCCCGGTTTAAACATATCAATTTATTTTAAAATACGAGGACCTCGGCCTCAGTTCTGAATCACCAGTAATATGCACATCTTGTCAATCGAAACTTTCCATTTTCTCCTTTTAAATAATTTTTGTTAAACAAAATCACAACATATAATGAACCTCATACCGGTAGGGCATATAATTCACAATTTTAATTAATTATCCGGAAATACATCAAAACATACCGAAATAAGTACTAGAAAGGCACCTTTAGTCTCACAGATCTTATTAGAGTCCATCATGGAATGATAGGTGTAGTTATCTCCATAAAACCTCCCAACAGAAGTAAACACATAAGTAGATTATAGAATTACAAAGCTCACTCATAAGTGGAGCACAATAGGAGGACTCATCTTGATACTCAGAACCGAATCAAGTTAAGGAAATTATTCCTTTATTTTAAATCGAGGTCGTACCTATAACGACACCATCTGATGTAACGACCTCCACCATACCATAAAAAAATATAACAACGGCTGGGTCTCCATCTCTAGGACGCCTTCTACCCGCATATCCTCCACCCTTAACTGGCCGTGTGGGTGGTGTAGTAACTACAATGGGGCACGTAGCCTGAGTGCTTTGATGAAATATGCCTTTCCCAAGTTTGGGACAATTTTCTCATGATGTGCCTAGTATCACCTCATTCATAACAACCCATTTGTGGGTTTGGCTGCTCATACTGAGCCTGTGCCAGATAACTAGAATAACCATTGTAGGACACTTATGTCAGTGGTGCATTAAAAGAACTTACTGGAGCACCTCGATTAATCCGATGTGCGAACTAGGCTGGCCGACTTCCCGAGCCCCCGCCATAATAATTTATACTCGCAAAGTAGAATCCACTAAATCCCCAAGAACCTCGAGATGTCTTGGTCTCCTTAGTTTCATTTTTTATCACCCCGAACACGTTCTAATATCTTGGCAATTTCTACCACTAGTGTAAATGAGGTATCAACCTGTAGCTCCCGAGTCATACAAAATTTTGCGATCATAATTGAGTCCTTTAATGAGTCTGTGGACTCGCTCTCTGGCTGTAGGAAGCAAAGTAGGAATATGACGGGCTAACTTATTGAACCTAATGGTATATTATGACATCGTCATGGTGACCTGACGCAATCGTTCAAACCCTATGTGCCATGCATTACGGAGAGTTCGGGAAACAAGCTCTTTCAAAAGAATTTCTGAGAACTGAGCCAAGTAGGCGGTGTTGTATTGGATGGTCTGCCCTCTTCATAGGCTTGCCACAAACACTTGTGGAGAATTATCTCTCCCAAGGCCAATTTCTTCTTTTGTTATGCTGACTCAACACTGTTAAGCTGACCCATTTCTTAACATACTCTTCGATTCTTCTTTGGGGTAAACTTTACCCCTATTTATATACAATGATCACAAAAGTAGAGCTTCATACAGACAATTCTTAGTCCAGAATCTCGTCAACCACTGTACTTCCTCCGAAGCACCCCAAAATCCGTAACCATGACGTCCACGCTGAGTAGACCTTCTGTAAATTTAATGTTGTTTCTAACTCCTTTGGTACTGAAGTATAAGATTATTACGGAGGCAGACATACCGCAAGTCCCAACCTTATTCTCTACAAGATCCCACGCCTTAAACACATGTAAATTTTGGGAGAACCTTTCAGTACCACATATATACAATTCAGGCCAAAACTGATATAACACTTGACTCGCAATCCATTCATTGATAGTGTACTCCCCCACTCGGCGCGAAGTCATAGTTAACCACGTCCGATGATTCACAATATTAACCTTCACAACTCATATAAATCAACCAGATGCCAAGGTACGTTGCACCCCCCACATTATTCACTGGGTGATCTCTTTATACGTCCGCATCTTCAATCGGAATCACACGTTGAGGAAATATTTGAGCATCTCTAGCTCCCTCGTAGTTCATCTGCGGCATCACGAACCGTCAACGCACAACTGATACCGAGTGCGCAATGTCATACACGATTAGATACAAAGGAATGTGAAATAGAGGTTTCAAACAAAATCAATGCCACACGATAAGGAATGAAAGAGGTGATGTTGTTCCTTAACTTCATAGCCTCTGAGAGATAAGTACAGACGTCTCTGTACCGATCCTTCAGACTCTACTAAGCTTGCTCGTGACTCGTGAGACCTATGTAACCTAGTGCTCTGATACCAACTGTCACGACTCGGAATTCCCACCTTCGAACCATGATGGCGCCTAATATTTCACTTTCTAGGCAAGCCAATGTTAGAATAATATTAACCAATTTTTAAATAATTTTTAAATTATTAATAATCAAATAAATAAATACAGAAGAAAAGTTTGAAATATAGTGAATAATCCATAAAAACAACGGTGTCTAAATACCATCCCAGAATTTGGTGTCACAAGTCCACGAGCTTCTAGAATAATACAAATAAAGGTCTGAATAAAATGAAGCTGTCTGGAAATAAATACACAACTAAAGTAAAATAGACGGGGACTTCAGAACTGCGGATGCCATGCAGTTATACCTCAAGTCTCCTCTGGGTAGCTGAAATCCGAGCAAGTCTATGGCACGCCGCTAGGACCAACTCTGAAATCTGCACAAGAAGTGCAGAGTGTAGTATCAGTACAACCGACCCCATGTACTGGTAAATGCTGAGCCTAACCTCGACGAAGTAGTGACGAGGCTAAGGCGGTTCACTTACATTAATATGTACGTAATATTAGTAATAACAACAATAATAGAAATAAATCAGGTAACTCATTTATAATGATTGAAGCCAACTCAACAGTTATAACCAATTATTATTTTCATCAATTCTGTTGCAGCGTGCAACCCGCTCTCAAAATATATTCACATTCAATTCTGTTGTAGCGTACAACCCGCTCTCACGATATATTCACATTCGATTCTGTTGCAGCGTACAACCCTCTCCCACAATATATTCACATCCAGTTCTGTTGCAGCGTGCAACCCGCTCCCACAATATATTTATTTTAATCAAGTCTATGAATATATTTATTCCAATCAAGTATATATAGACTTTTAAATAAGTCTGTTTCAGCGTGCAGTCCGATCCCCCAATATTAACTTTTAATAAGTCTGTTGCGGCGTGCAACTCGATCCTTTAATATGAACTTTTTAATAAGTCTGTTGTGTCGTGCAATCCGATCCCCCAATATTGACTTTTAATAAGTCTGTTGCGGCGTGCAACCCGATCCTCCAATATGAACTTTTTAATAAGTCTGTTGCGGCGTGCAACCCGATCCTCCAATATGGACTTTTTAATAAGTCTGTTGCGGCGTGCAACCCGATCCTCCAATATATCCATTTCAATCAATTTTGTTGTGGCGTGCAACCCGATCCTCCAATATATCCATTTACCAATTCTTATAGAAGAAATTTCTCCAATAAATACAATAATTAATATAAAATTATAAGACAACAAGCATACAATAATTATGATTTAATTATAAAACAAACAATGACAAATAGCAAATTATTATGGAAATCATGGAAAAAATAGGCAGTTTAATATTTAATATGCTAAATGTCATATAACAATTAAAACACATAATTCAAATAGCATATAACAGTTAATGCAGGAATTCAAGAATTAATATTTGACAAAGAATAAGAGAGAAATAATTATTATAATAAATAATTTATGATTTTTCATGTAAGCAGGCAAACAATTAATTTGACGACGTATAGACACTCGTCACCTCGCCTATACGTCGTTCACCTGCATTTCACATAACAAATAAATTAAGGGTTCTATTCTCTCAAGTCAAGGTTAATCACGACACTTATCTCGCTTTGCAAATTCCAATCAATTACTCAACCATATTTTTTCCTTTTAAATTTACCTCTGAAAGCTTCAAATCTATTCACAAACAATTCAATATACTCAATACGAATCATAGGAATTAATTCCATATGAAATTACTAATTTTCCGGATAAGAATCTAAAATTCATTAAAATATTCGGCAGTGGGACCCATGTCTCAAAGCACGGAAAAACTTACGAAATTCGAACACCCATTCCGAGACAAGTTCAACCACACAAAAATTAACCAATTCTGATGTCAAATGGACCTTCAAATCTTAAATTTTTGTTTTTGGAAGATTTTATAAAAATCTGATTTTTCTTCCACAAATTCACGGATTCATGATATAAATGAGTGTGAAATCACGAAATATAATCAATATAGGATAAGTAACACTTACCCCAATATTTTTCCGTGAAAATCGCCTAAAAATCGCCATATCCGAGCTCAAAAATGGAAAAGGGTTGAAAATGGGACGAATCCCATTTTCCAGAACTTAAGTTAAGTTTCTGGGACTTTTACCTTTCGCGAACGCGGTCAGTGCCTCGCGTTCGCGAAGCACAAATTTGTGTTGTCCCATTTTATACTTCGCGAACGTGAGGGCTACTTCGCGAATGCGAAGCTTGCCTAGCTTGGCCTTCGCGAACACGAGATGCCCTTCGCGAACGCGAAGGCAATAATCCTGGCCAGCCTCTTTCCCTTCACAAACGCGAGCCTTCGGTCGCGAACGTGAATCCTTAAACCTCAAGCCTTCGCGAACGCGATCACTCTGTCGCGAACGCGAAGCACAAAACGTGTCAGCCCCAATTTGCTCTTCGCGTTCGCGAGAGTACCTTCGCGAACGCGAAGAAGAACACACCAGAAGTCTGAAGTCTGCAGAAAACCAGATTTTCTAAGTCCGAAAATGATCCCTTAACCACCCTAAACCAACCCGAGCCCTCGGGGCTCCAAACCAAACATGCACCCAAGTCCTAAAATATCATACGAATTTGCTCGCGCAATCAAATCGCCAAAATAACTCCAAGAACTACGAATCGGACACCAAATCAAAGAAAATTTCCAAGAAAACTTTAAAACTTATATTTTTAAACCGGACGTCCGAATCATGTCAAATCAACTCCGATTATCACCAAATTCGGCAGACAAGTCATAAATGTTATAGTGGACCTACACCAGTGTCACGACCCAACTGGAGGGTCATGACTAGCACCCGGGCCATACTTGCCGAGCACCAACGTACATTTTATCTAACCTTCCTTATTATATTTAAGGGCCGACAAGATCAATATAAATAGTAGACATGGATCATGAACATCCAACAATGAAAGATAATGTCATGAACATACATAACATGGGACGACAAGACTGTCAAGAAACTATATATAAGGTACGAGCTATCATGATGCCATGAAAGACTATACAACAAAAATCAGCCGAAAAGGCATTCTAAACCATACATAAGTCGACACCTGTCTATGAGCCTCTAAAGGAACATAAGTGCTACAACATTGCCGGAACAGGGCCCCGACATACCCATAATGTCTATAACAAAAATTGCATACCAAGACCACGGCAAGTCCGGAGAAGGGATCTCGCCAATAACTGCTGAACTGGACAGCCTACTGTGGTGGGGGAGCTACGTCTACCTGTCTATCAGGACCTGCAGCACGACATGCAGCGTCCACAAATAAAAAGGACGTCAGTACGAATAAAGTACTGAGTATGTGAGGCAAGAAAGCATAAGTAAGAACAGTAATGTAAACAGGGATAGAGAATATACAACCTGTGACATCTGGGTACCTCTGAGGGCTACTGACATGAAATACATGATACATACATATATATACATAAACTTTTAAAACATACGCCTTTGTGGGCATCACCATCATCATATCGTACCCGGCCATAATAGGCTCGGTAAAACGTACCCGGCCATCATAGGGCTCGGTAGAATCGTACCCGGCCACGTGGAGCTCGGTAAAACCCAACTGATCAGTGGTTGCACAATAGGTGCCGTACCCGGCCGACTATAGCGCGGCTCGGTAGAGTAAAATAGATACATATATATGATGCATGCTGGACTCATTGGAATCACATTTTGAACCTTTCGGAGTGACATAAGGTTGGTATCCTTCGTACACGTTATTAGGATTAACTTTTCATCAAGAATCTTATAAGAATCAGGAACTACCAACAACATTGATAATATAAGAATAAGAGAAGTAACATCAATATCAATTGTTTCATAAGAAGGGCAGCAATATAAGTACTGCTAGCTTCTAAGAGTAGAGTATCTTTGGGAGCTCGTTCATTACATTATGTACAATCGGAGTCGTGCAAAAGAATGAAGGGGATAGCCTCACATACCTTGTATATACTGCCCAACCTCAAGCTATGCAAATGTCACGACTCCTTAGTCTACAATAAGACAAATGACACTATCATTATCGTTTAAGCGTCGTAACTATTATGTATCGACCACAACCTATTTTACGATGAAACGGACAGCACCTCCCCTATTTATATGACTTCCCACAAGTCAATACAATCACCAAACAGCCCAAAAAACATCATTAATAATCATATTGAGCCTCCAAAGCAGTCCACCAACCAACAACATTACTACCAAGCCTTTCGATATATATTTCATAAGTTCTAGCTTCAACGACTTAGCTGCAACTTGGATAATCTTAAATATATATAGAGTAAGAGGTTCCTTACCTTTAAACAGAAAGAAAAACTCCAATTTGACCTTAATTTTCCACGAAATATCCCTTCAATTCTGCCACAAGAACAAGGAAGCGAAACTAGCAATTAATTCGGGTTTTTCGGCACTAGAATTACTTTAGAAGACTTAAAATCACCTAGGGTTGATATTAAAAACTTGAAGGTGTATTTACAGGACATAAAACACTTAAAACAACCTCCCACACGAGCTGGAACAACACAAAAATCAGCAACAACAAGAAGAACAAGAAACTTACTAGCGCCACGGGATTCCCGACATTTGATTTGTGTTGTTTGCCCTTTGTTTGGGTCTTGGATCATGAGAGAACCTTGAGAGACTGTTTTTAGGGTTATAAGGTCTGAATATACTGAAAAATAATGACTTAAAACGGGGTTGAGGTATCTTATATATGTCCATATGTCTTAAACCGCCTTTGTGGGCCCCATAGAGAGCAGCTTGGCGCACTCTCGCGAAAATGGGAATATCTCTCTATTCCGAGATCGTATCGATGAACAGTTTAATGAGTTGGAAACTAGACTCATAGATCTTCAATTTGATAGGTAGATCACCCCATAATTCCAAGTACATTGGGAGAAAAATGCAGTAACATTTGACCTAAAGTTTAAGTAAAATTATAAACCTAAGTTGCGATAACTTTTATTGACTTTTGTTTCATAACTCGCTTGACTTCAAGACTCATGATGCGGATATTATATGATTCAAATACATTAAAACAAGACATCTTGGGACAATTAATCACCTCTAGTGTTACCCGAAAATACGGGTTACAACATCCTTGATTCGTTTAACTTCAAATACTTGTTAACCACTCTTATACACCCTTGTATCGTTTAAGACCAATAGGATTAACTTCTTATCATCTCAAAGATAATCTCTTCTTGGATTTACGTCGACTAACTTACGGCGTGATCTATGGTATGCGAATTTGGGTTGTAACACCCTCTCCCCCTTAGGAACATTCGTCCTCGAATGTAAGGGTTTATGGGGTGTCTAACTCATTGTGGATTCCGACGGAGATTTCCGGCTGAGTTTCCCCTATAAAATGGACACTAGCCAAACTTGCAAGCAGTTAAACCTAACCTATGGCCTTACAAGACTATACAAAGCATTATGGATATGTACATTATCTGCATATTACCATTTTGTATTAAAAAAAGAGTATTCACAAGCTATTGCTTACCTCATAGAGCCGTTTCACCTTATAATGCGTCCTTCTTTCCCCCGGCATCCTCGTTATCTTCACTCTGGAATAGGTAAGGGTATTTAGACTTCATCTCCTCTTCTGCTTCCCATGTCATTTCTTCTATATTCTTGTTCCTCCATAATACTTTCACGGAAGCTACATCCTTTGTTCTCAGCTTGCGGACTTGTCGATCTAATATAGCCACTGGCACTTCATCATATGATAGATCCTTTGTAACTTGTACATCTTTGATAGGGACGACCCGAGAAGGGTCTCCAATACATTTCCTCAACATAGATACATGGAATACCGGGTGGACAAATTCCAATTCAGATGGCAATTCTAACTCGTAAGCAACCTGTCCAATTCGTCGAAGAATTTTGTACGGCCCAATATACCGCGGACTCAACTTACCCTTCTTCCCAAAACGCATAACACCCTTCATCGGCGAGATCTTCAGGAAAACCCAATCACCAACCTCAAATTCCAGATCACGACGTCGGACGTCGGAATAAGACTTTTGCCTGCTTTGTGCCGTCCTCAGTCGCTCTTGTATCACTTTCACCTTCTCAATGGCTTGGTGAATCAAATCTGGCCCATATAATTCTGTCTCACCGACTTCGAACCATCCAACTGGTGATCTACATCTCCTCCCGTACAGTGCCTCATACGGGGCCATTTTAATACTGGAATGGTAGCTATTATTGTAGGCAAATTCTATAAGTGCCAGATGGTCATCCCAATTCCCCTTGAAATCTAGAACACATGCTCGTAGCATATCTTCAAGCGTCTGGATGGTACGTTCAGCCTGTCCGTCAGTCTGCGGATGGAATGCAGTGCTGAGATTTACTTGTGTGCCTAAACCCTTCTGAAAAGACCTCCAAAAGTTAGCCGTAAATTGAGCTCCTCGGTCTGATATAATAGATACTGGCACACCATGAAGCCTAACAATCTCCTTGATATACAACTTCATATAATCTTCAGCCGTGTAAGTTGTCTTAACTGGCAGAAAATGGGCAGATTTTGTAAGTCGATCAACTATCACCCAGATGGAGTCAAACTTATGATAAGAGCGAGGTAAGCCAATAATGAATCCATATTAATCACCTCCCATTTCCAGGTCAGAATCTCTATATTCTGAATCAATCCACTAGGTTTCTGATGCTCGATCTTTACTTGTTGACAATTAGGACACTGGGCTACAAATTCTGCAATAGACTTCTTCATGTTATCCCACCAATACTGCTCCTTAACATCATGATACATCTTTGTCGAGCCAGGATGGATAGAATATCGGGACTGGTGAATCTCAATCATAATCTTCTCTCGCAACCCTGCCACACTAGGTACACATAATCGGCCCTGGTATCTCAGTGTCCCATCTCCTCCGATCTTGAAAGCTGTAATCTTACACTGCTGAATTCCCTCTCTCAATCTTACTAAGGTAGGATCTTCATATTGCCGTGCTTTTACCTCGGCTACCAAAGATGATTCTGCTGTATTCTGTACAGTAACACCTCCGTCATCAGAGTCCAACAATCTGATTCTCATATTGGCCAGCTGGTGAAACTCTTTAGTCAACCCTTGTCTACCTGCCTCAATATGTATTAAGCTTCCCATTGACTTACGGCTGAGAGCGTCTGCCACAACATTAGCTTTACCGGGATGGTACAATATCTCGACATCGTAGTCTTTCAGTAATTCAAGCCACCTACACTGCCTCAAATTCAACTCCTTCTGCTTGAAGATGTATTGTAAACTCTTGTGATCTGTGTAGATGTCAACATGGACGCCGTATAAGTAGTGCCGCCATATCTTCAAAGCATATATTACTGCAGCCAATTCCAAATCATGAGTCGGGTAATTCTTTTCATGCTTCTTCAATTGTCTTGATGCATAAGCAATCACCTTCCCACGTTGCATCAATATGCACCCCAAACCTATACCTGAGGCATCACAATATACCACATAACCTTCTGTTCCTTCTGGGAGAGTGAGCACTGGCGCGGATGTCAATCGATTCTTTAGCTCCTGAAAACTATATTCACAAGCATCAGACCACTGGAACTTGGTAGCTTTCTGTGTTAACTTAGTCAATGGTGCTGATATAGAGGAAAACCCTTCTACAAACCGCCTATAATATCCTGCTAGCCCCAGGAAGCTGCGGACTTTTGACGGTGTTGTAGGTCTCGGCCAATTCTTCACTGCATCGATCTTCTGAGTGTCGACACTAATACCCTCATCAGATATCACATGGCCAAGGAATGCTACTGAGTTCAGCCAGAATTCACATTTAGAGAGCTTAGCATATAACTTATGATCCTGAAGGGTCTGTAATACTATCCGCAAGTGGCCCGCATGTTCCGCCTCCGAACGAGAATACACCAGAATGTCATCAATGAATACGATCACGAACACATCAAGATAGGGCCTGAATACACTATTCATGAGATCCATAAAAGCTGCTGGGGCATTTGTTAGCCCGAACGACATCACCAAGAACTCAAAATGCCCATATCTTGTCCGGAAGGCCGTCTTTGGAATATCCTTCTCCTTAACCCTCACCTGATGATACCCTGAACGCAAGTCAATCTTGGAGAAATACTTGGCACCCTGGAGTTGGTCAAACAGGTCATCAATTCTTGGAAGTGGATACTTGTTCTTTATTGTAAACTTATTCAACTGTCGATAATCGATACACATCCTTAACGACCCATCTTTCTTCCGCACGAACAAGACTGGCGCACCCCAAGGTGAAGTGCTAGGCCTAATGAAACCCTTATCCAGCAAGTCCTTCAACTGTGCCTTCAACTCTCGCAACTCTGCCGGGGCCATCCTGTATGGAGGGATAGAGATCGGTTGAGTGTCAGGCAATGCATCAATGCTAAACTCAATCTCCCTTTCAGGAGGAAGGCCTGGGAGTTCATCTGGGAAAACATCTGGAAATTCATTGACCACGGGGATTAATTGTAGAGTAGGCGGCTTCGCCTCCGCATCCCTAACGCGAACAAGATGATAAATGTAACCTTTTGAGATCATCTTCCTTGCCTTAAGATAGGAAATAAACCTACCTTTCGGCGTAGCAATGTTCCCCTTCCATTCAATGGCGGGTTCACAAGGAAACTGAAACCTAACCATCTTCGTACGACAGTCAACATTTGCATAGCATGAGGCCAACCAGTCCATTCCCATTATCACATCGAAATCAACCATTTCTAACTCAAATAAATTTGCCGAGGTTTGACGACTACAAATCATCACAGTGCAACCTTTATATACCCTTCTAGCAATCACAGAATCTCCTATCGGAGTGGATACTGCAAGTGGTTTACTTATCAATTCAGGTTCAATGCCAAACTTATTAGCCACAAAGGGTGTAACATATGATAAGGTAGATCCTGGATCAATTAGCGCATATACATCATAAGAAAACACAGACAATATACCTGTAACAACATCTGGAGATGACTCGAGATCTTGTCGACCTATTAGAGCATAGGTTCGATTTTGAGCACCACTCGAACTCGGCACTGAACCTCTACCTCTACCACGACCTGTCGACTGTTGAAAACCTTGTGCTGGAGGTCGAACTAATGAGGAAGAACCAGACACAGATCCAGTAGGTTGAGCCATACCACCACCTCCTCTGTTAGGACAATCCCGCATCATATGGCCACATTGTTCGCAAGAATAGCACGCATCGGAACCTCAACGGCACAGTCCAAAGTGGGCCTTGCCGCACTGATCACAGCGAGGTGTTGGGGGTCTCGTCTGACTAGTATCTCTATGAAATTGTGAGCCTGATGCCCTCAAACTCTGACCTAAACCAGAATAGGTAAATCGATCATACCGAGACCTCTGAAACTTTGGAGGAGCACTAGCTACAGGTGGCACCGAACTCCTCAAAGATTGGGGCCTGATACTGCCTCTGAACTCATCAGAATACCCTGCAAATCTCGCCCTCTTATGCTGGCCCCTATCCTACTCCCTATCTGCCCTTTGCTGGCGCTTACGATCCTCTAGGGTCTGGGCATAAGCTTGAATACGGGAAATATCCATGCCCTCTACCAAGGAGGCTGTTGTGCACTCATTTATCAGATGTGGTCCCAACCCGTTCACGAACAGATGCACCCTATCACTCATCTCGGCCACCATATGGGGAGCATACCTTGCTAAAGAATCAAACTGTATACTATACTCTCGTACACTCATATTACCCTGTCGAAGGTTCAAGAACTTATCAGCTCTAGCTCGTCGTATCTCAACTGGCAAGTAGTGACGAAGAAAGGCCTCAGAAAATTCCTTCCACACGGCTGGAGGAGCGTTCGGACCCCTAGATCTCTCCCAACTATCATACCAGAAAATCGCTAAATCCTGTAACCGATAAGAAGCCAACTCTACTGCCTCCGTATCACTAGCATGCATAACCCGCAATGTACGATGAATCTGATCAATAAATGTTTGTGGGTCCTCCTTGGGGTCTGATCCGGTAAACACTGGAGGGTCTAGATTAATAAAATCACGAACTCTCGCACTAACCGGTTTATCAGCAGCACCGGTATTCTGCCTCTGAGCCTGAGCAGCTACCAAGCTAGTCAACAATTGCACCGCACTGCGCATATCATGGTCTGTAGTGCCAGACGGAGGAACTGGATGTACTGGGTGCCTCCTAATATCCTCTGGAGGAGACAGAGAGGTATGAGACGGCATCTCACTCTGAGCCTCACTTTGGCCTGCTCTGGCTAGAGGCACCTGAATGTTACCCTCTCCCACAGCTGTATCAAGCCGTTTACTAATTGCTTGCTTCCTAGTCGAAGGCATCGCTGAAAGAAAACAAGGTGAATATTAGATATGAACACTTACTACTCAACTCTACGCACGATCTAGATTCAGGAAGAAGGTAACAACCCTAGATGTCACGTAGCCTCCTGATTATAAATGTGGCGCGCTACACATCCATAATCAAAACTCTACTAGACACGGCTCATAGACATCCCCTAGGACAGACTTGCTCTGATACCAAGTTTGTCACGACCCAACTGGAGGGTCATGACTAGCACCCGGGCCATACTTGCCGAGCACCAACGTACATTTTATCTAACCTTCCTTATTATCTTTAAGGGCCGACAAGATCAATATAAATAGTAGACATGGATCATGAACATCCAACAATGAAAGATAATGTCATGAACATACATAACATGGGACGACAAGACTGTCAAGAAACTATATATAAGGTACGAGCTATCATGATGCCATGAAAGACTATACAACAAAAATCAGCCGAAAAGGCATTCTAAACCATACATAAGTCGACACCTATCTATGAGCCTCTAAAGGAACATAAGTGCTACAACATTTCCGGAATAGGGCCCCGACATACCCATAATGTCTATAACAAAAATGCATACCAAGACCACGGCAAGTCCGGAGAAGGGATCTCGCCAATAACCGCTGAACTGGACAGCCTACTGTGGTGGGGGAGCTACGTCTACCTGTCTATCAGGACCTGCAGCACGACATGCAGCGTCCACAAATAAAAAGGACGTCAGTACGAATAAAGTACTGAGTATGTGAGGCAAGAAAGCATAAGTAAGAACAGTAATGTAAACAGGGATAGAGAATATACAACCTGTGACATCTGGGTACCTCTGAGGGCTACTGACATGAAATACATGATACATACATATATATACATAAACTTTTAAAACATACGCCTTTGTGGGCATCACCATCATCATATCGTACCCGGCCATAATAGGCTCGGTAAAACGTACCCGGCCATCATAGGGCTCGGTAGAATCGTACCCGGCCACGTGGAGCTCGGTAAAACCCAACTGATCAGTGGTTGCACAATAGGTGCCGTACCCGGCCGACTATAGCGCGGCTCGGTAGAGTAAAATAGATACATATATATGATGCATGCTGGACTCATTGGAATCACATTTTGAACCTTTCGGAGTGACATAAGGTTGGTATCCTTCGTACACGTTATTAGGATTAACTTTTCATCAAGAATCTTATAAGAATCAGGAACTACCAACAACATTGATAATATAAGAATAAGAGAAGTAACATCAATATCAATTGTTTCATAAGAAGGGCAGCAATGTAAGTACTGCTAGCTTCTAAGAGTAGAGTATCTTTGGGAGCTCGTTCATTACATTATGTACAATCGGAGTCGTGCAAAAGAATGAAGGGGATAGCCTCACATACCTTGTATATACTGCCCAACCTCAAGCTATGCAAATGTCACGACTCCTTAGTCTACAATAAGACAAATGACACTATCATTATCGTTTAAGCGTCGTAACTATTATGTATCGACCACAACCTATTTTACGATGAAACGGACAGCACCTCCCCTATTTATATGACTTCCCACAAGTCAATACAATCACCAAACAGCCCAAACAACATCATTAATAATCATATTGAGCCTCCAAAACAGTCCACCAACCAACAACATTACTACCAAGCCTTTCGATATATATTTCACAAGTTCTAGCTTCAACGACTTAGCTGCAACTTGGATAATCTTAAATATATATAGAGTAAGAGGTTCCTTACCTTTAAACAGAAAGAACAACTCCAATTTGACCTTAATTTTCCACGAAATATCCCTTCAATTCTGCCACAAGAACAAGGAAGCGAAACTAGCAATTAATTCGGGTTTTTCGGCACTAGAATTACTTTAGAAGACTTGAAATCACCTAGGGTTGATATTAAAAACTTGAAGGTGTATTTACAGGACATAAAACACTTAAAACAACCTCCCACATGAGCTGGAACAACACAAAAATCAGCAACAACAAGAAGAACAAGAAACTTACTAGCGCCACGGGATTCCCGACATTTGATTTGTGTTGTTTGCCCTTTGTTTGGGTCTTGGATCATGAGAGAACCTTGAGAGACTGTTTTTAGGGTTATAAGGTCTGAATATACTGAAAAATAATGACTTAAAATGGGGTTGAGGTATCTTATATATGTCCATATGTCTTAAACCGCCTTTGTGGGCCCCATAGAGAGCAGCTTGGCGCACTCTCGCGAAAACGCGAATATCTCTCTATTCCGAGATCGTATCGATGAACGGTTTAATGCGTTGGAAACTAGACTCATAGATCTTCAATTTGATAGGTAGATCACCCCATAATTCCAAGCACATTGGGAGAAAAATGCAGTAACATTTGACCTAAAGTTTAAGTAAAATTATAAACCTAAGTTGCGACAACTTTTATCGACTTTTGTTTCATAACTCGCTTGACTTCAAGACTTATGATGCGGATATTATATGATTCAAATACATTAAAACAAGACCTCTTGGGACAATTAATCACCTCTAGTGTTACCCGAAAATACGGGTTACAACATCCTTGATTCGTTTAACTTCAAATACTTGTTAACCACTCTTATACACCCTTGTATCGTTTAAGACCAATAGGATTAACTTCTTATCATCTCAAAGATAATCTCTTCTTGGATTTACGTCGACTAACTTACGGCGTGATCTATGGTATGCGAATTTGGGTTGTAACACCCTCTCCCCCTTAGGAACATTCGTCCTCGAATGTAAGGGTTTATGGGGTGTCTAACTCATTGTGGATTCCGACGGAGATTTCCGGCTGAGTTTCCCCTATAAAATGGACACTAGCCAAACTTGCAAGCAGTTAAACCTAACCTATGGCCTTACAAGACTATACAAAGCATTATGGATATGTACATTATCTGCATATTACCATTTTGTATTAAAAAAAAGAGTATTCACAAGCTATTGCTTACCTCATAGAGCCGTTTCACCTTATAATGCGTCCTTCTTTCCCCCGGCATCCTCGTTATCTTCACTCTGGAATAGGTAAGGGTATTTAGACTTCATCTCCTCTTCTGCTTCCCATGTCATTTCTTCTATATTCTTGTTCCTCCATAATACTTTCACGGAAGCTACATCCTTTGTTCTCAGCTTTTCAAGAAGAATTAACTTAAATAGCCGTCCACCCAACCGCTTAAACTAAAAATAACCGGTGGACGTATAATATAAGTATAGTTTATATATTATATGTGTATAATTATATATAATTAATGTATAAACTATGTATCTAATTAGAAAAAATAAATAATAAATATGAACGGTTATTTGTATAAAGATCTTTTATTTCAATGATTGAGGATCCACTATATCAACATCCGAATGTGAAACCCGTGAGGGTGAGGGATGGGAAAACCTACCTACTTAAATCTTGTCTAAAGACTAAAGATGCTCAATTAATTACAATCAAGAACGTTTAGAATTTGTGATTATTATGCTTTCTACGGTAGGTGAGAGATGGCATCTTCTTTGTCTAACATTTATGCGTCACACAATTATGTACTAACATGTGGGTGGGTTTTCGAAATGCAAGATGGTAAAACTCCTCCCTGTTACATGTTTGAAAATACTATATAAACAATAATCAATTATTATACTAAATATTGTATACGTGATGTTCATCTGTCAAAATACTATGACAATGCTAGGTTTCAATCCTGAATGAGGGAATTGCCAATTACAAAGCTTGAGACGTGCCTTGGCTTAAGGGATTTAACTAATAACATTTATATGGTGTAAAGTTTTTTTTTTTTAATTAAATTAATCTAGCTACCTTATGTTTCGGATTACTATATAATTCCATTTATTTTCGAGATTATATGAATGTATCTATCCACTTGAAAAGCAGCAGTCGACTCAATAATGCAAAGCCTGATCAGTGGCAAAGCAAAGACCCCATGCTCATTGTTCCTTCAGTACCTATAAACAACAATCATTATAATACTTCACAAAATTATAAGAGCACGTTTGGAAAGTCACGTAGGATGAATTTGGGTGTAATTAGGTGTAATTGTATAGTTTGGTATGTTTGTCTGCCAAGTAATTAGTTGGTCAGCATGAAATTGGATGTAATTAGAGATGTGTAATTACTCTCTCCAATTCTCAAGGGGAGGTGAGAATTAGTAATAATTACACTTTATAATTACAAGGTTACGTTTTAATTTCTTTCTTTATTTTATTTTAATTTAAATTCTTTATAACTTTTTATTTTCATTATTTTAATTTCTTTTTATTTTAATTATTTTACTTTATTTTTATTTTTTAATTATAAAATATATTTTTCTTTATACATTATTTATCCTTTATTTCTCTACCTTTACTTTTAGTGATTCTATGTAATTGCTCGTATATTTTATTATTTATTTATTTTATTTTCTTCAGTTAGCGTAACTGCGTTATTATTCTAGTTTTTGAAACTACACCTCCTAATATTAGAAATAATGGTTCATTAACAATCTTGGCATATAATGGGTGAGGTCATTAAAGTAGAATTTCGTTGTTGAATGAGGTTATAAACTTATTATGTTTCCTAATCCTAAGTTGTACTGGAACTTATTTTATTATGTTGGAATTTGACATATGTTAAACTATTTTTTTTTTTTTGGAATTTGGAATGGTGTTATATTGATGGTTCTAATTTACTTGTTTTAGTAATATTGGCTTGTTATTTTACATTGCATGTTGTTCATTTTTTAGTTAGAATTGATAGATTAGTTTTGTCAAATATTTGAATAATGTTATGACATTATATTTATAAATATTAATTTATTTTATTAAATATGCATTCCATAATGTTCTTACAACATGCATGCTTTTAGTTTTTATAATTAATTAAACTAAATATTATTAATTTGGAATATATGTATAAATTATTTTTACAATATTAGTTATAAATATATGATTACTAATCACTGTTTTAAAAGGCGTAGGCGTAAGGCGAGGCGTTTTACATATGCTTCAGCGAGGCATAAGCCCCGAGGCACGGGGCGTAAGCCCCATAGGTTTTTAATTTTTAATATTTTATAAAATAAGTAAATATTTATAAACAGGTAAAATTGTATAAAAATTGAATAAAATTATAAATATGTGAGGCGGGGCGTTTTACGTGATATGGGGCGAGGTGTAAGCCTGGAGGAGGGGAGGACGTAAGCCCCATGGATCATTAAAACTTTTAATTTATAAATTAATAAAATAACATAATAACACAAAAAAATATAAAATAGAAATTAAAAGTTAAAAATTAAAAAGAAATTAAAGGAAATCATAGAAAAAAAATATCTAGCATGATTCTTATGGATAACTAATGCATACAAATCACGTATAACGTCTTTAACTTTCAAATAATTAAAAACTTACAATTTTTTTAAAAACAATGATCAAACTCCACATTTTACCTTCCTAAAAGTAAATAATTAATAAAATCTTATTAGTAGGATGCTTAAAATATTACTCCTTCATGAATAAATACAAATTAGTTTAAGATATCAACTTAATAAAAGTGTATAACAAGGAGGGACAAATGAATTAAGACACGACCAATAACAAGTGAAGATATAAATTCGCAATACTATGTTTTATTATTAGAGTTATGCTCAATCTTCATATTTCTATCGATGAATAGAACTTTTATCATTAATTTGTCAAAGAATTTTGAAGGTCAACGATATTAATTAGGAAATTCGACACGTGATTTGCGTTAGAACTGTTAGGCGAGTCCCGAACGTTGGGCGTTAGGCGTGTTTAGGGCACACGGTCGGGCGCTTGGGGCGTAAGCCTCACAGAACTAAGCCCCAGGATATTTTGCAAGTGCCCCGCCTAGGGGCGAGTCCCAGGAATGCCTTTTAAAATACTGTTACTAATTAATGTATATTCAAGAAAAAATATCCATCTAAAATACCAAATCTAATATCATTACTTATAAAAAATCATTTATAAGCATATATTTATTATATTAACTTTTAAGTTTTGATAATTACTTCAGCTAAAATTTAATCTAATTGTGTAATTACATTTGTGCAACCAAACAATACGCTTGTAGCTACACTGTAATTACGTTATGATAAACAAACAGGTCGTCGTAATTATTATGTTGTGTAATTACTACCCTAGTAATTATACCAATTCCAATTAATGGGTGGCTTTTCAAACAGACTCTTATAGCTTGTTTGGATGGTTGCTACATGTCGTTTCATATTGTATTGTATTATATTGTAGTTTATTGTATTGTATTGTTTGATTAATACGATATTTGGATAGACTGTATCGTTTGTCATCGTTTCATGATGTCACGCACCAAAAATATGAAGAATAAACTTGCAACATTACTAAGAAAAAGATAAGATGCGAAGTAGAATTATTATATAAAAAAATAAGATAAAGGATAAAATATAATTATTTAATAATAAAGAAGGGCAAAATGAGAGAAAAAAGTAAGATAACGACGCCACCACACCAAATCCATCGTTACATAAATGTGATGACCCAAAATGTCATCTTTAAATTTAATAATTAATTCTGTGTTTTAAGACCTCGAAAAGTACTATTTATCATTACTCGACTTGCGTACGCAGTCCGTAAAAGTTTTTGAAAAGTTTTTATGCAAAAAAAAATGAATTAAAATGTGAATTAGAGCTTTAAAACTCAACATTTTTAGCAAACGGACTCGGATCAGTGTTTTGACAGTTTCGGTAGGTCCGTATCGTGATTTGGAACTTGGACGTATGCCCGGAACCAACAGCTCCGTATGGTAATTTTGGACTTAGGAGCATGATCAAAATTTTATTTGAAAGTCCGTAGTGAAATTAGGCTTGAAATGGCTAAAATAGGAATTTAAGTTTGGAAGTTTGACCGGGGAGTTAACTTTTTGATATCGGGGTCAGAATCCAGTTCTGAAAATTTTAGCAGCTCCGCTATGTCATTTATGACTTGTGTACAAAATTTGAGGTCAATCTGACTTGATTTAATAGGTTTCGACATCGAATGTAGAAGTTGGAAATTCTTAAGATTTATTAGGCTTGAATTTATGTGTGATTCGTGTTTTTAGTGTTGTTGGATGTGATTTGAAGACTAGACTAAGTTTGTATGATGATTTAGGACTTGTTGGTATTTTCAGACGGGGTCCCGAGTATCCCGAGTGCGATCCGGATCGAAATCAGATCAATTTTTGGACTTAGGCAAATTCTGAAATTTGCAGCTTCTGGTGTCATCGCACCTGCGGAGGGACTGACCGCAGGTGTGGACCCGCACAAGCGAGCTGTGGCTCACAGAAGTGGACGAAGGGTTGCCCAGTTGGAGCCACAGATGCGGCTCATGTTACGCAGAAGCGAGAGGAAGGGCGCAGGTGCGGGCAGGTCCGCAGGTGCGATGGAATTTTTCGTACCTGCGAAGGAGCAGATGCGGTCCAAAGCTCGTAGAAGCGAAGGCAGTTGGGCTGAGCAATTTCCACAGATGCGGTATTTCACCTCAGATGCGGGACCGCAGGTGCAAGAATTTTGTCCGCAGGTGCGAAAGCACTGACCTGATTACAAAAACAGAGGGGTTCCGATATTTTTGTCATTTGGACATTTTCAACACGGTCTTGGGCGATTTTTCAGAGAGAATTCACAGGAAAACTTGAGGTAAGTCACATGTGATCATTGTTAGTCAATTATATTGGATTATTATTGAATATTTCGAATAGATTACATGTTTTTGAGGTGAAATTAGAGGATTTGGGCCTAGCGATTTTAAAATGAGAATTTGAGATTTGAAGGTCAAGTTGATGTCGGATTTTTGTAAAAATAGCATGGTTGGACTCGTACTTAAATGTGCGTTCATATTTCGTAATTTTCGCCGGATTCTGAGATGTGGACCCCACGGGCCATTTTTGAGTTAATTTAGGATTTTATTGAAAAATATAGTATTTTCTTATGGAATTGATTCTATAATTTTTGTTGACTGTATCGAATTAATTATAACTAGATACGAGTCGACCGGAATCGAAAAATCGAGGAAAAAGCATACTACTTGGTTAAATTAGAGCAAGTCGAGGTAAGTGACTTGTCTAACCTTGTGTGGGAAAAATTTTCCCTAGAATTGATATTAATGTGATTATTAAAATATGTTAAAAGTTGTGTACACGAGGTGACGAGTGTGTACACGGGCTAAATATAAAAGATTATATTTTTAAATTGTGTAGATCATTGTTGCGTATTTATTAAATTATTTTATCTTGTTATATTCTTCATCATTGATCTGAGATATATACCTTAAATTTGTTTGACCTTTTCCTGCTAATTGTTATACCTATTTAGTTGAAACTTGGTTTCTTTTATTCTGTGCAATACTTGAAGGGTGATTTTCTTTAAATTAAATATTATTAATATGAAGTATTTGACATTTTAAATTTGATATTGAAGCAACGTATTAAAGATTTTAAAATATTATTTCTCTGAATTATTTATTCTTGAATATTTTGTAAGATTTTTGTACTCATGGTGATAGAGTCGTGAGCTCTTTATTTTGGAAAAATATTATTGACAATTATTTTTGGCATGAGCCGTGAGCTCTTTATTGTGGAAAAATATTGTTGTTGAATTATTTTGGCAAGTTACATTATTTGAGCACTTGAGGTGTAAATTGTGATATATTATGATATTGATACGCATGCGGTGGTATAAGGTCTGGGTATTGAAACGCATGCGGTGAGATAAGGGTGGCTTGATACGTATGGCTAGTAGGGGGAACTACTAGAAGTCATGCGGTGTGATAAGGATGGCTAAAATGTGGGATACTATTTCGGAAAAAATATTTTCTTTCAAATAAATTATGAAGGCTCCCGCGGTGAGATAAGGAAATGAGATATTGTGAATTTGTTTATGATTTGGGACTATGAGGCGGTACCTCGATAGTGCCCTTATTGATATTGATTTATGGCCGCAGTTGCCTTGATTATTTGTACCTCGATAGTGCCCTTGTTGATATTGATTTATGGCCGCAGTTGCCTTGATTATTTGTTGTGATTTTCTTAAAGTTGAAAGAAAATTCAGTTTTGTTTTCATGAGATATTATTTGAAATTCTGTTTTGTTTCCACGAGATATTATTTGCCATTATTTTGCTTAATTAAATGGTGACACACTACTTGATTCATTTCCAATATCATTTTATTTTACTATATTGTTAAACATTTTACCATGCATTATTATATTCCAGTAGGGCCTCACCTGACCTCGTCACTACTCTACCGAGGTTAGGCTTGGCACTTACTGGGTACCGCTGTGATGTACTCATACTATGCTTCTGCACATCTTTTTGTGCAGATCCAGGTACATCTTACCAGCCTAGACGTCAGTCAGTTACCTGCGCACGGAGACTTCGAGGTATATCTGTCAGCATCCGCAGACTCCGGAGTCCCCTTCTATCATTTTTATGTTGATTTCTTATTTTTCTTTAGACCTTGATATATAGAGACATTGAGAATAAATTCTTAGAAGCTTGTGACTTATTTCTACCGGATTTTGGGAGTTGAAATTGTTTGAATTGTATTTTATTTATTTCATATATTTATTATTATTCCGCATTGATAGGCTTACCTAGTCTTAGAAATTAGGCGCCATCACGACATCCTACGGAGGGAATTTGGGGTCGTGACAATAAAGTGACACCTTTCGTCGTTACGTAACGACATATTTAACGATACGATACAATAAAATTTAAGTAACAACCAAAACAAATATTGTATTTAAAGTAACAATACAATACAATACAATAGGTAACAACCATCCAAACAAGTTGTACGGTATTTTGCACCTAATATTCTCATCTCAATTTACGTGACAGTTTTTAATCGACATGAAGTTAAAGATAAAAAAATAATTTTTTAAAACTTATAATATAAATAATAAAATTTGTGTTACTTTTAATAATCTCGTTTAATTTAATTTGTAGTACTACAAATTTAAAGTTAATTATTTTTTAATGTACACATTAAAAAGAAAATATGTAACACATAAATTA
This sequence comes from Nicotiana tomentosiformis, assembly GCF_000390325.3. Taxonomy (NCBI): domain Eukaryota; kingdom Viridiplantae; phylum Streptophyta; class Magnoliopsida; order Solanales; family Solanaceae; genus Nicotiana; species Nicotiana tomentosiformis. The sequence goes on along the minus strand of NC_090819.1, from coordinate 92,068,894 downwards.
AGATAAAAAGAAATACTTCATTCGTTTTAATTTATTTGAACTTATTTGATCGAGCACGGAATTTAAGGAAAAAGAGAAGACTTTTAAATTTGTCGTGTAAAATGAGGCACAAATACTTTGTGTGATTTTAAATCATTACATAAAAGTAATTTTTTTTCAAATAAAGAAAGTGATCGTTTTTTTTTTTTGGAATCGATTAAAAAGAAAATAGAGTAACATATTACAGCAACTTAAGGAGTTAGCTAATTAATAGCCATATAGCTATATGAACCCTAGCTAGCAGCATATCACGTGAGCACAAAACTATAGCACAGTGCACACCCACGTTTTCACAATCGCCACAAAACTTTAATCATTATAGGAGTAGCAAAGAGCAGTACAATTGTCAAAGAAAGTCAAGACATGCCATTTCTGCAGTGCAACTGTGTAGTGTGATGTCAATTATGTAAGTGTGGTGTAATTGCAAAGAGCAGTGCAATTAGCTTGACGATTCATGCAACATTAATATTTGACGTAGGAGTGGTAAAAGGGCAGCTCGGATTGGAGATGAGCGGAGTAGAAAATGAGTAATATAAAAATAGATAAATTATTCGATCTGATTCGTATTAATTACAGATAAAAAATAGGTTAACCGGCGGGTAATATGGATATTCATATTATCTATGACTTCATGAATATGATCGTTTTTGCGAGAATTCCTAGTCTTTTAGACCTATGAAACTTCCAATTTGAGGTTTTACAAATGTAAAAGTTAAACTCATTATTTATTCATTGGTTATCCATTTTCTAAGTGGATAATATGGTTCTTATCTATATTTGATCCGTTTTTAAATCATTATCCAACCCATTTTTAATGGATAATATGGGTGGATAATTATTTTCTTTTAACCATTTTTTCATAACTAATTTGATGTCACACTTTCACCAAAGTTATGTTCACCTATTCAATTTAATTTATATGATATAGTTTGACTAATACCGAATTTAAAAACTAAAGAAAGATTTTTTAAACTCGATGTAACGATCCGATCGGTCGTTTTAAGCATTTGCATTTCGTTCAACCATTTGAAGTGTTGAGTAGCTTCGTACGATATGTTATGACTTGTGTGAATCGTCGATTTTGGTTTTCAGGTGTTTCAGAATTTGTTTGGAAGAATGCATTTCATGATTGAAGCTTTAAGTTGGAAGATTTGACCAAGATTGACTTTATAGTATTTGACCTTGGATCAGAGCTTTGATGGTTCCGTTAGGTATGGATAGTGATTTTGGATTTGGACGTATGCTCGGATTTGCATCTCGATATCTCTACAAGGTTTCGACACTAATTGGCGAAAGTTAAAAATTTTAAGGTTTGGAATATTCATAGGTTTGACCGAGAGTTAACTTTGATGATATCGGGTCGGATTGTGGTTCCGTGAATTGGAATAATTTTGTTATGTTATTTGGGATATATGTGCAAAATCTGGGTTCATTCCGAGTTGATTTGATATGATTCGGCATGGGTTTTGGAAGTTAAAAGTTCAAAAGTTTATTAAGTTTGAATTGATGTGTGATTCATAGTTTCGATGTTGTTATGCGTGATTTGAGGCCTCGTGTAGGTTCGTGTTATATTTTGGGACTTGTTGGTACATTCGGGTGGGGTCCCGAGGGGCTCAGGTAAGATGCAGACGTGTTTCAGATCATTTTCCATTCATGCGTGATGGCTGTTTTTTGATGGATCTGATGTGGATGCACAGCAGGGTAATGGGCGCAGGTAAGATGGTAACAGATGCGGTCATATGGGCGCAGAAACGAAGAAAGGCTAGATGAGAGAAGACCGCAGAAGCGGAATGCTGGGCGGATCTGCGCGTCCGCAAGTGCGGGAATTCGATCGCATAATTGGATGGCAACTTGTTTTGGAGATTGTGCAGAAGCGGATTTAGCCTCGCACCTGTGATTGCGCAAAAGCGAAATAGTGTCCGCAAGTGCGAGAGGTCAACTGGTTAGTGGAGTCTGCAGAAAGCGGCTATTATTATCGCAGATGCAAAGGTGCCTGGGTAGAAGCTATATTATCGAGGGCTTGGCTATTTTTATTCATATTTTGAGCTATGGAGCTCGAATTGAGGTGACTTTTGAAGCGATTTTCACCATATGGATTGGGGTAAGTGTTCTCTACTTGGTTTTGATTATATTTCATGAATCTATATTCATTTTTGGTAATTGGATTATAAATTTTAAAGAGAAATTGAGGGGGGAGAGGGTTGTCTAAAATTTAATAAGGTAAAATTTTCAGTTTTGAACATCGATTCGGAATCGAATTTGAGTGAAACTAGTATGGTTGGACTTGTAATTGAATGAGTTTTTGAATTTTGTGAGTTTTGTCCGGTTCCGAAGTGCGGGCTCGAGTTTGACTTTTTAGTTGACTTTGGGACTTTTGAATCAAGATTCAACCTTTATTGTTTGGGATTGTTTCCTTTGCCATTATTTGATGTTCTTAAGTTTCTTTTGGATAGTTTTGAGCCGTTTGGAGGTCGGTACACGCGGGGTGACATTTTTAGAGTATTGTTTGGCTTGCTCGATATTGAATTTGACTTGTTCGAGGTAAGTAACACTTTTAAACTTGGTGTTGATAGCATGAATCCCTGAATATGCGTGCTATGTATTTGGTGTTGAGGTGACACACATGTTAGGTGACAGGCGTGTGGGCTTCCACCGTGTGTGTTATGACTCTGTTGATTCTATGGTACTGTGTTGTTACCTTACCTTGTTTCTATCCATGAAATTTCTATGTGCTAGAGTAATTGAGATGTGATTCATGTTAGAAACCATATTTAGGTTACATACTTATCCTGTTGGGACCCATAGAGGTCATTTCTACTATTAAGTTATTTAATTAAATTATAAATTATGTACTCAGTCACATGCATCATTTGCATATTATATCTCAGTCTTTGTTATCATTTGTTGCCACATTATGTTATCAGTGTTTGGGATGTTTGGCATGAGATTTGTGAGTCTTAGAGACTGGAGAAATTGATGATTGTGTGAGGCCGAGGGCCTGTTTGTGTGATATTGATAGGATCGGGCTGCGCGCCGCAGCGGGTACTATTGACTCATGATGGGATCGGGCTGCGCGCCAGATCGGGTACTATTGACTCATGACGGGATCTGGCTGCGTGCCGTAACGGGTACTATTGACTCATGATAGGATCGGACTATACGCTGCAGCGGGTACTATTAACTCATGATGGGATCAGACTGCACGCCGCAACAGGTACTATTGATTCATGATGGGATCAGATTACACGCCGCAACTGGTTTTATTAGTGCTTGGGTAGGATCCGCTTCTCCGGAGTTTGACATACCAATAGTGAGCGCAGTATTTATTGATTCATGATCAGATCGGGCTGCGCGCCACAGCAGGTACCGTACCATACAATGTTGAGTGACTGAGTGAGCTAAGGGATTGAGCATTATGAGTGGGAGTGTGAGACAGTGAGATTGAGTACTCTGAGTGTATGAGTACATGAGTTTCTCACCGTGATGCATTGCATTGACATGTATATTTGACATACAGGTATAGAGATGCATTTTCTCATGCTATACGATATTGCGACATTCATGACTTCACATGCACATTGACATGTAGGCATAGAGATGTACTTTCCTCATGCTATCTGAGATTGAAATATTTTATCTGTTGTTGAAAGTTTTGGGAAAAAATCACAGTTTTATGATATACTCACATTTTGGTAATTTCGATGAAAGATTTGGGTTTTACTGTTATACTTGAAAAGCATGCCTATTTTTTCGTAACTGTGAACGAGTTGAGCATCATATCCTTGAGTTGTTTCTTGTACTACTTTTATTAAATTGTTATGAGTTATTGTTGGCTATTGGCATTGGACTCTGACCGCTGTCCAAGCTCATCACTGCTTTCAACCTAAGGTTATGTTTGTTACTTATTGAGTACATGGGGTCGGTTGTACTCATACTGCACTTTTGCACCTTGCGTGCAAATTTTGGATGTTGATGTTGTTGTCCATGGCGGGAGCTGGCCTTGAAGATATATCTGCGTTCCGGTCATAGCTGCCTCTTGTTCTTGATAGCTTTAGAATTATTAATATGTCCATGTATATTTAAAACATATGATTTATTTTTTTCATATGAGCTTTGTAAACTCTAAATCTTAGAAGCTTATGATTTATACTTTCACTGCTTGGAAATTCTTTGTATAAAAGTTCAGTTGTGTTATCGTTACTTCTCTTAATGAATCTCATTGATATTAGATTGCTGGTAATTGACTTACCTAGCGGGTTGGGGTTAGGTGCCATCACGACAAGTTGGATTTTAGATCGTGATACTTGTAGGCTTAAATACGTTATGACGGTTACGTGAATATAAGACTTTTGAAATTTGTGATTTTAAATATGACATAATATCTGTGGTTATAAGAACTTATCATTAAAGGTAAAATAGAAACTTCAAGTCAAATTATTTCTTAACTTAAAAATGTATCACTCTCTCTTGAATGGACTAATAATAAAATCATGTCATTTTTTTAAAACGGATGGAATATTATATATTGCACGATTTATCGGTTGGCATCAGATATTTATGTCATTGAGCGCAACGTACTATTGAACCAATTACCTCTCTGCGTCAGTCACTTCAAAATACTCTCAATCTTCCCCTTTAGAGTTGATCATAAACTATGAACCTATATTAATAGTACGATATCAAGTTAATTGACGGAGTTAGAAAGTTACTTATACTTTAGTTCAAGTCATATATTTGTATTTATAAATTTATTAAATATATACAAAAATTAAATTCAATTACTAACATCTAATGTTATCACCTAACATTCAGAATTCAAAAATTTCAAATTTTGATTTCAAACGTAACATAAAAATTATACACATCTTCCCTCTCTCCTAGCGGTGAAAAGCAATTTTGACAGAGCTCACATGGGGGAAAAATTGGACTAATAACTACAGGGGCACGTTTTTCATTTCCATGAAAGACATTTAATTTCCTTTAACGTCCCCAACCCGACAGAGGAAAAAATTAAGATTTCACCAAACAAAAGTTAAGAAGGGAAAGCAACTTTCAATTGTTATAAATTGGAGGAACCAAATGAAGTGAGATGCGCAAAAACTTCATCTCTTTGAGACCATTCTGACTAATCCCAATAATTTCAGATAGAGACACCTCTTTAGCTCTAAGAATGGGATTTGAAAGGGTACGTAATATTGATGTTCAATTTTTTTCTATAGTATTTTCTTTTAGACTCAAGTTCAAAGACGAGCCAACTCAGTAGTATATTATTTTATAATAAAATTAACCTAATACTCATTTCATTTCAAATCATAAAAGATATTTTTAATTGAAATTTCTTCTTTTGTGTTTATGAGATAGGAGTTTGACATAATGATTGTCCCAACAAAAGGTGAAATCAACACGCCACCGCCACCACGGAAGAATTTGAGTCTCAGTGTGGTGGAACCTGACGGTAAAGATATTAAAACATCTTCGCAAGAACTGGACAGAATTTTGATTCAATATATAGAGACATTGTCCCATCGAACAGAATATCATATAGGTAAGTATATGTTCAGTGGCCTTTTCTATATATATATATATATATATATATATATATATATATAAAGAGAGAGAGAGTTATAGTTATCACTTTAAAAAAATATTATAAGATTAATAAGCTAAGGTCTATAGATTGGAAGGCTAAGTATCTTTGGATAGACGCGAGATCAACAACTATAGCTGCATGAAGCCATGAAGTATGATAATGTTATTTGCTATCCCTCCCGAAAGGGATAACATATTCTATATCCACAGAAAAAAGACTATGGATATCCTAATTTGGCCTTAATTTCAGTAAGTGCTTACCTAAACGTAGAGTAATGCAATCACTTTAATTACTCTCTCAGTTCATTTTTACTTGGCACAATTTGATTTTTCACGCAATTTAAGAAATAATAAATAAAGTGCATAATTTACCATGATACTCATATTAATTGATGCATATTTTATTAGATTTGAAAAATTGATTTGAAATGAGAAAAATATACTGTTGGTATAACATGAAAAAAAAATGTATCTTCTCTTGATATGCGTAAAGTGATAAATAAAAATAAAAATCTATTTTTAGTATATATGCCAAGTAAAAGTGAACGGAGCGAGTACATTTGCTCATCAAAGAATTTCTTGTTCGATTTTTCGTTGTTAGAATGCAATATAACTAAATCAGTGAATTGAGTTCCAAACTAAATATTTTTGTACTTTTAATAAATTTTTTAATATAAATATTAAAATTATGTGAAAATTAATTACTAAATTCACGTAAACCCATAATTTTTGCATAGATGTCTCGAGCTCTCTCCTCATCAGGCCGTGGACACATAGGAAGTTAAAGTTTTTCATGTTTATTCAACTGTTCCTTGAGTTACTAGAACCCTCTCTTACCAATCATACCTATTTGCCTATAATTGAAGGATATTTTTGGAATAAAAAAACTTAGCTTTTTAAATGAAACAAGGCCATGTGATATCTCATGAAAAGAGAAAGTGTGACAAACTTTTTCAGGTGATATCTACCTCATATTTTGTCACCCTAACTACCTTCTCCTACATGCCACAATAGTGATGTGCCTAATTCTCAACACGTTTCTTATAGTTTGTGTTCCACAATTTGTATATACATGTACAATTTAGGGGTGGTTTGGCAGGAGGTATTAGAAAAAATAATACAAATATTAGCTCTATGTATTACTAATATTTTATTTGTTATATTTTTTTAACATGTGTATAATTAATATCATATTTGGTATTATCCTATGTATAAGTAATGCATAGAAAACTATGACATCCGTAATACCAAGGCTACTAATGCATGGATTAGGTTGGTTAAAGATAAAATTATCCTTAAAGTCCCTTAAAGCTTGAGAATATGGAGGGCATTTTTGTAAACAACTATTTTTCTTAAAAATTATGCAATACATTATAATTTTAATACACCACACCAAACAGTAGATAAGGAATAATATCTGCATAACTAATGCTTGCATTACTAACCCATTCATTACTAATACACCTTATTCCGCACTATTCTTATGCACCCTACCAAATGACCCCTTATAGTATTGTGTACTTCCGACAACTAACAGTACCAATGACAACTAATGGGTACCAATGCATGCAATATATTTTTGAAGTCTATTATTAATTATTAAAAAATATGTATTATTAGTTAATTTCGTACATGTGCCAAAATTAATTTTACAACGAGAACTAGAGAAATTATTTCAAGAATAATGTAAACAAAACTTTTTAGTCATACTTCTTCTCGAAATATTTAAACTTAGCCTCTTTTACTTGGTTTCTTTACAGGTTATCCAGTTAATATATGTTACGAGCACCATGCTGCTTTAGCTCCACTTTTGCAATTCCACTTGAACAACTGCGGAGATCCCTTCACTCAGAACACTGTCGATTTCCATTCAAAAGATTTTGAAGTTGCTGTTTTAGATTGGTTTGCGCAACTATGGGAAATTGAGAAGGATGAATATTGGGGATACATTACCAATGGTGGCACAGAGGGAAATCTCCATGGTCTTTTGATTGGGTAGGCATCACTTTCCCATCTCCATTGATAGACAGTTTCTTCTACTTCCAATTTAAGAGTCCATCACTTGAGGAGTTGATGAGGTCTAGTATTTTTATATATATATATATAACCTTGGCCTGAAGATTTATATAGTCGATCCTAACTTATTTGGGACAGAGACATAATTGTTGTTATAGAATAGTCTGACAGACCTATTTTGCACTTGGAGACATTCTACAATATTTATACTTGATCTAAAAAAAGAGTTATGTACACATTTAGAGGCCTCATATTCAAATGATGTATTTCACTTTTACCATTTCAATATTATTTGTGCAGAAGAGAGTTACATCCCACTGGGATAATATATGCATCAAAGGATTCACATTACTCGATTTTTAAAGCAGCAAGAATGTACAGAATGGAGATAGAAACCATCAATACTTTAGTCAATGGGGAGATTGATTATGCAGATTTGAGATCAAAGTTACTTCTCAACAAGAACAAACCGGCCATCATCAATATAATATTGGTAATATTATTATAAGATCCTTTATCTTCCAAACTTCAATATATGGTCAACTAATCTTCCCATTCTCATACGTGGAGTACTACTACTTTTAACAATAATTTAGGAACTACCTTCAAAGGAGCTATTGATGATCTTGATCTGGTCCTACAAATACTTCAAAAATGTGGTTATTCCAATGATAGATATTACATTCATTGTGACGCTGCACTATATGGGCTAATTGTCCCATTTACCCAACATGTAAGATTACTTTATAATCCGTTATATATTTTCTTTAAGAAAATTCCCATCAAGGGAGAACAAATAGAAAGTGACCTAGTTCTCTATTATATTTGATAACAGGTGAAAACAATTACCTTCAAGAAGCCAATAGGCAGTGTTTCAATTTCAGGCCATAAATTCTTGGGATGTCCAATGCCTTGTGGCATTCAGATAACAAGGAAAAGTTACATTACTAGTCTCTCAACAAAAATCGAGTACATTGCTTCCGTTGATGCTACAATTTCTGGTAGTCGAAATGGCTTGGCACCAATATTCTTATGGTATAGTTTATGCATGAAAGGCCGTGCCGGATTGCAACAAGATGCCAAAATGTGCAATGAAAATGCCCGATATTTGAAAGGCCAACTTCATAAAGCAGGAATTAGCACTATGCTCAATGAGTCTAGCATTATCGTTGTCTTTGAACGACCTAATGTCCCTAAGTTCATTCGTCATTGGCAACTGTCTTGCACAAGAGATATGGCACATGTTGTAGTCATGCCGGGCATCACAAGGGAAACAATAGACAATTTTTTCAAGGATTTAATGCAGGAGAGGAAAAAATGGTACCAGGTTGGAATAATTGTGCCTCCTTGCCTAGCAGATGATATTGGTTCTCAAAACTGTCTTTGCTCCAAACAGAAGATGCGTCATTGAATTCCTTAGAAAACGAGACCCTGGATATGGAGTATGCTTTTATGCAGAGGTGACTCAATAAAATTAGTGGTCTAAACGCCAAATTTTTAATAAATAGAAGACCTTAAATTTATTTGTGTTTATTCTTCTTGAAAAAAAAAGTTGTTCTTCTTCTTGAGTTTCAGTATCATTTTATTCAACTAAAATGGGACTTGTTCATATGTAGAACAGTCTCCCATATTGTTAAATTCTTCTTTTGTTGTTTGTTATTAATTTATTAAGAGCACCTCTTGAGACTATTAAATTTCAATTTTTCTTTTTTGTTTCTTTTTGAGTTTTGAGTTTTATATATATATATATAAACAACCAAAGTTGATTAAGAAAGTTGATAGCTTAATAATTGAAAATTAAACACCATTGATAGCTTAATAATTGAATATTAAAAACCATCAATACCTGAGGGAATTTACTACTTCGATATACTTACTTATTGCTCGAAACCTGAGGAAGAATTAAAAAAAAATGCAATTCAAATTATTCGATGCTCTTATTATTTGATAAAATATGTAGATGCACATGAAGAAAACAAAAGAGTATAAGCGCAAACAGAAACAAGGAAGGCGTGATTTAGAAATGTGGCTTACAAACAAATGATACATCTCATTACACGTTAGGGCTCATTATGCTTGTAAATTTCCTAACTAATTCGGGCAAAGAACAAACCTTATAGTGGTAAAATAATTAGCCTCGAAATACATGCAACCTACACGGGGTAAGATGATCATGAGGGTACTTGTATAAGAGGGATATATACAAGTTGGAAGTATCCAGGCTAATTAGCAACTAAGTATGAAATTTGAGAATTTGATTAAGTTAAAAGCAAAAGACAAGATAATGAAACTCTAGGATCAACCGTAGCCACGGTTGATTCATAACAAATTACGGATTTGTTATTCGCAAATCACTGGACTAGCCAATAGCGTACTTTTCTCGGAATATGACAATTGGTCAAGAACCATACCATACCAACTGACGAACACTCTTATTTAACACAAATTCAATAGATTTTTTTCAGATCCACCACTCCGTTTCAAGTTCTCTTATAGTAGTAAACTAGACGGGTTTAGCCCGTGCAAAGCACGAGTCCAACATTTCATAATTTTAGGTAGCAAACTTCTTTCACTTTTCAATCCTCTAGTTGGTTTAAGCGATGACAACAATTCAGAATATTGATGATTTATATTCTGATATAATTGGTCATTACTTTCAACTAACGTACTCTTGTAGCAAGGAAGTCAAGTAAACGTAACAACAAGTAATAACTAAGTATGATAACTTGGACAGTGAAATAAACCTCAAACGTAAAATATTCTTTATTTACAATTAGGTAATGTAAATTCAGAAGTCAAACATGAAGACTCAAAAACTGAAAAGTAAAATACCTTCCATGTAAATCAAACCTCCCAAACATTTAAGTTGCAAAAGCAAAAGAAGTCCAATGCTTAGGGAAACAAAGAACAAAAAGTTTTACTTTGCAATCACAGAAATCAAGCATTCACTGAAAGTTTTACTTTATACCCTTCTTGCTCTCTTCTTGCTGCCACCACACTAAAAGCAATAAGAACTTTTAAGAACAAACCGGAAAAAAAAAAGAATGGACTTTAGTATCTTGAAAGAAGAAATATAAAAATAAAAGTTTCAATTGAAAATATCTTAGCAACTTTGGGTGGTTAAGGACCAGAAGCAAAGGGAATACAATTTTGGGTTTGACATATCTAATGATAACTGAGATTATCTCTTGGAACCACTAATAGCTTGTGAAACTAATCCATTATTCGTCAACCTAATACAGGAAATAATAATCCCTAAATTAGTAGATCTTAATAATAATAATAAATAAAATCTAAAGTTGTTAAAAGCAAGACACTTCAACATTCTAAAGGATGACGTTAGTAATGGAAAGTCAATACCATGGTAATATCTGAAACATCGTATGTGGTTTCTTTAAGAGCTGCAGAAAAGACGTAAGAATCTGCTACGCACAAGTTTGCATATTTAAAACTACTTTCAAATAGACATATAACCGAAACATTAGTTTATAGAGAACTATTTGATCTTTATATATCCATTACTGAGCACATTAGTGATGGTCATGTTGTCTCATTTCCTTCTTTATAGCATATTATTGAACACATAAGGATCATATCGAAGAGAACCAAACAACTAACAAAAGCTTAATTTTCACTTAAACATCGATTTATTATAGAATATCAACTCCGTGTAGGACGACGGAGTATAACAATTAGCATAACAAAAAAAAAAAAAAAAAAAAAGAAACCATCACGTTGCAAATCGGCAAAATCATAACCTCTTCCAAGAATAGCAAGTTAAACCAACATCGGCGGCTAATAAGCATGAGTTGAAATGAAAAAAATGTTTAGAGTTGGTGGTCTCATTCAACGTCTCAATAAAGAGAGCTTCCATCTTTTTGACAGGCCATGCATCTATTTTAGCTCTTTGGAAAAAGCTACAGGAGAAAGATGGAAAAAATAAATATATTTCTTGCACTACTACATCTCTTCAACTTAAATGAACATAGAAAAATAACCTCATGTCAATTATCATACACTATGTAATAATCTAATGCCTAACATCATAATTGTACCCTGTGCCTATAAACAATTTTGCTAATCAATCTTTGATAACTCCTAGAATTCTCGAAAACCTTATTCTGTTTATCCTGTGTGCTCGTCAAGTTTAGCGCTTGTAAATTTCGAGCTCAAAATAAGTACCTGTTAGTTTTGTCTGATACCAAAAGTTCAATCTGTAATCTCATCATTCTAATCTCATCTTTGGCCTTTGAGATTAATGATATCGAGCATATATGCGATGATTCATTAGATTTCTTGTTATGATCCAACAAATTCATTTTCAAGGGAAGACTTCATGAAACTTTGATGCAGTACATCTTAGCTTCTTCAACCATCTTGTCATAATCAAGGGAAGACTTCATGAAACTTTGATGCAGTACATCTTAGCTTCTTCAACCATCTTGTCATAATCCGTGTGAGATATATATATATATATATATATATATATATATATATATATATATATATATATATATATATATATATATATATATATCAGAAATTCACAACCATGCATATTGCCGTGCTTTTTAGTGAACAAGCACAATATGAAAAATAAATCTCATAAAATACAAAAGTGACATTGCTACGTTATTTTCATAATTTAGTTGACCATTTAAGTAATTAATTCCTCCCTCCACAATAAAAAATCAATTCAAAGAGTATAACTTTATTTTTCCATTAAAATAAGAGAGGATTGATTCAACTTTGACATATTTAAATTGAGCAAAAATAATTGTCTATTTTAAATTCATATTATTATGTAGTGCGTTATATTTATTGAATTAAACCCGTAATCTTTTAAACCGCATATAAATTTAATTGTTACTCATATTAGGGGTAAACAGTTTGGCGCCTACTGTGGGAATAAGGATACTAGTGGTGATTTGATACGAATCTCCATAACACACCCTATTTTACACTTGTTCTTTGAAATTTTAATTCCAGGTTAGCCTAAGGATGTCAAATTCTCAGTCTGCCCATTTGAATGTTGACGCAGAGTCAGGCTATCATGGCGAGAATAATAATGTGGTGCCTAGTAATGATGTGTCTCTTGCCGATCCCAATAGTGTTCCAGTCGCCAAGCCGGTCGATGCTAACTCGCAGCTGGCCATCAACATCAATTTTCCATCTGATCCTGAAAACAGTGTTCAAAGGGGATCCCGGCCAGCGTCTCGAGAAGCGCCCGAAGGTGAAGGTAATGGGGTAAGCCTACGACTGATTTTCGAAATGTTGCAGGCTCAACAAGCGGCAATTGCATAGCTGCAGAACCAAAGCCACGACCCTCACATAGTCGAGCCCTAACAATTCTGGGAAAATACTCGGAGAGATGAACAAGTTGCCATGGAACCAGGTGAAGTCATACCCAAAGAAACTTCTAAGGTGATGAAGATGCTCGAAGCATTAACAAAACAAGTAGAGTCCAACGACAGATCCCGGGAGCACCTCCGATATTGAAGGGGCAGACTCCAAAATGTTTATTCAGAAGCCCATCCCCCAAAGCGCGGCACCGAAGCCGATCCTGAAGAGGTTTTGAATGCCCGACATTCCCAAGTACAATGGGACCACAGATCCAAATGAGCATGTAACCTCCTATGCATGCGCGATCAAAGGGAACGACTTGGAAGAATCACTTTGAAAAATAAGAACAATTTTTCTTGGACTCTGGAATGCCAGCAAGCTTTGGAAGAACTCAAGCGATACCTATCAAGCCCCTCTTTGTTGCACACTCTGAAGGCAGGCAAACAAATGTACCTCTACTTGGCGGTTTTCGAGGTGGCGGTAAGTAGGGTCCTAGTCCAGGAAGAAGAAGGTACATAATTTCCTATATATTACATTAGTAGAACCTTAGGCTATGCCGAAACAAGGTATCTTTACCTAGAAAAATTAGCGCTCGCCTTGCTAAGTGCCTATAGGAAATTAAAACCGTACTTTCAATGCCACCCCATTTATGTCATAACCTCTTACCCACTGAGGAATGTCATGCATAAGCTCAAGCCATCTGGTCGGTTGGCCAAATGGGTTGTAGAGATTAGCTGGTACGATATCAAGTATAGACCTCGGACTGCCATAAAATCTCAGATTTTGGCAGGCTTTGTTGCCGACTTTACGCCGGCCTTAATACCCGAGGTCGAAAGGGAATTGCTGCTCACATCGGGGGCTAGCTAGAGGATCTGGACCCTATTCATGGACGTTGCCTCCAAAGCAAAAGGGTCCGGGTTAGGTATCGTATTAAAACCACCTGGGGGTAACATAATTAGATAGGTAAAATTGATTAACAATCAAGCCAAGTGTGAAGCTATGATTGCGTGTCTAGAACTGGCAAAGAGCCTCGGGACGAAATGATCGAAGCCAAATGTGACTCTCTCATCGTCATAAATCAAGTCAACTAAATGGTCGAAGTAAAAGAGGAATGGATGCGGAGGTACTTGGACAAATTGCAGGTAACCCAACACCAATTCACGGAATGGACTCTGCAGCACGTATCTCGGGATCAAAATAGTGAGGCCGATGCACTGGCCAACTTGGGGTCGTCTGTCAACTCCAATGAATTCAACTCGGGGGACAGTGGTACAGCTGATGAACTCGGTGGTAGAAGAAGTTCACGCCGAAGTAAACTCGACAAGTTTGACTTGGGATTGGAGAAACAAATACATAGACTACCTGAAGATAGGAAATATTGCCGTCAGATCCCAAGGAATCGAAAGCCCTCCGCACCAAAACTGCCAATTTATCTTAGTCGAAGGGAAATTGTTCAGAAAATCCTTCTTCGGTCTACTGGCTAGGTGCTTAGGTCTGGGAGATACCAAATACGCCATGAGAGTGGTCCACGAGGGCACTTGTGGGAACCACTCAGGGGCAGAATCCCTAGTTCGAAAGCTAATCAGAGCCGGTTACTACTGGAATGAAATGGAGAAAGATGCAGAATTCATACGAAAATGCAACGAGTGTCAAAGATACGCCCCGATGATTCATCAACCGGGAGAGATGCTTCACCCGGTCCTATTGCCATAGCCGTTTATGAAATAGGGGATGGATATTGTCGGTCCCCTACCATGGGCGCCCGGTAAGGCCCAATATATACTACTCATGACCGATTATTTTTCCAAATGGGTCGAGGCTCAGGTGTTCGAGAACATCCGGGAGAAAGAAGTCATCGACTTCATCGGGGATCACATAATATGTCAATTTAGGATACCGGCCGAGATCATTTGCAACAACAGAAAATAATTCGTCGACAGAAAGGTAAGTAAGTTTTTCGAAGACCACAAAATAAAGAAGATATTATCAACGCCTTACCATCCAAGTGGAACGGGCAAGTGGAATCGACGAACAAAACTATACTCCAATTCATGAACTTGGTACTACAACTGAAGAGCCAACCTTCGACATTTTCAATTCGGGAACTTGGTGTTGAGAAAGATAACGCTACACGCCAGGAACCCAAACGATAGAAAACTGGGCCCGAATTGGGAAGGACAGTATAGAGTTGCCGGAATAACCGGAAAAGGCTCATATAAAATTGAGTCGGGAAACGGTGTACAACTACCGAACAACTAGAATGTGGAACACTTAAAGCGGTACTACTGCAAAGTTACGAGCTCAATTCCCTTTTTAGTTTCATTATATTATGGACTAACTTATGCAGGTGCTCGGCCAAAGGCAAATATGACTATTAGGTCTGAAAGAACGTGTTGTACTCTTTTTCCTTGAACCAATTTTCCTGAAGTGGTTTTTTTGGAAAGATTTCTAATAAGGCAATAGTAAAATGTGCTACTATAGTTTCGAAGGCCAGCCTTAAATCGGAGTTGTTGATTATTTTCACCGAACAACAGTTATCGAGCCTTCACAAGTTTGGCCTCAAATACTGGGGGCCATTATCTCTAGGTTAAGATCTTTAAAAGGTGCAATCACTTGATATTAAAAGCCAAGGCTTGGTATATAGGATCCATTGTAAGGGTCAAAGTACCCATGTATCCCACTCTAGCCATCACACAAGGCTTATGCGCCTCCGATTATGTACTATACATACAAAACAGTGAAATAGATCTTTACTTTATTTATACTTTATTACCACACATTTTTCCTCATTGGTGCTTCACAATGGATCCTAAATCCGAAAGACCACGGGCTATCCCAGCTCGGGGACTGTCGTCCGATGAAATATCGGATGGCCCGGGCTATTAAATCTTGGGGGTACCGAGCCTATTAGGCAAGGCCCGAACATGAATGGCTATGGCCGCCCTAAAATGGCTCGGAGACGTCCGAAGTTCGTACTTAGAAAGTGAGGCCTTACGTATAATTAAAACCTATTAAAGGGTTACGCTCGGAAAAAAATCTTCGCATATGACTGAAACACTTAAGTGTCTTAAAGGCCTTCGATTTTACCAAAAATTCGAAGCCGCGAGCAATCCAGAGTTACCATTGAATCCGGGCCCCATTCGGGCTTTTAGAGAACGGATGCTCCAGATTACATTTGATTCTATGCTAAGGCAGGCCGAGTAAGCTTATATTAGTGGTGATCTATATGAGGGGCAAGCATATGGTACTTAGAGCCGGGCTTGTGACATTTTTTTGAGAGTGATGAGTGAACCTTTCTCGAATCATTGCATTGAGTGCTTCATTCTTGAGTGAGATGAGCTTACGGAGAGTATAGGAGAAGGAGTTTAGGATACACAGTGACCTACATGAAAGTGCGAACTTCCTTGATGAATAAAGTCAACTCTTGATGCTCAAGCGTCAGATTAGAGCTATTTGTGCTTAACATTCAAGACATAGGCTTGTTGATGATTCATGAGTGTGTGGATAATCGTTGGTCCCAGTTGATGTGTGTTTGATTCAACTTAGGCCAGCTGAAATAGCTCTTTCCTTGTGGAGGTGGGAATTACCTTAATTGCTTGAGGACAAGGAAAAACTTAAGTTTGGGGGAGTTGATAAGTAGGGATTTTGACCACTTATTTGCACTCTTTTACTTTCGTTTTAGCTCAAAAATACTTAAAGGTATTTCCGAAAACTAATGAAATGTGCTTTCTTGCAGGAATATTGAGAAATGAGCCAAAGAGATGAATATCAACTCAAGAAGGAGTAAAATTGGACAAGGACCAAAACAAAGCAGAAAAGAGCAAAGTGTGGACCGCACAATGCTGTGTGCGATTGCAGACTATGAAGAATCACTGACGAGGTTCAGAGAGATGGTGTTTTGGGACCCTAAAGAAGTGCGGACCGCACTATTATTGTGTGGCCGCATAATGCAAAAGTGCGGCCGCACTCATAAATGTGCGGTCCGTACAAATCTCCCATGTCCAGTTCAAGTCCAAGAGTGCGGCCGCACTCAGAAATGTGTGGTCCGCAAAATCAGAAGAAGTGCGGCCGCACCCCAGAATTGTGCGGCAGCAGAAATCCATCCTGTCAAGCCAGCATCAAAGTGCGGACCACACACAAAATTGTGCGGCCGCACAACCTCTGCAGGAGCAATTTTGTTCGATAATTTCAGCTTGGTATAAATAGATCTTTTTGTCAAATTTAGGTCAAGTTTGAACACCTGAAAGTAGATAACCATTTTTTCCTTACTGTTTTGGGTAACTTTGTAATAGTTTATTATTTTAACATTAGATTTTCTTCCTTAATCATCTATTGTGATTTTAATCTTAGTTTCTTCTTTAGTTTCTTCAATTTTGCCTATGAGTAGCTAAATTCTTAGCTAGGGTTGTGACCCAACCCTAGTGTGGGTACCTAATGGGTGATTAATTTGGGGCTTGTTTGTGATTGGGTGTATTATATTTAGCCTAGTTCTTGCTTGAATTTAAGAATTAATGGTTGAAAACATTGATTCAGGCCTAATTGACCTAGTCTCTACTCGAAAAAGAGAGACTAAGTCAAGGAAAACTTGGCTAACAAGTAATTGGGTTAAACTCAAGAAATTGATAGCCCTAATTAAAGGGTCAAATCTAGAGATAGTAAGACCCGACTTGAGCATCTATCATTAGTTTTGTGAATTACCTATTTGGATTGAGAAAGCCAAATTGGGATAAACCACTCAAACTATCGAGAGGTATAGAGTGGGTAATTGCGTGTGATTGCTATATTACACCCCGATCGATCAAACCTGCCCTAAATCCCATAATCCGTTAGGTAACCACCTAGGTGGAAGTCACGACCCTAGATCTTTTATCAACTTGAAAAACAATAATACCAAAAATATCGTTCATTAGCTTTTCATTTACAAACAATAGTATACTTTTTAGAAGTAGGAAGAAACAACCAATTATGTGGAAGTGCAATTTGGGCATGTCATACACCTAGTCTAGATATATACCTAATCCAATATAAGGTCTCTATGGAATCGACCCCGACTCACATTGGGTAATTATAATTGCATCGACCGCTTCACTATCCCAATCAGTGGTGTGAATTTGGGCGACATCAATTTTTGGCGCCGTTGCCGGGGAGCTAAAAACAGATTTAGCTATATATTTGTTTTTGTGTGTGACTTGTCTTCTTATCCTTCCTAGTTATTAACCTTTTTGTGAATCGATTGTATATACAGAAATGGCTCTCAACAATGATCCTCTCAAAAACTTTCCTTTGGGGGAGGAAGTGGACAATGACCAAGGTGAAGAGGTTCCTGTTGAACCTCAAGCAAATAGGCGAGGCCGACCGCCTCATGACAATATTTCCGTCCCTCCCCTACCTCCACCAAGAGCGGATCCACACCGGGTGTTGCCAAACGAAGGATATGCAAGTGCAATAGTCCCGCCCTGCATTAGGGCGGGCAACTTCCAAATTACCAATGTGATGCTTACATTGCTAGAGCAACGGGGATTCTTCACCGGGGCTCCGAGTCAAAATGCATACAAGCACCTAAAAGGGTTTGTGGATACTTGTTGGGGGAGTAAACAGACCAACGTCTCCGATAATGTTCTAAGGTTGAGGCTATTTCCCTTCTCTCTATGGGGAAAGGCCTTGGATTGGTTAGAAAGATTGCCAAACCATTCCATCCATACATGGGATGAATTTGCGAAAATATTCATTGCCAAGTTCTTTTCTCCCGGGCATATGGCTACTCTTCGGGATGAGATTCTAGCATTCAAGCAAGAACCCAATGAGCCTTTGCAGGAGATTTGGGAGAAGTACTGTACCATGGTAAAAGAGTGACCGAATAATGATATGACTGAGTCTATGATTCAACAAACCTTCTATCGAGTCTTTAGAACTGCTTTACTAGAAACCCTATTTAGCAAGTGTACGACAGTCCTTAATGTATACATCCACAATGAGATGGGTAAAGATGTGCCACAACCCAAAATCCTAACCTGTCATGATGGCACCTATCTCATTATTAGGCAAGCCGACAACCTCAATAAACCACAATTTCTTTCAAGTTTGAAAACATAATATTTAAATATAATGAAAAAACAAAATCTCACAAATACATATATATAAATACACTCCCAAAACCCGGTGTCACTGAGTACATGAGAATCTAAATGATAGCAAAGTCTGACTGATAAAGCCATTGTCCGAAAATATAGAACAGTACAATAACTGAAAGGAAGAGAGTCAAGGTCAGCAGATGCCAGGCAATTACCTTGATAGTCTCTAACCGATAACACTCTGAGATCTAATAGTCACTGTATCTAGAAGCCCCTGAATCTGCACACGAGGTACAGAATGTAGTATGAGTACAACCAACTCAATAAGTAAAAAGACTAACCTTTGGGCTGAAAGTAGTGACGAGCTCAGCAGGTCTAGTCCAGTATAGAAATAACAGTACAAAAATGTAGGCATGCTTTCAAATTCAGCAGTTAAACTCGGTACTTTATATGGCTAATCCAGCCTAGGAAAGATCCATCCCATATATATAACAACAACTGCCATTCAGTGACTTAGTACCGTATAAGGCCAATCCATCCCAGGGGTAAATTTATCCCCAAATATATATGACTAGGACAATATCCATGTCTAGGGAAAATTCATCACAATCATAAATCAATAAGGCAAATCCATGCCCTGGGAAGTCCATCCCGAACATATATAAATAAGGCAAGTCCATGCCCTGGGAAGTCTATCCCAAATATAAATCATCAACGCTCACTGTGGGGGGTGCAAACTCCGGAGGGGCTCCCGATATGGCCTGCTACAGGCGGATAGCCCCAATCCATATAATGATAAAGGCTATAAGGCCTGCTGCAGCCGGGTAGCCCCGTTCCATATAATAGTAATATTTATAAAGCCGATATGGCCTGCTGCAGGTGGGCAGCCCCGATCCCATAAATATCCTCACATTTATGAACATGACTGATTATGAAATATAAATTTTTAAAGCAATTAAATTCAACAGTAACACGACCCTGTGGGTCCCAAAATACCGACACATAGCCAAATCATGATATGTAATACGAGTCTCAACTCAATTTCCTAACACTTGAAGGATATGCGAATAATAATATGATTCCTTAATTTTTTTACAACTTAATAGGATTTATTCAAGTCACAAATTCTATGGTGCACGTCGACACGCTCGTCACCTATCATGTGCGTCACTTCCAAATAATTTATATAACACCAAATTTGGGGATTCATACCCTCGGAACCAAGTATAAAAGTGTTACTTACCTCAAGCCGTGTAATTCTTTACTCCGCTATGACTTTGCTTCCCGAATCAGTCTCCAAACGCCTCGAACCTAGTCATAATTAATTTTATTAAATCAATTCAAATTATAGGAATTAATTCAATATGAAAATACTAATTTTTCAAAAAAATCCAAAATTGCACCCAAAAATCTCACATCTCGGAACCCGACAAAAGTTACAAAATATGAACGCCCATTCAACCACGATTCCAACCATACACAATGTACCAAATTCCGAGATCAAATCGACCCTCAAATATTCTAATTAAACCAAAAGGGTTTTATAAATTTTCAATTTAATTCACCAATTAAATGTTAAAAACAACCATAGATTCGGTTAATTTAACTAATATTGAGTTAAGAACACTTACTCCATTGTTTTCCCAAAAAAACTCCCAAAAATCGCCTCTTCCCGAGCTCCAATTTGTCAAAAATAGAAAATGGGACGAAGTCCCATTTTCAGAACATAAAGTTTCTATCCAGACGTTTCTTCTTCGCTAACGTGACAGCTCCCTTGCATTTGCGAAGCACATTTTTGTGCTGCACGAATTTCCTCCTTCGCGAATGCGAGCCCGGTCTCGCGAACGCGAAGACCAATTTCCCTTAGGCCGGCTTTCCCTTTCGCGAACGCGAGGCCTCGATCGCGAAGGCGTAGCTTTGCCCCTCGGCCCTTCGCGAATGCGTTCTCCCTGTCATGAACGTGAAGCACAAAATGGGCCAGTCTAAATTTCCTCTTCACGAATGCGAGACTCCCCTCGTGAACGCGATGAAGGAAACCAGATACATGCATCAGAAAATTCCAACAGTTGTTTAAGTCAAAATTTCGATCCGTTAAGCATCTGAAACTCACCCGATGCCCCTGGGACCTCAACCAAATACACCAACAAGTCCTAAAACATCAAACGAACTTAGTCGAAACCTCAAATCATATCAAACAATGCTAAAATCACAAATCACACCCCAATTCAAGCTTAAAGAAAACAAATGAATTCCAACTTCTACATTCGATGTCGAAACCTATCAATTCAATTCCGATTGACCTCAAATTTTGCACACAAGTCATAAATGACATAACAGAACTATGAAAATTTTCAGAACTGGATTCCAACTCCGATATCAAAAAGTCAACTCCCTGGTGAAACTTCCAAACTTAAATTTCTATTTTAGCCATTTCAAGCCTAAATTAGCTACGGGCTTCGAAATGATTTTTCGGACACGCTCCTAAGTCCAAAATCACCATACGGAGCTATTGGAATCAACAAAACTTTATTCCGGGGTCATTTACACATAGGTCGACATCCAGCTAACTTTTTTCAAATTAACTTTTAAACTTTAGAACTAAGTGTTCCTATTCATTCCAAGACCTCATCGGACTTGAACCAATTACCCCGACAAGTCATATAACAACTGTAAAGCACAAATTGAGCAATAAATATGGAAACAGGGCTATAATACTCAAAATGACCGGCCGGGTCCTTACATTCTCCCCCTCTTAAACAAACGTTCGTCCTCAAATGGGTTTAGAATCATACCTGGAGCCTCAAATAGGTGTGGATATTTGCTCAGCATTTCCCGCTCAGTCTCCCAAGTAGCTTCTCCGACTGGCTGGCTGGCCTCTCCACTGTACTTTCACTGAAGCTATGTTCTTTGATCTCAACTTTCAAGCTTGCCGGTCTAAAATGGCCACCGGCTCCACATCATAAGTCAAATTACCATCCAAAACATGAGACGGATCTCCGACATACTTCTAGAGCATAGATACATTAAACACTGGATGAACACCCGAGAGATTAGGCGGCAATGCAAGTTCATAAGCCACCTCTCCAATCTTCTCAACTATTTCAAAAGGTCCAATATACCTAGGACTTAACTTGCCCTTCTTCCCAAATCTCACAACACCCTTCATAGGCGAAACTCGGAGTAGTACCTCTCTGCTACCATGTAAGCAACATCGCGAACCTTTCGGACGGCATAACTGTTCTGTCCAGACTGCGCCGTGCGAAGTCGTTCCTGAATCAATTTAACCTTTTCCAAAGCATCCTCAACTAAATCAGTACCTAATAGCCTAGCCTCACTCGGTTCAAACTAACCCATCGGAGACCGACACCGTCTCCCATATAAGGCCTCATACGGAGCCATCTGAATGCTCGATCGGTAGCTGTAATTGTGGGTAAACTTTGTAAGTGGCAGAAACTGATCCCAAGAACCCCCAAAATAAATGACACAAGTGGGTAGCATATCATCCAATATCTGAATAGTGCGCTCGGACTGTCCGTCCGTTTGGGGGTGAAATGTTGTACTCAATTGAACCTCCGTACCTAACTCTCGCTGCACTGCTCTCCAAAACTGTGACGTAAACTGCGTGCTCTGATCCGAAATGATGGACACTGGCACACCGTGAAGGCGAACAATTTTGCGGATATAAATATCGGCCAACCACTCCGAAGAATAAGTAGTACCAACTGGAATAAAATGTGCGGACTTGGTCAACCGATCTAAAATCACCCAAACAACATTTAACTTCCTCAAAGTATATGGGAGTCCAACTACGAAGTCCATGGTAATACGCTCCCACTTCCATTCCAGAATTTCAAGTTTCTGAAGCAATCCGCCCGGTCTCTAATGCTCGTATTTCATTTATTGACAATTTAAACACCGACCTACAAACCCAAATATATCTTTCTTTATTTTTCTCCACCAATAGTGTTATCTCAAGTCCTGGTACTTCTTTACGGTACCTGGATGAATGGAATACCGCGAACTGTAGGCTTCTTCAAGAATCAATTCACGCAGCCCATCTACATTTGACACACAAATCCGACCTTTCATCATCAACATCCCATCATCCCAAATAGTAACATCTCTGGCATCACCGTACTGAACTGTGTCCTTAAGGACAAGCAAATGGGGATCATCATACCGGCGCTCTCTGATGCGGTCATATATGGAAGACCGAGAAACCACACAAGCTAGAACCCGACTGAGCTCCGAAATATCTAATCTCATAAACTGATTGGCTAAGGCCTGAACATCAACTGCCAGAGGCCTTTCACCAACAAGAATGAATACAAGGCTACCCATACTCACCGTCTTCCTACTCAAGGAATCGGCCACCACGTTGGCCTTCCCGGGATGATACAGAATAATAATATCATAATCCTTCAACAGCTCTAACCATCTCTGCTGTCTCAAATTTAGATTCTTCTGTTTAAATACATGTTGAATACTCCGATGATTTGTAAATACCTCAAAAGACACACCATAGAGATAGTGCCTTAAAATCTTTAATGCATGCACAATAGCTGCCAATTCTAAATCATGAACAGGGTAGTTCTTTTCATGTGGCTTCAACTGATGTGAAGCATATGCAATCACTCTACTCTTCTGCATTAAGACACACCCAATACCAATTCGAGAAGCATCACAATACACAGTATAAGAACCTGAAGCTGAAGGTATAACTAGAACTGGAGTTGTGGTCAAGTCAGTCTTGAGCTTCTGAAAGCTCTCTTCACACTTATCCGACCACCTAAATGGAATACCCTTCTGGATCAATTTATTCATGCGTGATGCAATAGATGAGAAGCCCTCCACAAAGCGACGATAATAACCATCCAATCCAAGAAAACTCCGAATCTCAGTCACTGAAGATGGCCTGTGCCAACTTTGAACTGCCTCTATTTTCTTCGGATCAACCTTAATTCCTTTACTAGACACTATGTGTCCCAAGAATGCCACCGAGCTAAGCCAGAACTCACAGTTAGAGAATTTGGCATAAAGTTTCTCCTCTATCAACCTCTGTAGTGCAATACTCAAGTATCGTACATGCTCCTCCTGGCTACGTGAGTACACCAGGATATCATCAATAAATAATACGACAAATGAGTCAAGATATGGTTGGAATTCACTATTCATCAGGTGCATAAATGTTGATGGGGCATTGGTCAGCCCAAAAGACATCACGAGAAATTAATAGTGACCAAAACGAGTCCTGAATGTCGTCTTTAGAATATCCGAATCCCAAATTTTTATCTAGTGATACCCAGACCTCAAATCAATTTTAGAGAATACTCTCGCTTCCCGAAGTTGGTCAAATAAATCATCAATACAGGCAAAGGTTACTTATTCTTGATTGTAACTTTGTTCAACTGCCTGTAGTCGATGCACATCCGCATAGTATCATATTTCTTTTTCACAAACAGAACAGGTGCACCCCAAAGTGACACACTAGGCCTAATAAACCCCTTATCAAGGAGTTTCTGAAGTTGCTCTTTAAATTCTTTCAATTTAGCTGGTGCCATATGATAACGGAGGAATAAAAATGGTTGAATGCCCGACACCAAGTCAATATCAAAATCAATATCCCAATCAGGTGGCATACCCAGCAGGTCTGTAGGAAATACCTCCAGAAAATTCCGCACTACCGGTACTTAATCAATAGTAGGAGTATGTGCCTCAACATATCTCATAAAGGCCAAATATGACAAACACCCCTTCCTAACCATGCGCTGAGCCTTCCAGTAAGAAATTACCCTGCTGGGAACATAATTTGGATAATCCCTCTACTCGACCTTAGGCAATCCCTATATTGCCAACGTCACAATATTTGCGTGACAGTCTAGAATAGCATGACATGGAGACAACCAATCCATACCCAAGATGACATCGAAATTGACCATACTAAGATATAAAAGATCAACTCTAGTCTCCAGTCCCCCAATAGTTACCACACACGACTGATACACACGGTCCACAATAATAGTATCGCCCACCGACGTAGATACATGAATAGGTGAAACTAAGGACTCACGGGGTATATCCAGATAACTTACAAAATATGATGAAACATACGAATATGTGGAACCAGGGTCAAATAATATAGAAGCTTCCATATGGCACACTGAGACAATACATGTGATCACTGCATCAAAAGCAACGGCATCTGGCCTGGCAGGAAAAGCATAGAATCGGGCCTGACTGCCACCTGATCGGCCTCTTTCTCTTGGGCGACCCCTAGCTGACTGAGCCCCATCCCGAGCTAGCTGGGCGAGTGTGGATTAATTGGTGCAGGAGTCGTAGCCTGACTCCTCTGCTGAACTGGACCTCGCGTAAGGCGGGGACAATATTTCCTCACATGACCCAGCTCTCCACACCCATAGCAATCCCTCTCAAAAAATGGTGGTGAGTTCTGAGGCGAACCTCGAGAACTAGAATAACTACCAGGAGAACATGGTACAAATGAACCCTGAACTGATGGTGCACGAGATGAACTCAGAGCTGGAAATGCATCAAGAGAAGACCCACTCCGTCGAGCACTGTATGGACCATGGCTAGTTGATGCACCACGATGAGCTAAATGAGCCATCTGAGTGGGCCTATAAGGATGACCCCTGCTATGGTAGGGTTGTCCCCCAGAAGGAACGCCACTGGAATTACCCGGACCAAGAGACCTCTTGGCCTCCCTCTCCTCACACTCCTGAGTACGGACCATCTCTAGTCGTCGAGCACTGTCAACCACCTCGTTGAATCTAGCACCTGCTACATTCCCCAAAGTCATAACAAAACGGAGTTGCTGGTTGAGGCCATTAATGAACCTCCTGATCTTTTCTCTCAGTCGGAACCAACCAAACTTCATGACCAGCAAATTCCAAAAACCGCATCTTATACTGAGTTATGCATAAGTCCTCCTGACGTAAGTACTCGAACTACTTGCGCAGTTCCTCTCTACGGGTCTGTGGCACAAACTTCTCCATAAATTATACAGAGAACTCATGCCATGAAAATAGTGCTGCACCAATTGGTCTGATCCTCTCATAAGTCTCCCACCATCTGAAGGCAACCCCAGAAAACTGAAAAGTAGTGAACGAGACCCCATTGATCTCCAGAATACCCGTTGTCCGAAGCATCCGCTGGCATTCTGTATTGTGGCAGGATACTATTATATCACTAGACCATTGGTGCATTTTTGTGTAAGACTTTTTTTTATACTCTTTATGTCACGACCCCAAATTTCCTTCGTAGGATGTCGTGATGGCACCTAGTTTTTAAGACTAGGTAAGCCTATCAATGCGGAATAATAATAAATATATGAAATAAATAAACTACAATTCAAACAATTTCAACTCCCAAAACCCGGTAGAAATAAGTCACAAGCTTCTAAGAATGTATTCTCAATGTCTCTATATATCAAGGTCTAAAGAAAAATAAGGAAGAAACATAAAAATGATAGAAGGGGACACCGGAGTCTGCGGACGCTGACAGATATACCTCAAAGTCTACGTGCGTAGGTAACTCACTGACGTCTAGGCTGGTAAGATGTACCTGAATCTGCACAAAAAGATGTGCAGAAGCGTAGTATGAGTGCAGCACAGCAATACCTAGTAAGTGCCAAGCCTAACCTTGGTAGAGTAGTGACGAGGTCAGGTGAGCCCCTACTGGAATATAATAATGACATGGTAAAATGTTTAACAATATAGTAAAATAAAATGACATTGGAGATGAATTAAGTATTTTGTCACCATTTAATTTAACAAAATAATGTCAAATAATATCTCCTGGAAATACAACCGAATTTCCTTTCAACTTTAAGAAAATCACAACAAATAATCAAGGCAACTGCGGCCATAAATCATTATCAACAAGGGCACTCTCGAGGTACCGCCTCGTAGTCCTAAATCATAAACAAATTCAAAATACCTCATTTCCATAATGCACCGCCGGAGCCTTCACAGTTTATTTTAAAGAAAATATTTTTTTCCGAAATAGCATTCCGCGTTTTAGCCATCCTTATCACACTGCATGACTTCTAGTAGTTCCCCCTACTAGCCACGCGTATCAAGCTACCCTTATCTCACCGCATGCGTTTCAATACCCAGACCTTATACCACCGCATACGTATCAATATCACAATATATCACAACTTGCACCTCAGGTGCTCAAATAATTTAACTTGTCAAAATAATTCAACAACAATATTTTTCCACAATAAAGAGCTCACAGCTCATGTCAAAATAATTCAACAATAATATTTCAAAATCTTTAATACGTTGCTTCAATACCAAGATTAAAAATGTCAAATACTTCATATTAATAATATTTAATTTAAAAAAAATCAACCTTCAAATAATGAACAGAATAAAAGAAACCAAGTTCCAACTAAACAGATAAAATAATTAGCAGGAAAAGGTCAAGCAAATTTAAAATATAAATATTAAATCAATAATGAATAATATAACAAAATAAAATAATTTAATTAATGCGCAATCGTGATCTACACAATTTAAAAGATAATATTTCATATTTAGCCCGTGAACACACTCGTCACCTCGTGTACACGACTTTCCACACATTACAATTATCAATCCTAGGGGTAATTTCCCTCACACAAGGTTAGACAAGTCACTTACCTCGACTTGCTCCAATTTAACCAAGTAGTATGCTTTTTCCTCGATTTTTTCGATTTCGGTCGACTCGTATCTAGTCAGAATTAATTCGATACAGACAACAAAAATTATAGAATTAATTCTGTAATAAAATACTATATTTATCAATAAAATCCGAAATTAACTAAAAAATGGCCAGTGGGGGCCACGTCTCGGAATCCGGCGAAAGTTACGAAATATGAACGCCCATTCAACCACGAGTCTAATCATACCAAAATGTCTAAATTCCAATAACAGTTCGACCCTCAAATCCTCGAATCTATCCAAGAGGATTTTCAAATTTTTCCAACTTAAATTACCAATTAAATGTTAAAAACGGTTATAGATTCGGGTAATCTAAGAAAGATTGAATTAAGAACACTTACCCCAACGTTTTCTCTGAAAATTCTCAAAAATTGCCTCAATCCGAGCTCCAATTCGTTAAAAAGTCCCATTTTCAGAACATAAACATTCTGCCCAGGGTTTTACTCATCGTGATCATCCACACGCGATCGCGAAGCACAATTTACCACTGCCCAAATTAACTCTATGCGATCGCGTATATCCTCACGCGATCGCAGAGCACAGAATTCTCAACTCTATGTGATCTCAGTCCTCTTCACGCGCTCGTGAGTCACAAGGTCTCAAAGCTACGCGATCGCATCCCGCATCACGCGATCGCGAAGCACAAAACTTAGTAGCCCTTAATTAACCTTACGCGATCGCAAACCACGCGATCGCGATACACATCTTGCCAAACCTACGCGATCGCGGTTGACCTTACGCGATTGCGAAGAACAAAGTTAGCACTGCCTCAACTAAGCCTACGCGATCGCGTCCCAATCTTCGCGATCACGAAGAGGGTTTAAAATACCAGAAATCAGCAGCTACCAGCAGTGCCAAAATGAAGGAAAATACTCTGAATACCATCCGAAACACGCCCGAGCCCCTCGGGACATCAACCAAATATACCAACAAGTCCTAAAATATCATACGGACTTAGTCGAGTCTTCAAATCACATCCAATAACATTAAAACACGAATCACACATAGATTCAAGCCTAATGAACTTTGAAACTTTCAATTTCTACAAACAACATCGGAAAATATTAAATCAAGTCCGGTTGACCTCAAATTTTGTACGTAAGTCATAAATGACATAACGGAGCTATGAAAATTTTCAGAAATTGATTCCGCCCCCGATATCAAAAAGTCAACTCCCCGGTCAAACTTCCAAACTTAAATTCCTATTTTAGCCATTTCAAGCCTAATTTCACTACGGACTTCCAAATAAAATTTCGATCATGCTCCTAAGTCTAAAATCACCATACGGAGCTGTTGGAATTATCAAAATTCTATTATGGGGGTCATTTGCACATAATTCGATATCCGATCACTATTTGAATTTAAACTTTTAATTTTTCTTCAAAATTCCATATCTCTGGCTAGGGACCTCGGAATTTGATTCCAGACATACGCCCAAGTCCCAAATCACGATACGAACCTACCGAAACGTTCAAAACACTAATCCGAGTCTGTTTGCTAAATATGTTGACCAAGGTCAACTCAATTGAGTTTTAAAGCTCTAATTCACATTTTAATTCATTTTTCGCATAAAAACTTTTCGGAAAATTTTACGGACTGCGCACGCAAGTCGAGTAATGATAAATAGTGTTTTTCGAGGTCTTAGAACATAGAATTAATTATTAAATTTAAAGATGACATTTTGGGTCTTCACATTCTCCACCTCTAAAACAAACGTTCGTCCTCGAACGGAGTTTGAGGAAATACCTGAGCTTGGTGAATAAGTGTGGATAATAGCTGCACATATCATGCTCGGTCTCCCAAGTCGCCTCTTCGACCGGATAACCCTTCCACTGAACCTTCACGGAAGCAATGTTCTTTGACCTTAGCTTTCGAACCTGCCTATTCAAAATAGCCACTGCTTCCTCAACATAAGATAGATCCTTGTCCAACTGAACCGACCTGAAGTCTAACACATAAGATGGATCGCCATGATATTTCTGAAGCATGGAAACATGAAATACCGGATGAACCGCAGAGAGAGTAGGTGGTAGTGCAAGTTTGTAAGCCACCTCTCCAACTCTCTCAAGAATCTCAAAAGGCCCAATATACCTTGGGCTCAACTTGCCCTTATTCCTGAACCTCATCACACCCTTCATAGGCGAAACCCGGAGCAATACCCGCTCACCAACCATGAATGCAACATCACGAACCTTCTGATCCACATAGCTCTTCTGTCTAGATTAGGCTGTACGAAGTCGATCCTCAATTAACTTAACCTTTTTCCAAGGCATCCCGAACCAAATCTGTACCCAATAGTCAAGCCTCGCCCGATTCGAACCAACCCACTGGAGACCGACACCGCCTACCATACAAGGCCTCATTCGGAGCCATCTGAATTCTTGACTGGTAACTGTTGGTGTCTCCGCAAGTGGTAAGAATTGATCCCAAGAACCCCCCAAAATCTATCACACACGCACGAAGCATATCCTCTAGTATCTGAATAGTGCGTTCGGACTGCCCGTCCTTCTGAGGGTGAAATGTTGTACTCAACTCTACCCGAGTACCCAGCTCACGCTGTACTGCCCTCCAGAACCGTGAGGTAAACTGTGTACCCCGGTCAGAGATGATAGATACTGGTACACCGTGAAGTCTGACAAGCTCGCAAATATATACCTGAGCCAGCTGCTCTGAAGAGTAAGTAATAATCACAAGAACAAAATGAGCTGATTTGGTTAGCCTATCCACAATCACCCAAACTGCATCAAACTTTCGCTCAGTCCGTGGGAGCCCAACAACGAAATCCATAGTGATCCGCTCCCATTTCCATTCTGGAATCTCTAACTTATGAAGTAATCCACCTAGTCGATGATGCTCATATTTCACATGTTGACAATTTAGACACCGAGATACATACTCCACTATGTCTTTCTCCATCCGCCTCCACCAATAGTGTTGTCTCAAGTCCTGATACATCTTTGCAGCACCCGGATGAATGGAGTACCGCGAACTATGAGCCTCCTGGAGAATCAAGTCACGCAAGTCACCTACATTGGGTACACATAGCCTGCCCTGCATCTGTAGTACACCATCATCTCCAATAGTGACTTCGTTAGCATCACCGTGTTGAACTGTATCCTTAAGGACAAGCAAATGAGGGTCATCATACTGATGCTCCCTGATACTATCATAAAGAGAAGACTGATAAACCACACAAGCCAAAACTCGGCTCGGCTCGGAAACATCCAACCTGACAAACTGGTTGGCTAAGGCCTGAACATCCAAGGCTAAAGGCCTCTCTGCTACCGCTAAATATTCTAAGCTGCCCAAACTCTCCTCCTTACGACTCAAGGCATCGGCCACTACATTGGCCTTCCTAGGATGATATAGAATGGTGATATCATAATCCTTAAGCAACTCCAACCATATCCGCTGCCGCATATTAAGATCCTTCTGTTTAAACAGATGTTGTAGACTCCGGTGATCGGTGTAGACCTCACAATGGACACCCTACAAATAATGCCGCCAAAGTTTTAAGGCATGAATAATAGCTGCTAACTCCAGGTCATGTACATGATAATTCTTCTCATGCACCTTTAACTGTCTGGACACTTAGGCAATCACCCTACCATCTTGCATCAACACTGAGCCGAGACCAATACGCGACACGTCACAATACACAATATAAGACCATGTACCTATAGGTAATACTAATACTGGGGTTGTAGTCAAAGCTGTCTTGAGCTTTTGAAAGCTCTCCTCACATTCCTCGATCCACCTGAACGGAGCACCCTTCTGGGTTAATTTGGTCATAGATCCAGCAATAGAAGAAAACCCTTTACAAATCGGCGATAATACCCTGCCAAACCAGGAAAACTCCGGATTTTCGTAACTGAGGATGGTCTGGACCAATTCTGCACTGCTTCAATCTTCTTCGGATCTACCTTGATCCCCTCGCATGAAACTATATGACCCAAAAATCCCACCGAATCAAGCCAGAATTCACACTTTGAGAATTTAGCATATAACTTCTTTTCTCTCAAAATCTGAAGCACAGTCCTCAGGTGTTGTTCATGATCTTCCCAACTCCGGGAATACACCAAAATGTCATCAATAAACACAATGATGAAAGTATCAAGATAGGGCTGAAATACACTATTCATTAAGTGCATAAATGTTGTTGGGGCATTAGTCAGCCCAAAACACATCACAAGGAACTCGTAATGACCATGCCGAGTCCTGAAAGCAGTCTTCGGGATATCTGGCTCCTGAATCTTCAATTGATGATAGCCTGAACATAAGTCGATCTTAGAGAATACTCTGGCACCCTGAAGCTAATCAAATAGGTTATCAATACGTGGAAATTGATACCTGTTCTTCACGGTAACTTTGTTTAGCTGGCGGTAATCAATACACATCTGCATAGAACCATCATTCTTCTTTAGAAATAAGACAGGAGCACCGCAAGGCGATACACTAGGCCGAATGAAACCCTTATCAAGAATTCCTATAACTGTTCTAATTCTATTCATCCATGTACCGCCAAAATGTATCAAGATTTGCGGCAACATTATTGGTGAAGGAGAATGAAAAAGGATATAGTTGCATATGTAGCTTGATGTCTGAATTGTCAGCAAGTTAAGTACGAGCATCAGAGACCTGGTGGTTTGCTTCAGAGTGGAAGTGGGAGCGTATCACTATGGATTTTGTTTTTGGGCTTCCATGGACTCAGAGAAAATTTGACGCAGTTTTGGTCATTGTGGATAGGTTGACCAAGTCAGCACATTTCATTCCAGTGGCAGTTACCTTTTTTTCAGAGAGATTAGTTGAAATTTACATTCGTGAGATTGTCCTCCTTCACGGTGTGCATGTGTCTATTATTTCAGATCGAGGTATGTAGTTTACCTCACACTTTTGGAGGGCTGTACAATATGAGTTAAGCACGCGGGTTGAGTTGAGCACAACATTTCATCCATAGACAGACGGACATTCAGAGCGCACCATTCAGATATTGGAAGATATGCTTCGCGCTTGTGTTATAGACTTTAGAGGTTCTTGGGATCATTTCTTGCCACTTGCGGAGTTTGCTTATAATAATAGCTACCAGTCGAGCATTCAGATGGCTCCATATGAGGCATTATACGGAAGGCAATGTCGTTCGGCAGTTGGCTGGTTTGAATCGGGAGAGGCTCAGTTATTGGGTACCGATTTGGTACAAGATGCCTTGGATAAGGTTAATATTATTCAGGATCGACTTCGCACAGCTTAGTCTAGGCAAAAGAGTTATGCCGACCGTAAAGTTCGTGATATTGCATTCATGGTTGGAGAAAGAATATTGCTCCGAGTTTCACCTATGAAAGATTTAATGAGATTCGGAAAGAAGGGCAAGTTGAGCCTTTGAAATTCTTGAAATGGTGGGTGAAGTAGCCTACAGGCTTGCATTACCACCTAGTTTATCAGCGGTTCATCCGGTGTTCCGTGTGTCTATGCTCCAAAAACATCATAGTGATCCGTCCCATGTGTTAGATTTCAGCTCAGTCCAATTGGACAAAGATTTGACTTACGAGGAGGAGCCGGTGGCTATTCTAGCCCGGACAGTTGAGGTCTAAGAGTTATCCTTCAGTTCGGGTGCAATGGAGAGGTCAGCCGGTAGAGGCATCTACCTGGGAGTCCGTAAAAGTTTTCGGAAAGTTTTTATGTGAAAAATGGATTAAAATGTGAAATAGAGCCTTAAAACTCAATTGAGTTGACTTTGGTCAACCTTTTGAGCACACGGACTCGGATCAGTATTTTGACAGTTCCGGTAGCTCTGTATCGTGATTTGGGATTTGGGCGTATGCCCGAAATTTAATTTGGAGATCACTAGCTCAAGTTATGTCCGTTTAACGAAAACTAGTAATTCAAAGGCTAAAGATTTTCAAGTTTGACCACGAGGTTGACTTTTTGATATCAGAGCCGGAATCCGATTCTGAAAATTTGAATAGATCCGTTATGTCATTTAGTACTTGCTTGCCAAATTTGAAGTCATTCCGAATTCATTTAATATGTTTTGGCACGAGATTTGAAAATTAAAAAGTTTAAAACTATTAAGTTCGAATCGGGGTGTGAATTGTAATTTCAGCGTTGTTTGACGTGATATTAGACCCCGAGTAAGTCTGTATTATGTTACAGGACTTATTTGTATATTCGGACGGGGTCCCGAATACCGCAAGTGTGATTCAGATCGAAATCAGATCGAATTGTGAACTTAAGCCAATTCTAGAAATTTCTGCCTCTGATATAATCGCACTTGCGAGGGTCTTGGCCGCAGGTGCGGCGGAATTGCGCAGATGCGGGACTGGGCTAGCCTGGGGTCTTTGCAGGTGCGGCCATCTTGCGTAGAAGCGGATGTCGCAGGTGCGACAGGAATGTCCGCAGATGCGAAACTTTACCTGACAGCCTGGCATCTCAAATGCGAGCCTTGTCTCGCAAATGCGGAACTTTTATCCGTAGATACGAAAATAACTGGGCAAAGCCCATAAATTCGGAAGTCGCCATTTTTACTCATTTTTGAGTTTTGAGTTTAGGATTTTGGCGATTCCAAAGCGATTTTTCACGACTTTGAATTGGGTAAGTGTTCTATAACCAAAAGGGATTATATTTCATAAATCTATATCTATATTCATCATTTATTTCGGATTTAGATGGAAGAAATTGGAATTTTTATAAAATCTTTCAAAAATAAAAAATTTAGATTTGAAGGTCCATTTGACATCGGAATTGGATAATTTTTGTATGGTTGAACTTGTAGCTGAACGGGTGTTAGGATTTCGCGAGTTTTTTCGGGATTTGAGACATTGGTCCCACTGTCGAATATTTTAATGAATTTCAGATTATTATCCGGAAAATTAGTAAATTCATATGGAATTAATTCCTATGATTCGTATTAAATATATCGAATTATTTGTGAATAGATTTGAAACTTTTGGAGACAAATTTAAAAGGAAAAGCTCTGGTTGAGTAATTGATTGAAATTTGCAAAACGAGGTAAGTGTCGTGGTTAACCTTGACTTGAGAGAATAGAACCCTTAAACTATTTGTTATGTGAAATGCATGTGAATGACGTATAGGCGAGGTGACGAGTGTCTATACGTCGTCAAATTAATTGTTTGCATAATTACTTGAAAAATCATAAATTGTTTTAAATCACGTATTAATTATTATAATAATTCTTTCTCTCCTATTCTTTGTCAAATATTAATTCTTGAATTCCTGCATTAATTGTCACATGCTATTTGAATTATGTGTCTTAATTGTTATTTGACATTTAGCATTTTAAATATTAAACTGCCTATTTTCTCCTTGATTTCCATAATAATTTGCTATTTGTCATTGTTTGTTTCATAATTAAATCATAATTATTGTATGCTTGTTATCTTATAATTTTATATTAATTATTAAATTTATTGGGAAAATTTCTTCTATAAGAATTGGTAAATGGATATATTGGAGGATCGGGTTGCACGCCGCAATAGACTTATTAAAAGTCAATATTTTGGGGATCGGATTGCACGCCGCAATAGACTTATTAAAAGTCAATATTTGGGGGATCAGATTGCACGCCGCAATAGACTTATTTAAAAGTCAATATATATACTTGATTAAAAATAATTATATGAGAGGATTGAAAATGAATATATTGTGAGAGCGGGTTGCACGTTGTAACGAAAATTGATGAAAATGATAATTGGTTATGACTGCTGAGTTGGGTTCAATTATTATAAATAAGTTACCTGATTTAATTTTATTATCTGTTGTTATTACTAATATTGCGTACAGGTTAATGTAAGTGACCCACCTTAGCCTCGTCACTACTTCGTCAAGGTTAGGCTCAGCACTTACCAGTACATAGGGTCAGTTGTACTAATACTACATTCTGCACTTCTTGTGCAGATTTCGGAGTTGGTCCCAGCGGCGTGCCATAGACTTGCTTGGATTTCAGCTACTCGGAGGAGACTTGAGGTATAACTGCACAATGTCCGCAGTTCTGAAGTCCACGTCTATTTTACTTTAGTTGTGTGTTTGTTTCCAGACAGCTTTAATTTATTCAGACCTTTATTTTTATTTATTCTAGAAGCTCGTGCACTTGTGACACCAATTCTGGGATGGTATTTAGACACCGTTGTTGTTTATGGATTACTCACTATATTTCAGACTTTACTTCCGCAATCGTTCTTTATTATTAATAAATTTAAAAATTATTTTAAAAATTGATAATATTATTCTAACGTTGGCTTGCCTAGCAAGTGAAATGTTAGGCGCCATCACGGTCCGAAGGTGAGAATTTCGGGTCGTGACATGTAGTAAGACATTGTTCTTGTAATGTTTGTTTTTGATATTTTAAAATAGTACTTGGTAAAATATGTGGATTAAGGTAAATTTATGGTCAATTTTAGTTGTCATAATAATTACCACTAAACATATCCTTTACTGGCAATTATTATACTTTTACTGTCAATAACAAAAGACGCAAAATATAAGTTGGATAGTACATTTTTAAGGAATGTTTAGTGGCTTTTATTATTGCCTCTAAATAAATGCCACTAATAAGTTATTAGTTTTAGCGGCAATAATATGGGTCTTTACTAGTATTTGACACAAATGCCAGGCTTTAGCGACTTTGGATGCAATGGCATTTAATCAATTGCTGGTAAATGTTTTTGTTGTAAATGTTTTTGTGGCAATAAATATTGCCGCTACAAGTAAAATGTATTGCCATTAAAAGCCTCTTTTGGTGTAGTGTTATACAATATGCTTATTTCATTAATAATTAGTGGATTTCTCTAATCTCTGGCTTTTTACAATTTGGAATAGTGGTGGCCTGGTGGATTGGGTAAAGTCTCTACCCATGATGTTGTGTACGCTCGTCTTATAACAAATGGTAAATACTATGGGATTAATGGTAAGTCAATGATTCTCATGTCACAAGATGGTGTAGTGCATTTTCAGGAAAGTTGCACTTACATTTTATTGACTAATTCATATTTTAGGTTTTATTGTCCAACTACGAAGCTTGTGTTGGGAAAAATAATAATCCCGTTCAGGAATAATATCCACGATAAATAATAATAACACAAGAGAGTAACAATGACGCCAACTCTTTTAATGGGTAAAATACAATACCCGAGCGGAGCAATATAACCACTATAATATTATAACTTAGTAGTGTCAAGAGACTACTATAATTTTGAAAGAAATAACACT
Source organism: Nicotiana tomentosiformis (assembly GCF_000390325.3). Taxonomy (NCBI): domain Eukaryota; kingdom Viridiplantae; phylum Streptophyta; class Magnoliopsida; order Solanales; family Solanaceae; genus Nicotiana; species Nicotiana tomentosiformis. The sequence goes on along the minus strand of NC_090819.1, from coordinate 92,031,888 downwards.
CTTTATTTAAAACAGCTCACTATAATATTACTCACACTCACTATTTATTTCACAGACTACAATCTGGGGATTACTCTCTCTAACTTCTATTGCTTCTCTCTTATTTTGGTGTAATTGAAATGGAGAATGGAGGCCTCTATTTATAGTAAGAGATATCATTCAACTACTATAAAGAAGAAAGCTTGTTGTTGATTTAGTCCTATAATTTTTCAACAAAGTTAGACACCTCTCATTTTCTTCAACAAAGTTAGGCACCTCCCATTTTCTTCAACAAAGTTAGGCACCTCCAATTTTCTTCTTTGTTTCTCTTTAATATGAGCCCCACAAATCTCTCCCTTAATTTTAATTTTTTTTTTTTATTCCAAGACTTGATCTCAATCTCTGAAAATCCTCAAACTTAAGAGGCTTTGTAAAGATATCTGCAGCCTGATCATGAGACTTCACATATTTGAGCTTGACTTCCTTCTTGGCAATGCACTCTCTGATGAAGTGATATCTTGTATCTATATGCTTGCTTCGATCATGATACACCAGATTCTTGGCGAGTGCCTGTGCAGATTTGTTATCAATACAAATATTTGTAGCTTCAATTTGTGGCAAATTAAGCTCCTTCAATAATCTTCTTAGCCAAATAGCATAACATGTACATGATGTTGTTGCTATATATTCGGCTTCACAAGTCGAGAGAGTAACTATAGACTGTTTCTTTGAACTCCAAGAAATAACAGAATCACCCAATAAAAACACAAAGCCAGTTGTGCTTTTTCTATCATCAATATCTCCCGCATAATCACTATCACAAAATTCCATAAGGTTAAAATCATTAGAAGAAGAATAAAATAACCCAAAGTCAATCGTACTTTTTAGGTAACGAATAATTCTTCTAGTGACTTTCAAATGGGTGGAGGTAGGAGATTTCATGAAGTGGCTTACTACTCCTACTGCAAAGAGTATATCTGGCCTGGTACAAGTCAAGTACCTCAAACTTCCCGCAAGACTTTTGAAAAATTTGGGATCCACATTTTCTCCTTCATCAAGCTCGGATAATTTTATCCCACTCTCCATCAGAGTGTTCACGGGGTTGCAATCGAGCATGTTGAACTTCTTCAAGATCTCTTTCGTATAGCTTTCTTGAGAGATGAAAATTCCATCCTCCATATGCTTCACTTCTAGGCTCAAGTAGTATAACATGAGCCCTACATCTGTCATCTCGAACTCACGAGACATAACTTTCTTAAAAGATTCAAACAAACTTGGGTTATTACCCGTGAAAATAAGATCATCAACATAAAGACAAACAAGTAAGATATCTCCATTAGTATGAACTTTAAGATAAAGAGTATATTCATGGAGATAACGAGTAAACCCATTGTCTTGAAAATACTTGTTGATGCAACTATTCCATGCTCTTGGGGATTGCTTTAATCCATATAAAGCTTTCTTCAACCGCAACACTTTATCTTCATGGGTTTTAACCACAAAGCCCAATGATTGTTCAACATAGACTTCTTCTTTAAGATAGCCATTCAAAAATGCTGACTTGACTTCTAGTTGATGGATCTTCCACTTCATTTGCGCCGCCAAAGAGATAAGCAAACGAATCGTCTCCATGCAGGCAAAAGGTGCATAGAATTCTTCATAGTCAATGCCTTGCCTTTGCTTGTAGCCTTTAACCACAAGTCGTGCCTTGTATCTCTCCGCATCTCCATCAGCATTCTTCTTTGCCTTGTATACTCATTTAACTCCAATTGCTCGATGACCCTTGGGAAGTGTTATTAACTCCCACGTGTTGTTCTTCTCTATTGAATCGATCTCCTCATGCATGGCTTGTCTCCACCTTTTGTCTTCAACAGCTTCATCAAAGTTCATTGGTTCACTATCAGCAAAGAGACAATATAAAAAATCAAAATTAGTAACTTCTTATGTGTCCTCACAGAGCTTTTGAATTCTCCTTGTCCTTTGCGGTTGTTCATTTAAACTTTCTTGAGAAGAGGAAGATGCAATATTTGTTGGAGAAGGAGGTGGAGTTGTATCATGCACAGGTTCCACGGTCTCTGGTTCTTCTTCATCACCAAAGTATGGAAGAAAATCCTATGAAGTTTCTTCCTGAGCTTCCCAGTTCCATGCCAATTCTTCATCAAATTCAACATCGCGACTTACCACCATCTTGTCGCTACTTGGGTTGTATAGCTTGTAGTCTTTTGAACTCATATCATAGCCAACAAACACATGCTTGACACTTCGACCGTCAAGCTTCGCTCTCTATTGATGTGGCACATGAGCATAGACTATGCTCCCAAAGATTCTCAAGTGCTTGACACTTGGATTTCTTCCACTCCATGCTTTTTGAGGGGTTTGATCTCTAACATTCTTTGTTGAGTATAGTATTTTATCTTTATATTTTTCATGTCATGTATTTTCATTAGTTGTACTGAATTTTAATTATATTAAGTTGCTATGTTTGTGTTTGTGTTGTAGTATTAATATAACGAAGAACCGGAGAAACAAAAATATAATGCGCATATAATGTAAACAATAAATATTGTTGCAATTATTTACTGAATGTCATATGTACATAAAATACAAAAACAATCAATGCGTCCCACATCATGTATGCTTTAATGCAACCGTTGGCCTGAGGTACATCCCATCCCGCCCGGCTATGCTATCAGGATCATCCTCATCACGTCGCCTCTTTATCGGAGGATGCGCTGCAGCATGATCGTCAGTAGGGCTGGCAGGCTCGGTAGAAGGTGTCGTCGGTTCAGCATTAACCTACAGAATAATAAGATATTTTAGTATACAAAATATATATTAGTAATGTACGTGTTAAGTCACAAAAAATTAAATTTTCTTACCATGGTCTCGTCGGGCTCTTGAATATAATCATCTGTCGCAGCCAGGTCAGTATAGCACAAAGTGGCCTCCGTGTGGTCGAGGCTGAAGCCTTAATAAAAAATATATATAAAGATATTTATGGCTAATCAATGAGATAAAAACCAAATTTAAATTTAATAGTAATACAAACATACCTATGCCTGTGAAAGATGCCCAACATCCCTCGATGATGAGCCATAACTCAGCCGGCACCCACTATCCATATCCCGTGTCGGCCAATTATCAACAACGGTCGATGGGCCTGGAAGATCAGGAAAATATTGATCCCAATCCTCTCGCATAATGGCTGTGCCCGCGATCAACAATGGAGCGGACGGGGTCACATGCAAAGTCCCTGGAGTGAGATGAAGCTGAAGGCTGAATGACGGCATGCTGCTGTGAGAGTGGTCTGACTCATGGAGGTCACCCGGCTGATCAACTCCAACATCCTCAACCGGTGCCTCAACACCCCCTTGCTGGGGACCACCTCCTCGCCGACCTCCACAGCCTCGTAGGACACCCCTACATCGTGGGGAACGCCTGCCATGTCGACCATGTTCCAGCCCCACTGGTGGCCCACGATGGTACTGCTCTGGCGCCATATACTCAGCCTCGTATCCTAATCGCTCATCACCTCGAGCTCTCCTCAATACCCGGGAAGCCAGATCGGTAACCTACCGGCCATACTCGTGCAAAGCGATTGCTCCCTCGTCAGTATGCTGCTGCATCTGTAGTCCCAACTGGTGGAACAGATGTAGGCCGATAGCCTGCACAACATGTAAAATATAAATTATGGAACACTAGGTTAACGTTATAAGTAAGTATATCAAATAACATACCAGTGCCTCTTGCCTCCCGGCGTATGGAATGTATCGACTGCCAGTGCAATAAATGGGATTCCCGATGAAAAGTCTGGTAACGTTGCGGTACCAGCCCATATAATCATGCTCAGTCTCCGTCCGGTCAGGTGGAGGGGGGCGAGGAATCAGGTCATGTCGCTGGTCCCAAGTATCGATCTGCGCCTCTAGCCATGCCATATATGTCTGGTTCACCCTGCAATGATCATTTCACTGGTAATGTGTGATATGCCAGCGGGTGGTGGCGGTACAAGCTGCGGGCGGCCGAACTGGCGAAGTACTCGCCCGATGGCATGATGCTCCACAATATCAAGGCAAATCAACGGGACGGAAGAGCTCCAGATAATTCGGCCAGCTGAACAATAATCGGGCAAACTAGCTATTAGCTCATCGCTTTATGGCCTCCAAATGAACTATTAAGTAACCACAGAAAATGTGAGTATACGCAACACATATGAAGCCATGCCAAGTAAACTTAGGTATACATTTACCTGTGCGCCCTCCAGCAAATCCAACAAATCCCTGCACAAGGGGAGATTATGTCGAGCCTCGTACTCTCGTCCATATCCCCGACTATAAACCCACCTCCTAGCTAGAAGGAGAAACAGAGGTGGTGCACCCGGAGCTAATGGTGGTAGAGGTGGCTACAACTGCAAGAACCGCTCCCAGGCCCAAACCTAACATACAAAGTGGACGTAAAATTTAAGGTATATTTTTACTGGGTATGTTATAATGAATAGAGTATTCGAATATGTTTTCACATGTATCAGCGGCAAAAATCTAGCAACGTCACGTTGGGTGCCCATGCTCGCCCGGCACATCTGCCTGTACAAGTAGCCGAGAACAGCAGCACCCTAGCTGTACTGGGTAAATCATCTAGTCGCTCAAGATGATGAAGAAATCTCAAGCTGACTAGGTTCCCCGAAGTGTTCGGGAACAAAACCCCTCCAAACATAAGGAGTAGCAGCAACCTTGTGTACCGGTGAATATGAAGCTCCGGTGTATCATCTGTGATGTCAGGGTGCAATGCCTCAAAAGGCTATCGGACAGTCATCAACTACAGAGGACTGGCCCCAACCAGTGCAGTCTCCTCTGGTGGCTGTAAACCGGTGAGCCGTTGCAGCATGTCCAGGTACTGCAAACCTGTCTGCTCTCTCATGGCATGTGGCAGAGCAACAGGGTGTCCATCAACGGGCAGCCCATACATGACCTCCACGTCCTGCAGCACGATGGTGGCCTCGCCAATGGGCAAATGGAATGTATGCGTCTCCGGTCGCCACCGCTCTATCAGGGCCGTGATCAACGACCAATCGAGTTGCAGCTGGTCGATCTCCACAATCCTATAAAAACATGTATCTTGGAGGCGTCTGACTATACGGGGATGGAGAGGGTGGTCCCTGAGAAATCCTCACATGTCGTATACTCTCCTGGTGCGGAACGTCTAGGCTAGTAACTGTCCCTCCCATATGTGGGACGACCTATGATCGCCCTATAACAACAGTAGCTCCAGGCTGGCAGGTCCGGGATGCAATGGCGGAACCTCCATGTCGTCTACTGTAAATTAAACAAGATTAATTACATTATTTTACTTTAATATGTTAGTTTTATTATTTTACATGTTAGTTTTATTATTTTATATGCTTGTTTGTAAATTAAATAATTAATTTTCATAATTATACAAGATTTAATTATTAAATATTCATATATGGGTTCCGGGGTCGATATTTGAGGCCCAGTAGCTCCAAGATATCCTGAATTCTTGTGTTCATGATGAGAAAAGTTTTTCGATTTATCACTCAATATGTCTGTTATTTTAAACGTTAGTTTATTATTTATATGTTAGTTTAATATTGTATATGTTAGTTTTATTAATTTATATGTTAGTTTTATTATTATATATTTTTGTTTATGACTCACTTTTTTTTTACTATAATAAAATTAAATAATTAATTTTCATAGCTATAGAAGATTTAATTATTAAATATTCACTTATGGGTTCCGGTCTCGATATTTGAGGTCCAGCAACACCAAGATATCCTGAATTCTTGTGTTCATGATGAGAAAATTTTCTCGATTTATCGCTCAACATGTCTGTTATTTTAAATGTTAGTTTACTATTTATAAGTTAGTTTTATTAATTTATATGTTAGTTTTATTATTATATATTTTTGTTTATGACTCACTTATTTTTTACAATAATAATATTAAATAATTAATTTTTATAATTATACAAGATTTAATTATTAAATATTCACATATGGGTTCCGGGCTTGATATTTGAGGCCCAGCAGTACCAAGATATCCTGAATTCTTGTGTTCATGATGAGAAAAGTTTCTCGATTTATCACTCAATATGTCTGTTATTTTAAATGTTAGTTTATTATTTATATGTTAGTTTAATATTGTATATGTTAGTTTTATTAATTTATATGTTAGTTTTATTATTATATATTTTTGTTTATGACTCACTTATTTTTTACTATAATAAAATTAAATAATTAATTTTTATAATTATACAAGATTTAATTATTAAATATTCACATATGGGTTCTGGGCTCGATATTTGAGGCCCAACAGCACCAAGATATCCTGAATTCTTGTGTTCATGATAAGAAAAGTTTCTCGATTTATCACTCAATATGTCTGTTATTTAAAATGTTAGTTTATTATTTATATGTTAGTTTAATATTGTATATGTTAGTTTTATTAATTTATATGTTAGTTTTATTATTATATACAAGATTTAATTATTAAATATTCACATATGGGTTCCAAGCTCGATATTTGAGGCCTAGTAGCACCGATGTATCCGGGAAATATATTTGTTTTCTCATGTTATTTTCTTACGATTGTTGACTAGAATTGGACAGAGTTTGTGTTTGAACTATCAACTATTTTGACGTATTTTTGGGTATAATAGATACTTAAATGATTAGTTTCAATAACTACAAGGATACTACACTAAAGGGCACTATATTTTACTACGTTAAAAGGGCACTACATTACATATGCAAGCACTGCATTAGGCCACAAGATACCACTAGAGGGAACTAAAGTAACAATTTATCTATTTTACTAGTCTTAAGCGAATAAATAATCTAAACCAGATAAAAATAACAAATAAATTTAATCACAAAACATTCACAAAAATACATATACCACAGTAAAAAGTAACTTATTAATATTTTTTTAACAACTAATAATAATTTCTCTATTTTTACTAATTTTTTAGCACACTAATATCATAGTCCGGATAAAAATAACAAAATAGTTAAATCACAAAACAACATAGAACACATTAAAAATAACTAATATGCATTTTTTATACGAGTTTTAACAAAAACTAAGTCGGAATATCTCGATTTAAGATTTTTGGAAAGTTGAAGATTTGGCGATTTAGAGCCGAAACGAGCAACCCACAACGAGAGAACGCCTTAGCTAGGATGTGGGACCGAGAATCTTTACTTTTTGTGAGATGGGTGGGGTCCACTCGAGGTTTTTTGGTCGTTAATGGGGGACTGCCTGTATTTTTAAGTTTTAATGTGGGGGGGGGGGGGGGGGGGGGGTTCTGTTTGGTGGGTGAAGGGAAGGGAACGAGTTTAATATGTAGGTATACTTACCCGTCTTTTCATATTCAAGTATAATGCCCTCTTAAAGGGTGCTATACCTTAACAGGCAAACGACAGTTAAAGTATAGCGCCCTTTAAAAGAGCGTTATAACCTATATGTATTTTGATCACTAACTTTTATTTTCACCTATTTTTGAGTCTTGAATTAAAAAATACATTATTTTGGTTCCGGTCCCAAGTATGGTAAGGTTACAGCTGTGTACTTTGGTTTAAACTCAGGACTTTCCCTCTTTCCCTACTTTATGGAACATGCTACTGCTCAACTATGTTGTCACCACGATTGGACACTTTTGGCTTCTTTCTGTTGAAAAATTGGTAAATTATCATAAAAATCCAACCTAAGGTACCACTATGGACCCCAAACAGAAGGTTGCTAAATTGGAAGTTTACTATCTTTAGATCCTAGTACAGGACCTACACTCGATTATAGATATCGTTTGCAAGAAAGCCGAGAATGACGTTATTAGAGAACTATCCAAAATTTAAAATTTATAAGTTTATATAATAATTTCAAGTTATAATAGACAATTATAAATGTGTTTATAGTCCAATATTTAATAAATTTATCAATATATATATATATATATACAAAATTTGTACAAAAGTTTATGTGTTCCCTTAAGCTCATAAGCTGTGCTCATTGAATTCTACTAAACCTGCGTCATTTAAAAAAAAATCAATTGTAGAAATACCTCTCCAAATTTTAAAATTTGCTCCATCTGTTTCAAATTGAACCTCATATTGTCGGTAGTATAATAAAATTTTCACTATTATTGCATTTTAACATGTTATAAAAGGTTAATTGCATTCTTTTATATATAATTAATTTCACTTATTATGTATAATTATCTTTTAAATGATTTGATCATATAAGAAATTGTACAATATAGTTAGTAATAAGTTAAAGTATTTCAAATTTAGTGCCTTGTTTCTCTTCTAGAGAAGTTAATAATTATTGTAACATCTTTCAAAAACTCATGTTTGTTGTCCTTTCTTCCTTCCAAATTGTTTATACCTTTACTTATCGAAGGTCAATTTGATCAGCTTTTAGAACTAACCGAACAACAAGTTCCTTCTATCTTTGAAATATCACGGATTTAAACTACAAAACGGTATCATAACATTTTTCCTCATTTCAAAGTAAGAAACACTACTAGAAATTCGTAGCACCCAAAATGTCATCTTTAAATTTAATAATTAATTTTGTATTGTAAGACCTCGAAAAGCACTATTTATCATTACTCAGCTTGCGTGTGTAGTCCGTAAAATTTTCTGAAAAGTTTTTATGCGAAAAATGAATTAAAATATGAATTAGAGCTTTAAAACTCAACTGAGTTGACCTTGGTCAATATTTTTAGCAAACGGACTCGGATTAGTGTTTTGACAGTTTTGGTAGGTCCGTATCGTGATTTGGGACTTGGGCGTATGCCCGGAATCAAATTTCGAGGTCCCTAGCCCGAGATATGGAATTTTGAAGAAAAAATTAAAAGTTTAAATTCAAATAGTGACCAGATGTCGAATTATGTGCAAATGACCCTGGAATAGAATTTTGATGATTCCAACAGCTCTGTATGGTGATTTGGACTTAGGAGCGTGATCGAAATTTTATTTGGAAGTCCGTTGTGAAATTAGGCTTGAAATGGCTAAAATAGGAATTTAAGTCTCGAAGTTTGACCGGGGAGTTGACTTTTTGATATCGGGGTCAGAATCAATTTCTGAAAATTTTTATAACTCCATTATGTCATTTATGACTTGCGTACAAAATTTGAGGCCAATCAGACTTGATTTGATAGGTTCCGGTGTTATTTGTAAAAATTAAAAGTTTCAAAGTTCATTAGGCTTGAATCTATGCGTGATTCGTGTTTTTAGTGTTGTTGGATGTGATTTGAAGACTCGACTAAGTCCGTATGATATTTTAGGACTTATTGGTATATTTGATTGAGATCCCGAGGGGCTCGGGCATGTTTCGGATAGTATTCACAGTATTTTCTTTCATTTTGGCACTGTTGGTAGCTGCTAATTTCTGGTATTTTAAACCTTCTTCGCGATCGCGAAGATTGGGACGCGATCGCGTAGGCTTAGTTGAGGCAGTGTTAACTTTGTTCTTCGTGATCGCGTAAGGTCAACCGCGATCACGTAGGTTTGGCAAGCTGTGTATCACGATCGAGTGGCATTGTTTGCGATCGCGTAAGGTTAATTAAGGGCTGCTAAGTTTTGTGCTTCGCGACCGCATTAAGCGAGATGCGATTGCGTAGCTTTGAGACCTTGTGACTCACGAGCGCGTGAAGAGGACTGCAATCGCGTAGAGCTGGGAATTCTGTGCTCTGCGATCGCGTGAGGATATACGCGATCGCGTAGAGTTTATTTGGGCAGTGGTAAATTGTGCTTCGTGATCGCGTGTGAATGTTCGCGATCGCGATGAGTAAAAGCCTGGGCAGAATGTTTAAGTTCTGAAAATCCCATTTTTCATTTTTAACGAATTGGAGCTTGGATTGAGGCGATTTTTGAGAGATTTTCAGAGAAAACGTTGGGGTAAGTGTTCTTATTTCAATCTTTGTTAGATTACCCGAATCTATCAGTGTTTTTAATATTTAATTAGTGATTTAAGTTGAAAAAATTTGAAAACCCTCTTGGATAGATTCGAGGATTTGAGGGTCGAACTGTTATTGAAATTTAGTCATTTTGGTATGGTTAGACTTGTGGTTAAATGGGCATTCATATTTCGTAACTTTCGTCGGATTCCGAGACGTGGGCCCCACGGGCCATTTTTGAGTTAATTTCGGATTTTTATTGAAAAATATAGTATTTTCTTACAAAATTAATTTTATAATTTTTGTTGACTGTATCGAATTAATTATGACTAGATGCGAGTCGAACAAATCGAAAAATCGAGAAAAAAGCATACTACTTTGTTAAATTGGAGCAAGTCGAGGTAAGTGACTTGTCTAACCTTGTGTGGGAAAAATTTCTCCTAGGATTAATAATTGTAATATGTGGAAAAGCGTGTATACGAGGTGACGAGTGTGTACACGAGCTAAATGTGAAAGATTATGTTTTAAATTGTGTAGATCACTGTTGCGCATTAATTAAATTATTTTATTTTATTATATTATTCATTATTGATTTAATATTTATATTTTAAATTTGCTTGACCTTTTTCTGTTAATTGTTTTATCTGTTTAGTTGGAACTTGATTTCTTTTATTCTGTGCATTTTTTGAAGGTTGATTTTCTTTAAATTAATTATTATTAATACGAAGTATTGGACATTTTTAACCTTGATATTGAGGCAACGTATTAAGGATTTAAAATATTATTGTTGAATTATTTTGACATGAGCCGTGAGATCTTTATTGTGGAAAAATACTGTTGTTGAATTATTTTGGCAAGTTAAATTATTTGAGCACCTGAGCTGCAAATTGTGATATTGATATGCATGCGGTGGTATAAGGTCTGAGTATTAAAACGCATGTGGTGAGATAAGGGTGGCTTGATACGCGTGGGTAGTAGAGAGGAACTACTAGAAGTCATGCGGTGTGATAAGGATGGCTAAAACGGGGGATGCTATTTCGGAAAAAATATTTTCTTTAAAATAAATTGTGAAGGCTCCCGCGGTGAGATAAGGAAATGAGGTATTGTGAATTTATTTATGATTTGGGACTACGAGGCGGTACCTCGAGAGTGCCCTTGTTGATAATGATTTATGGCTGCAGTTGCCTTGATTATTTGTTGTGATTTTCTTAAAGTTGAAAGGAAATTCGATTTTGTTTCCACGAGATATTATTTGCCATTATTTTGTTAAATTAAATGGTGACACACTACTTGATTCATTTCCAACGTCATTTTATTTTACTATACTGTTAAACATTTTATCATTCCATTATTATATTCCAGTAGGGCCTCACCTGACCTCGTCACTACTCTAATGAGGTTAGGCTTGGCACTTACTGGGTACCGTTGTGGTGTACTCAAATTCCTCTCTCAGTGAAATAGGGAGGAACTTTTCCAGAAATAGGTGAGAGAATTGCTCCCATGTAAGTGCAGGCGATCCGACTGGTTGGGTCAATGTATAATCTCTCCACCACCTCTTGGCGGAACCCCTCATCTGAAATATAGAAAATCAACCCCATTGGTCTCAACTATACCCATGTTTCGCAGCACCTCGTGGCAATGTTCAAGATAATCATGTGGGTCCTCAGAAGGTGTACCACTGAAGTGAACTGGAAAGAGCTTAGTAAACTTATCTAGTCTCAATAAGGCCTCAAAAGACATGGCGGGCCTATCACCGGTCTGTGCTGCAACAACTGGCTGAACTACCCTATCTGGCAGGGCTACTGGAGCCTGATTCTAGGGAGCCATCTGCTCCGGAGCGGGAGTAGTGGGAGTTTGTGCTCCTCCCCCAACTTGTGAGACGGTTGGTGCCACTAGAAATGTACCATTCTGGGCCACGCCCTCCATAAGACTTACCAAACGGACTAGAGTGTCCTGAAGTACTGGAGTGGCTATGAATCCTTCCAGGACCTGAACTAGTCCAACTGGTACATTCTGAACTGGAACTTCCTCCTGAAGATCCACTTTAGGTTCTACAACATGTGCGGCTGCTCGAGCTCTGGACTGAGCTCTACCTCTGCCTCTACCTCGGCCTCTGGCGCGACTTCGGCCTCGGCCTTTGTCCCTAGTCCTAGCTCTCACTGGGGGCTCTGGATCCTGTCCGGTTGTAGACGCGGTGCGTGTTCTCGCCATTTGCGAGAGGACAAGAATAGAAGAGTTCAATCGTCAATGATAGAATAAAATCGCATGACATAGTAGAATAGAAGTGAAATTGTTCCTAAACTTCATAGCCTCTGAGAGATAAGTACAGACGTCTTCGTACTGATCCTTCAGACTCTACTAATCTTGCTCATGACTCGTGAGACCGATGTAACCTAATGCTCTGATACCAACTATCACGACCCAAAATTTCCACCTTCGGACTGTGATGGCGCTTAACATTTCACTTACTAGGCAAGCCAACGTTAGAATAACATTATCAATTTTTAAAATATTTTTAAATTTATTAATAATAAAGAACGATTGCGAAAGTAAAGTCTGAAATATAGTGAGTAATCCATAAAAAATAATGGTGTCTAAATATCATCCCAGAATTGGTGTCACAAGTGCACGAGCTTCTAGAATAAATACAAATAAAGGTCTAAATAAATTAAAGCTATCTGGAAACAAACACACAGCTAAAGTAAAATAGATGGGGACTTCAGAACTGCGGACGCTGTGCAGTTATACCTCAAGTCTCCTCCGAGTAGCTGAAATCCGAGCAAGTCTATGGCACGCCGCTGGGACCAACTCTAAAATCTGTTGCAGCATGCAACCCGCTATCACAATATATTCATTTTCAATCCTCTCATATAATTATTTTTAATCAAATATATATATTGACTTTTAAATAAGTCTATTGCGGCGTGCAATCCGATCCCCCAAATATTGACTTTTAATAAGTCTATTTGCGGCGTGAAATCTGATCCCCCAAATATTGACTTTTAATAAGTTTGTTGTGGCGTGCAACCCGATCCTCCAATATATCCATTTACCAATTCTTATAGAAGAAATTTTCCCAATAAATGCAACAATTAATATAACATTATAAGACAACAAGCATACAATAATTATGATTTAATTATGAAACAAACAATGACAAATAGCAAATTATTATGAAAATCAGGGAGAAAATAGACAGTTTAATATTTAATATGCTAAATATCAAATAATAATTAAGACACATCATTCAAATAGCATGTGACTATTAATGCAGGAATTAGAGAATTAATATTTGACAAAGAATATGAGAGAAATAATTATTATAATAATTAATTCGTGATTTAAAACGATTTATGACTTTTCAAGTAATTATGTAAACAATTAATTTGACGACGTATAGACACTCGTCACCTCGCCTATATGTCTTTCACATGTATTTCACATAACAAATAGTTTAAGAGTTCTATTCTCTCAAGTCAAAGTTAACCACAACACTTACCTCGCTTTGCAAATTCCAATCAATTACTCAACCAGAGCTTTTCCTTTTAAATTTGTCTCCAAAAGCTTCAAATCTATTCACAAACAATTCGATATATTCAATACGAATCATAAGAATTAATTCCATATGAATTTACTAATTTTTCGGATAAAAATCCAAAATTTATTAAAATATTCGACAGTGGGACTCACGTCTCAAATCCCGAAAAAATTTACGAAATACGAACACCGGTTCCGCTACAAGTTCAACCATATAAATATTATCCAATTCCGATGTCAAATGGACCTTCAAATCTAAATTTTTCGTTTTTGAAAGATTTTATAAAAATTTTAATTTCTTCCATCTAAATCCGTAATAAATGATGAATATAGACATGGATTTATGAAATATAATCACTTTTAGTTATTGAACACTTACCCAATTCAAAGTTATGAAACATCTCTTTGGAAACACCAAAATTCGAGACTCAAAACACAAAAATGAGTAAAAATAGCGTCTTCCGAATTTATGGGCTCTGCCCAGTCATTTTCGCATCTGCGGATAAAAGTTCCGCATTTACGGACTCGCATTTGCGACGCCAGGCTGTCAGGTGAAGTTCCGCATCTGCGGACATTCCTGTCGCACCAGCGAAGACCCCAGACCAGCCCAGTCCCGCATCTATGCAATTCCGCCGCACCTGCGGCATCGCACCTGCGGCTAAGACCCTCGCAGGTGCGATTACATCAGAGGCAGAAATTTTCAGAATTGGCTTAAGTTCACAATTCGATCTGATTTCGATCCGAATCACACTAGGGGTACTCGGGACCCCGTCTGAATATACCAATAAGTCCCGTTACATAATACAGACTTACTCTGGGTCTAATATCACGTCAAACAACGCTGAAATTACAATTCACACCCTGATTCGAACTTAAGAGTTTTAAACTTTTCAATTTGTAAATCTCGTGCCAAAACATATTAAATGAATCCGGAATGACTTCAAATTTGGCACACAAGTCCTAAATGACATAATTGAGCTATTCAAATTTTCAGAATCGGATTCCGTCTCCAATATCAAAAAGTCAACCCCGTGGTCAAACTTGAAAATCTTTAGCCTTTGAATTACTAGTTTCCGTTAAATGGTCATAATTTGAGTTAGGGACCTCCAAATTAAATTTTGGGGCATACATCCATGTCCCAAATCACGATACGGAGCTACCGGAACTGTCAAAATACTGATCCGAGTCTGTTTGCTCAAAATGTTGACCAAAGTCAACTCAATTGAGTTTTAAGGCTCTATTGCACATTTTAATCTATTTTTCACAAAAAACTTTTCGAAAAATTTTACGGACTGCGCACGCAAGTCGAGAAATGATAATTAGTGCTTTTCGAGGTCTTAGAACATAGAATTACTTATTAAATTTAAAGATGACATTTTGGGTCATCACACTACAAGAATTATCAAATTCAAACATGTCATTCATTTATAACAACTGTCAAATTAAATACACCAACTCATATAGCAACTTGTAAAAGATGAAGTATCCTAATGTGCAAGACAAGTAAACATCGGTTTGTAGACCAAGTCCCTCATTAACAATGTGATATACTTGATCTTCTGCTCCCCTTATTGACAATGTGATATTCTTGATAACTATCTTTGCGTGACCTTGAGCCAAATATTCTTGTTTAAGTTCCTGCATTTCACTATCAAACAGTAAGAATTTCTTGCAGGTAAAATGCATATCAAATGAGTGTCGATCTGCTCTACTTGTTGAGAATAAAAAAGTGAAAGAGTTAATGACTAGTAATATAATCCTATACTAGCAAATGCTATCACTCAGCTGGAAAGTATTGTCCACGAGACTGACCTTAAGGTATTGGATTTTACAACGATACAGTGTGACTTATACTGACATCTCCAGAGATATAGGAGCAAATTTATGACATAACAACATCAGAATGTGGCAACTTGAAGATGATTCACCAAGTTATTAAAAAGAATAATCTGTAAAAAGAAAAGAACATGTTGTCACTTTCATACATACATTCATGAATGATAAAATAGACATACTCGAGAAACAAGAACTTGTTATCACTTGCAGCATCCGTGGTGAAGGGTTGCTTGCTCATTGCCACTATTGGCATCAGGAACCTAGTATATATCAAGACATATTAGATCACATAATTTTCTTATAAAGCTTAATTTTAAGAAGAAAAGTTTAAAACTTTGAAATTGAATAACATGTCTAGTAGTGCTTCCATTGTTTTGAGGGCCACATAATTCGGTGGGAACATATTTCCACATGACTTGCCTCATCCATGTTAATTCTGAAACTAGCATATCTTGATTTTTTTTCATCAAAGCTATTTCTTCATCCTGTTTTTTGTTCAAGTCCTTTAACTCCTTTATCTCTTGTTCTAACTTATGTGCCGCCTCATTAGATAAACCATCAACAGTAATATTTTGTAACGAAGATTTACCGCCCCATAATAGAGAAGGAATTGGACCAAGTCCTAAACCACGTACATAACCATTTTTTTCATTTTCCAACACTTAAGAATACACATATCCTTCCCAAGCAACACTGCCATGAGGTTGTTCATGAGATGTCTCGCCATTACTCAACTTCTCTTTCATCATGTCCTGATAGTAATTGAGATAACAATTTATGACACAATACAATGGAGGACGAACTAACAATAAGATGAGATATTGTGAAACCAAACTAGCCAGCATTTGCACATATGAAAAAGTCAATGTTGGTTAACAAAGTTAAGGCAGTTTCTTACATAACATGTACTAACATCAGCAATTAATGCAAGAAAATATATTAGGCATGGAAATGGAAAAGAAATAACCCGAAGAAGAGACATAAAAGTTTAAGGATCAATCAATCATTTAAAGCCTCTACAAATTATGATGCATTAGACATGAGCTAGTACATATGTTTAATCTAAAAAAATACAACTTATAAGAAATCTTTGTAACGAACCGACTTGTCATTTTAAGAATTAACGCCCAGTTCAGTGACTTAAGGTCTCGAGCAGCTTCGTAATATGTATTATGACCCGCGGGTATGGTCGAGTTTGATTTTCAGAAGATTCGAAATTTAATTAAAAGAACAATTCTCATTTTTGAAGTTTAAATGAAAACAATTGACCGGAGATTTGATTTATGTATAAACGACCTCGGATTCTAATTCTGATAATTCCAATAGCTCCGTATGGTAATTTTGGACTTATGAGCATGTCCGGAAATATTTTTTGAAAGTCCGTAGTAGAATTTGGCTTGAAATGGCGAAAATTGAATTTTTGAAAAGTTTGACCGGGAAGTTAACTTTTTGATATCGGGGTCAGAATCCAGTTCTGAAAATTTGTATAGGTCTGTTATGTCATTTATGACTTGTGTGAAAATTTTGAGGTCAATCAGACGTGATTTGATAGGTTTCATCGTTGAATGTAGAAGTTGGAATTTTTTAGTTTCATTAAACTTGAATTAGGGTATGATTCGTGGTTCTAGCATTGTTTAATATAATTTGAAGTTTTGACTAAGTTCGTATGATATTTTAGGGCTTGTTGATATGATTTGACGGGTCCCGAGGGGCTTGGGTGTATTTTTGGATCATTGGTTGAGAGACTAGTAAAATTAAGAAATTTGGGAGTTTGACCATGGTCAATATCGGGTCAAGACGACCTCCTTTCAGTGTTTTGAGCACGCGAGCAGGTCCGTAACATATTTTGTGATTGAAATTCATATATGGTTTGTGTGTAGGAGGTTCCGGATGAGTTTCAGGGTGGTTTCGGATCATTTCAGAGAAGTTTGAGTTTGCTGGTTTTTGGTAAGGTACTATTCATTCGCAATTGCGAACCAGTTATGGCAATTGCGAAAACACTGTTCATTCGCAATTGCGAACCATTTATGGCAATTGCGAAAACACTGGTCATTCACAATTGCGAACCATTTATCGCAATTGTGAAAACACTGTTCTTTCGCAAATGCAACGTTTTTGTCCGCAAATGCGAACCTGGGCAGAAACTTAAGGATTGAAAATCTGTTATTTCTTCATTTTCGATTGGAATTATTGGAGCTCGGTTTTTGGGAGATTTTGAGGATTTCTTCACGACTTCGACTGGGGTAAGTGTTCTATATCCTAAAGAGATTATATTTCATGAATCTATGGTTATATTCATCATTTAATTCGGATTTAAATTGAAGAAATCAAGATTTTTGAAAAATCTTCCAAAAACAAAAATTCCAGATTTGGAGGACGATTTGTTGTTGGAATTGGATACAATTGGTGTGGTTGAAATTGTATCGGAATGGGTGTTCGGATTTCGTAAAATTATGTCGGGTTCCGAGAGGTGGGCCCCGCTTTGATTTTTTATAACGACCCGACCGGTCGTTTTGAGTATCACATCCCCGTTTCCCCATTTACTGCTCAATTTATGCCTTATAGTTGATTTATAACTTATCGGGTTAGTTGGTTCGGGTCCGGAAGAATTTCGGAATGAAATGCGACACTCAGTCTCATAATTAAAAGCTTAAGTTGAAAAAGTCGATCGGATGTCGAGTATGTGTAAACGACATCGGATTCGAATTCTGATGATTCCAATAGCTCTGTATGGTGATTTTGGACTTAGGAGCGTGTCCGAAAAATTATTTGGAGGTCCGTAGTGGAATTAGGCTTGAAATGGCAAAAATTAAATTTTTGAAAAGTTTGACCGGGGGATTGACTTTTTGATATTGGGGTCGAAATCTAATTCTGAAAATTTTAATCGGACGTGATTTGATAGGTTTCGGCGTTGTTTGTGAAAACTTGAAATTTCAAAGGTAATTAGGCTTGAATTGGGGTATGATTTGTGTTTTTAGTGTTGCTGGATGTGATTTGAAGACTCGACTAAGTTCGTATGATATTTTAGGACTTATTGGTATATTTAGTTGAGCGCTCGGTATCAGCTGTGCATCGCCGGCTTGTGATTATATGAACGAGGATCAAGATGTGTATTGTGTTTTGGTGATGGGCCAGTCTGGAGGACTTGAGGCCAAGTTTAGACCCCAGCTTAGGCTCGGTAGCTTCAATTGTAACTGTACATTTGGACTCATATATCCGGTAATGTCCTTGCGAGTGGAATTTGTGGCTCTATGAGCGGTAGAATGGCTTTGTGATGAGTATGATGTAACTGCGGGATGTGTTAAGACGTTTTGAATGTGACGAGAAGTATTTCATTGAAATGTAAAGGAAGGCCATTGGGTGCTTCATTTTCGTTTTGATGTGACGTACAATCTCGAGTGGGAATGTTTTCAAAGATCTTTCACGTTGTTAAATTTTGGGGCAAATTAAATTCTTGTGTCTGGTTAATAAGTTTGGACTCAGAAAGATTAAGTGATTTCATAGTATTTGTGGCTACGAAAGGGTATAACAAGATGCCAATTTGAGGCTAAGCAGGTGGGTTATCTCATGCGGAGTAATTTATGTAGGTGTGTTCCTTATGATGTGAATAGAGAGTTTCTTTTCTGCCAGCGGGGTGTATGTGTTGAGACTTGAATTTGAAGCTGGTTGAAAAAGTTGACTTGAGTGTTAAGAGAATGAATGCGAGATTAGCGGATGATTGAGGTATTTTATGGTTGGTGTGTCTTGATCTTGAGAACAATTTTTGTTGAACTGACTGCGGTATTAAGGCCGTAATAAAGTATGGGTATTGTGAGTTATCAAGTATTTTAATCTATGGCTTTGAGCCAAGTGAGGGAGCCTCCTATTAACAATTCAATTCATAGTTATGTGTCAATATTTTTTGTTTTGGTCTGAAGTATACTTGGTGATCATTGATGACTTGCAGAGGTGGAGTTCGAGAATGACTCGAGTAAAAAAATTTTCTGAATACGGGATATAATGCACTTATGAAAATATGAAAATTATGGAATGATTAAGTTGTTATTTTGAACGATGTAGTGCACACGAAGTATGAATTTGATTGATCATGTTAAGGCAGAGTTACTCATTTGAGTGTTGATTGTGCTAAAGAAGCACATGTCTTTCAGCCCGTTTGGGGCGGAGTAAATTAGATTTAAGCAGACTGGATGACTCTCGAGAGGGTTCTAATGGATTCAAAATGTATATGTCGAAATTGAAATTTTTTTGAATTTGTATATCACTAGAATCAGTTACTTACATTGGATGGTATCGGGACGTATGATAATTCTGTTTGACTATGGATTTTATATTTTCAGTATAAGAAAAAAAATAGGGACAATTTTAAATTCGCATAAGGTATTTTCAGATTGAGTGTTACAGTTGGGGTATTTATGAAGGTGCTTAAGAAGAATACAGTGGCTTATGGGCCTTAGGGCGATGTGGTTTTATGTTAGGATGTCTTATAGTAAGCTTGGGTAAGGACAATAGTGTTTTGACAAGGAGAAATGTCAACCTGAGGGTGATTCAGAAGAAACTCGAAAAAATAGGACAAATGGGTAACATGCTGGATCAGTATGGTAATGATATGCTCGGTTCTTTTGGTTCATATGATGATGTGGGGCTTTACGGGTGTTTTGTGGCAATACTCTCGAATTTGGCAACTTGTGTGGCTTGGTGGAGTTATAGGGATTCAGTTCTGATAGCTTGGTTATGTGCAAATGGATTTCAAAGTGTTCTTAATGGTTTCTACCATGGGTTGAACCGGATATATTCTACCGGTGTAGGGAACCTATTGTGTATTATGAATTCCTCCTGGAAGGAAGCAAGATGAAGGTTACTGAATGATCGGGTATGTAATTTGCTGGTTACCCAAAGTTGATAATGAGATTCTCTTGCTTGTCACATGACGAAATGATATATGTGGTGTGTGGCGCGGGATTTAGATTTACATGTACAAGGTGGCAGTTCATTCTTGCAAGGAAGATCACGAATTTTGGATAGAATGGTCAATTTCAGATAATTAGATGAATGTTATAACTGCTCGGTAATCCCTGAGAAGGGTGCGCATTTTAAAAATCGCATTGTGTTTTGACTTACGGATGTTCATTGGTATTGCAGTACTCACCTGGTTGATAGACTATTGATATTCAAATTATTGTTATGTGGCACGGAAGAATTTTGAAAGTATTCCTTATGGGAAGATCGTGAATGGAAGATGTGTTAGTCATTCTAGTGCTAGAGTTGGGATCAGTTACGGTGATTCATGTGTTTGATAAATTTGGAGACTGGGAGTTCTCAGAAGTATATTGTTTCGGGTTGCGGCCTGTTTGAGGTGAGTATTTTATTTTAACTCAGTGGAGGCACTAGTCGCGTTAATTAGTTGTGATAGCTACGTGTTATAAGTGTGCATATATGTGAGGTTTGAGCCAATGTAGGGGCATCAGGGCAAGTATTCATACTTGAAAGAATGCTTAGACTATGATATTCCTAGAGTTGACTGTTAAGCGTAAAGTTATAACGTTTCTCATGTTCATACCTTTGTTGGAAAACTATATGGGCTACATTTGAGGTTACAAAGAGGCTAATTCCCCTGAATAAATGGGGTACTTACTATTTCTGCGTTAAATTGTCGATTTGAAGTGTGATAGCAGGCTTTGCACATGCTTACACTATGGCGTGTTATTTATACCAGTCCAGGAGCATGAAAATCTTATTTCATTATCATATACAAGTGTACTTGTTTAATTGCTCCTGTATGATATGCGAGGACTGGAGGCCTGTGACCATGCCGAGCGATTCATATTATCGGCGTGTGAGTCATCCGTGCTGTGTGTGGGAATTCTATTTCTATAACAATTTATCTAATTCGTTAATTCCCGTCCTCTACAATTGTGCACATGCTCCTACGGTTATCCTCTAACTGAAATTTGAGGAATTGGTTGTAACATTGTGTCTGTGGTGGTGCTTGTTGAACTTGCAATATGGTTCTCTTCCTTGATACATCTCCGATATTTTGGGTACGCAGATTGCGCAGTTGTGGCTTGAGTTATATTGATGTGGCGTGTCTGGGGGACAATTGTGTTTAATAATATAAGGTCAATGGACGTAGAATGGGTACTATCAGGCTTGATTATGGTATATTCGAGAGGATAATATTGAAAGTCGGCTTAGGAGAGGAGTGTGGTTCTAGTTGGGGCGAGATAGCTCCATAGCTAGTTGATCTGATGGGTGGTTATGAGTTTTTGATTGTTTCTTTCATCTTTGGCAGTGTACGAAGGTTTTGGAATGATGTTCTGTTGAATGCGGGGTTTTATACTAGTACTTGGTTGGTTTTGAGTAGTTATTGCGATCAAAAATGGCGTTATGAGTATACGAGTTATGCAGTATGTTATGCGATTATATCTGGGATTATGGTCATGGCTGGATACTGCTTGTTCAGCTAATACAATGTGTAGATGTGTGATTCGGGTCTTGAAAAGAATTCTGGATGTTAGAAATTTGGCTCCAAGATTTTTGGGCAAAGATTAAATTAATGATCTTCAATTGTGTTGTGTTGCCAGATTTATGGAACAGGATGACGGGAGATCACCCCCGGGTATGTGCGTGGTAAGGTGGAATAGAGATTTGAAGGTTAAGAACAACTCTTGGGACGTTCGAGGACGAACGTATGTTAAAGTGGGGCAGAATGTAACGACTCAGCCGGTCGTTTTGAGTATCACATCCCTGTTCCCCCATTTACTGCTCAATTTATGCCTTACAATTGATTTATGACTTATCGGGTTAGTTGGTTCGGGTCCGGAAGGATTTTGGAGTGAAATAAGACACTTAGTCTCATAATTAAAAGCTTAAGTTAGAAAAGTCGATCGGATGTCGAGTATGTGTAAACGACCTCGAATTCGAATTCTGATGATTCCAAGAGCTCCGTATGGTGATTTTGGACTTAGGAGCATGTCCGAAAAATTATTTGGAGGTCCGTAGTGGAATTAGGCTTGAAATGACGAAAATCAAATATTTGGGAAGTTTGACCGGGGGAATGACTTTTTGATATCGGGGTCGAAATCCAATTCTAAAAATTTTAGTAGGTCTGTTATGTCATTTATGACTTGTGTGCAAAATTTGAGGTCAATCAGACATGATTTGATATGTTTCGGCGTTGTTTGTGGAAACTTGAAATTTCAAAGGTAATTAGGCTTGAATTGGGGGTATGATTCGTGCTTTTAGTGTTGTTGGATGTGATTTGAAGACTCGACCAAGTTCGTATGATGTTTTAGGACTTATTGGTATATTTAGTTGAGGTCCCGAGGGGCTCAGGTGAGTTTTGGAGGGTTAACAGATCAAAAATATTTGGACTTGAACAACTGCTGGAATTTTCTGATATCTAATGTTGTTTTCCTTCTACGCGATCGCGTGAATGTGTCTGTGATCACGTAGGCTTAGCTGGTCAGTGGAGGTTTTTGTTCTACGCGATCGCGTGGGGATATCTGCGATCGCGTAGGGTTAATTTGAGGCAGTGAAATTTTGTGCTTTGCGATCGCGTAGCTATGCGAGTTTGTTGTTCGCGAACGCACGAAGAAGGCCGCGTTCGCGTAGAGGAAATAGGGTAGAAATGGAAATCACGTAGGTCTGTGATGTTGTGCATCGCGATCGCGTGGGAAAGACTGCGATCGCGTAGAGTTAAATCTGGGCGATGAAAAATTGTTTTTCGCGGTCGCGTGGGAATGTTCGCGATCGCGTAGAGCAAATGTTTGGGCAGAGAGTTTAAGTTCTGAAAATGGGACTTCATCCCATTTTCAGTTTTTGATGGATTGGAGCTCAGGAAGAGGCTATTTTCCGGAGTTTTTCAAGAAAAATAATGGGGTAAGTATTCTTAACTCAATATTGATTAAATTACCCGAATCCATGGTTGTGTTTATCATTTAATTGGTGAATTAAGTTGGAAAAGTTTGAAAACTCTCTTGGATAAATTTGAGGATTTGAGGGCCGAATTGTTATCGGAATTTAGTAAAATTAGTATGGTTAGACTCATGGTTGAATGGGCTTCCGGATTTTGTAACTCTTGTCGTGTTCCGAGATGTGGACCCCACAGGCGATTTTTTAGCTAAATTTCCTATTTTTATTAAAAATTAGCATTTTCTTATAGAATTAATTTCAATAAATTTTATTGACTGAATCAAATTATTTGTGGCTAGATTCGAGGTGTTTGGAGGCTAATTCATGAGGAAAAGACATTGCAGAATAAAGAATTTCACGGTTTGAGGTAAGCAACAGTTTTAAATCTGGTCCTAAGGGTATGAACCCCGAAATTTTGTGTCATGTGATTATTTTGGAGGTGACGCACATGCTAGGTGACGGGCGTGTGGGCGTGCACCGAGGGGATTGTGACTTGGTCCGTCCCGTGAAACTGTAAAGTTGTATAACTTGATGCTAGCTATATGCTCTCTCTGTGTTATAGAGATTTGACTGCAAATTATGTTATAAACCACGTTTAGGCTACATGTTGGTACTGTTGGGACCTACATAAGTCGTGTACATGTTGAACTATCTACTTAATTGTTGTTTTGTACTCAGTCACAGTTTACTTGTTTATTTTATCTCAGTCTCTATTGATCATTATTGATGCATCATATCATTATTTTTTGGGCTGATTTCATGATTATTAAGAGCCCGAGAGACTGGAGAGATTGGTGACTGAGTGAGGCCGAGGGCCTGATTGTGAAATATTATATTATAGCACGTTAGTTGGCCGTGCGGATCCAGATATTGATACTATAGCACGTGAGTTGGCCGTGCGGATCCAGATATTGATACTATAGCACGTGAGTTGGCGGTGAGGATCCAGATATTGATACTATGGCACGTGAGTTGTCTGTGCAGCACGTAATTTGGCCGTGCACATTATAGAGCTTGGGCTGTAAAAGCCCCTCCGGAGTCTGTACACCCCCTAGTGAGCGCGGGTACCCATTGAGTGTGAGTGTTGAGGGTTGAGAGCCGAGTGGTTGAGTTGTTGTGACGAGTTGAGTATCTGTTGCCTGAGAGGCTATACTTGCTTTTCATTTGTTGTTGCACTAGTTGCTATCTGTCATTGAAGTGAAATTCTCTGAAAGATTTTATATTCGGATTACATGAACTTGAAATGTATAAAACTAATTTGACTTACACTTTTGGAATTGAAAGCATGTCTACTCTCTGCTGAAATTACTGAAAATGAATTGTAACTGTGTAGCTCGTCATTATCTTCAGTTCCTTATTTATTATTATTACTTGCTGAATTGGTTATACTCATACTACACCCTGCACTTCGTGTGCAGATTCAAGTGTTTCCGGATATAGCGGGTGTTGATTCTCTCGCACAGTTGATTTTTCGGAGATTCAGAGGTAACTGTCGTATTTTGAAGACCTTGTCTCTCTTTCCCTATCTCCTTGTTATTGTATTTGGCCTCAGATTATCATAGATTGTATTTTTCAGACTTATATTCATATTAGATGCTCATGTACTCAGTGACACCAGGTTTTGGGGAGTGTTCGTATCAGTATTTGTGGGATTTTGTATTCTATTTAATTATTGTATTTTCAAACTTAAAGAGAAATTGTGGTTTATGGAGATTATCGGCTTGCCTAGTATTGAGATAGGCGTCATCACGACAGGTTGAGATTTTGGGTCGTGACACTTTTGTTGACTTTATAGAATAAATTTTTAAGTCGGTGTTTTATTATCCGGAATTATTTCTGATGAATTTTAATGAAGTTATACAATTAATTTGATTAGATTTGATCGGTCTGGAGGTCAATTCAATCAAGAAGACGATTTTGAAATATCGACATAACTTCAAAAGATAACTATCTTGCCTAACCTTGAGTAGGGGATATTCCCCTTAGGCATTGAGTCTTATGTGCAATTTGTGTAATTGAAAATCATGTACGCGAGGTGACGAGTACGTACTTGGTTTATATGTGCAAATTACATTGGTTAAAATCCTTAGACGCCCTTATTTATTAAATTGGTAATTATTGGCACTTATTAAATCCTTTAATTGTCTTACCTAAATCCTTGATTTGTTGGATTTATTTTTATATGATGATTTGGTGTGATTGCCACCTTGATTTTTATGTGAAATATTATTTTGTTGAGTTGTTCACTCCTGGATATATTTGTTAAGATTTTGTGCACATTATGATCGAGCCATGGGCTCCTTATTGTTGAAAATAATATATTGTTGAATTTGGTGGCGAGTTGTAATATTTGAGCACTTGATGTGCAATCTGAGATAAATTATAATATTTGAGCCCTTAATGTGTAAATCTATGATAAATTGTAATTTTTGAGCACTTGATGAGCAAATCTATTATATGTTGTAATATTTGAGTATGGGAGGTGCAATTTATAAGATGTGATATTGTTGGGAAGTTTTGTTCGGGTGTTTGCACGAGGTTTCTGCCGTGGTATTATTATTATTGATTTATGCATATGCGGCGTGACAAGGCGGGCTATATATATATATATATATATATATATATATATATATATATATATATATATATATGTGTGTGTGTGTGTGTGTGTGTGTGTGTGTGTGTGTTGGTTTGCGCATGTGGCGAGACAAGGTGGGAATATTGTTATGCGCGTGCGGCGAGACAAGGCGGGCAATTTACTTATTTATTGTGCACGTGGCGAGACAAGGTGGGCTATGTCGGAGATTGATTTGTGATGACTTGTGATGGCCTGGGGGCATTGTTGTTGTTGATATTTATGATTTGGGACTACGAGGCGGTACTTCGGGAGTGCCCTTTGTTGATATTTCTTTATGGTTGCATTTGCCTTTAGTTATTTTATTTTTCTGTGATATGCAAATTCTTGTGTTCTTCCGTATTGTATTATTTGATTTTATTATGTGTTTTGTATTCCTTATTGTATTGTATTGGCTTTGGCTCTTTGTACAAGACTCTGCGAATTTGTGTTTATGGTGTTTACTAATTTTCGAGATTTGAGTTGTTTCTAACAGTGTTTTAAAAAGTGTGGGCATAAGGCGAGGCGTTTTACATATGCCTCAGCGGGGCGTAAGCCCCATAGGTATTTAATTTTTAATATCTTATAAAATAATATAATGAAAGTAAATATTTATAAACAGGTAAAATTGCATAAAAATTAAAGAAAACTATATATATGTGTGCTCCATCCCCACAAAAAACTAATCAAAACAATCTATTATACGTTACTTACAAGCACAAGTAATTTGAGTTTAAAAGAATAAAGTTTTCTATATGGAGGAACAAAAATGATGATTAACCTGTAATTTAAACTTTGGATTTGCTGCTATGAAGAATAATGTAGTTTTCTTTGTATTTGTAAAAAAAATATTCGTTGCATTTGGGAGATATTAGGAGACTAGCGGAAAAGATGAAAAATTGGGAAAACCATGAATTAGGGCTTAAATCAATAAAAAGGGTCTTTACTTTTAAATTTAATACTTTTTAGTTCCTTTTTAAACCTTTTGAGTAATTACCAAACTGACTTTTGAGAATTTGGGTATTATATGAAGGACTAATTCAACAAATTTTATTTTAATTTGAAAAAGTCTCTGGGCGTACGCCCCAAATTGCGGGGCATACGCCTCTTGAGACTTTCGCCCCATACCATTGCCCCGGGGCTCGCCCCAGAAATGCCTTTTAAAATAGTGGTTTCGAATAAAAGAAATTTCTATTATGTTTTAATTTAATTAATTTTACATCCAAATTAGTAGTCATCGGATGCTTCATTTTAATTGAAATATCATTTTCTTCACCCAAACGAGTTAAAAAATAAACTCATTTCTTTGATGATTTCTTACTTGGTTTAAAAATTATAAACTTACTTTATTGAAAATAAATTGATCATGAGAATCTTATATACATTGATATATTGGCACGTGAATTGTTCGTGCAGTTGTGATATGCAATGTGGGCACGAGGTGTCGTGGTTAAATAATGATGATATTTGGCACGTGAGTTGTCTGTGCAGTTGTGATAGAGAAATTGGCACGAGGTGCCGTGAAAATATGAAAGTGGGTTGAGACCCATATTTTATGATTTTGAAATGTTGTGTCGCAGGGTGACTTATTCGAAAGAGATTTACTTGAAAGAATTTGGAAGAGATTTATTTGAAAGAATTTTATTTGAAAGATATTTATTTGAAGGAAAGAGATTTATTTGAAAGTATTATATCCTGAAGATTTTTATTTGAAAAACATGTAGGCGAAAGATTTATATTGTAAGTATTGATTAATTGGTTGTACTTGTATTCATTATTTGTTGTGCAATATTTATGGTGTTCTTGTCGCCCTACTGTGTATATCACTAGTTGATTATTGTTGTCATCATTGTTATTTGTTTCCTATTATTTTTGCATATTATATTGTACAAGTTATTAGACTAGTGAGTGTCTCGACTGTACCTCGTCACTACTCCACTGAGGTTAGTCTTGATACTTACTGGGTACCGACTGTGGTATACTCATACTACACTTCTGCACATTTTTGTGCAGAGCCAGGTGTTGGAGATATCGGACTCCGACAGAGTTAAAGTGTGATCGCAAGGATTCAAGGTAGAGCTGCTTGGTCGTCGCAGTCCCTTGGAGTCTTTCCATTTTATTGTATTGTTAATTATTAATCAAACAGTATTGAGTATTCGATCCTTGAGATCATTCCATGTATTCAGTTAGATTTAGTGACTCAGTATTACCAATCTTGGGAGGTTGTTATATTTGTAATTATTTCCGCTGTTAGTTTCTATATATAAAAAAATTAGCTTGAATTGCATTAAAATCGGCTTACTTAGTCTTAGAGACTAAGTGCCATCATGACGCATGTGGTGGGATTTTGGGTCGTGACAAGTTATATCAGAACCCTAGGTTCATAGGTTCTACGAATGACGAACAAGTCTAGTAGAGTCATGCGGATCGGTACGAAGACGTCTGTACTTATCCTCGAGAGGCTACAGAACTGCTAGAAAATTTCCACTTCTTTCATTCCTGTCGTACAGATTTGTTGATTGTGGAATT
This sequence comes from Nicotiana tomentosiformis, assembly GCF_000390325.3. Classification (NCBI taxonomy): domain Eukaryota; kingdom Viridiplantae; phylum Streptophyta; class Magnoliopsida; order Solanales; family Solanaceae; genus Nicotiana; species Nicotiana tomentosiformis. The sequence continues at coordinate 92,003,567 of NC_090819.1, read as the reverse complement.
TGAGCATTTGTATCTCTATTCTCTCACATATGGTGAGGACACATGCTACCGGGTCAACTGAACAGGCACCCGCACATATGGCTAGGTCTGCAAGAGGCCGGGGCCGAGGTAGAGGCCGAGGAAGGGCACTTGTCGCGACTAGAGCACCTGTCAGAACAGCAGTTGAGAAGCCGCCAATAGCTCCAGTTTGGGGATAGGTACCAGAAACACATGTTGTCACCGTCGGACTCCAGGAGAATTTAGCACAGTTCTTGAGTATGTTTGGCACATTAACTCAGGCGGGATTGATCTATGTTGCACCAAATATTTCGCATATTGGGGGAGTAGCTCAGACTCCTACCACGACTCCAGAGGAGCAGGTTCATATTGGTCAGGTCCCGGGTATAGTACCGGTACAACCTGTTATTCTAGTTTAGCCTGAGGTCAGGCCAGAGGCATCAGAAGAGGAACAAAAGAGACTTGAGAGGTTTATAAGGTATAGTCCACCTACATTCAGTAGCACAGCTTCAGAGGATGCCCAGGGATTTCTAGAAAGGTGTCACCATATTCGCCGCACCATGGGTATTGTGGAAGTGAGCGGAGTATCCTTTACTACATTTCAACTGTCAGGCGCAGCGTATCAGTGGTGGCAAATCTATGAAAAAGGTAGACCAGCCGATGCAACACCACCAATTTGGGCTCAATTTTTGGAAATGTTCTTGAAAGAGTTTGTTCCGCAGACTCTCCGAGATGCGTGGCGCATAGAGTTTGAACGGTTGCGTCAAGGCACTATGACAGTGTCAGAATATTCTATCAGGTTCAGTAAGTTAGCCCGTCATGCACCTATCTTAGTTTCTATAGTTATAGAGAGAGTTCTCAGATTCATTGAGGGGCTCGATTATTATCTTGAAATATGCATGGCTCGAGAGTTGCAGACTAACATTCCATTTCAGCAAGTAGTAGAGACTGCCAGGATGTTAGAACATGCTCGAATTAAGGAGAAGGAGTCTAAGGAGGCCAAAAGGTCTCGGAACTCTGTAGGATTTAGTAGATTCTACTCTACAGTTATGACTCATCATGGCGGAGGCTCGGGCAGTCGGTCAGCCTAGTCCGCAATTCAGAGTACTCATAGTGCTCCAGTTAATACTTTTAGTGCACCACCAACACAAGATTCTTAAGTGGTTATTTTAGTTATCCGGCACAGACTCAATATGAGCAACCGAACCTGCAGAGGGTTTGTTATCAGTGTGGTGATACTAGGCACATCATGAGGTATTGTCCCAGACTTGGTAGAGCTAGATTTCATCAGAATACTCAGGCTACAAGCTCTATTCCAGTTACTACTCCACATGCACAGTCAGTTAAAGGTAGAGGACATGCGGGTAGAGGGAGCCCTAGAGGGGGAGGCCCGACCCGTTGATATAATTGATATGGTATGGCTGAGGCTTCTACATCAGATGGTGTCATTATAGGTACAATCATTTTTTGTTAAAAAGGAATATTTTTCCTTAGTTTGATTATGTTCTGAGTATCGAGGCGAGTCCTCCTATTATGCTCCACTTATAAATGAAGGAACACCGCTGTAATCACCTGGACCACGAGGCCTCTTAGCCTCTCTCTCTCTCCACGTTCCTGGCTACGAACCATCTATATCTGCTGAGCAATGCCCACTACCTCATCAAAAGTAGAACCAGATACTCTCTCCCTAGTCATAAGTAATCACAGATGATATGAGGCCATCAATGCACCTCTTAATCCTCTTCCTATCAGTGGGAACCAACCAGACTGCATGACAAGCCAACTCAGAAAATCTCATCTCGTATCGCATCACAAACATATCACCCTGGCGAAGCTGCTCAAACTGTTTGCGCAGCTCTTCTCTACGGGACTGAGGTACGAACTTCTCCAAAAAGACCACGGAGAACTGATGCCAAGTAAGGGGTATTGCGCCAATAGGCCTACGTCTCTCGTAAGTCTCCCACCATCTGAGTGCAGACCCATAAAACTGAAAAGTAGTGAATGAGGCCCCACTGGTCTCCAGAATACCCGTTTTCTGAAGCATCCGTTGACACCTATCCAGAAAATCCTGAACATCCTGTGACTCAGTACCGCTAAATGGTGGAGGTCGAAGCCTCTTAAATCTCTCAAGCCTCCTCTGCTCATCATCTGCCATAACAGGAACTACCGGGGCCTGAGCAGCTACAGCCGGCTGGGCTGGTAGTGCTCCCGGTATCTGAAGTCCATGTACTACCTGGTCTGGAGTATGGGCAACAGGGGTGTGAGTACCTCCCCCATCCTGAGAAGTAGCAGGTGCGGCCTGAGCCAAAACCACCTGAGCAAGACCAGTGCAGGCTGCCAATATCTGAGCCAAAGTCTCCTGAATGCTTGCAATCTCAATGGGCACAGCTGGTGCCTGAGCTGATCCTGTCGGCTCAACTATATTTGGAATTTTCTCCTGAGCTGGAATTACTGGTGGTACTACAGGTGTTGTTCTAACTGTGGTACGAGCTACACCTCGACCTCTATCTCGGCCCCGGCCTCTCGCAGCTCTAACTGGTGGCACTGGTGGTTGACATCCGATCCAGTAGTACGTGTCCTTACCATCTGTGAGAGAATAGATTAACAGAAATTTAGTTTCCGGAATTAACAAATTCGCACGATGGAATACAAGAAAGTGAAGTTTTCCTACGGTTTCTACAGCCTCTCGAAGATAAGTACAAACGTCTCCGTACCGATCCGCAAGACTATACTAAACCTGCTCATGACTCATAAGACCTATGTAACCTAGGCTATGATACCAACTTGTCACGACCCAAAATCGCACCTGTCGTGATGGCGCCTATCTCAATACTAGGCAAGCCAAAAATCTCAATAAACCACAATTTCTCTCAAGATTGAAATTATAGCATTTAAATACAATACAAACACTCCCCAAAATCTGGTGTCACTGAGTACATGAGCATCTAATATGAATACAAGTCTGAAAAATATAGTCTATAATAGTCTGAGACCAAATACAGTGAACAAAGAGACAGAGAGGCTCCAAAGGATAGTCCGTAGCAAGGTTGGCAAGCTCCTTTCCCTTGCATTAGCTACTCCATTTCCTATTATAGTAATTATAAACATGAAACTCCACTAACAGTTTTCTAGCTGAATACTAGAATCTCTAACCAGATACCATGTAAGATTTTAAGCCAATTGTATATAAACACACACGCACACATACTTTAAGTCTGAAGCAGTGAGTGTGCCAGTATCTAAGCTAACATATCACCTTGTATTTCAAACCAAAATTTCTCGGACCTTATTTATGTGTGTATCCTTGTTATATATGGTGATTGAGATTGGGATAGGAAGAGAGAAAGAGTGAAGCAAGTAATGGTAAAGAGCACGCTAATTTTACTCTAAGGCACGCCAAGAATAATATTTCTTCCTTTGTACGGGGGGGGGGGGGGGGAGTTTCCAATATGAAGTTATTACCAGGGCTAATTTTCTTAACTTGGTGACACATATTTTTCATGTCCCAAGTTATTACATTTCACTTCTTGAACCTTACATTAAGTGATCTTCCTCGACATATTTAAATGTATTCTTTTATAACTACTAAAAATAGGGCGACCGAAAACCAATCGATTCATGGTGGTCGGTAATCGTATGGTCGATAGAGCCGACCGACTGACTTCGTGAATACAAGACTTCAGGATATCTTGGAGCTATTGGGCCTCAAATATCGAGCCAGAACCTATATGTGAATATTTAATAATTAAATCTTGTATAATTATGAAAATTAATTATTTAATTTACAAACAAGCATATAAAATAATAAAACTAACAAGTAAAATAATAAAACTAACATATTAAAATAAAATAATGTAATTAATATTGTTTAATTTATAGTAGATGACATGGAGGTTCCGCCTTTGCATTCCGAACCTGCCAGCCTGGAGCTACTGTTGTTACAGGGCGATCATAGGTCGTCCCACATATCAGAGGGACAGTTACTGGCCCAGAAGTTCCGCGCTAGGAGAGTAGACGACATGTGGGGCTTTCTCAGGGACCACCCTCTCCATCCTCGTATAATCAGACGCCTCCAGGATATGTGTTTTTATAGGATTGTGGAGATCAACCGGCTGCAACTCGATTGGTCGTTGATCATGGCCTTGATAGAGCGGTGGCTACCGGAGACGCACATATTCCATTTGCCCATTAGCGAGGCCACCATCGCACTGCAGGACATGGAGGTCATGTATGGGCTGCCCGTTGATGGACACCCTGATGCTCTGCCGCATGCCACGAGAGAGCAGACAGGTTTGCACTACCTGGACATGCTGCAGCGGCTCACCGGTTTACTGCTACCGGAGGAGACTGCACTAGTTGGGGCCAGTCTTCTGTAGTTGACGACTGTCTGACAGCATTTGGAGGCATTGCACCCTGATATCACAGACGATACACTAGAGCTTCATATTCACTGGCACACGAGGTTGCTGCTACTCCTTATGGTTGGAGGGATTTTGTTCCCGAACACTTCGGGGAACCTAGTCAGCTTGAGATTTCTTCATCATCTTGAGCGGCTAGATGATTTACCCCAGTACAGCTGGGGTGCTTCTATTCTCGGCTACTTATACAGGCAGTTGCCGGGCGAGCATGGGCACCCAATGTGACGTTGCTAGATTTTTGCTGCTGATACATGTGAAAACATATTCGAATACTCTATTCATTATAACATACCCAGTAAAAATATACCTTAAATTTTACGTCCACTTTGTATGTTAGGTTTGGGCCTGGGAGCGGTTCCTGTAGTTGCAGCCACCTCTACCACCATTAGCTCCGGTTGCACCACCTCCGTCTCTCCCTCTAGCTAGGAGGTGGGTTGATAGGCGGGGATATGGACGAGAGTACGAGGCTCTACATAATCTCCCCTTGTGCAGGGATTTGTTGGATTTGCTGGAGGGCGCACAGGTAAATGTATACCTAAGTTTACTTGGCCTGGCTTCATATATGTTGCGTATACTCACGTTTTTTGTTGTTACTTAATAGTTCATTTGGAGGCCATACAGCGACGAGCTAATAGCTAGTTTGCCCGATTATTGCTCGGCTGGCCGAATTATGTGAAGCTTTTCCGTCCCGTTGATGTGCCTTGATATTGTAGAGCATCATGTCATCGGGCGAGTACTTCGCCAGTATAGCCGCCCATAGCTTGTACCGCCACCGCCTTCCTGGCATATCACACATTACCAGCGGGATGATCATTGTAGGGTGAACCAGACATATGGCATGGCTAGAGGTGCAGATCGATACTTGGGACTAGTGACATGACCTAATTCTGCGCCCTCTCCACCTGACCGGACGGAGATTGAGCATGATTATATGGGCTGGTACCGCAATGTTACCCGACCTTTCTTCGGGAATCCTTTTTATCGCGCTGGCGGTCGATACGTTCCATACGCCGGGAGGCACGTGGCACTGGTATGTTATTTGATATACTTACTTATAACGTTAACCTAGCGTTCCGTAATTTATATTTTACATATTGAGCAGGCTATTAGCCTACATCTGTTCCAGCAGTTGGGACTGTAGATACAACAGCATACTGGCAAGGGAGCATCCGCTTTGCACGAGTATGGCCGGTAGGTTACCGATCTGGCTTCCAGGACATTGAGGCGATCCCGAGATGATGAGCGATTAGGATACGAGGCTATGTATGTGGCGCCAGAGTAGTACCATCGTGGGACACAAGTGGGGCCGGAACATGGTCAATGTGGCAGGCATGCCCCACGAGGTAGGGGTGTCCCACGAGGTTGTGGGGGTCGGCAAGGAGGTGGTCCCCAGCAAGGGGGCGTTGAGGCACCGGTTGAGGATATTAGAGTTGATCAGCCGGGTGACCTCCATGAGCCAGACCACTCTCACAGGAGCATGCCGTCATTCAACCTTCAGCTTCATCTCACTCCAAGGACTTGCAGGTGACCCCGTCCGCTCCATTGTTGATCGCAGGCACGACCATTACGCGAGAGGATTGGGATCTGCATTTTCCTAATCTTCCAGGCCCATCGACCGTTGTTGATGATCGGCCGACACGGGATGTGGATAGTGGGCGCCGACTGAGTTATGGCTCATCATCGATAGATGTTGGGGATCTTTCACAGGCACATGTATGCTTGTATTACTATTAAATTTAAATTTGTTTTTATCTCATTGATTAGCCATAAATATCTTTATATATATATTTTTTTTATTAAGGTTCATCTTTGCCCATCACAGAGGCCACTTTGTGCGATACTGACCTGGCTGCGACAGATGATTATATTCAGGAGCCCGACGAGACCATGGTAAGACATTTAAATTTTTGTGACTTAACGCGTACATTACTAATATATATTTCATATACTAAAATATCTTATTATTCTGTAAGTTACTGCTGGACCGACGACCCCTTCTACCGAGCCTGCTAGCCCTACTGATGATCGTGCTGCATCGCATCCTCCAATAAAGAGGCGACGTGATGAGGATGATCCTGATAGCGTAGCCGGGTGGGATGGGATACGCCTCAGGCCAACGACTGCATTAAAGAATACATGATGTGGGACACATTGATTGTTTTTGTATTTTATGTACATATGACATTCAGTAAATAATTGCAACAATTTTTATTGTTTACATTATATGTGCATTATATTTTTATTTCTCCGGTTCTTCGTTATTATAATACTACAACACAAACACAAACATAGCAACTTAACATAATTTAAATTCAGTACAACTAATGAAAATACATGACATGAAAAACATAAAGATAAAATACTACACTCAAGACATACATGTGTTTGTTTAGTCACTACCGCCTATTATTCTCTGCTCCAACCACTTAAATTTCTCTTCCATTTTATTTTTTTCTTCTTCCGCCTCTTTTAGTTTCTCCTGCAATTTCGCAATTTCTCGTTGCATTTCAGAGATCTGGCATTGGTATTCACTGTTCATATTCCAAACATACTGCAAACATGATTTATAGTATTCCTCGTTAATGGGTTCATCATACCATTCCTCAAACATACAATGATTTCCGTCATTGCGTTCAAACCTGTATAGACACATCCAGTATCTGCGCCCACCATTACCATCGGACCAACATGCATTCATAATCGCCGTTTGCCACAATAGCACCTTGGTTGGTCATTGCGTCCAGACATTTGTTAATGCAAGAAAAATGAATAATGTATGGAAAGTTTTGCTATTTGTTATGGTTAAGCGCATATAATAATTAAAATGTGCTAGTTATTTATAGGCGAGACAACCCACATAACGTAGTATTTTACCGCTCTACACTTCGCGTGTTAAAGATTCTTTTGGGTACAATATAACTTTTTCAGAAGATAGCTTTCGCAGGTGAGCAGCTTTTCAGGATGACAAGACAGCACACATAACGTAGTATTTAACCGCATTATGCTTCGCGTGTTAAAGATTCTTTCGGGTAAAATACAGTTTTTCCAAAAGATAGCTTTTGCAGGCGAGCATCTTTTTCAGGTCGACAAGACAATTGTTTTTATTTAAAATGGGTTTATGTTAGATTGTTGTAGTGAAGTATTAATGTTAAATATTAATAATATTTAACAACAATGGAAACATAATTTTATTTCATACATTCTGCAAGATAAATAAGTACATACACTTATTACAACCACATTACGGAAACAAAACACTATGGGTATCCTTGATAGTTGGGCACATTAGAGGAAATTCCACCAGGAGCTGGATTACCACTGCCACCCAAACCAGCTGAAGGACATTTACGATGGTCGTGTCCTGTTTGCGAGCATACGGCACATTTGCGCGCATAAACGGTATCACAAACATCCATTTGGTTTCGTATACGCGTTCCTTTTTGCACTTGTCGTTGATGCAAAAAATCCTTGTTACACACCATTTTAAATGATTCCGGTGGCCAATAATGCTCAGCGCCCATTGGCTGCAACTGCCCACTATTGGTGTTTAAGTATGCAGCAACACTATATTCTTTATCAACGTAGTTGGTTGGCTCTAAACCAGTATGTTGAAAGCACTTGATGGCATGTGAGCACAACATATGGTAGATGGACCTTTTCCCACAAGAGCATAACCTTCTAGATTCATTTACGGTGTGTGTAATATTCCCTCGGTTGTGATGGATAGCGGTGCGAACTTCAAAAATATTTCGCTCGTTGTAATACTGCAAAAATGAATGCCAATGTGCTCACTTCCTGTATTTCTCAAATATTTTCATTGGTATTGGGATAAATTCAACACCCCATTTCATAAATGACGATGCACCTATAGCCCTTTCAACAAACCTCTCCGCCATGAGCTTGAATGACATCTGCACCATGACAGTGACAGGCAATCCTCGTGCAGACTTCAATAACCCGTTGAAAGACTCTGACACATTTGTAGTCATAATTCCCCATTTTCTGTCACCATCCACATGCAAAGTCCACTTTTCAAGTTCATGTTGCATCAACCAACGATAGGCTCCCTCGTCTTCCTTCCTTATAGATTCCACGCGCCTCCTGAATTTACACTCTTGGTAATCTGTTGCAGCCATCCACATTAAATCATGCAAATCCTTGTCGGGATATGCCTTCTGGAAATTGGCTTTCAGGTGCCTCACACCGTAACGGTGATAGGCATACGGTTCCTGCCATGCACGCAAATTCTATACAAAACTTAAAATACCACCATGCCGATCATATATTAGAAAAATACTTGAAAATTGTTTGATAACGTGCTCTTTCAAGTGGTTCAAAAATAATGTCCACATCTCTTAGCTTTGATGGGCACAAATAGCAAAAGCTAAGGGAAATATACTTCCACTAGCATCTACTGCAATGACGATCAACAACTTAATATCATACTTTCCATAGACATGAGTGTCGTCTATGGATATTACTGGACGAAAATGCACAAAACCATCAATTACTGGTTTAAATGCCCAGAACACGTATCTGAATATATATTATGGTATTCTCGGACTCTGCTCAAGCTTCCATTCAACAACAATCCCGGAGTTAAAGTATTGCAATGTGGCCATGTACCTGGGTAGAGATGCAAATGACTTATCTCAGTTACTATAAATAATTTCAAACGCACGTTTGCGCTCGAAAAATGCCTTTCTATTGGTAATGATGCACCGATATTCCTGGTGGATGGATGTAATACAGTCTTTGATCTTGTACCTTATGGACGCTTCAATGTGTGGAATCAAGACAAGAGAAAATAAGTCAACATCCAAATTAAAGTGATTCCTACTGAATGTATCCATTTCACAATTGTGGGTGCCAATGTATTTATCCATAACCCACATATTTATTTTCTTCTTCTTCGCACGCAGCATCTAATTACAATCTGTAAACCATCTATAGCAAACAACCGTGTATACATCCGGAGTTGACTCCCATACCGTCATCTCACGACACTCTTTTATGCTGTACATTTTCACCGCCCTGGTTAGGCGCGCTTTATCACGAAAAAGCATGCCCTTTGATAGCACCGTTGTCTAGACTCATCCCACATTACAGTCCGAATTTCGTTAGTATCTCTTGTGAGGGCATCCACATCCAATATACTTGGCAAATGATCAAGGTAGGAATCTCTCTTGAGTGAAATGGCATGTGGGACTCGTACACTCTTGGTCTAACGGGGGGTGGAGCATGCTCCCTCGTCAAATCAGGTCCAACATTCTCTTCCTCCTCATCATCACCCTCATCAGGGAAGGGTGTGTCATCTACAGACTCATCGGCATTGTTGTCATAATCACTGTTCTCTTCCTCACTCTGTGCATATGCCAGATCCTGATTAAATATGTCATCTTCGAGCAATTGAGTCAGGACATGACGTTCAAGTTGCTCGTTTTCACTGCACAACCAACAAAATAATGAGTTTCTCAAATTGATAAATACTTTACATATATCTATATCACTTCACTTACAAATCGTAATGTGTTGACATCCCCTGATGGACATCATCCTGTTGGTGATGACTCCCGGGTGGACCCCCATGATCCAGCACATCAGAACTAAGTATATTCCAACTGGGCGTTGGTTCATAACTTGTAAAATTCATATCTGGCCGGTATCCCCTGTGAAATATATGTGTATTAATACAAATTCAATACAGCAAAAATAAACATCGTAACACACAGGAAAATTAAAGTTTACCCCTCGTCTTGTGGATCATGTAAAGTAGGAGAGAAATTATTTCCTTGCTCCTCATTCGCCCATGGAGATAAGTTTAGATCAGGCCAAACTCTTTCAGCCGGAACCTGTTCGGCTAAAATTGCTCCAAAATAACAACTCGATGACCGAGGGATATCCCTCTTTTGTGCAACCTCATTATTGCGAACGTCTTCAGCCTTGACGTACATTTCCAACATTTTTATCAAAAGAAATTCTCGGTATTGATCCGAAGTTCTAAAAAAATCACTCAGAGTTTCATCATCCTAGATGTTAAACTCAGCATAACAAGCAACCCCTTGCGGAATGACAGAATACGGATATCTTCCGGTTATTTTAAAGTTCACCAAACGTTTGCTCACACTCATTTTGTTACATAACAACGATACTAATCTATTATACTCCATTGTAAGTGGCAACTTAACATGACACTATGGAGAAAAACTATAGCTTACTGAGTTATTCGCCACCACAATCTCATCCCCCCCAATATAATGAAACCCTAATTCTTCGCTCTTCAGACATTATGACAAAATGCAAAACAACTTAACGAAGAAAAATTTAACAAGACTTGAGAATTTTTCTGCATGAAATTTTACAAAATCCTTAATGTCTTTAAATAAGGTAATGCCCAATCCGGGGGGTCGAATTTTTTTAGGTATAGCGCCTTAAATAAGGGCGCTATACCCATTTGAATTATTGTTATGTCAGTTAAGCGCAAAATAATTATTGGTGGGCCCACAAAATATGTATAGCGCCTTAATAAACAGCGTTATACTTTTCCGTCTTATCAAATTCAAGTATCTATATGTATTTTGGTCACTAACTCTTTTTTCCACCTATTTTTGTGTCTTGAGTCAAAAAAATATATTATTTTGGTCCGTGACTCTATATATTATATATAGCTAGCATTAGCTAGTTAGCTTCTGGAAATGGTGAAAGAATTAATGATGACTTTTGTATCACCACTTACTTGGATAAGTCCTATAACGACAATTGATTTGTTAGTGGTGAAAGTTAAAGTTTACTCTAATTAAATTATGAGTTTATGACATACCTTGCCGTCTCTTGGATTGCTAAAGAATCTATGCCCAGACTATCCTCTTGGAGATATATGCCTATCGATATAGGAAGAGATCTATCGATGAATCCGTGTAGACTATCCTCTATTATGTCCCCTCGAGTCACCTGGGAGCTCATGGGAAGGGGTAAAAAAAATGTACGTAGTAATATTATGAATTTGGCAATGGAGATCAATATATGACAAATAGAGATGGCAAATTCATTGGATCCACAGAATTTTTAAATATATGTAGGACATATGCAGGGGTGGCCCGACGAATTTTGTGGCCTAACGCCAAATTTATGAGGGGCCTTAATTCTTTTTTAAATTTGAAGTCCATTTTTTTTTTATTTTTTTAGATGCAAAGATATTAATAATTTTTTTATAATTATTTTTTTCTAATAATTATTTCTCAATTAGTAATATAGTTAATTTATTTAACCTCTATTCAGACATTATTGAGCTTAGTTAAGATTTTATCAATTTTAATTTCGAAAAACTTCTTTCTGCTGAAGTAACGGTAACATGAGTTATTAACATTATTTTATAAGCAATATAGGCATTTGGAAAAGAATCAAATATTTTTATTTGATTGAGTATATCAATTAAACTATTATCTTCTAAAAGGGTAGCCCGGTGCACTAAGCTCCAGCTATGCGCGGGGTCCGGGGAAGGGTCCGACCACAAGGATCTATTGTACGCAGCCTTACCCTGCATTTTTACAAGAGGTTATTTCCACTGCTCGAACCCGTGACCTCTTGGTCACATGGCAACAACTTTACCAGTCACGCCAAGGCTTCCCTTCAAAACTATTATCTTCTAATTGTACTATTTTCCTTAACACTTTTAATTTAGAAAATAAATATAAACCATCAATATCGGATTGATTATTATGCTTTAAGAAACACTCAAGATTAAGACAGTATTTTTTCCAAATTTCCATTATTTAGTGATCTCAGGTTTTTACGCTAAATAGAAAACAAAAAATATTTGCATATGCTTCGAATTGTTCAAATCTATTTTGAAGTGAAAAATAGTCTTGTCTACTATATATAAATAGTAATGAACTCTGAAGGACTCTTCAAGAGATTTCAATATCAATGTTCACGTCAAATTATTATTTTCTATATATCACACGTTAGCATCCTCAGACTCAGCACCACTAAATGATGGAGGTCATAGCCTCCCAAATCTCTCAAGTCTCATCTGCTCATCATCGGTCATAACGAGGATCACCTGGGCCTGAGCAGCTGCAACCGGCTGGACTGGTGGTGCCCCCGGTATATGAAGTCCCTGCACTACCTGCTATGGAGTATGAGTAACAGGGGTATGAGTACCTCCCCCGACCTGAGAAGTGGCAGGTGCGTCCTGAGCCGAAACCACCTAAGCAAGGCTAGTGCAAACAGTCAAAATCTGAGCTAAAGCCTCTTGAAGGCCTAGAATCACAATAGGCACAGCTGGTGCCTGAGCTGGTCCTATCGGCTCATCTATATCAGGAATCTGCTCCTGAGCTGGAGCAACTCGTGGTGCTACAGGTGTTGCTCCAACTATTGGACGAGCTACACCTTGACCTCTACCTCGGCCCCGGCCTCTACCATGGCCCCGACCTCTCGCAGCCCTAACTGGTGGCACTGGTGGTTGACCGTCCGATCTTATAGTACATGTCCTCACAATCTGTGCGAGAATAGAATAACAGAAAATTAGTTTTTGGGATCAACAATTTTGCACGACAGAATACAAGAAACTGAAAATTTCTTAAGGGTTCGGCAGCCTCTCGAAGATAAGTACAGATGTCTCTGTACCGATCCATAAGACTCTACTAAACCTACTCATGACTCGTTAGACCTATGTAACCTAGGCTCTGATACCAACTTGTCATGACTCAAAATCCTAACCTGTCATGATGGCGCCTATCTCATTATTAGGCAAGTTGACAACCTCAATAAATCACAATTTCTTTCAAGTTTGAAAACATAATATTTAAATCCAGTGAAAAAATAAATCCCAAAAATACATATATATAAATACACTCCTAAAACATAGTGTCACCGAGTAAATGAGAATCTAAATGATATCAAAGTCTGACTGATAAAAATATTATCTGAAAATATAGAACAGTACAATAACTGAAAGGAAAAGAGTCAAGGTCAGCGGATGCCAGGCAGCTACCTTGATAGTCTCCAACCGATAAAACTCTGAGATCTAACAGTCGTCTTGTCCGGAAGCACCTGGATCTACATACGAGGTGCAGAGTGTAGTATGAGTACAACCAACTCAATAAGTAACAAGACTAACCTTTGGGATGAAAATAGTGATGAGCTCAGCAGGTCTAGTCCAGTATAAAAATAACAGTACAGAAATGTAGGCATGCTTTCAAATTCAACAGTTAAACTCGGTACTTTATATGGCCAATCCAGCCCAGGGAAGATCCATCCCATATATATACACATCAACTACCAGTCAGTGACTTAGTACCGTATAAGTCCAATCCAGCCCAGGGATAAATTTATCCCCAAATATATATGACTAGGACAATATCCATGTCCAGAGAAAATTCATCACAATTATAAATCAATAAGGCAAATCCATGTCCTGGAAAGTCCATCCCGAACATATATAAATAAGGCAAGTCCATACCCTGGAAAGTCCATCCCGAAAATAAATTATCTACGCTCACTGTGGGGGGGTGCAGACTTCGGAGGGGCTCCTTCAGCCCAAGCGTGATATAAAGCCGATATGGCCTGCTGTAGGCGGGCAGCCCCATTCCATATAATAGTAATATATATAAAGCCGATATGGCCTGCTGCAGACGGGCAGCCCCGATCCCATGGATATCCTCACATTTATGAACTTGACTGATTATGAAATATACCTTTTTAAAGCAATTAAATTCAACAGCAATACGACCATGTGGGTCCCAAAATACCGGTGCGTATCCAAATCATGATCTTTAATACGAGTTTCAGCTCAATTTCCTGACACGTGAAGGATATGCGAATAATAACATGATTCTTTAATTTTTTACAACTTCACAGGATTTATTCAAGTCGCAAATTCTATGGTGCACGTCCGCACGCTCGTCACCCATCATGTGCGTCACCTCCAAACAATTTATATAAGACCAAATTTGGGGATTCATATCCTGAGAACCAAGTTTAGAAGTGTTACATACCTCAATCCGTGTAATTCTTTACTCTGCTATGCTTGTGCCTCACGAATCAGTCTCCAAACGCCTCGAATGTAGTCATAATTAATTTGATTCAGTCAATGCAAATTATAGGAATTAATTACATATAAAAATATTAAATTTTCCAACAAAATCCGAAATCGCACCCAAATATCGCATGTGGGGATCACGTCTCGGAACCCAACAAAAGTTACAAAATATGAACGCTCATTCAACCACGAGTGCAACCATATAAATTTTACCAAATTCCGACATTAACTCGACCCTCAAATCTTCAAATTAAACAAAGAGAGTTTCTAAATTTTCCAACTTAATTCACCAATTAAATGTTTAAAACAACCATGGATTCGGGTAATTTAACCAATATTGAGTTAAGAATACTTATTCCGTTATTTTTCTTGAAAATCTCCCGAAAATCACCTCTTCCCGAGCTCTAGTTTGTCAAAAATGGAAAATGGGACAAAGTCCCATTTTCAGAACTTAAAGTTTTTGTCCAGGCGTTTCTTCTTCGCGGACGCGACAGCTCCCTCATGTTCGCGAAGAACATTTTTGTGCTGCCCGTATTTTCTCATTCGAGAATGCGAGCCCGGTCTCGTGAACGCGAAGACCAATTTCCCCCAGGTCAGCTTTCCCTTTCGCAAATGCGAGGCCTGGATCGCGAATGCGTAGCTTTGCCCCTCGACCTTTCGCGAACGCGTTCCCCCTGTCACGAACGCGAAGCACAAAATGGGCCAGTCCGAATTTCCTCTTTGCGAACGCAAGACTCCCCTCGCGAACGTGATGAAGGAAACCAGATACAGGCATCAGAAAATTCCAGTAGTTGTTTAAGTCCAAATTTCGATCCGTTAATCATCCGAAACTCACCCAAGGCCCCTAGGACCTCAACCAAATACACCAACAAGTCCTAAAATTTATACGAACTTAGTCGAAACCTCAAATCATATTAAACAACGTTAAAATCAGAAATCACACCCCAATTCAAGCTTAACGAAAACTAACGAATTTCAACTTCTACATTCGATACCAAAACCTATCAATTCAATTCCGATTGACCTCAAATTTTGCACACAAGTCATAAATGACATAACGGAGCTATGAAAGTTTTTAGAACTGGATTCCGACTCCAATATCAAAAAGTCAACTCCCCGGTCAAACTTTTAAACTTAAATTTGTATTTTAGCCATTTCAAGCCTAATTTAGCTACGTACTTTCAAATACTTTTTCGAACACGCTCCTAAGTCCAAAATCACCATATGGAGCTATTGAATTCATCAAAACTTTATTCTGAGGTCATTTACACATAGGTCGATATCCATCCAACCTTTTCAGCTTAAGTTTTAAACTTTGGAACTAAGTGTTCCCATTCATTCCAAGACCTCATCGGACCCGAACCAATTACCCCGGTAAGTCATATAACAAATGTAAAGCACAAATTGAGCAGTAAATGGGGGAATATGGCAGTAATACTCAAAACGACCAACCGGGTCGTTACAAGATGAATTACTTAACATACTCATAACCATGTCCATTAATATACGATTACGTCTTTCTGTCACACCATTTTGTTGTAGTGTGCCAAACATTATATATTGAGCACATATGCCACGTTTTTCAAGAAATTTAGCAAACGGACCAGGGTGTTGTCCAGTTTCGTCATATCCTCCATAATACTCACCACCTCTGTCTGATCTAATTATTTTTACTTTTATGTGTAGTTGTCTTTCAACCTTATTAATAAATACCTCTAAGGAATTCACTGCTTGAGATTTGTCATGCAACAAATAGACATATCCATAAAGTAAAAAGTCATCAATAAAGGTGATAAAATATATTTCCTTACTGAAAGGAGTGATATCAAAAGGACCACACATATCAGTGTGTATAATTTCAAGATGCTGAGTGCTTCTCATGGCTCCTTTCTTTGTATGTTTTGTTGATTTTCCTTTAATACAATCCACACAAATATTAAGGTCCGTAAAATCCAAATATGGAATGATTTCATTCTTAACTAACCTTTCTAGTCTTTCTTTGGATATGTGACCTAAATGTTTATGCCACAAGTAAGCTGAATGTTCATTCACCAAACTACGTTTGGCTCCAACATTATGATGCAGAGTTAAGAGGGTTTCGGCAAACAGAATATTAAGGTTCAATTTGTATAAATTATCACAAATAATACAATAACAAATAAGATGATTATGCTTAAAAAAACTGAAATATCCATTGCCAAAATTTAAAAAATATCCAGCATTATCCAACTTAGACAAGGAAATTAAATTTCTTGAAAGAAAAGGTACATAAAAAGTTTCAAACAAGTCTAAGTGATGCCCAATATCTAGGATTAAACGATAAGTCATGATACCTTCAACTGGATCCTTCACTCTATTCCCCATATACACAAATATTTCATTCCGATTTATGGTCTGGGTTGTAAGGAATCCCTGCATCGTATAAGAAACATGAACAGTAGAATCAGAGTCAATCCACCAAGTATTATTATAAGGAACTTCAGTTAAATTTGATTCGAGACACGTAAAAGCACAAGGCTTACCTTTCATCTTGAACCAAGCCTTACGTTTCAGGCAATCTTTCTGAAAGTTTCCAGGTTTTCCATAGAAAGGACACTTATCATTCTTGTGTTCTTTCTTACGTACTTGAGATGGAGACTCATTAACATTATGTTGGCTTTGTTTAACCTTTCCATTTTTCTTTCCTTTCTTTTCAGCTCCTTGATGGCCTACAAGGTTTATGGAGTGGGTTCCTTGATTCTTCAGCCTTGTTTCCTCTTGAACCAGCATTCCGTGTAGTTCATGCACGTTCCATTTATCTTTCATGGTATTGTAGTTCATTTGGAAAGGGCCATACTCATAGGTTAATGAGTTAATAATGAATTAAACAAGGAAATTCTCATCCACTTCTATTCCCAAAGTCTTAAGTCTTGCTGCTATATTTGTCATTTCAATGACATGCTCATGCATGGTACGCGAACCATCAAATTTCATGGTGGTTAAAATACCCATTAGTGTCCCGGCAAGAGACTTGTCAGTAGTTTGGGATCATTCTTCTACAAGTTTCAGAAGTTCTTTCGTGCTTTCAGTTTTGGGAAGAGAACTCTTAATGTTGCCCGGAATATTCATTCGCATAAACATTAGGCTTAGTCTGTTAGACCTGTCCCAGTGCTTAAAATAAGACCTTTTTTCAGCACTGCTAGTTTTAGTAATAGCAGTTAATCTCTCAGTATAAAGTGCAACATCAAGATCTAAAACTCCAAGATGAAATTTGATTTGTTCGCACCAATCTGAGAAGTTGAGTCCATTAAAGGTCTTACCAAAAGCAGAGTGTGAATGAAGAGCAAGTGCTGCAAATAAAATATGCTCATTTGTTAATGCTTTGAATTAAAAATTAAATATACTGTTAGATTCAGAGTTTATGTATTATTAAATGTATATTAATGTCCTCCTTTGGGCGAAACGTCAAAATACAACTTTAGACATTATGATGCTTAAATATTTTAACTTAATTCGATAATTTTTAATGCATCAATTAGTAATACTTACTATCTTTGGATATATTTAAATAAAACTAATAGCACATCCAAATTATTGACTTAATGTTCGATGATAAAAGAACAAACGATTAACCTTTGGGTGATCCGTATATGTCTTATAACCAAGAACTTTAGGTTACCCATAATTTATTATATCATTTATAAGCATCAAATTTTATGGGTAATTGAGTATAGATTCAATCGTTATTTGTAATTAAGTATTCATAAAAATTCGATCACTTTGGTGATTAATAAATCTAACGTAATAATTCCCAAGAAGATAAAGAAAATAATAATTTTCTTTTAAGTTTCAGTTACTGTACAATATAGGAACAAACATTTCGAAACATAGCAGTAGACTGATGAAACACAACATCAAGCAAATTTATCCATTTACTGATGATTCAAATTTGATTCAACTATAACCAAGTATTTTTTTAATTTAATATATTATGAGTCCATAGTCATAAGAAGAATCCAGAATAGGCATGTAGATAAAGATACAAAGTATAATCCCAATATAACTCTATTTAAGGAATAACAGGTCTATTCAAGGTCTAAGGCCAAAAGCTTTTACTTTAACATCACAAGTTAAAACCCTCAACCTTAAAGGATCCACAAAGATTATGTTCCCAATTATGTGGATGAAAATGGGGAATCATTCAACATTAATCATCAAAGATGGAAAACATAATGGACACATAAATTAATTGTCCTTTGCAGAATCTTATGAACCTTTGAAATACTTTTTAATTCAATCAGTATCAGAAACAATCAAGTCGCATACTCAGTCGTAAAGAAAGCATCAATTTTAATAGAAAATCATAAGTTCCTAAACATTGCGTTCTTGATACCACATGTAAGGATTTTTCATGTTCTAGATTGTGGTTCATAAACAATCTATATAAAATCCTATCGATTATTTAGAACCGTGGAATTATATGATTTTCACATAAAATACATATACAATATTTTCAATCAAGAAAACTTACCTGAATCCATGATATGTTTTCTTGATGATATTGAGCGGAAGCCTTCTTCAGTATTGTTCTTGAAAAATAAGTACTTCTCTCTTTTTTCCCTTTTTGTGTTATTTTCAGAATAGAGTATGATGGAATTACTCTATTCTTACTTTAATAGGTAGAGAGAGGGACCATCGGTTAATTCTCACTTTTCATCAAAGTGAGTTAGTGGGGAGTTATAACCTAAGTTGCTTGGACACGGGTGCGGATCTAGAGGCCGGATCCTTCGAGATATAAATTCTAAGATTCGGGATACAAATCCTAGTATGGATACGGGTGCGGAGATTCGGTTAAAAATAATTCAAAAAAATAAAAGTATAAAAATATCTCTAAATTATGAGAAATTTTGTGGAATACTTACATATAGCTTGTAAAATATGGATTTCTTTTTTGTTCTCAAGTTGTAGATAAATAAAAGATTGATTTCCTAGAAAAGGTATGCTATTTGTTTCAAATTTACCCTAGTTTTTGTAATGACCCAACCGGTCATTTTGACATTTAGAACCCCGTTCCCCGAAATAAAATTCCCCGTATGTTCTTTTATTAATTTATGACTTGCGGAGATGGTTGGTTCGGGATTTGGAAGTGTTTGGGTTAAAATCAGAACACTTGGTTCCTTAAGTTGGCCTTAAAATGCTAAGTTTGACTTCGGTCAATATTTTGAGAAAACGACCCCGAAATCGAGATTTGACGATTTCAATAGCTCCGTATGGCGATTTTGGACGTAAGAGCGTGTTCGAAATTTTATTTGGAAGCCCGTAGTTAAATTAGGCTTGAAATGGCTAAAATAGAAATTTAAGTTTGAAAGTTTGACCGGAGAGTTGACCTTTTGATACCGGAGTCGGAATCCAGTTCCGAAAATTTTCATAGCTCAGTTATGTCATTTATGACTTGCGCAAAAGTTAAGGTCAACCGGACTTGATTTGATAGGTTCCGACATCGTTTGTAGAAATAGAAAGTTTCAAAGTTCATTAGACTTGAATCTATGTGTGTTGTTGGATGTGATTTGAAGACTCGACTAAATTCATATGATGTTTTAGGACTTGTTGGTATATTTGGTTGAGGTCCCGAGGGGTTCGGGCGTGTTTCGGATGGTATTCAGAGTATTTTCCTTTATTTTGGCACTGCTGGTAGCTGTTGATTTCTAGTATTTTAAACCTTCTTCGCGATCGCGAAGATTGGGATGCGATTGCGAAGGTTGGGCCAGTTTGTGCATCGAGATCGCGTAGAGCTGTGAACTCTGTGCTTTGTGATCGCGTGGGGATATCCGCGATCGCATAGAGTTAATTTAGACATTGGAAATTTGTGCTTCGCGATCGCGTGTGGATGCTCGCAATCGCGAAGAGTAAAAGCCTCAGCAGAGAGTTTAAGTTCTGAACCCATTTTTCATTTTTCACGATATGGAGCTCAGATTGAGGCGCTTTTTGGGCATGGACTGGTTGTCGCCCTATCACGCTATTCTTGATTGTTATGCCAAGATGGTGACGTTGGCTGTGCCAGGTCTACTGCGGCTAGAGTGGAGAGGTACCTCGGATCATGTTCCTAGCAGGGTTGTTTAATTTCTTAAAGCTCAACGAATGGTGGAGAAGGGGTGTGATGCGTATCTGGCCCATGTGAGATATGTTAGTATTGATACTCCTACCGTGAGTCAGTTCCTATAGTAAGGGATCTTTCTGATGTATTTCCAGCGGGTCTTCCGGGTATGCTACCCGACAGGGATATTGACTTTGGCATTGATTTGTTATCGTGCACTCGGCCTATTTCTATTCTACCATATCGTATGGCCCCAGCAGAGTTGAAAGAATTAAAAGAACAGCTACAGGAATTGATTGATAAGGTCTTCATTCAGCCTAGTGTATCGCCTTGGGGTGCTTTTATCTTATTTGTGTAGAAGAAGGATGGTTCTATGTGGATGTGAATTGATTACTGCCAGCTAAACAAGGTTACAGTGAAGAACATGTATCCATTGCCACGTATTGATGACCTATTTGATCAGCTTCAGGGTGCCAGGGTATTCTATAAAATTGACTTGCGTTCAGGCTATCATCAGTTGAAGATTCGGGAATCCGATATCCCGAAGACTGCTTTCAGGACTCGGTATGGTCATTACGAGTTCCTTGTGATTTTTTTGGGCTGATCAATGCCCCAGTAGCATTTATGCATCTGATGAATAGTGTATTTCAGCCCTATCTTGACTCCTTCGTCATTGTATTTATTGACGATATTCTGGTGTATTCCCGGAGTCGGGAGGATCATGAGCAGCACTTGAGAACTGTGCTTCAGACTTTGAGAGAAAAGAAGTTATATGCAAAATTTTCAAAGTGTAAATTTTGGCTCGATTTAGTGGGATTTTTGGGTCATATAGTTTCATGCGAGGGGATCAAGGTAGATCCGAAGAAGATTGAGGCAGTGCAGAGTTGGTCCAGACCATCCTCAGCTATGGAGATCCGGAGTTTCCTTGGTTTGGCAGGATATTATCGCCGATTTGTAGAGGGTTTCTCTTCTATTGCTGCATCTATGACCAAATTGACCCAGAAGGGTGCTCCATTCAGGTGGACCGAGGAATGTGAGGAGAGCTTCCAAAAGCTCAAGACAGCTTTGACTACAGCCCCAGTGTTGGTATTACCTATAGGTTCAGGGTCTTATACTGTGTATTGTGATGCGTCGCGTATTGGTCTCGGCGCAGTGTTGATGCAAGACGGTAAGGTGATTGTCTACGCGTCCAGACAGTTAAAGGTACATGAGAAGAATTATCTGGTCCACGACCTTGAGTTAGCAGCATTTGTTCATGCCTTAAAGATTTGGCGGCATTATTTGTACGGTGTCCATTGTGAGGTCTACACCGATCACCGGAGTCTACAACATCTGTTTAAATAGAAGGATCTTAATTTGCAGCAGCAGAGATAGTTGGAGTTGCTTAAGGATTATGATATCACCATTCTCTATCATTCCAGGAAGGCCAATGTAGTGGTCGATGCCTTGAGTCGTAAGGCGGAGAGTTTGGGCAGCTTAGCATATTTGTCGGTAGCATAGAGGCCTTTAGCCTTAGATGTCCAGGCCTTGGCCAATCAATTTGTAAGATTGGACGTTTCTAAGCCGAGCCGAGTTTTGGCTTGTATGGTATCCTAGTATTCTCTGTATGATCGTAGCAGGGAGCGTCAGTACGATAACCCCTATCTACTTGTCCTTAAGGACACAGTTCAGCACGGTGATGCCAAGGAAGTCACTATTGGAGATGCCGATGTATTATGGATGCAGGGCAGGCTATGTGTGCCTAATGTAGATGGTTTGCATGAGTTGATTCTCCAGGAGGCTCATAGTTCGCGGTACTCCATTCATCCGAGTGCTGCAAAGATGTATCAAAACTTGAGACAACACTATTGGTGGAGGCGGATGAAGAAAGACATAGTGGAGTATGTAGCTCTGTGTCTAAATTGTCAACAAGTGAAATATGAGCATCAACGACTGGGTGGATTGCTTCAGAATTTAGAGATTCCAGAATGGAAATGGGAGCGGATCACTATGGATGTCGTTGTTGGACTTCCAAGGACTCAGTGGAAGTTTGATGCAGTTTGGGTGATTGTAGATAGGTTGACCAAGTCATCTCATTTCGTTCCTGTGATGACTACCTACTCTTCTAAGCAGTTGGCTCGAATCTATATTCGCGAGATTGTCATACTTCACGGCGTACCGGTATCTATCATCTCCGAACGCAGTATTCAGATACTGGAGGATATGCTTCGTACGTGTGTGATAGATTTTGGGGGTGTTTGGGACCAGTTCTTACCACTTGCGGAGTGTGCTTATAACAACAGTTATCAATCGAGCATTCAGATGGCTCCGTATGAGGCGTTGTACGGTAGGCAGTGCCGGTCTCCAGTGGGGTGGTTCGAACCGGGCGAAGATAGGCTATTGGGTACAGACTTGATTCAGGATGTCTTGGAAAAGGTTAAATTGATTCAGGATAGACTTCGTACAGCCTAATCTAGACAGAAGAGTTATGCGGATCGGAAGGTTTGTGATGTTGCATTCATGGTTGGTGAGCGGGTCCTGCTCCGGGTTTCGCCTATGAAGGGTGTGATGAGGTTCGGGAAGAAGGGCAAGCTGAGCCCTAGGTATATTGGGCCTTTTGAGATTCTTGAAAGAGTTGGAGAGGTGGCTTACAGACTTGCACTACCACCTAGTCTCTCTGCAGTTCATCTGGTATTTCATGTTTCTATGCTCCGGAAGTATCAGGCGATCCGTCTCATGTGTTAGACTTCAGTTCAGTTCAGTTGGACAAGGATCTATCTTATGTTGAGGAACCAGTGACTATTTTGGACATGCAGATTCGAAGCTGAGGTCAAAGAACATTGCTTCCGTAAAGGTTCAGTGGAGGGGTCATCCGGTCGAGGAGGTGACTTGGGAGACCGAGCATGAGATGTGCATCTGTTATTCTTATCTTTTCACCACTTCAGGTATAATGCTAAACTCGTTCGAGCACAAACATTTATTTAAGAGGTGGAGAATGTAATGACCAAACCGGTCATTTTGACTTTTAGAATCCCATTCCCCTAAATAAAACTCCCCGTATGTGCTTTCATTAATTTATGACTTGCGGGAATGGTTGGTTTGGGATTTGAGAGTGTTCGGGTTGAAATAGGAACACTTGGTTTCTTAAGTTGGCCTTAAAATGCTAAGTTTGACTTCGGTCAACATTTTGAGAAAATGATCCCGGAATCGGGATTTGGCAGTTCCAATAGCTCCGTATGGTAATTTTGGGCTTAGGAGAGTGTTCGAAATTTTATTTGGAAGTCTGTAGTTAAATTAGGCTTGCAATGGCTAAAATAAGAATTTAAGTTTAGAAGTTTGACCGGGGAGTTGACCTTTTGATACCAGAGTTGGAATTCAGTTTCGAAAAATTTCATAGCTCCGTTATGTCATTTATGACTTGCATGCAAAATTTGAGGTCAATCGAACTTGATTTGATAGGTTCCGGCGTTGTTTGTAGAAATAAAAAGTTTCAAAGTTCATTAGGCTTGAATCTATATGTGATTCGTATTTTTAGTGTTGTTGGATGTGATTTGAAGACTCGACTAAGTTCGTATGATATTTTAGGACTTGTTGGTATATTTGATTGAGGTCCCGAGGGGCTCGGGCATGTTTCGGATGATATTCGGAGTATTTTCCTTCATTTTGGCACTGCTGGTAGCTGCTGATTTCTGGTATTTTAAACCTTCTTCGCGATCGCGAAGATTGGGACGCGATCGCACAGGTTGGGCCAGTCTGTGCATCGCGATCGTGTGGCATTGTTTGCGATTGCGTAAGGTTAATTGAGGGCTGCTGAGTTTTGTACTTCGCGATCGCGTGAAACGGGATGCGATCGTGTAGCTTTGATATTTTGTGACTCGCGAACGCGTGAAGAAAGTCGTGTTCGCGTAGAGTAACATAGCAGAAGTGGAGGTCACGCGTTTGCTAAATGCGATCACGTGAAGAAGGTTGTGATCACGTAGATCTGGGAACTCTGTGCTTTGCGATCGCGTGGGGATATCTGTGATCGCATAGAGTTAATTTGGACTTTGGAAATTTGTGCTTCGCAATCGCGTGTGGATGTTCACGATCGCGAAGATTAAACGCCTGGGCAGAGAGTTTAAGTTCTGACGTCCCATTTTCTTTTTTTAACGATTTGGAGCTCGGATTGAGGCGATTTTTGGGAGATTTTCAGAGAAAATATCGGGGTAAGTGTTCTTTACTCAATCTTGGTTAGATTACCCGAATCCATCACTATTTTTAACAATTAATTAGTGATTTAAGTTGAAAAAATTTGAAAACTCTCTTGGATAGATTTGAGGATTTGAGGGTCGAATTGTTATCGGGATTTGGTCATTTTGGTATGGTTAGACTCGTGGTTGAATGGGCATTCATATTTCATAACTTTCGCTGGATTCCGAGACGTGGCTCCCACGGGTAATTTTTGAGTTAATTTAGGACTCAAAAATGGGTATTTTCTTATGGAATTGATTCTATAATTTTTGTTGACTGTATCGAATTAATTATGACTAGATTTGAGTCGATCGGAGTCGGAAAGTCGAGAAAAAGGCATACTGCTTGGTTAGATTGGAGCAAGTCGAGGCAAGTGACTTGTCTAACCTTGTGTGGGAAAACTTTTTCCCAGGATTAGTATTGAAGTGATAAATTAAAATGTGTTGAAAGTCATATACACGAGGTGACGAGTGTGTACACGGGCTAAATATGAAAGATTATCTCTTTAAATTGTGTAGATCGATGTTGCATATTAATTAAATAATTTTACCTTGTTATATTCTTCATCATTGATTTAAATGTTTATACTTTAAATTTGTTTAACCTTTTCCTGCTTATTGTTTTACCTGTTTAGTTGAAACTTGATTTCTTTTATTCTGAGCATTATTTGAAGGGTGATTTGTTTTAAATTAAATATTATTAATATGAATTATTTGACATTTTTAAAATTGGTATTGAAACAACGTATTAAAATTTTGAAATATCATTTTGTTGAGTTATTTATTCCCGAATATTTTGTGAGATTTTCGTGCTCATTGTGATGGAGCCGTGAGCTCTTTATTGTGAAAAAATATTATTGTTGGAATATTTTGGCATGAGCCGTGAGCTCTTTATTATGAAAAAAATATTGTTGTTGATTTATTTTGGCAAATTGAAATATTGGGTACTTGAGTTGCAAATTGTGATATATTGTGATATTGATACGCATGCGATGGTATAAGGTCTGGGTATTGAAACGCATGCAGTGAGATAAGGGTGGCTTGATACGCGTGGCTAGTAGGGGAGACTACTAGAAATCATGCAGTGTGATAAGGATGGCTAAAACGCTGGATGCTATTTCGGGGAAAATATTTTCTTTAAATAAATTGTGAATGCTCCTGCAGTGATATAAGAAAATGAGATATTGTGAATTTATTTATGATTTGGGACTACGAGGCGGTACCTCAGAAGTGCCCTTGTGGATATTAATTTATGGCCGTAGTTGCCTTTGATTATTGTTGTGATTTTATTAAAGTTGAAAAGAATTCTGTTTTACTTCAACAAGGTATTAATTGCCATTATTTGGTGTAATTAAATGGTGACATACTACTTGATTCATTTCCATTGTCATTTTATCTTATTATATTGTTAAACATTTTACCATGTCATTATTTATTTTTCAGTAGGGCCTGACCTGACCTCGTCACTACTCTACCGAGGTTAGGCTTGACACTTACTGGGTACTGTTGTGGTGTACTCATACTACGCTTCTGCACATCTTTTTGTGCATATCCAGGTACATCTTATCAGACCAGGCATCAGTAAACTAGTTATACGAGGAGACTTCGAGGTATATCTGCCAGCGTCCGCAGACTCCGGAGTCCCCTTCTATCTTACTATGTTGTCTTCCGTATTTCCTTTAGACTCTAATATATAGAGACATAGAGAATAAATTCTTAGAAGCTTGTGACTTATTTCTACCGGGTTTTGGGAGTTGAAATTGTTTGAATTGTAATTTATTTATTTCAGATATCTATTATTATTCCGCATTAATAGTCTTACCTAGTCTTAGAGACTAGGCGCCATCACGACCTCCTACGTAGGGAATTTGGGATCGTGACAGTTTTGGTTCTGATTTCTAGAATCAAATATTATCTCGTCTCAAATTTTTACTTCCCTCGTGGTCAAAGTACCCAAAATTGTTCGACCATATCCGGTACAGATCCCATACCCACACCCATACTAGTGCCGTGTCGACACGGGTGCGGCACCTAAACTGCCATATCGGAGCAACTTAGATTATAACCATAATTAACTTCCCCTAATTTTATCCAAATATTAATTTAACAAAATATATTTATTAAACAAAATATTTATAAACCACACGTGGGCCATATTTTACAAGGAAAGCAGAGTGCAGCTTCTAAATGCAAAATTGGATTTACTGAAAAAGGAATACGTTTAATTGAATTACCTTTTCTGTTGTTATTAATATAGCATTAGTTCTTTATTAAATTCATAGTGATCACTTGACTGACTTCATTGTAATGAAAAGAAACAAAAGGGAAGTATCAATATGCACAACGCAAGCTCTAGCAATCTCTCTCTCTCTCTCCCTCTCTCTCTCTCTCTCTATATATATATATATATAATTGAGGGATAAAGGGGGTGATGTGGCGCTATTCACAAACCAGGATTTGAGTTATCTTTTTTCTTAGTTTTTTCAGCATTTTCATTCAATTTTTTCCAATTTAGGCGCCCTAAAAACCCCCTTAAAAGTCACGTCTTTAGACGTAAAGAATAAAAACAGAATAGACACGTCTTTATACTTTAATTTCCTTAATTGGCCTTCCATTCTTTCTCTTCTTTCTACCAACTACGGTTAACCCCCAACTAGTGGCGAAGCTACATGGTCACAATTCGTCAAAAAAATTATATTGTGTATATAGGTAAAATATTTCGTTTTAGAAGTATATAACATATATTGAACAACATTTGTCGGAATTTTTTTTTACTTCTTTCAAATTAAATTTGAATACCCTTAGAAAAATTATTACCTTCGCCACTGCCCCCAACTAAATATGGCATCCGATTCAATGTTTCTCGCTCTTTTGGTTCTCCTTCATGTTCTTAAAATGCTTTTTAGTTTATTTCTGATTTGTAAAACATTGAGTTAGATTACTTAAAGTGCTTGTACAACGTCTTCTATAAATTGCTAGCATATACTACTGATTATCTTTGTGTTCAATTATCAATTTACTTCTCCATATCTTAACTTATACATATATTATTTATGTAGAATTATAAAATCACAACCAAACATTAGTTATGCTGAATTTTGTATAAAATAACTAATGGCTACAAAATACTGTATAAGTTATGTTACTTCAATATATGAATAACCTTTCTCCTAATCAGCTACCAAACAACCTCTAAGTGTTAAAGAGTGTCAATTCCTCGATAAAAGAAGAAAACGTGTGATGTTGAAAAATAGATAAAAGAAAGATGTGATTGGTATCTTGGTATAGCAGAATTGCTATTCCTGTTAAGAGAAGAAAAGGCGTGGCGTTGCCAAATAGATGAATGAAAGATGTGACTGGTACTTTGGTATATTTGAATTGCCTTTCCTGTTAAATATATATATATCAAACCAATATATATGTATACAGGTAAATGTTATGCAGATGAAGGAAACACTCAGATGTGAACGCGACTAATGTGTATTTTCTGGACAGATAATACCACGTTTACTGTATATGTCATTTTTTACTGACAAACTTTGTGTTGTCTTTAACATGTCCTGTCACAAATTAATTTTTTAACTGATATGTTAACTGGTTGAACAATGTGTTGTCATTTCCTGCACTATTTTACTGTTGGTATATTCAACATTCATATTATCTAAGACCAAAAATAGTTAAAGAGAAGGATAAACTTTCACTCTTTGTCTTTTGCTGTTGACCTTATCCACCTTATCGAATTTTTCTGCCTGCATATGAAGTTGATGCTGTTGTTGTTAGGATAATGAAGAACAGAAAAACTCACCATGACAGTGAGAAGTATTACTTCCATACTGATTGCTCTAGATTCGGACATAGGGTTAACTGATAGGTGTTGGAAATCTGAGCACGATAGAGAAAAACTGATAGGTGTTGGAAATCTGATTACAATTTTTAACTAAGTCTTAATCAATATAAAGTGCAAATGAATATATTAATATAATTCTGGGCTTCTTTTCTTAACAAGGAAAAAAAAAACTAACGACATTACTCTGGTGTTGGTCTCTATTTTACAATGATTTCATGTAATGACCTGACTGGTCGCTTTGAGAGTTGTAGCCATGTTTCCCCATTTACTGCTCATTTTGTGCTTTATAGTTGCTACGTGACTTATCGGGGTAGTTGGTTCGGGTCCGGAGAGGTTTCGGAAGGAGTTGAGACACTTAGTCTCAAGGTTGAAAACTTAAGTTGAAAAGGTTGAACGGATGTCGACTTATATGTAAACGACTCCGGAATGGAGTTTCGATAGTTCCGTTATCTCCATTGGGTAATTTTGGACTTAGGAGCGTGTCCGGATTATGATTTGGAGGTCCGTAGTTGAAGTAGGCTTGAAATGGCAAAAGTTGAAAATTTATAAGTTTGACTGAGAATGAACTTTGTGGTTTTTAGGCTCGGAATGGAGTTTCGGGAGTTGGAGTAGTTTCGTGGTGTCATTTGTGACTTGTGTACAAAATATAAGGTCAATCGGACGTGATTTGATAGGTTTCGACATCATTTGTTGAAGTTGGAATTTCCTTAGTCCATTAGGCTTGAATCGATGCGCGATTCGTGGTTTTAGCATTGTTTAATGTGATTTGAAGGCTCGACTAAGTTTGTATGATGTTTTAGGACTTGTTGGTAGGTTTGGTTGAGGTCCCGGAGGCCTTTCCGTCATACAATGGAAAGGCTCGACTAAGTTTTGAACATAAACCTTTCCATTGTATGATGGATTTCAGATGGTTAACAGATGGGGATTTGGACTTGGAAGATGGCTGAAGCTGCAGATTTCTGGTGTCTGATTTCCTTCATCGCGTTCGCGATGGGAGTCCCGCGTTCGTGAAGAGTATCTGGAGGCAGGTGAAGATTTGTTCATCGCATTCGCGAGTAGGGAACCGCGTTCGCGAAGAAGAGAGGAGCAGACGGGGACCTCACGCGTTGGTCTACACGTTCGCGGTAGGGAGGATCGCATTTACGAAGCTTGGGGTCAATTAGTCATCAAATTCGCAAGTGGGACCTCGCGTTCATGTAGAAGGTTTTTGGGCGGCAGAATGGTTTGTGCTACGCGAACGCGAGAAGAGGGTCACGTTCGCGAAGAAGGGTCGCCCGAGCAGAAACTTAAATGTTTCAAAACGAGGGTTTGAGTTCATTTTCACAATTTGATTTTGGGAGCTCGGTGGGAGGCGATTCTTGGATAGAGTTTCGAGTGGGTGATTGGGGTAAGTGATTCTTACTTAGTTTTGGTTAAATTTCATATTTATGTCTTTGATTTCATCATTTAATTAGTGATTTGGAGTGGAAAATTGGGAAAAAAATGGAGGAAAGTCCTTAGGCCGAATTTTGAGGATTTGATTGAGATTTTAATATCGGATTTGAGTAATTTTAGTATGGGTGGACTCGTGGTTGAATGAGTGTTCGGATTTTGTGACTCTTATCGGATTCCGAAACGTCGGCCCGGGGGCCAACTTTTGAGTTGACTTTTTGACTTTTGATTAATAACTTAGTATTTTCTTATGGGATTCATTCCCTTAGCTCGTGTTGATTGTGTCGAACGGTTTGTAGATAGATTCGAGGCATTTAGAGGCCGATTCGCGAGGCACGGGCGTGTTGGAGTAGTAATTTATACGGTTTAAGGTAAGTAACACTTCTAAACTTGGTTTTGAGGGTATGAAGCCCCGAATTTCGTGATTATGTAAATGGTGTGAGGTAACACATGTGCTAGGTGATGGGCATGCAGGCGTGCACCGTCTGAATTGTGATTTAGTCGATTCCATGGAACTGCTTAACTACCTAATCTGAACATTTTTACTGTACTCTATGTGTTGGAGCACTTGACTTGTAATTCATGCAAGGATTCATGTTTAGGCTACATGTTGGTACTATTGGGACCCTCAGTGGTCGTCCGTTGTTGTTGAGTTATTTGCTTAATTGCAGTTATGTACTCAGTCGCATTCATCAATTCATATCATATCTCAGTCTCTGTTATCGTATATTATCACTTTTTGTATCATTGATTAGGGCTGCTTGGCATGAATGTTGTGAGCTCAAGAGACCGGAGAGATTGATGACTGAGTGAGGCCGAGGGCCTGTTGTGAGTAATATTTATGGGGTTGGGCTGCACGTCGTAGCAGGCTTTATTGATTCATACCAGGATGTGGCTTATTATAGCGCTTGGGCTGGATCGCCCCTCCAGAGTCTGCATACCCACAGTGGGTGCAATGCTAGCAGTTATGACATTTGGGCTGGATCTGCCCCTTTTTGTTTGCATTTGGGCTGGATCTGCCCTTTATTGTGCTAAGTTTTATTGTGGAATCTGAAAGCATGTATAGGATTTGTCCTGATATGTGCATCTCGTGTCACTACTAGAAATTCGGTAAAAATCGACCGCGGTCGACCTACCGATTTTGGTCGGTTAAAAAACCGGCAAAAAGAACGACCAAAGTCGGTCGGTTTTTCAAAATATTTTATTTTTAAATTATTTTTTTTACGAAACTGACTAACTTTGGTCGGTTTTCTTTGGCGCAAAAATACGGGAACTATTTTTGAGTCCCGCGAAGTTGGTCGGTTTTTCATTTAAAATAAATTAAAATTAAAATTAAAAAAACCGACCGAAATCGCTTGGTTAATCCGGCCAGTCATTTTTAAAACCGACTGAATTCGGTCGGTAATTTTATTTTATAATAAAACCGACCGACATCGGTCGGTTATTTTCGCGCGAAAATACAATTAAAGAATATAATTAAAATAAAAGACAGTGTTAAAACAAAATACATTAATGGTCTAGTGGTAAAATAGTATCCTGCCACAGTATAAACCCCGATTCGATTCTCAGATGGTGTATTTTTAAATTACATAATTAAAATACCGACCGACTTTGGTCAAAAAAACCGACCAACTTCGGTCGGATTTTTGAATTTCATTTGTAGTATAATTATATCTTAAGAGCACTTTAATATTTACTGAAGTTCTCTTTTTGTTTTGCATAATAGAATGTTTTGACTTTTCATTGTTGAAAATTTTTAGCTTTACAATGAATTTGATGCATGTTTGGTGTAAGTAAGGAAAGAATTAATATGGAGTAGTAGGTGGCGACAATAATTTTGCTAAAAGGTTGTGTTTTACCTTTTAATTCTTTTGTTTTTATTGTATTTATGCTTCATATAGTCTAATCTTCAATTGAGGATTTAATGTGATTTCTGTTTCCATTACTTTGTGTCATATGATACAACAAATCAACATAAAATGAAAAAAGAAACTCCAAAGCCTTTTCTCAACTGGCCTCTTCTTCTCTGCTTTCTCTCTCAATACATGTATTTCAGTTCACAAGCATATACGTATATGAGTCATGATCTATTAGTAGATTCGGGATGTTTAGAAACATATATACATTACTCATGCATAATTATTAATGACCTTTTGATGACAGTTCCAATGGTTGCGTGAATATATTCATTGAAATCGGAAAGAAATATAACAGTTCCCATTTTATTTGAGAAGTTTCAAGAGTTTAAAGTATCATTCCCGATGGCTTGTCATGTGAAAATGCATCCCTGTATTGTTCCTCAGGTATCAAGTTTCACTCTTTCACTATCTTTATTTTGTTTGCGATTAAATCATCTTTATTTTTCTGTATTTCTCAGTTCCAACTGTCTTTTTGAATAATAGATCAAGATAGAAGTTGAAAAGCGTCAACATGAGTTTATTAGTTACTCCTGGAAAAGCCAAAACATGCAAGGTATCTACTCTTTCTTATAACACGAGAATTTAGGCGGCTTAAGTAAATTATACTATTAATTGTTTATTTGCACCTTTTTGATTATTTTTTTGGCTTGGATTTCTTCTTTCTTCTTTCTTTTATGCTAGGCTTTTTTTCTCTTTGATTTTCTTTGTGTTTTGGGCGTTGGTGTGATAAAGTTTTACAGCAGACAGATGCCGAAAAAGGAAATTGTCTTATAGTCTAGAAATAGTTTAACTGCTTTCATTATCATTATTTCTCGAACATTTGCATACGAGAAGGTTTGGTTTTATTTTTTCAACAGTAATAATAGTAATTGTTTAGTTTTGACAAAATTAATTGGTTGAAAGTTAATTTAGTCTGACTAGGGGTCTGAGATTTAATGCCAACGTCAAAACGGTAGATTGTGTTCAGACACCCTTTACCGCGGATAAATTCATTTCACTAGCTAGAGTGAACACATATGTTAAATGAGAAGTTTGCATTTGAGATTCGTTCGACTATACTTTCAAATTGGCTTTTTGGATAGTTTTGAAACTTTTCTCTTTGATAAGTAAAGAGTTTACTCGGTGTTGTGTCAGTTCCTATTATTACTCCATGTGATAGAGTTCTTTGTGGCTTCCATCCAATGTCTGCGCATTTAATTAATAGCTGAATAATTGTGACACAATCTGATCATGGATAACTAAGGTTTGTCAATTTTTCGCTGTGTATTTCCTTATAAATCTTTATTCAGTTTTGAATTACTCTTAAAAGTACAAGAAGATAGAATATATATCTCATTTGACGGCGGTACTTCGGCAACCATATGAAGTTGAAGGCGGTACTTCTGCAACTTCACTAACAATTGAGCTAATTTACTGAGATATTTGAAATCTATAAAAGAGAGACTAACTGCTTGATGATTTTGCAGGAATTGATGAGATCTCAATGGGTATTAATAATAAGAATTTAATCATTATCCGGACAATTGATCCAGTAAGTGTAGTGAGCAAACTAACAGATTTTTGGCCACCACACATAATCTTATGAGTTGGACCACCCAAATGAATAATAAGAGAATTAAGGAGGAACTAAAGAAAGAAGAAGATAATTAGGAGGAGGAGCACAAGAAAGAAGAAGCACCAAAAGAGGGAGGAACTAAAAGGAGCCTAAAAGGGAAAAAAGATGCTAAGAAAGAGAAATCCAAGAAAGAAAACCTGAAAAGGAAGAAGAGAAGAAGCAGAGGTATAGAATAGTGAAGCCATATTAACCGAGGTGAATATTGTAACGATCCGACTTGTCGTTTTAAAAATTAACGCCCAGTTCAGTGACTTAAGGTCTCGAGTAACTTCGCAATATGTATTATGACAAGCGGGTGTGGTCGAGTTTGATTTACTGAAGATTATGAATTTAATTAAAAGAACAATCCTTATTTAGAAGTTTAAATGGAAAGAGTTGATCGGAGAGTTGACTTTTGAGCAAACGACCCCGGAATGAAATTTTGATGATGTCAATAGCTCTGTATAGTGATTTTGGACTTAAGGGCGTGTCTGGAAAATTATTTGAAGGTCCGTAAAGGAATTTGGCCTGAAATGGCGAAAGATAAATTTTGGGAAGTTTAATCGGGGGTTGACTTTTTGATATCGAGGTCGGAATCCGATTCTGAAAATTTGAATACCTCCGTTATGTCATTTATGACTTGTGTGGAAAATTTGAAGTCATTCCGGATTGATTTGATGTGTTTCGGCACAAGATATAGAATTTGAAAGTTCAAAGTTCATAGATTTCGATTTGAGGTGCGATTTATCGTTTTGATGTGGTTTGATATGATTTGAGAATTCGACTAAGTTCGTATGATGTATTAAGACTTGTTGGTAGGTTTGGTTGAGGTCCCGAGGGGTTCGGGCGTGTTTCGGATTGATTTCGGACCATTTTCCCTTCTTTTTTCATTGTTGTATTCTGCTGATATCTGGTGCCTCAATCATTCATCGCGTTCGCATGGCAAGTGTCGCGAACATGTAGTGCATTTGGATGTCAGTAACATTTTCTTCATCGCGTTCACGTACGAGTGATCGCGTTCGCGAAGAGGAACTGGGAAGCTAGTAAAAATTTACTCTTCGCGTTCGCGAAGATGAGGACGCGTTTGCGAAGGGTGGACAGGGTGTGCATTGCGAACGTGAGAAGTGTTACGCGTTCGCGAAGAAGAAAGGAAGCAGCTGGGGACCATAGGCGTTTGGCCTTCGCATGGTGTGTGTCGCGTTCGCGAAGAGAGGGGACAACAAACCTTCGCATTCGCGAGGCTTGTGTCGCGTTCGCGAAGGGTTAAATCTGGGAAGTCAAGTTTGTGCTTCGTGAACGCGAAGCATTGGTCGCGAATGCAAAGAAGTCCTATCTGGGCAGAATTAAAAGTCCCAAAAAATGGGGGTTTGAGTTCATAATACAAAAATCAAATTGGGAGCTCGGTAGAAGGCGATTTTTGGAGAGATTCTTGCGTGGGTGTTTGGAGTAAGTGATTCTTATCCAGTTTTGATTAATTTCCATGATTATACCTTTGAATCCATCATTTAATTCGGATTTTAATGGAAGAAAATCAAGATTTTTGTAAAATCTTCCAAAAATAAAAATTTAAGATTCGGAGGTCGAGTTGTTATTAGAATTCAATAAAATTGGTATGGTTGAACTCATATCGGAATGGGTATTCGGAACTCATATCGGAATGGGTATGGTTGACTTATTGGAATAAATTTTTAAGTCGACGTATTATTATCCAGAATTATTTTCGATGAATTTTAATAAAGTTATACAATTAATTTGGATAGATTTGAGCTGTCTGGAGGTCAATTCAAGCAAGAAAGCGATTTTGGAAAATCCGCATAACTTCAAAAAGGTAAGTGTCTTGCCTAACCCCGAGTGAGGGAATTACCCCTTAGGCATCTAGTCTTATGTGCCATTTGTGAAATGTGAAAAGCCATGTACGCGAGGTGACAAGTACGTACTCGGGCTTATATGTGCAAAATATATTGAGTTCAAGTCTTAGGCATATTGTGTATTAAATTGGATATTTGTTGGTAGTTATTTAATCATCTGTTGCCATGCCTCAATTCGCATTTATTGAACTTATTTTTATATGACGATTTGATGTGAATGTTACTTGTATATTTATGTGAATTCCGTGAGTTTGATGGTTTGATACTGTTGGAATTTAATTTCATTATGATTTTTTCCTATGAAAATAATTAATTAAGCAAACTTAAGAAGATGTGCTTATATAATTATTTAAATTTGAATTAATGAAGGCTTTGCTTTATGCTGAATAATTTCTATCTCTGTTGATTTATTTTTGTGGTGTTATACACATTGTGTGGAGCCTTCAGCTATTTGTTATGAAATTAATTTACTTGGTTGTATTTTTGAAATTTTAGTTGTGGCCATTGGGCAAATTGTGATATGAATTGATTTTGTTATGTTGCCGTGATAATTTTCCATGTAAATTGTTGTGTTGTGTGAGTTATTATTTTGAGGAGATACGGGTGGCATTTCACCGTTGATATTATGTGAGTATAAGGGTGGCATTTCACTGTTGTTGTGTTTGTTGAAAAATTGTCTGGGCGGAGCGATAAGGGCGGCTATAGGAGCGATAAGGGTGGCAATAGGAGCGATAAGGGTAGCTATTGATATTGTCAGGGCGGAGAGATAAGGGTGGCTATAGGAGAGATAAGGGTGGATATAGGAGAGATAGGGGTAGCTATTGTCAAGGATCGTATGTGATGATGAGGAGTGGTTGCATTGGTGATTTTTAAGTGATGTTGTGATTTTTCTTGTATTTATTTTTATAACTTGTGCAATTTGTCTTGTTGTTAGTAAATTGATAATAATCTTATTTATGTTGAAATTGGGAGCCTGTGGCTATTGCCAGACGGATTATAAAATGAAATGTGGGCACGAGGTGCCGTGAGTAAATAATGAGGATATTAGCACGTGAATTATCCGTGCAGTTGTGATATGAAATGTGGGCATGAGGTGCTGTGATCAAATGATAATGATATTTGGCACGTGAATTGTCCGTGCAATTGTGATATGAAATGAGGGCACGAGGTGCTAGAGAAATATAATGATTTAATTATGGGCATGAAGTGCCGTGTAAATATGAAAAATGGGCTGATAACCATGTTTATGAAAAATATGAAAATGTGCCGAGACCCGTGGTTGAATGATTATGAAATAAAGTGTCACATGGTGACTTTTTAATTGAAAGAATTATATTCAAAATATTTAATTGGAAGGATTTCTATGCAAAAAGATTTATTGAAAAGGATTACATTTGAAAGATATTTATTTAAAGAAATTATATTTGAGAGAAATTTATTTAAAGGAAGTATATTTGAAAAATGTTTATTTGAAGAATTTATATTTGAAAGAGAGTTATTTGGAAGAATTATATGTGAAAGATATTTATTTGAAGGATTTGATTTAATTGGGTATAATTGTAATTATTAATTATTGAGCGATATTAATGGTGTTCTTATTATCTGATGTGCATATCACTGGTGGTTTTATGTTGCCCTTATTGTTATTTGTTTTCTATTATTTTGTATATTATGTTGCACATGCTATTAGACTAGTGAGTGTCTTGACTATACCTCGTCTCTACTCCACTGAGGTTAGTCTTGATACTTACTGGGTACCGACCATGGTGTACTCATACTGCACTTCTGCACATTTTTGTGCAGAGCCAGGTATTGGAGATATCGGACTTGAGCAGAGTTAAAGCGGGATCATAAGGATTCAAGGTAGAGTTGCTTGGTCGTCGCAGTCCCTTGGAGTCTTTTCATTTCATTGTACTGTTAATTTTTAATCAAACAATATTGTATATTCAGTCATCGTGGTCATTCCATGTATTCAGTTAGGGTTCGTGACTCAGTACTACCAGTCTTGGGAGGTTGTATATTCACATTTGTACGCTGTTAGTTTTGATTACTTATTTAATTTAAAAAAAATAGCTTCAAAATGTAATTGAAATCGGCTTACCTAGTCTTAGAGACTAGGTGCCATCACGACGCCTGTGGTGGGATTTTGGGTCGTGACAAGTTGGTATCAGAGCTCTAGGTTCATACGTTCTATGAGTCACGAACGAGTCTAGTAGAGTCTTGCGGATCGGTACGGAGACATCTGTACTTATCTTCGAGAGGCTACAGATCTGTTAGAAAATTTTCACTTCTTTTATTCCTGTCGTGGGGATTTTTTGATTGTGGAATTTGAGCTTTTGTATCTCTATTCTCTCACTGATGGTGAGGACACGTGCTACCGGGTTAGCTGAACAGGCATTCGCACATACTGCTAGGGCTTCAAGAGGCTGGGGCCGAGGTAGAGGCCTAGGAAGGGCACGTGCCGCGACTAGAGCACCTGTCAGAACAACATTTGAGGAGCCGCCAATAGCTCCAGTTGGGGGACAGGTACCAGAAGCACCTGTTGTTACCCCCGGACTTCAGGAGACTTTAGCACAGTTCCTGAATATGTTTGGTACATTAACCCAGGCGAGATTGATCGTTGTTGCACCAAATATTCCGCAGATTGGGGGAGTAGCTCCGACTCCTACCACAACTCCAGAGCAGCAGGTTCACGTTGGTCAGGTTCCGTGTGTAGTACCGGTACAACCTGTTATTCCGGTTCGGCCTGAGGTCAGGCCAGAGGTATCAGAAGAAGAACAAAAGAGACTTGAAAGGTTTAAGAGGTGTAGTCCACCTACTTTCAGTGGCACAACTACAAAGGATTCCCAAGGACTTTTAGAAAATTGTCATCGTATTCTCCGCACCATAGATATTGTGGAAGTGAGCGGAGTTGCCTTTACTACATTTCATCTATCAGGCACAGCGTATCAGCGGTGGCAAATCTATGAAGAAGGTAGAGCAGTCGATGCAACACCACCAACTTGGGCTCAATTTTCGAAAATGTTCTTGAAGGAGTTTGTTCCCCAGACTCTCCGAGATGCATGGCGCACCGAGTTTGAACGGTTGCGTCAGGGCACTATGACAATGTCAGAATATGCTATCAAGTTCAGTGAGTTAGCCCGTCATGCACCTATCTTGGTTCCTACAGTTAGAGAACGGGTCCGCAGATTCATTGAGGGGCTCGATTATGATATTAAAATATGCATGGCTTGAGAGTTTCAAACTGATATTCCATTTCAACAAGTAGTGGAGATTGCAAGGAAGATTGAGGGTGTTTTAGGCGAGGAAAAGGAGTCTAAGAAGGCCAAAAGGTCTCGAAGACTTGGAGGGTTCAGTGGATTTTATTCTTTAGCTAGGACCCATTATAGCAGAGACTCGAGCAGTCGGCCAGCTCAGTCTGCACATCAGATAACTCGGAATGCTCCAGTAAATTCTTACAATGCACCACTGGCACGAGATTCCTATAATGGTTATTCCAATTATCCAGCACAGACTCAGTATGAGAAACTGCAACCTCAGATGGGTTGTTATGAATGTTGTGATACTAGGCACATCATGAGAGATTGTCCCAGACTTGGGAGGGGTGGATTTCATCAGAGCACTCAAGCTACAAGCTTTATTCCAGTTCATACTCCACGTACACAGTCAGCTAGAGGTGGAGGACAGGCGGGTAGTGGGCGCCTAAGAGGTGGAGTCCCGACCCGTTAATATAATCACTATGATTTGGCAGAAGCCAATACACCAGATGGTGTCATTACAGGTGCAATCCTGATTCTGTTATAAAAGGATATTTTCCTTTAATTTGATTCGGTTCTGAATATTGAGGTGAGTCCTCCTATTATGCTCTGCTTATGGGTGAGCTTCGTAAATTTTGTGACCCACTTATATGTTTATCCCAGTTGGGAGATTTGAAGATGTGAGCCCGTGTCTGTCATTTTATTTTTGTACACCATTGAGGGCTATAAGTCCAAAAGTATTTTTTATTATTCATTATAGTGGGTTTAATGTGTTTTGGAATAATTGATTCCAATTTTTATGAATTATATGCCCTACCGGTATGAGTGTTCATTATGTGTTGTGAAAACTGTTTATGAAATATATTGAAAAGAGGAAAGAAAGGAAATTGAAATTTCATTTGGGGAGCCTTAACTAAGGATAAAGCCCAAGCGTTAGAGGGGTGGTTATCGGCTATGGGATCTTGGAGGAGCAGTGGTGACGCGAGCACTATGTGGTCAGCAACAGCAGACTGTATTAGGGAGGCTGCGAGAGAGGTGTTAGGGGTCTCAATGGGCGTCTCTGGTGGGCACAAAGGAGACTGGTGGTGGAATGAAGTGGTCCAAGGTAAAGTGGAAGCAAAGAAGGTGGCGTACCTGAAGTTAGTGGGGAGAATAGGTGAGGAGGAGAGGCGAGTGTGCATGGAGAGGTATAAGGAAGCTAGGAAGGAGGCTAAGCTGGCGGTCACAGAGGCTAAGACTGCGGCTTATGGTCGTATGTACGAGTAATTGAGGGAAACAGGTGGGGAGAAGAAGTTATTCCGGCTGGCCAAGTTGAGAGAGAGGAAGGCTCGGGATTTTGACCAAGTGAGATGCATCAAGGACAAAGATGGTAGAGTATTGATGGAAGATGCCCCGATTAAGAGGATATGGCAGACTTACTTTCATAAACTTCTGAATAAAGAAGGGGATCAGGATATTGTGCTAGACGAATTGGAGCATTCCGAGAGTCACCGTGACTTTTGGTACTGCAGGCGTATCGAGGCTGAGGAGGTCGTGAGAGCTATGCGTAAGATGAGTAGGGGCAGAGCGACCGGGCCAGATGAGATTCCGGTGGAATTTTGGAAGTGTGTGGGGAGAGCAGGTTTGGAGTGGTTGACTAGGTTGTTTAATATTATTTTTAAGGGAAAAAGGATGCTGGATGAGTGGAGGTGGAGTACGGTGGTTCCATTGTATAAGAACAAAGGTGATATCCAGAGTTGTAACAATTATAGGTGATACTACCTTGTCACGACCCAAAATCCAACTAGTTGTGATGGCACCTAACCCAACCCGCTAGATAAGCCAATTATCAACTATCCATCTCCAATAACAATTATTAAATCAATTTAAGTAAAGAAAAATCTTAATCTTATACATTCCCCAAGAACTGGTAGTACAAATCATGAGCTTCTAAGAATAGAATTTACAAAACTGGTATGAAATAATACATCATCTGTTCGAAATGTACATGAACAGATTTTTATAAATCTGAGGCTACCATGAAGAAGAGGCAGCTACCACCAGAACGCAGGTATATCTTCAGATCCAGCTCCCAATGAACACAGCAACATCAGTAGCCAACATCTATACGCAAGGTGCAGAAGTGTAGTATGAGTACAACCGACCCCATGTACTCAATAAGTAACAAACCTAACCTTAGGTTGAAAGTAGTGACGAGCTTTTACCAAGGTTGAGTCCAAAACCACTAGTCCACAACAGTCCATAACAACGTAGAACAAATAATACAAGAAGTAACTCAGAGATAAAATGCTTAGCTAAATCATGATTTCTAAAAATAGTTTTTCCTTTCAAGTACATCAGTGAAAACATAAATCGTTTACCGAAGTTTCCAAAAATATGAATAAGTTTGAAAACAATAATTTTCCCATAGTCCTTTCAATAATAAATGAGATGTTTCATTTTCTTTCCATAACCCGTGTAAAACAAATGCATTACTATGCCCATCTGTCAACATGTGTGAGAAATCATGAATGATGTGATACTGTACGGCATGAGAAAAATACATCTCTATGCATGTATGTCATGTGTGCATGTCAATGCAATGTATCTCAGAGATGAACTCATGTACTCACACTCTCAGAGTACTCAATCTCACTTTCTCACACATTTCACTCATCATGCCCAATCACTCGGCACTGTATATAGCCAATCCGGACCAGGGAAGATCCATCCCGGAATATACACATCAATTGATCATCAGTCACTAAGTACCAAGTAGGGCCAAATCAGCCCGTGGTGAAGATCCATATCTAGGTATATAATACTTCGGACAAGATCCATGTCCAGGGAAGATCAATCCCTCAATAATATCAACTGCGCTCACTGGGGGTGTGTGCAGACTCCGAGGGGCTCCTTCAGCCCAAGCGCTATAATCCGCACGGACAACTCACATGCCATAGTAACAATATCAGAATCAATCAGGCACTCGGCCTCACTCAGTCATCCATCTCTCTAGTCTCTCTCTCACGGGCTCACAATGTCATGAAACTAGACCAAAAATGATGATAAGATGTATCAATAAATAACAACAGAGACTGAGATATGATATGCATTGAAATGTATATGACTAAGTATGAAATTTTAATTTAAACAAATAGTTCACAGCAATATGACCTCTGTGGGTCTCAATAATACTGGCACATAGCCTCAACATGATTTTAATATGATTCTCAGCTTAATTTCTTTAACACATAAAACTACATAGAAAATGCCAAGATTGTGAATACAAAATTCCATGGAACCAATTACGTCACAATTTCTATGGTGCACACCCACACGCCTGTCACCTAGCATGTGCGTCACCTCCCAACAATTTACATAATACATATATTCAGGGTTCATACCCTCAGCTCCAAGATTAGAAGAGTTACTTACCTCGAACAAGCCGAATCCAATATCGAGCAAGCTAAACAATGCTCCAAAAATTTCATTCTGCGCGTATCAACTTCTTAACGACTCGAATCTAGCCACAATAAATTTGATTCAGTCCACACAATTTATAGGAATTAATTCCATATCAAAATACCAATATTTTCCCACAAAATCCGAAATTACACTCTAAAAATTATTCGTGGGGCCCACGTCTCGGAATCCGACGAAACTCACAAAACAATCCGACAACTAATCCAATTACAAGTTCAACCATATTAATTTCACTCAAATCAGACTCCGAATCGGTATTCAAATCTCGAAAATTTATTTTATGAAATTGTAGAAAATTCCTCTGATTTCTCTCGAAACATCAATATTCTAACGCCGAAAACGAAAATTAATTCATGGAATACAATCACAATGGAGTCAAGAACACTTACCCAAAGTTGTGTGGAAAACTTCCTCTCCAAAATTGCCCAAACCGAGCTCCAAAATCCGAAAATTGTGAAAAATAGCGAAACCCCGAACTTAAAGGGTTTTGTCCATGCTTTTCGCACCTGTGGAGCCTGGGCTCGCTCCTACGCAACTGCTTTTGCGGGAACAATGCCGCACCTGCGCAAAAACTTGCTTCTGCGCCCAAGACCTTTGCTTGTGCGGGGCCGTAGATGCGCCCCAAGTTCTCGCTTCTGCGATCAATTCCAGCTCAGCCTTCCTTCGCTTCTGCGACCAATTATCCATTTGCGGACTCACATCTATGTTCATTCTTCCACAGATGCGGAAACACAAGAGCCAGCAGCCTTCAACAATGCAATATGATACGAAATTAATCCGAACCTTGTCCGAAACTCACCAGAGGCCCCTGGGACCTCAACCAAATACACTAACAAGTCCTAAAATATACCACGGACCTACTCGAGGCCTCAAATCACATCAAACAATATCAAAATGATGAATCGCACCTCAAATCAAAATTTATGAACTTTCAAATTCTATATCTTGTGTCGAAACACATCAAATCAATCCGGAATGACTTCAAATTTTGCACACAAGTCACATTTCACATTACGGACCTATTCCAATTTCCAGAATCAGATTTCGACCCCAATATCAAAAAGTCAACCCCTCGGTCAAATTTCCCAAAATTCAACCTTCGCCATTTCAAGCCTAATTCCACTACGGACCTCCAAATAATTTTTCGGATGCGCTCTTTAGTCCAAATCACCATACGGAGCTACTGGAATTATCAGAATTCAAATCCGAGGTCATTTACACATAAATCAACATCCGGTTAACTTTTACAACTTAAGTTTTTAATTTCGAGACTAAGTGTCTCATTTCACTCCGGAATCCTTCCGTACCCTATCCAACTAATCCGGTAAGTCATAAAATAACCGTAAAGCATAAGTTGAGCAGTAAATAGGGGAATGGGCTATAATACTCAAAACGACTGACCGGGTCGCTACATGTAACCTATCTGGATAGCCCAATTTAGAGTATTATAGAGTATTAAGTTCCGGGTCATATAAATACATTGGGCCCAGTCTTCAATTGTACAGAACATTTTATTTTTCTCTTCTGGTATAGAAAGGATCTCGAAGTTTCCTCTCAAACCAAACATGAAACCTAAATTTCATTCTTCTGATTTTACATGATTTCTACATATTTACATAGTATCAGAGCATAGATTCCAGTGAATCTCTCTCCCCACTTTCGATCGATCCTACCCTTGATGAGTGTAGTCAACATTTTCCAATCGCGATAGTGTTTCCTGTATCTGCGATTTTTATTTAGGGTTTATGCTAAATTCGGCATGTTTCTTCCGATTTCTATATACTAAGGCTTTTTGTGGTTTGGTTCTGAGAAGCAAAACACTAATTTTGGAGGATTTCGTGGATTCTTCTCAAATTAGGGG
The DNA here is from genome assembly GCF_000390325.3 of Nicotiana tomentosiformis. Lineage (NCBI taxonomy): Eukaryota > Viridiplantae > Streptophyta > Magnoliopsida > Solanales > Solanaceae > Nicotiana > Nicotiana tomentosiformis. The sequence goes on along the minus strand of NC_090819.1, from coordinate 91,959,590 downwards.
TTTTCTATCCAGCTAGGTTTTCCTCGGAGTTTCGATTGGTAAATCTGTGGTCAATTTTGAAGGTTCTCTTTTCGGTTGCAAAACAGAGGGTAATCTCGTTCATTCTCACAAATCTTCTTGCATGCCTTTTTTTCTGTTGATTTTCATTCACTTGCTTTAAAAATGCCAAACAAGACTTCTGTATCTTCTACACATGTACCTACTCACGTACCTTCTAATGTCCCTCGTGAGCCTCCTGTTTCTCGCACAATATTTCACAAGGATGACTATACTCACCCTTTCCATCCTCCGTGTGTTCATCCATCAGATGTGTTAGGAACTTCTCTTGTTTCTACTCAGTTTGATGGAAGTGGTTATGGTAGTTGGAGAAGGAATGTCCTAGTTGTCTTGTCGATTAGGAACAAACTTGATTTTATCAATGGGAATTTTGTGAGACCTCCAGATGGTTCTCCTCTTGTCAGACAATGGCAGCGATGCAATGATTTGGTTGTCTCCTGATTGAAAAATTCTTTGTCTAAGGAAATATCTCGAAGTGTAAAGTATTATGAATATGCTAAGGATATATGGTCAGAATTAGAAGAGAGATATGGAAAGGCAGATGGTGCTAGGGTATTTAAACTTAAAAAGAAATTAGCTCGCATTTCTCAGGGTTCCTTAGACATAGCATCTTACTTTAACAAAATTAAGCAATTGTGGGATGAGATAGCATCTTATCGAGTGAGGGTTTGTACTTGTGGGGGTAAGGCTAATGAAGATGAGGAACAAAAAGTATATCAATTCCTCATGGGCCTCAATGACACTTATATGCAAATTAGGAGAAATATCTTGATGATGAAGCCTCTCCCTTCTATTGGGAACACCTATAGAATCCTTTTATCTGTTGAAAAGCAGAGACAAGTTTCCTCTACATCTCATATTTCAACTACTTCTGCTTCATTCAATGCTGCAATATCTAAACCACCTTTCCCTTCCAAGGTTTCCTTTGAAACTCCTAGATCTATTGTCACTTGAAAGTATTGCAAGAAGCCTGGGCACACCTTAGAAAGTGCTATAAACTACATGGTTTTTCTCCCAACTTCAAGTTCAACAAAAGATCTCCTCCTCCTCGCAGAACTACTGGTCATGTTGAGACTACTAAACCTAATAATCCACCTGCTCATGGTGATTCTGGTACTACTGATGGGTTTGGTGGTACTGGTGTTTGTGCTATGTTTGGTGATCAGTCCTCTGCCATCTCAGGACTCACCAAAGAACAATATTCTTAGCTGATAATGCTGCTTCAACACTCACAAATCTTTGCTTCCAACTCTGCTACATCTCTGGAACTCATGGGTTCTGCCAATTTGGCTGGTAAGCTCTTACCTTATAAAGAGGTTTCCTATGGGGCTTATGTGTTGTCCAAAGTAAATGGCATTATCTGGATAATGGCTTCTTGAGCTACAGACCATATGACCTCTGTTAAAAGTCTGCTCTTTGATATTCAAACATTACCTGTCCCTTATCTTGTTTCCTTACCAAATGGATATAAGGTCAAAGTTACTAATGTTGATTCTTTATCCCTATTTTCTGATCTAATTCTCTATAATGTTCATTATATTCCTAGTTTTCAACACAATATCATCTCAGTGTACAAGTTGTTATCTCATTGTGATGATGTTGTTCCATTTACCAAGAATGCTTGTACTCTACAGGGCCCTTCAGTGAAGAAGCCATTGGTTCTTGGTAGGTTGGACAATGGCCTCTACAAGTTGTTTCAACAAGTCAATTCTCCACCTTATACTAGTTCTGTTTCCTTTAATTCTTGTTTTTCCATTTCTTCTTCTGATCCTGCAGTCTTTGCTGATGTTAATGCCGATAGTACAATGGTAAACACCATTGATGTTTCTTCTAAAGTGAATAAAGATGAAATTGTGTGGCATTATAGACTTGGATACATTCCCTTTTCAAAATTGAGACTTATTTCTACTATTACTTGCAAATTTTCTCCTAAACAATCCTTCACCTACCCAGTATGTCCTCTAACAAGACAGGCTAGATTGCCTTTCCCTGAAAGCTCCATTCAGTCTACTCACCCTTTCCAACTTATACTTATTGATACTTGGGGACCCTACCATACACCAACCTATACTGGCTCCAAGTACTTTATGACAATAGTTGATGACTACTCTAGGGCAACCTGGACACATTTGCTGGGATCCAAAAATAACGCCTTTAACATGATAAAAGACTTTATTGCTATGGTTGAAACACACTTTAATTCTAAAGTTTAAAAAGTTAGGAGTGATACTGCTTTGGAATTGGATTCTAGTTGTTCTTGCCATCAATTTTTTTCTTCCAAAGGGATAGTGCATCAAACCACCTGTCCTCATACTCCTCAACAGAATGGAGTGGTAGAGAGGAAGCATAAACATCTCTTAGAAATTGCAAGAGCTCTTCTTGAATATTTTTCAAAACTCTTTTTCAATCTTCCTCACCCTATTTTCCCTTCCCACGGACCCCACCAATCCCACCACCCCAACCCTAACACCCCAACCCCAAACCACACCTACTCCCACCCCAACCCCCTGCCCACACCACAACCCCCATCCACCCTACCCACCCACCACCTAACTCTCACAAACCCACCCCTAAACCCTCATACCCAAATAGAAATATTATTTAGAGTACTTTTTCACCGCTGTAGATAAATTACTTTCTTTTTTCATTTCAATAAAATGAGTATTTTCTTTACATGATATCTCTGCCATTTTAAAGGCAGGGATAAGTTCTGCATATACTCTACCCTCCCCAGACCCCACTTGTGGGGCTACACTAGGTTTGTTATTGTTGTTGTTTAGTATTTTCTTTTCATGATGTGAAAAAGTATTTTCTTTTATTTCAATAAAATAAGTATTTTCTTTTCATGATGTAAAAAAAATATTTTCTTTTATTTCAACAAAATGAGTACTTTTTTTCATGTTGTAGAAAGAGTAATTTTATTTTGTTTCAACAAGAGAAAGAGTATTTTCTATTTCAGCTATATAGCTCAAATTTCAGCGTTATTATTATGTAAATCTTTAAAAGAATAATTGAATTTTTGAAGAAATTAGAATCGTGAGAACGTTGGATTTCACGATTTGGTTTTGGGGGAGGGGGGGGGGGAGGAGGAGCACATGAAACATGAGGATTTGGGGGGGGGGGTGAGGAGAGTAGCACCAAACTCTAGGAAATATTTTCCGAAAAAAGTTTTTCATTCACCAATCAAACAAGAGAAAATAAGTGATAAAATCACTCATTTTACAGGAATATATATTTTACAGAAAAATATTTTCCTTCATACCAAACACATCTAAAGTCTCATCAAATTTAATTTTTACCTACAGTTTCTAGGCAGATAATGCGTTAGTCCATGTAGACAAATAATGCTTGTTTTTTTATTACAATTAGCACTAGAACAAAAATAGAAATATATTCACTTGATAGTAGTACTGCTTGTGTATATGGATTTAGTTGATTGGTCCATCCCATGTGAAAGGAAGACAACTTCCTTTGGCAAAGTTTGCACCGTCCAAATCTAAGTTTGTCATACAAATATTTGTGTGGCAAGGAAAGTCAAAAAGGGAAGGAAGACAAGTTTGGTTTACTATTTTTTTATTTCACCCATGACATCTTTGAGAGGCTCTTCACCTCTATAAATAAGGAAGTATTCCTTCATTTGTAACACACACCAACAAAGAGAGAAAGAAAGAGTGAGGCATCACAGACAGGGTATAAGAAAATAGTCTGTAAGAAAAATAGAGAGTGAGCGATATTGTAGTGAGTTGGGAATATCAAAAGAAGGTTATTTCTTTTCAGTGTTGTAGTGGTCTTTGGAGTATTTTACTCGGACTTACAAATTGCAAAATTCCGTTCTATAGTGATATCAGTTGCTCCTCTCAGGGCCGTGGTTTTTCCCTTATTCAAAAAGGGTTTTCACGTAAAAATTTTAGGGTCGTTGTCACTATTTTATTCTTATTAATTACTGTATCTCGGTGCTACGTTATTATTTGCTTTTATTACTGTAAATATTATTTCTGTGGGAATTTATTCCTAACAACTGATATCAGAGCACAGGTTCAGCTCGTTCATAGAAGTACTATTTATAGTCGATAGTACTATACTCGGTGAAAATAAATATCTGGAGTAAAGTACGAGGTAACAAAATTCAACGCAGATAGCGGTTTCTCAACATGGCAAAGAAGGATGAGGGTTCTGCTCATCTAACAAGGATTACACAAGGTACTAGATAAAGATGCTAAAAATCCTGATACCATGAAAGCTGAGGATTGGGCTGACTTGGATAAAAAGGCTGCTAGTGCAATCAAGTTGCACTTATTAGATGAAGTGGTAAATAACATCATTAATGAAGATACCGCATGTGGAATTTGGACAATGTTGGAAAGCCTATACATGTCCAAAACCCAACAAATAAATTATAACCGAAGAAGCAGTTATACGCCCTACACATGGGTGAATGTACAAATTTTTTGTCACATTTAAATGTTTTTAACGGACTAATCACACAACTCGCCAACCTCAGAGTGAAAATCGAGGAAGAGGATAAAGTTATCTTGCTATTGATCTCGTTGCCATTTTCGTACGATAATTTGGCAACAACCATCCTGCACGGTAAGACTACCATTGAGTTGAAAGACGTCATATCGGCTCTTCTACTCAATGAGAGGATGAGAAAGAATCCTGAAAATCAAGGACAACCTCTCATCACAGAAGGTAGAGGCAGGAGTTATCAAAGGAGTTCGAGCAACTATGGTAGATCCGGAGCTCGTGGGAAGTCTAAGAACCAATCCAAATCAAGAGCCAGAAATTGCTACAATTGTGATCAACCAGGTCACTTCAAAAGAGATTGCCCTAATCCAAGGAAGGGCAAAGGTGAAAGAAGTGGCCAGAAGAATGACGACAACACAACTGTCATGGTGCAAAATAATGATAATGTTGTCCTCTTTATAAATGAGGAAGAGGAATTTATGCACTTGTCAGGTCCACACTCAGAATGGGTGGTTGATACAACAGCATCTTACCATGCCACACTAGTAAGAGAAATGTTTTGCAGATATATAGTAGGTGATTTTGGAACTGTGAGAATGGGTAACACGAGATACTCAAAGATTGTGGGGATCGGTGACATTTGTATCAAGACAAATGTCGGATGCATATTTGTTATAAAGGACGTGCGACATGTACCTGATTTGCGGATGAACTTAATCCCGGGAATTGCTTTAGACCGAGATAGATACGAGAACTATTTTACAAATCAAAAGTAGAGACTGATTAAGGGATCACTGGTGATTGCAAAGGTAGTTGCTCACGGCATGTTGTACAGAACGAATGTAGAAATGTGCCAAGGTGAATTGAATGTGGCACAAGATGAGATTTCTGTAGATTTGTGGCACAAAAGAATGGGTCATATGAGCAAGAAGGGATTGCAGATTCTTGCCATGAAATCACTCATTTCTCATGCCACAGGTACAATGGTAAAACCTTGTGACTACTGTTTATTTGGTAAGCAGCATATAGTCTCATTTCAGACATCGTCTGAAAGAAAATTGAATATACTTTATTTTGTATATTCCAATGGAAATTGAATCGATGGGCGGTAACAAATATTTTGTTACTTTTATTGATGATGCTTCATGAAAATTAAGGGTTTATATTTTAAAAATCAAAGATCAGATGTTTCACGTTTTCCAGAAGTTTCATGCTCCGGTGGAAAGAGAGACACGCCAAAATCTAAAGCGTCTCCGAAGTGACAATGGAGGTGAGCACATTTCAAGGGAATTTGAAGAGTATTGTTTGATCCATGGGATCAGACATGAAAAGACAGTTCCTGAAACCCCACAACACATTCGCGTAGCCGAAAAGATGAACTGCACCATTGTGGAGAAGGTGAGAAGCATGCTCAGAATGGCTAAACTACCTTAGTCATTCTGGGGTGAAGAAGTTTAGACAACCTGTTACCTGATCAATAGGAGTCCATCTGTTCCGTTGGCGTTTGACATCCCAGAGAGAGTTTGGACCAACATGGAGGTGTCCTACTCGCATATGAAGGTGTTCGGTTGCAGAGCTTTTGCACATGTACCAAAGGAGCAGAGAACAAAGCTGGATGATAAATTTGTTCCCTGCATATTCATCGGATATGGAGATGAAGAGTTTGGATATAGATTGTGGGATCCTGTAAAGAAAAAGGTCATCAGAAGCAGAGATGTTGTCTTCCGAGAAAGTGAAGTTGTAACTACAGATGATATGCTAGAGAAGGCCAAGAATGGTTTAATTCCTAACCTTGTTACTATTCCTTCTACTTCTAACAATCCCACAAATGCAGAAAGTAGGACCGACGAGGTTGCCGAGTAGGAGGAGTGATCTCGTCCAATTTCACTCCTGTATTCACGGTTATGAAAATGGTCGATGCAATAGTAATATCCAACAAGAGTCGGGGTCGAATTTCGCAGGAAGCTATATGAATGGGGGTTAGTAGTATATATCTTAGCGTGTGAGTTTCTATATCTAAATTTGCACTTCTGCAAAGTTTGGTTGTTTAAAAACCTAAATTACACTACGATTGCAATTTAAAGACTGAAACTAGGAAATTGTTTTTGTTGTTTTTCAAATGATATAAAAGGCCTTGGGCTATGACCTTTACTTAGGTGTTTGCCTAATGGGTTGTAAACTTTAAAGCTTGTTCTATTGGTCGGGGTGTATTATAGTTATCAACACTCGGTTACCCACTCAATACCTCTCGGTCAGAGAGTGATTTTACCCAATTTGGCTTTCTCAAGTCCAAATGGGTATTGAATAAAACGGTTGAATAAAAGCTCAAGTCGGGTTTTACTATCTCTAGGTCCAGCCCTTTAATCGGGCTTATCAATCTCTCTATTGACCCAATTTCTTGTTAGCCAAGTTTTTCTAGACTAAGTCTCTATTTCTCAAGTAGAGACCAAGTCAAATAGGCATGAACTAATGTTTGCAAGAATTAATTCTTCAAATAAAAGCAAGAACAAGGCTAAATATTAAACACCCAATCATAAACAAGAAATAAATCAAACACCCATTAAGTTTACACACTAGGGTTGGGTGACAACCCTAGTAAATATCTAGCTACTCATGCTTAAATTTGAAGAAAAAGAAGAAGAAATGATAATTAAACCCATATTGCTAATTAAATTGATTAACTCTGTGTTCAAAAAGCTCTAAATAGCAAAAACTATTAAAATGAGTAAAAGGAATCATCTACTATAGTAGCTGATGTCAAAAGTTTTAACCTAAAAAGTGAAACTCTTCTATTTATACAGGGTTGGAATATTCGGACAAAAATGCCCTTTCGGAGGTTCTGCGGCCGTACAATTCCATATGCGGTCCGCACTTTTCTTCAGCTTGACAAGATTGGAAATTTTTGGCCGTATAATTCTGATCTGCGGCTGCACTGCACTCTTTCTACAGTCCGCGCAATTGTAAGTGCGGCCGCACTTTGTTCTTCTGCGATCCCCACAAATGTGACTGCGGCCGCACATCTCTTCTTCGGCAGCCGTACAATAATTGTGCGGTCAGCACTTTTGGTGGACTTGAGATGCAGGTTCTCTAAACTTTTGCTCTGACCCAACCTCTGCGGCCGCACACTTCATGTGCGGACTGCACTTTGCAACATTCTCTGATGGAAGATTCTTCACAACCTGCGGCCACAGATGATATTCTGCGGTCCACACTTCTGAGCTTTTGTGCTTGTTTTTGTCCTTGAGTTCATATTACTCATTCTTGAGTTGGATTTCATCTCGTGAGCTCATCTTCCAATATTCCTGCAATTAAGCACATTTTATCAGTTTTCGGGAACACAATTAAGCACTTTTGTACTAAAACAAAAGCTTAAGGGCGTTAATAAGTAGTCAAAATCCCCACTTATCAATTCCCCCAAACTTAAGCTTTTGCTTGTCCTCAAGCAAATAAAGTATTTCCCATCTCGACAAGCTAGGAGCCATTTCAGCTAGTCAACAGCGAATCAATCACACATCAATTGGGACCAACAATTATCCACACCACTTATGAATTATCAACAAAGCGACAAGTTAAACTTTTAAGCACAAATAGTTCTAGTGTGACACTTGAGCATCAAGAGTTGACTTTCTTCATCAAGAAAGCTCGCTCTTTCATGTAGGTCATTGTGGATCCCAAATTCCTCCTCCTCTACTCTCTATTTGCCTATCTCACTTAAAAATATAGCACTCAATTCAAAGATTTGTGAAAGGTTCGCTCATCTCTCTCAAAAGAATGTCGCAAGTACGACTTTAAGTACCATAGGCTTGCCCCTCATGTAAATCACTACTAACGTAAGCTCATTCGTCTTGAAATCATGTAGGGCTTTTCGGAATGCAACGAAGGCTTTTGGACTAAGGTTGGAAATGCTATGATAGAACGGGTTCGTCTTTCCTTAAGCACTCCATTTTCATTTCTAGGCTCATGCTTTTCCAACTCTTGGAGGTATTTTCTTTTTATTAGGGGAACTAGAGAGACTTAACATCACTCTTTCTTAGTCATGATATTCATTTTTTCCTTCTTTGATTTCTCCATACTTTGCATCATTACTTTTCTTTGAATCCCTTCAACTCTTCAACTTATTCACTTTCTTTTTGCATTTTTCTTTTTGTTCTTTCTTTTTCCTGCCTTTTCTTCTCTTCATTTCTTTTATCTTTTATGCCTTGATACCTTTTTCAAACTCCTAGTCTCTCCCTCAAACTTACATTTTTAGCCTATTGTTTCACAAGAGTGTTAAGGAAAGTTCGGGTGCCAAGAGAGAGTCACGACAAAATGGGTAAAGGCTTGTTGCATGGTTATCAGAATGAGAAAGGTCTTAGGCTCGAATGAGTTGACTAGGGATAACAACATTGATGGGCAATGAAAAATTTCAAGCGGGTCAAGGAGAGCCTACAATATCTTCTCAAGCCAAGCAAAACTTAAAGTTTTGCCTAGAAACACATTCGGGGTAAGTTCTAGACCATTCGCCCGGGTACTTGGTCTTGCAACAACAACATCTCACCTCTCACGCAGCTGAATTGTTAAAGAGGATAGAATCAAGGGCCCACAAACGACCATATTCAAGATTGAAAATTACTATAGTTCAACTAAACCACTCGATGATTGCCTAAGTCGACACAAGAGTCAAAATGTCACTAACTAGAGCTATTTCATTCTAAAAACCTTGTTTTTAACCATAAGCACGTAGTTAAGTGTGTTGGTACCAAGTGAAGCATGTTTGACTCTTCGAGCATGACTCAATTAGGTCTTTTTATTCATTATTACTACTATTATTACCTAAACACCAAAAATGGACTCAATCCCTTAAGAAAGTTGTCACGCCATCCATCATTGGGAAGAGCCACCCTGTTCACACAAAAACCACCTTTGGAAAGAACCGTGGCATTAAGAAAACCAAAAGCTTATTATCCACTAAGACATAAAAAAAGATATTAAATAAAAAAGAAGCTACTAATTCAAAAAGAAGACAAACATAAAGATAAAGAAGCTTTAAAACAAAAGAACTATTGAAATCTAATCGAATATACATAATGAGAGATAGGAGGGAATATATACATAATGATAAATAGGAAGAGAATAGTAATAAGTTAATTACAGGCCAAATGCCTCATAGTTATTAAAATATAGAATCATTAGAATATGTCAAAGAAATTCTACCCCCTCCCCCCCCCCCCCCCCGAATAAATATAAGCATTGTCCCCAATGCTTAACAACATAAGAGTAAGAGAAGGGTGAGAGTGAAGAAAACTCCTTATGGCTCTGTGGCCATCTCTGTATCCTCAGTAGTGGCACCGACCTGAGCGTCATCCAACTGGATCTCATCATCCTCAAGTTAGGGAGTGGCTGGGTTGGTGAACACCTGACGAACTGCCTCATCAGTGTCAGCAATAGTGTTTGGCTCCTCAGACTGGCCAGCTGGTATTGTAGGTGCTGTAGGAGCTGGGCCTGGGTGGTGCGGGTCTATCAACATGTCAAATGGAACATCTTCGGCGCTACAAGCTTTGTAACATGGCTCCGAAGCTCGTCCACTGACTTCTTAGATGCCTGCCGCTTTCTCATTTTCTTTACCTCTTTGCCTAACTCTCCAATCAATGCCCCATGCTGCACTAAAGTGGCCATGATCGTGTTTTGATTTTCCAGGAGCTTCTTCAAAGTTTCATCAACTGTGGGGGGAATATAAGGTACCAGAGAGGATGACTGTGTTGTAACATGACTGGATATGTCAGTCAGCTTTACAGTAGTTGTCTGCATCCAGTTGTTAAGGCTCGCCAGTGTCTCAGAGAGTCACAGCGCAGAGAGTGGAGTAGATGTCATAGGTACCATCTTTAAAGCCGAGGTGGGAGGTACTGAGGCTGAAGGTGGAGGCATGGCAGCTGTACTGGTAGAAGGGTCTACTGAAGTGGATGGCATATCAGCTATCTCTATACCCACCACTGATGGCTCATCAGACTGGCCTACGATGGTAGTCGGCTGACCCTCTCTCTTTGGGTTGTTTGCATCCACCATAGAATACCAAGAGAAGGGCTTCTTCGCCCGAACCTTCGTGTCATAATCTCTGGGCTCTACCCGTGCATCCGTAAGGTACTCAGTGATGGTGTTGGGATATGGGAAGGAAGTATTAGCCTGCTTGGCAACCACTGACATGTTGGCCGACATCACGGCACCCACATTGATCGGGTACCCGACCATAATAGATTCGACTAGAAATGCCCGTGGAATATGTAAGTTTGTCTCGTTCTGGCATGGGTCTAGTCTGTTGTATACGAAGGTCTTCCATCCCTTCGCCTCGAAATTTAGGGTGTTCCGCTGAATAGGAACCCCTACAGTGATCCATGGTAGTGGTGGCCCCGGGGCTTCTCCAAATACTGTGCCGGCTCAACGTCCTCAAACCCAAAGTAGGAGTTCAGTATGTGTTGGTCGAATCACACCTTCAGATTTCTCACTTTTGTAACTTTGGTCCCTTTCTTTGTGTGTTCCACATTGGCATAGAACTCCCAGCCAAAGACTCCTTGGCGTCCGCAACTGACTGGGTGAACCACATCCACCCCTTTCTTTCCCAGAACTGTCTCAACACTTCTGGATTATACTTGTCAAGATCTTTAAGCTGGAACTGTCGCTCAAGAGTGAGTGATCTCACTGGCCACCACCCATGGAAGCTGGTGAAGGCAGCTAGACTCACAAAACGGTCCTCCCAGACCTCTTTCTTCTTCGACCACTCAAGGCTAGACAATGTAGTATCACCCCCTCGGCCATCATCCAGAATATCGTCAACAGTAGCTACTGGTGCTTCAGGGACAGGTGTAGAAGAGGGCTCTGAAGCCTGACTTGCACTCTCCGAACCCTCGGAAGTGCTATGTGAGGAGGAAGGCTCGTCCCAAAGTTGATACCTTCCCTGTGGTTGTTGTGGCAGTGATTGGACTGCAGGCTGCTCTTGCACTGAGTCGCCCTCCGATGCTTCTGAGATAGGGCATATAAACTAGATTCGGAGGGCTCGGGCTGTCTTCCTCAGCTTTCTTTAGTTTCTTTGGTGATTATCTTCTGGAGGGCAAGAGGTAAAGTGCTTTTGGCTCGGCCTCTGGAAGGTTCACCCCTCCCATTTGAAGTGTCACCGCAGCCACGAGATCTAACCATTTTTGGTAACAAGCAACATCATAAGTTAATTGTAATTCAATTGCACACAGACAGTATATCACAGTGTAGAACATGAGTGCATGGTGGGGAAGTGCGGCCGCAGACTGGGATGTGCGGATCGCACAACTTGAACTTGCGGCCGCAGAAATGGAACAGCGGTCTGCACAATTTTATGTGCGAACGCAGAATAGAAGTGCGGTTGGCACATTTCTCATTGCGGCTGCACATTAGAATTCCAAAAAAGTACCAACTCTCTGACGACAGATATTGGTCTGATCTGCGGCCGCACACACTTTTCTGTGGCCGCGGTGGAATTTCTGCGGTCCGCACCATTTCAAGTGCGGCCGCAGAATCATGCTTGATCAAAGAACCCTATTCTCTACTTCTGCGGACCGCACAATGTTTTGTGTGGCCGCGGTGGAATTTTTGCTGTCCGCACAATTTCAAGTGCGGTCGTAGGTTTCAAACCAAAGTCGATCAGACTCCTAGGGTTTACAAAAATTTTCAACAATTGACATGATATTAACAATTAAGCATGCAAATTAATTTACCCAGTACCTATAAAGCAATTAGTAGCTAACCCAACATAGATTAAACCCCACATGGTAGTAAAATTGAAATCTATTGACAAATGGCCTTAAACTATGTAACAAATTATAAATTTAACTAAAATTTGAAAAATTCTATGAGAAATTAGGCATACCAGATATGAAGGAGTGCAACTAAGTGATCACAGATAAGTAGGGAGTGTGGAAGATGAATGAACAGATGATTTCCAAGTTTTAGAATTTAGAGTGCTCAGAGTGGGAAAAAACTAAGTACAGTAGCCTTAGGCTACTATTTATACTTACAGGCAGACTTGGGAAACAAAGGAGGAGTGCGGCCATAGTATTCCTTCTGCGGTCCGCACTCTGTTACCTGGAGGCTCAATAGCCTTTGTTGACCTGCAGTCCGCACAATTTGAGGTGCGACCGCAGATTTTGACTACAGATCGCATAATTCGATGTGCGGCCGCAGATTGGCCATTTCTCTGATTAGACCAAACTTCAAAGAGTTTGCAATTTCCCATCTCAATTTGTGCGATCCGCACAAGAATTGTGCGGCCGCAGTTGCCTTCCGTTGTAGCATTCAAAATTGTGCGGTCCGCATGTTTTCCACACTTAGCCAATTTTTTTAGCACAGTTCCTGTAAAGCACACTCATTCCTGCAACACACTTCATATCCAGCTAGCACAAATTAACACCTATCTACAAAAGAAGAAAAGAAAAAAGAAAAAGAAAACATGGGTTGCCTCCCAAGAAGCGCCTGATTTAACGTCGCGACACGACGCATATTACCATCACTTCAAATGAATAACTGCCACCACGTGGCCATCATTAGCTTGTCCCAAATAATGCTTCACCCGGTGACCATTGACTCGGAATACCTCATTATGTTTGTTCTTCAAGTCCAATGCACCAAAAGGTGTCACACCCACAATTTCAAAGGGACCACTCCATTTGGATTTCAGCTTTCCGGGAAACATCTTCAATCGTGAGTTGAACAACAAAACAAGATAGCCCAGCTTGAACTCCTTGTTTCGGATGTATTTGTCATGAAGGTACTCCATTCTCTCTTTGTACAAGTATGAACTTGCATATGCATGATACCAGAATTCATCCAATTCATTCAAATGTGCAACCTGCAAGTTAGCAGTTGCATCCCAATCAAGATTCAACTTCTTTAAAGCCCCTATGGCTTTGTGCTCAAGTTCCACCGGAAGATGACAAGATTTGCCAAACACCAACCGGTATGGAGACATCCCAATAGGAGTTTTGAAATCAATCTGATAGGCCCATAGTGCATCATCAAGCTTCTTTTACCAATCTGTCCGGTTAGCATTCACTGTTGTGACAAGATACTCTTTATCTCCCGGTTGGAGACTTTCACTTGACCACTAGCTTGAGGATGATAGGGAGTCGTAACTTTATAAGTGACACCATACTTACTAAGAAACGTGTCAAATGCCTTGTTGCAAAAATGTGACCCCCCATCGCTTATGATAGCCCGCGGAGTACCAAATCTTATGAAAATATTCTTCTTCAAGAATGCCACCACACTCCTTGCTTCATTGTTGGGTAGAGCAACAACCTCAACCCATTTAGACACATAATCAACCCAAGATGTGGGTCTTTCCACAAGAACTCACAAAAGGACCCATGAAGTCAATACCCCACATGTCAAAGATATCAATCTCGAAAATGGTAGTGAGAGGCATTTTATTCTACTTCGAGATTCCACCGGCCCGTTGGCATTCATCACATCTTTTCACCATATCACTTGCATCTTTGTAGAGAGTGGGCCAATAGAAACCACAATTTAGCACTTTAGTCGTCGTTCTTGCTCCGCCATGGTGACCACTATAAGGCGAAGAATGGCAAGCCTCAAGAATAACATTTTGCTCTTCATCTGGTACACATCTTTTAATTACCCCATCTGTGCAAATCCGGAAGAGGTTGTCCCAATAATAATCTTGACAATCCCGTTTGAGCTTCTTCCTTTAATTTGAAGAGAACTCATCCGGGATGATTCACATACTAGGAAGTTTGCTAGATCGGCAAACCATGGCACCTCCTTCATTGAAATGGCCAAGCGTTTCTCATCGGGGAAGGAGTCATTGATTTCAAGGCCATCACGCGGCCTCCCCTCCTCCTCCAAACGAGACAAGTGGTATGCCACTTGATTTTCACTCCCTTTTCGATCTTGAATGTCAATATCAAACTATTACAACAATAGCACCCATCTCATCCACCTAGCTTTTGAATATTTCTTGGTCATAAGATAGCGAAGTGCCGCATGATCCGTATAAATAATAACCTTTGCACCCATCAAGTATGGGTGAAACTTCTCAATTGCAAACACAATGGCAAGGAGCTCTTTTTAGTAACGGTATAATTTACTTGGGCATCATTCATGGTCTTACTAGCATAGTAGACCGGATGAAAAATCTTGTTGATACATTGCCCCAAAACTGCTCCAACCGGTACATCACTAGCATCGCACATGAGCTCAAAAGGAATACTCCAATTAGGAGCGGTGATAATGGGAGTTGTTGCCAACTTGAACTTTAGCAATTCAAAGGCTCTCATGCAATTATCATTGAAGTGAAACTTAGCATCTTTCTCTAAAAGCTTGCACAAGGGGTTCACCACTTTGGAAAAATCCTTTATGAAGCGTCGGTAGAACCCCGAGTGACCTAAGAAACTTCCCACGCCTTTCGCTGATTTTGGAGGTGGAGGTTTAGAAATCATCTCTATATTCGCCTTGTCGACTTCAAAGCCCTTCTTTGAAATTTTATGGCCAAGGACAATGCCCTCCTAGATCATGAAATGGCATTTCTCCCAATTCAACACCAAGTTCATTTCTTCACACGTTGCCAATACTTTATCCAAATTTGCCAAGCAATCATCAAAGAAATCCCCGACTACCAAAAATTCATCCATGAAGACTTCAAGGTAGTCCTCGACCATATCCATAAAGATCGCCATCATACACCGTTGAAATATTGGCGGTGCATTGCATAAGCCAAATGGCATCCGCTTGAAAGCGAAAGTGCCATAGGGACAAGTGAAAGTTGTTTTCTCTTGATCTTCCAAGGCAATAAGGATTTGGTTGTAGCTCGAACATCCTTCTAGAAAGCAATATAAAGCACAGTCGGTCAACCTATCGAGCATTTGGTCAAGAAAGGGGAGTGGGAAATGGTCTTTCCTTGTCACTTTGTTTAGCTTCTGATAATCCATACACACTCTCCACCCAGTCACCGTTCTTGTTGGAATTAACTCGTTCTTTTCATTGGTGACCACAGTTATGCCCCCTTTTTAGGGACACATTGCACCGGAGAAGTCCACGAACTGTCGGAAATGGGGTAGACCACCCCGGCATCTAACCACTTGATGATCTCCTTTTTGACCATGTCTTGCATAGCTTCATTGAGTTTCCTTTTATGTTCTATAGAGGGTTTGGAATCTTTCTCCAAGTTAATCTTGTGCATGCAAAATGCAGGGCTTATTCCCTGAATATCCGCCAAAGTCCACCCAATAGCTTTCTTTCTCTTGTGGAGCACCGCTAATGTGGAGTCAACCTGCACATTAGTCAAACAAGAGGAAAGAATAACCAGTAAAGTAGAACAAGGGCCAAGGAATTCGTACTTGAGATGTGGAGGCAATGGCTTCAACTCCAAGAGAGGGGGCTCTTCAGTTGAAGGCTTTGTAGGAGGAGTTTTCCTGTTCTCAAGATCCAAGGAAAGCTTTCAAGGTGCATAGTTGTACGGCCTCCAACAAGTCAACCACATTAATCGTGGCAGTTGTATCATCAATAATTACATTGGTCACCAAGTCCACGAACGAACACACTTCATTGCTATTCGGTTGCCTCATAGATTTGCACACCTGGAACACTACCTTTTCATCACCCACCCGGAAAGTAAGTTCTCCGGCTTCCATATAAATAAGAGCCTTCCCCGTAGCAAGGAAAGGTCTACCAAGAATAATCAGGACATTATAGTCCACTTCACAATTAAGAATAACAAAATCCGCCAGGAGAATGATATGTCAACTAGAACCAATACATCCTCAATCACCCCCAACGATCTCTTTATTGTACGATCGGCCATTTGTAATCTCATAGATATGGGTCTTGGTTGCCCAATTCCCAATGTCTTGAAAACAGAATGGGGCATCAAATTGATACTTGCCCCAAGATCACAAAGAGCTTTGGCAAACTCAGCACTTCCAATGTGCAAGGGATTGTGAAAGCGTCGGGATCTTCCAACTTAGGAGCCATCGAATGCATAATTGCACTCACTTGGTGAGTGACTTTGATAGTTTCAAAATTCATCGATCGCTTCTTTGTTACCAAGTCCTTCATAAACTTTGCATATCCGGGCATTTGCTCCAAGTCTTCAACTAATGGCACATTTATCGAGAGACTCTTCATCATATCAATGAATGTTTTAAATTGATTCTCGCCATTTTTCTTGGCGAGCCTTTGAGGATATGGAGGAGGTGGCTTAGGCAATGGTGCCTTAGCCTTTTGCACTACCGGTTCCGGTATGTGAATTACATGCTCCATAGACGGGTTCACTTCCTCTTGAGTCTCGTCCATCGTGTCATCAATATCAATCCGCACTTTATCATTAGCTTGAACTACATTGGTTGGGATCTCCTCTTCTTCTACCACTTTCTCATCATCCACAAGTTGCCTTTGACTTGAGGTGGGTACATTCCTATCTCTTCCTCTTCTTGTAGTAACGTCCATGGTATGCCCTATATTGTTCCCACCCTTCGGGTTCACCACTGTGTCACTTGGTAGTGCCTCCTTAGGACAAAAATTTAGAGTTTGAGAGATTTGACCCATTTGCACCTCTAGATTGCGGATCGATGTGTTCTGTGAAGCAAGTTGGGCATCGGAATTGGCATTCTTCTCCATCATTTGTTTGAACATGTTCTCAATACGGCCCATTTTATTGTTGGAAGAACTAGGACTATGTGAAAGATAAGGGGGTGGGTTATTCGGTTGTTGAGACATCGGGGGCTTTTGAAAACCCGACCCCCAATTTCCTTGATTGTTGTTCCACCCGCCCTGGTTGTTGCCTCCCCAATTGCCCTGGTTATTATTGTTATACTAATTCCCTTAGTTATTGCTTCCACTCCAATTGCCTTGATTGTTTCCACCACTCTAATTACCTTGATTTTGAGAATTCCAATTGCCTTGATTGTTTGAAGGTCTCCATTGTTGTTGACTAGGGCCTTGGAAGTTGTTTCTTTACCCTTGAAAATTGTTCACATATTGGACCTCCTCTTCTTGGTCATTGTAAGATTCATCTTGAGCAAATCCACTATCATCTTGCACAAAATTATCCACTATTTATTGCACTTGTGGACTTCTTGTTCTTCGCTTGTTCGCCATCATATTTTCCCCCTCCATTGCATTAACTTGCCTTGGGTTTTGCACTTGTTGAAGTTGAGCCTTTTTCAATTGGTTCATGGTGGTAATCAACTCGGCTATGGCTTGTCCATGATCATGCAACTCTTTGTGAAGGTGAATCACATTAGAGTCACCTTGTGAAACATTAGCTCGAGATTGCCATGCCGAAGAAGTATCCGCCTTATCATCCATGATATCACACGCCTTCGCATAAGGCATAGTGATGAAGTTCCCACCGGCAAGTTGATTCACTACACATTGGTTGGTTGTATTGATCCCCAGATATAAAGTTTGTTGAATCATATTCTCCGTTATATAATTGTTGGGGCACTCTTTCACCATTGTTCTATATCTTTCCCATATCTCGTGTAGTGGTTCATTGGGCTCTTGCTTGAATGCTAGAATTTTATCCCGAAGAATATCCATGTGCCTAGTAGAGAAGTACTTAGAGATAAATTTCTCCTCTAGTTCATCCCAAGTATGAATGGAATGATTTGGCAAACGTTCCAACCAATCTAAAGCTTTCCCCTGTAGAGATAATGGAAAAATCTTTAGCCTCAAAGCATCCTTGAAGACATTTGTTTATTTTCTCCCCCGGCATGTATCTATGAACCCTTTCAAATATTTTTATGCATTTTGACCCGGTGCACCGGTGAAGAACACTCGTTGCTCGAGCAAAGTGAGCATTACGATAGTTATTTGGAAGTTGCCCGCCCTAATTCGGGGAGGGACTATAGCACTTGCATACCCTTCATTCGACAACACCTGGTGTGGAGCCGCTCGTGGGGGAGGTGGAGGTGGAGCGGGTACATTGTCTTGAGGTGGTCGGCCTCATCTATTGGCCTGAGGTTCAAGAGGGACCTCATCCATTTGATCATCCTCAACATCCACATCCCCCACGGCTATGTTTCTCAGATCGTTGTTTGCCAAGATTCCACCTACAATACTCACACATTAGTAATAAGGAAGGACAAGAAGATATCCCAAAAACACACCTAAATATATAGCTAACACCGTTTTTAGCTCCCCTACAACGGCGCAAAAAATTGATCTCGTACAATTTCACTCCTTTATTCAAGGTTATGAAAACGGTCGATGCAATAGTAATACCCAACAAGAGTCGGGGTCGAATTACGCATGGAGCTATATGAATGGGAGTTAGTAGTATATATCTTAGCATGTGAGTTTGTATATCTAAATTTGCACTTCCACAAAGTTTGGTTGTTTAAAAACCTAAATTACACTACGATTGCAATTTAAAGACTGAAACTAGGAAATTATTTCTGTTATTTTTCAAATGATATAAAAAGCCTAAGGCTATGATCTTTAGCTAGGTTCTTTCCTAATGGGTTGTAAACTTTAAAGCTTGTTTTATTAGTCGGGGTGTATTATAGCTATCAACACTCGGTTACCCACTCAATACCTCTCGGTCAGAGAGTGATTTTTTCCAATTTCGCTTTCTCAAGTCCAAATGGGTATTGAACAAAACGGTTGAATAAAAGCTCAAGTTGGGTTTTACTATCGCTAGGTTCAACCCTTTAATAGGGCTTATCAATCTCTCGATTGACACAATTTCTTGTTAGCCAAGTTTTCCTATACTAAGTCTCTCTTTCTCAAGTAAAGACCAAGTCAAATAGGCATGAACTAATGTTTGCAACCATTAATTCTTCAAATAAAAGCAAGAACAAGGCTAAATATTAAACACCCAACCATAAACAAGCAATAAATCAAACACCCATTAAGTTTACACACTAGGGTTGGGTTACAACCCTAGTAAAAATCTAGCTACGCATGGTTAAATTGGAAGAAAAAAGAAAAAGAGATGATAATTAAACCCATATTGCTAATTAAATTGATAAACTTTATGTTCAAAAAACTCAAAATAGCAAAAACTACTAAAAAGAGTAAAAGGAATCGTCTACTGTAGCAGTTGATGTCAAAAGTTTTAACCTAAAAAAGTGAAACTCTTCTATTTATACAGGGCTGGAATTTTCGGACAAAAATGCCCTTTCGGAGGTTCTGCGGCGCACAATTCCATGTGTGGTCCGCACTTTGCTTCAGCTTGACAAGATTGGAAATCTACGGACGCAAAATTCTGATCTGCGGTCACACTGCACTCTTTCTACGGTCCACACAATTGTAAGTGCGGACGCACCTTGTTCCTCTGTGGTCTGCACAAATGTGATTGCGGCCGCATAGCTCTTCTTCGGCGGTTGCACAATAATTGTGCGGTCCACACTTTTGGTGGACTTGAGATGCAGATTCTCTGAACTTTTGCTTTGACCCAGCTTCTGCGTTTGCACACTTCATGTGCGGACCGCACTTTGCAACATTCTCTGATGGAAGATTCTTCACAACCTGCGGCCACAGATAATATTCTGCGGTTTGCACTTCTGGGTTTTTGTTCCTGTTTTTGTCCTTGAGTTCAGATTACTCCTTCTTGAGTTGGATTTTATCTCGGGAGCTCATCTTCCAATATTCCTGCAATTAAGCACATTTCATCAGTTTTCGGGAATACAATTAAGCGCTTTTGGACTAAAACAAAATCAAAAGGGCGCTAATAAGTAGTCAAAATTCACACTTATCAAGCAACACCTGATGATCTTATTGAGCAGGGGGAGCAACTTGATGATGATGTTGTCACGACCCAAAACCACGTGACCAGCACCCGACATACTACCCAACCCGGACGAACCAACCCATACTAGAATATCCATCTATATGACTAAAAGATGCATGCGAAAGCCTTTTTGAAAACATAATCATTTTAAATGATTAAAACCATACATGAAGTATAACCTTTAAATACATCATTTTTAATAATTGAAAATACATAAGGATAAAAATATTTCTTTCATTTCATGTTATATGAATGACCATCAATTACAACCCCAAAAGAATATTAATAGTCCATGGAATCTCTATGACATAAAAATAAAATAAACATTTGGGACAATCCCGACCAACAGAGAGTAAAGAATCAACATGACAGCTACCACGAAATAGAAGTGGTGCCTCACCATGCAACTCGGAAAGAGAGTCATCCTAGGATCATCCGCTCATCATGTACCATACCCCCTCCTGAAACATATAAAGTAAGTGGGACCCTTGAGTTGGGCCTTTGAGGGTTGAGTACACCACGACGGTACTCAATAAGTGTCATAGACTCTCTCTAACTCAAGTTCCTAGGATAAGGCTTAAACAAAATAATGCAACTAACATTCGATATAAAATGATGAAAATTATATCAATTCATGCTCTTTATCATTTTAAATGAAAATACTAGAAAAATATAAATCATAATACAAACTTTTAAAACATTTATATAAATCCATAATTCTAATACAAATCATACAAAACCATTTCAAAAATCATTAAGTCATTGAAATCACTTTCGGCTCCTTATGCCTAAACATAACAAAATTATCTCTTAACTTTTTACCGGGGGTACTATACCGACACTGACATAATAAACAACTACTAGGTGATCGACCTAGCAATAAGTATTTGACCCTACTTGTCTGGGCGGCTTCCCGTAGTGCCGTACAAGTTGACTTAACCTCACTACTTTAATTAATAATCATTTGCCCTCTCAATGGGGAACTTTATCCTACAAACCTTGGCTAAGCCCTGTAATGTGTCCCTACACCGGCATATGTAGTTCCATGGAAATGAACTCAACATTCGAACCAATATCGGTGGTCTCCACTAGTAACTCCCAGAACATTTGATATCTCTAAAAATAGATTCATAGCATAGTAGCCTAAAAATGATCTATTTTTATCAAATCATATCTCATTTTCCAAACTAAACCATTTGAATAAAACAATCAACTATATAATCTTTTTCATATTAAAGTCTTTAGCAATTTAACATCCATCATTCAAAGATACGATGAGTGTTATTCATTAATCAAGTTTCAAAAGAAATACTTTTCATAAAATGCATCTTTATCACTCAAATGTTTTAAATTCTTTCCAATACATAAGTTTAAATAAAAATTATAACATTTTCCTCAAGCGTCATTTACCTTCAAATCTTTAAAAATAGAATTTCTCAATTAAAAATAACAAGACATTCTTTATGCAACAAAACTCAAAATACATGGTGACATCCTTTCCCGCTTGTCCCCACAAGTACGGATGCACATTTACAAACAAACTCATGTAATAACTCAAATATGATTTTAGTGGAAATCCCTCAAGAACAGTAAGTTTTAATCAACTTACTTCAAGTCCGAGCTTCAAATAATAGTATGACGCTCCAATTCATTTAGAACTCTCAAACGTCGCCAACAAGCCAATATCTACATTAGACATCCCAAGACATCAAAACCTTTCCAAATATATATGTCGATACCCATTTAAGGTTAACAAGTTGACTGTAAGTCTTCAACAAGCCCAATTCACCCAAACATATCTATTTTATCCTTAATAGATTTCATCCTTAGCCATTAAGCCCCAATCTAGGTTATATGATTCAATACTTAATCATTATTAAGCTATTGAAGCACTAGAATTAACAACCATCCTAACAAGATTCAAAAATTCATAATAAATCTTCTGCTCCATTCAAGAACCCTAACTCACAATACCCATTTCAAGGACTAGCATAATTCTTCAACCAATTGGTACGTTCTACTTCACAATATATTCCAAATACTTAATATATAGTTGTATTTAAGTCTACGGTAGAGAATTTACCTCTTGTAGCTCAAACCCTAACTTGAACCCTTTCAATCTATGTAGATGTTAATACTACCATTAACTAGTGTTAATCCATTATAAAAATATCATAAAACTCACCTTTGATGTGTATTTGGTTTGAGGATGCTCCACATTCTCTCTAGAGCCCAAAACTTAGCAAAACATGTTATCTTTTTCTCTCTCCCCGAACCTCCCTTATTTTATAGAAAATGAGTTGTGTAGCATATGCAGATTGGCTATGCAGGCTGCGTAGCCTACGCATATTGGCTATATAGGCTTGTGTAGCCTACGCAGCTTAAGCCCTCCCCTTCACTTCCATGCTGATTTTGCCTATGCAGCCTGCGTAGGCTACGCAAGAAGGCTACGCAAGCTTGCTGGGTTTCCTTCTTCCCTCTTTTCTCCATTATTTCAAGATATGCCTTTATTCATGCAACTTAGTGACCTTCAACCCTCATAATATTCATGTCCAAGTATTTTAATGATCCTGATACCCTCGTGTGGGTTCGTAAGCACTTCGAGGTATCGCAAAATATTCTCTTAAGCTCGTATAATGACCCGACCGGTCGTTTTGAGCTTTTGAACTTTGCTCGGTATTTTGAGGATATGAGTAGCTCAGTATGATATATTATAACTTGTATGAATCGTCGGATTAGTTTTCAAGATATTTGGAATCGATTTGGAAGATATGAATTTCATCGTTGAGGCTTTAAGTTGGAAGAGTTGACCAAGTTTGACTTTTATGAATTTGACCCCGTAACGGAGTTTTGAGGGTTCTATTAGATCCGGATAGTGATTTTCGACTTGGGTATATACCCGGATTTGCATTTGGATATTTCTAGAAGGATTCAGCACTAATTGGCGAAAATTAAAAATTTGAAGGATTGGAAAGTTCATGAGTTTGACCGTAAGTTGAATTTGATGATATCAGATTTAGATTTTGGTTACGGAAGTTGGAATAGCTTTGTTATGTCATTTGGGACTTATATGCAAAATTTGAGGTCATTCTGAGTTGATTTGATATGGTCCGGTACGAGATTTGGAAGTTGAAAGTTTATTTAGTTCGATTCATGGTTTTGACATTGTTATGTGTGATTTGAGGCCTTGAGTAAGTCCGTGTTATGTTATGAGACTTGTTGGTATGTTCGGACAGGGTCCCGAGGGGCATGGGTGAGTTTCGAACGGGTTTCGGACCATTTTGGGATATGTTGTTATTGCCGGTTTCTGATGTTACCTGTTGCTTCTGGTGTTCTTCGCGATTGCGAAGGTCCAGCCATGATCGCGAAGTGTAATTTGGTCTACTGCATATTTGTTCTTCGCGGACGTGATAAATGGAACGCGTTCGCGAAAGATAAGCTGATTGTGATCCGCGTTCGCGATGAGGTGTCGCGTTCGCAAAGAGTTGTAGTTGAGGGGCTGGAGGAAATATCTTCGCGTTTGCGAAGGGTTGGTTCTATTGTGCATCGTGTTTGCGTGGACTATGCCGTGAAAGCGTAGAGTCATTTTTTTGGCGGTGTAATTTTGTTCATCGCGAACAGAATGGTCTTCCCACGTTTGCGAAGGGTGTTGCTGGAGCAGTATTATAAAGTACTCTATTACAGGGGTTTCGACCATTTTTACATATTTGGAGTTATGGAGCCCGTATTGAGGGAATATTTGAAGCAGTTTTCACCATGTGAATTGAGGTAAGTGTCCTCTACTCATTTTTGATTTTATATCATGAATCTACCTTTGTTTTTGGTGTTTGATCGAGGGTTTCAAAAGAAAAATTAGGGGTTTTTGACTAAAGCTTTATAAAGCGAATTCTTGAGTTTTGAACACCGATTTGGAGTTGGATTTGAATGAAACTAGTATGGTTGGAATCATAATTGAATGGATTGTCGTATTTTGTGAGTTTTGTCGGATTCTGAGGTGCGGGTCCAAGACTGACGTTTTGGTTGATTTTGGGCTTTTGAGTAAAGATTTGACCTTTTTCAATTGTAATTGTTTCCTTAGGCTTTATTTGATGTATTCGAGTTGCTTTTGGCTAGTTTCGAGACGTTCGGAGGTCGGTACGCGCGAGATGTCATTTTGGAGCATCGTTTGGCTTGCTCGATATTAGATTTGGCTTGTTTGAGATAAGTAACACTTCTAAACTTGGTGCTGAGGGTATGAACCCCTGAATATACAAGATATATGTTTAGGTGTTGAATTGACGCACATGCTAGGTGATGGGCGTGTGGGCATGCACCTTATGAATTATGACTCAGTTATTTCTATGGTACTGCGTAATTAGCTAATCTATTTTTATCCATGAGATTTCTACGTGTTAGAGTAATTGAGCTGTGATTCATGTTAGAAATCATATTTAGTCTATATGTTGATTCTGTTAGGACCCACCAAGGTCATATCTGTTGTGGAGTTATTTGCTTAAATTGCAGTTACATACTCAGTCATACTCATTCATTTGCATATCATATCTCAGTCTCTGTTGCTATTTATTGATACATCATATTATCATTTTTGTGCTGATTTTCATGACATTGTGAGCCCAAGAGACTGGAGAGATCGATGACTGAGTGAGGCTGAGGGCCTGTTTGTGAGTGATATTTATGGGAGCGGGCTGCACGCCGCAGTATTTTATTATGATTTATGCCAGGATTGGCTTATTATAGTGCTTGGGCTGAAGGAGCCCCTCTGGAGTCTGCACACCCATAGTGAGCGTAGGTACCTACTGAGTACAAGTGCAAGTGTCGAGCGATTGGGAGGATTGAGTGACTATGAGGACTGAGTGACTTGGAGGAATGAGTGGATTGATACTCCGAGAGCATGCATATGGTTGTTCACTATGTTGTATCGTATTTGACATACGCACTTGACATGTAGGAATAGAGATGCATTTTTCTCAAGTTGTACGGTATCACGTAATTCATGACATCTCATACACATTGACATGTAGGCATATAGATGTACTTTCCTCATGCCATTTGATAACGAAACATTTACCTGTTGAAAAGTTGTTGAAAGAAAATCACGATTTTACAAACTTACTCATATTTTGGTGGTTTCGGTAAAAGATTTGGGCTTTCACTGTTGTACTTGAAAAGCATGCCTATTTTCCGGAACTGTGAACGAGCTGAATATTATATCTCTGAGTTATTTCCTGTGCCACTTTTATTATATTGTTATGAGTTGTGTTTGGCTATTTGTGTTGGGCTATGACCTTTGTCCCAACTCGTCACTACTTTCAACCTAAGGTTAGGTTTGTTACTTATTGAGTACATGGGGTCGGTTGTACTCATACTACACTTCTGCACCTTGCGTGCAGATTTTGGATGCTAATGTTGTTGTGTATGACGGAAGCTAGCATTGAAGATGTACCTGCATTCCAGTTACAACTTCCTCTTGTTCATGGTAGCTCTAGACTTATGAAAATCTGTTTATGTACATTCAGACAGATGATATATTTATTTCATACTAGCTTTGTAAACTCTAAATCTTAGAAGCTCATGATTTGTACTACCAGTCCTTGGGAAATGTATACAGGCTTAGTTATTTTTATCATTCATATGTCTCAATAAATCTTATTAGATTGGATAGTTGTTAATTGGATTACCTAGCGGGTTGGATTAGGTGTCATCACAACTAATTGGATTTTGGGTCGTGACAGCTCGAGTTCGGCTTAATCTTGTTAGAAAAATTTCTAGGTTTTACAATCTCCCCCACTTAGAAACATTCGTCCTCGAATGTCAAGACGAAGCTGTAATCAAGTTCAAATATACAACCATAACCCTTCTAGACCTTTGTGCCAAATGATCTCTTATTATTCATCCTTTTTGGCCAACTCTCCAAATTCTCATAAACAATCGACAAAGTCTTCTTTATAAATAGGACCATTCAAAAGTATCCATCTGTCAGCCAACCACACGTATATTATATACATAAAGCACGGCGACCCCATACGGCTCGCATTTAACACAATGCACCTTTATATAACAACAAAAGTTTAATACACTCTACCAAATACAACTGATTACAATTCAAGTCTCGAAAGGAAATATAAGACACATTTGTATACTATTCAAGCCTAGCCTCCATCTTATTGAAATAGATAAGGATATATTTTTTTCATGTCATCCTACGCTTCTCATGTTGCTTCTTCAATATCTTGACTCTGACATAACACCTTAACCGATGGTATCTCTTTTTTCTCCTCAACTTCCAGAGTTGTTCATCAAGTATAGAAATAAAAATATCCTCTTAAATTAGTAACTCATTTATCTCAATGATTCGTGGCAAAATGACATGTGAGGGATCTCTTAAACACTCCCAACATTACAATAATAAGGTATATATATCCTGAGACATGCCTAGCCACCATAGGCAATACGTGAATCAATTACATCAGTTATGTACTGAATCTCAACTCATAAGCAAGATAAACAATTTACCCACTCGCTTCGCGGAATAAGCATGATACACATCAAATTAAAAGAAAATGGTAAGACACATTCATACTTGCGGTCATGAACAAGTGAGGGCATCGGATTTTCACATCCCTCATCGACACTCCAAGTGGCCTTCTCAACATCATAATTCGATAATACTTTTACTGGATTTATGACTATATTTTTCAACCCACAAACTTACATCACATGAGTCTCAACCGATTCTCCCTCGTAAATGAGACTATCATTCTCAATACGTGAACCTATTTGTAGAGATCAAAAGAAAGCACTGCCTCTAAGGTTATTACCTCTTTCACCGCATGAATCGCACGTGCCTCGTCGTTTATATACTCTCGTAGTTAGGCAATTATATGATCAAATCCACTAAAGGTAGTTTCAGTTATAATGTAAAATCATGTGTGGTCCCCACTCTTTCTAGAAATCTCATACAACCTCCACGAAGTATGCTTTACCATCTGAGCCTCATTACACCTTTCGTTGGTGATTCTTTTATAAGGACACCACATCATGTTTCTTAACCCATGTTCTTGGCATTGTTCATTCAAATAACAATTGTATTCTTGATATCTTATACACTTATTTCCATCCCTACATTCCATGTAATTCCTCTAGAATTAAGGTTTCACCATAACATTTGAAATGACGTTACATACTTGTTCTCCATTTTCAAACTTTTTGACCAAATTCATACTAAAGAATTTTGTTTATGGGTGAAGATTCCATTTTCTAATCATTCTCATAAGCAAAATTTCAACATCAACCCTCATCTTACATATGTTATTCACAAACACCATCCCTCCATCAAGATTCTTTCAACTTAAAGTCATCTGTATTGGTCTAGTACGTTTCTTCATTCCTCTATGATTTTATCATGATATTATCTTATCCTATTGGTACCCATGACATATGGTTTATCTCCGTGTATTTATGGCGACCACAACGGAAGAGCCTTCAAATTTCAACTTACTACTCACACAACTATAAATCCACTTCGTGGAAAGATATTCAATTCCCACTATTATCAAGTTTGTGACATGCCCTGACCATCGATATATGAACATCTAGTCCGTTTGTTTTCATTTTGTTTTCTTTTTTTATTCAGAAATTCTTATCATTATAAAATTACCACAACTCGTAGACCTTCAACACATCGTTATTAATGCAACCTTGATGGCACTCATATTCTTTAAGGAGAAGTACTCCCTTTAGGAATCATGTCATTCACTTAAGGACCATATTCTAGCTTACATCATCCACATATTATTTAGTGATACACTAGAAAACAATTATTGTTATGACCCAAAATCCAACTTGTCGTGATGGAATCTATCATGGTACTAGGAAAGCTGACTACTTAGACATTTCCAATACTTTCAACTTTGAAATATACTAAAATAGTTTAAATAAATAAAAATTTCATAAAACTGAATAGAATATCATAACTCAATACATAAGTTTTCCCAGAAATCGGGGTGTCACTGAGTACATAAGCATCTACATAATGACATAGTCTGGTACATTGTCTGGAAAGTAGAACTGAATAAATAACTGAAAGATGGAGAAGGAGAGCCAAGGCCTGTGGACGCTAAAGCAGCTACCTCGATTATCTCCGAATGTCTGAACTCTGTGAATCAGCACCCACCGTGACCGGAAACACATAGATCTGCACAGGAGGTGCAGGGAGTAGCGTGAGTACAACCAACTCATTAAGTAACAAATCTAACCTTTGGACTGAAAGTAGTAATGGGTCCGGGTGTTACCCCCCCCCCCCCACACACACACACACAGAGCATTAACAATACGGAAAGTTATACAAAAATATGACAGTGGTATATTAGAAATTCATAATCTACAAGTAACGGTACAAGAATTTAGACATGCTTTCAGATTTTCCAATAAAACTCAACACATAACAGGGCAGGTCTAGCCAAGGGCAGATCTAGCCCAAATGCAAATAAAACCAGGGCAGATCCAGCCCAAATATAAATAAATTGCTAGCAACTGCGCCCACTGTGGATGTGCAGACTCCGCAGGGGCCAATCTAGCCCAAGCGCTATAATAAGCCAAATCCTGGCATGAATCAATAAAGCCTAGGAATCAATTCCATATGAAAATGCTTAAGTTATTAATCAAAAGTCAAAAAGTCAACTCAAAAGTCAACCCCCGGGTCCACAAATCGGAATACGATAAAAGTCATAAAATTCGAACACCTATTCAACCACGAGTCCACCCATACCAAAATTACTCAAATCCGATACCAAAATCTCAATAAAATCCCCAAAAATTGCGCTAAGGACTTTCCTTAATTTTTCCCCAAATTTTCAACCCAAATCACTAATTAAATGATGAAATCAAAGATATAAACATGGAATTTAACCAAAACTAAGTAAGGATCACTTACTCCAATCACTCCCTTGAAAATCTCTCCAAGAATCCCGTCCAACCGAGCTCCCAAAATCAAATTTGTGAAATAGGCTCAAACCCTCATTTTTGAAATATTTAAGTCTGCCCAGATGTACCATCTTCGCGATCCGGAAATGCTTCGCGATCGCGAAGAACAAATCCTAAGTTGTCAAACTCAGACCATACGTGAACGCGGACAAGTCAACGCGAACGCGATGAATTACCTCTCCAGACCCACGCATCACGCGATCGCACAAACACCCATGTGTTCGCATAGAGAAACGTGCATGACCAACTCCTCTTCCTTTCCTCTTCGCGAACGCGGCTCCTCCCATGTGTTCCCGATGCATTGACTGCTCTAGCTATCCGATCGTGTACTCCTGCTCGCGAACGCATAGAGCAAAAATTCCAACGGTGGCCAACACCCCTTCGCGATCGCGTACCTAACCCCCGCGATCGCATATAAGGAAACCAGACACTCCACACCAGCAAGCTTCAGCAGTCTCCCAAGTCTAAATTTCACTACGTTAACCATCTGAAATCCACCTGAGGCCCCTGGGACCTCAACCAAGCATACCAACAAGTCCTAAATCATCATACGAACTCGCTTGAAGCGTCAAATCACATCAAACAATGCTAAACCACGAATCGCGCATCGATTCAAGCTTAATAAACTTATGAACTTCCAACTTCTACATTCGATGCTGAAACCTATCAAATCAAGTTCGATTGACATTAGATTTTGCACACAAGTCACAAATGATACAACGGGCCTACTCCAACTCCCGGAACCCCAATCTAAGCTCGGTAACAACAAAGTCAACTCTCGGTCAAACTTTTAAATTTCCTAAACTTCTAATTTTCCAACTTTCGCCATTTCAAGCCTAATTCAACTATGGACCTCCAAATCACTATTCAGACACACTCCTAAGTCCAAAATCACCCAACGGAGCTAACATAACCATCAAAACTCCATTCCGGAGTCGTTTACACACAAGTCAACATCCGGTCAACCTTCTCAACTTAAGCTTCCAACCTTGAGACTAAGTGTCTCAACTTATTTCAAACATCCCCAGAACTGAACTAACTTCCAGGTCGGGTCGTTACATCCTCCCCCGCTTAAACAAATGTTCGTCCTCTAACGGGTCTAGTAACGTACCTAGAGTCTCAAATAGGCGTGGACATCTGCTCCGTATCTACCGCTCGGTCTCCCAAGTGGCATCCTCAACTGGCTGACCTCTCCACTGCACCTTCACTGAAGCTATGTCTTTTGACCTCAACTTTCAAACCTGCCGATCCAAAATGGCCACCGGCTCTGCATCATAAGTCAAATCACCATCCAACCGAATCGTGCTGAAATCCAAAACATGAGACGGATTGCCGACATACTTCCAGAGCATAGAAACATGAAACATTGGATGAACACTCGACAAACTAGGCGGCAAGCCAAGCTTGTAAGCCACCTCTCCAATCTGCTTAAGCACCTCAAATGGCCTAATATACCGAGGGCTCAACTTGCCCTTCTTTTCCAACCTCATAACACCCT
Organism: Nicotiana tomentosiformis; assembly: GCF_000390325.3. NCBI lineage: Eukaryota > Viridiplantae > Streptophyta > Magnoliopsida > Solanales > Solanaceae > Nicotiana > Nicotiana tomentosiformis. The sequence continues at coordinate 91,928,835 of NC_090819.1, read as the reverse complement.
TCATGGGTGAAACCTTGAGTAGTACCTTCTCCCAAACAATGTAAGCAACATCGCGAATCTTCCGATCGGCGTAACTCTTTTGTCTAGATTGCGCTGTGTGAATCCGATCCTAAATCAATTTAAGCTTGTCCAACGCATCCTGAACCAAGTCAGTACCCAATAGCCTAGCCTCACCCGACTCAAACCATCCCACCGGAGACCAACAATGTCTCCCATAAAAACCCTCATACGGAGCCATCTGAATGCTCGATTGGTAGCTATTTTTGTAGGAAAACTCTACGATCGACAGAAATTAATCCCAAGAACCCCCAAAATCTATGACACAAGCGCGTAGCATATCCTTCAATATTTGAATAGTGCGCTCGGACTACTTGCCTATCTGAGGGTGAAATGTTGTACTTAACTCAACCTGTCTGCCCAAGTCTTATTGCATGGCTCTCCAAAATTGCGATGTAAACTGCGTGCCCCGATTTGAAATGATGGATACAAGCACACTATGAAGGCGAACAATCTCGCGGATGTAAATCTCCACCAATCTCTCCGAAGAATAAGTAGTCCCAACTGGAATGATGTGCGCGTACTTGGTAAACCGATCCATTATCACCCAAATAGCATCAAACTTCCTTGAAGTCCGAGGGAGTCCAACTACAAAATCCATGGTGATACGCTCCCATTTCCACTCCGAAATCTCAAGTCTCTGAAGCAATCTGCCCGGTCTTTGATGCTCATACTTTACCTGCTGACAGTTTAGGCACCAAGATACAAACCCCACTATATCCTTGTTCATTCTCCTCCACTAGCAGTGCTGCCTCAAGTCCTAGTACATATTCATGACACCCGAATGAATGGAATACCGCAAATTATGGGCCTCCTCAAGAATCAACTCACGTAGTCCATCTACATTAGGCACACAAATCCGACTATGCATCCTCAACACCCCATCATCCCCAATAGTAACATCCTTGGCATCACCATGCTGAACCATGTCCTTAAGGATAAGAAAATGGGGATCATCATATTGGCGCTCTCTGATGCGATCATATAAGGAAGACCGAGAAACCACATAAGCTAGAACCCAACTGGGCTCCGAAACATCTAATCTCACGAACTAGTTGGCCAAGACCTGAACATCAATTGCAAGCGGTCTCTCACCAACAAGAATGAAAGCAAGGAAACCGATACTCACCGCATTTCTACTCAAGGCATTGGCCACCTCATTGGCCTTCCCATGATGATACAGAATAGTAATATCATAGTCCTTTAGCAGCTCCAACCACCTCCGCTGCCTCAAGTTTAGATCCTTTTGTTTGAACAAGTGCTAGAGACTCTGATGATCTGTAAATACCTCACAAGACACACAGTAGAGATAATGCCTCCAAATCTTCAATGCATGCACGGTGGCAGCCAATTCCAAATCATGAACATGGTAGTTCTTCTCATGAGACTTCAATTGACGCATAGCATAAGCAATCACTCTACCCCCATGCATCAAGACACACCTAATACCAATCCGAGAAGCTTCATAATACAATGTATAAGAGCCTGACACTGAAGGCAAAACTAGAACTAGAGTTATGGTCAAGGCAGTCTTGAGCTTCTGAAATCTCTCCTCACACTCATCCGACCACCTGAAAGGAGCACCCTTCTGGGTCAATTTGGTTAAAGGCAATGTAATAGACGAGAAACCCTCCAAGAAGCGACGATAATAACTGGCCAAGCCAAGAAAACTTCAAATCTCCGTGGTTAAGGACAGTCTGGGCCAACTCGGAACGGCCTCTATATTCTTTGGATCCACCTCAATCCCCTCACTAGAAATCACTTGCCCCAAGAACGCTATCGAACTAAGTCAAAACTCACACTTGGAGAACTTGGCATAAAGTTTCTCCTCCCTCAGTCGTTGTAGTACAATCCTCAAATGCTGAGCATGATTCTCCTGGCTACATGAGTACACCAAGATATCATCAATGAATACTATGACAAACTAGTTGAGATATGGCTGAAATACACTGTTCATCAAATGCATGAATGTTGTTGGGGCGTTGGTCAGCCCAAAAGACATCACAAGGAACACATAGTGACCATAAGGGGTCCTGAATGCCGTCTTAAGAATATCCGAGTCCTGAATCATCAGCGGGTGATATCCAGACCTCAAATCAATCTTAGAGAACACCCTCGCTCCCTGAAGATAGTCAAATAGACCATCAATACGCGGCAAAGGATATTTGTTTTTGATTGTAACTTTGTTCAACTGCCTATAGTCGATGCACATCGGCATAGTACCATCCTTCTTCTTCACAAACAGAACCGGTGCTCCCCAAGGTGACACACTAGGCCTAATAAACCCCTTTATCAAGAAGTTCCTGAAGCTACCCTTTCAATTCCTTCAACTTAGCTGGTGCCATACTATACGGAGCAATAGAAATGGGATGAGTGACCGGTACCAAGTCAATACCGAAGTCAATATCCATGTCGGTTGGCATGCCCGGCATGTCTGTAGGAAACAAATTCAAAAAGTCTCGCACCATCATAACCAAATCAATAGTAGAGGTATTGATAAGTGGGACTTTTGACTACTTATTAGCGCCTTTTAGCTTTCGTTTTAATCCAAAAGTGTCTAATTGTATTCCCGAAAACTGATGAAATATGCTTATCTGCAGGAGTGTTGGAAAATGAGCCACTACGATGAAATCCAACTCAAGGAGGAGTGATCTGAACAAGGACAAAAATCAGGCACAGAAGCTTAATTGCTGACCGCAGATTTCTCTCTACGGCCGCAGAATGTGAAGGAAAATCAATAAAGCCCCAGTGCAAAATGCGGACCGCACAATTATTGTGCGGCCGCAGAAGCTACGTAAGAGCCAAAGTTCAGAGAGTTTCATTTCAAGCTCAAGAAGAAATGCGGACCGCACAATAATTGTGCGGCCGTAGAAACAGATATGCGATCGCACTCAAGAAATGTGCGGTCCGCAGAAGAGCCCAGTATGGCCTCACCCAAAATTGTGCATACCGTAGAACATGAGAGATGCGGCCGCAATCCAGAATTGTGCGGCCACAGAGTCAACTCATATCAAGATCTGAAGAGAATTATGGACCACACATATAATTGTGCGACTGCAGAACCTTCGATAGGGCAATTTCGTCCAAAAATTCCAGCTTTGTATAAATAGACTACTTTCACGAAATTAGGTCAAGTTTTTAATATTGAAAGTCATGTAGCCATTTTTACTTACCCCTTTAGGCAACTTTAGCTTACTTTGGTGATTTAACATTGGAATTTTATCTTTTAATCTTGCAATATGAGTTTTATCATCTTTTCTTCTCTATTTTCCTCTATACCCATTATGAGTAGCTAGATTTTTAGCTAGGGTTGTGACCCTACCCTAGTGTGTGAACCTAATGGGTGCTTGATTTATGGCTTGTTTATGGTTGGGTGTTTATTATTTAGCCTTGTTCTTGCCTTTAATTGTAGAAATAATGGTTGCAAACATTAGTTTATGCCTATTTGATTTGGTCTCTACTTGAGAAAGAGAGACATAGTATAGGAAAACTTGGCTAACAAGAATTTGGGATAAAATCAAGAGACTGATAGTCCCAATTAAAGGGTTGAACCTAGAGATAGTAAAACCCGACTTGAGCATTTTATCAACTGTTTTGTTCAATACCCATTTGGACTTAAGAAAGCCAAATTGGGCAAAATCACTCTCTTACCGAGAGGTATTGAGTGGGTAATTGAGTGTTGATTGCTATAATACACCTCGACCAACAAAACAAGCTTTAAAATTTACAACTCATTAGGCAAACACCTAGGTGATGGTCATACCCCTAGGAATTTTTATATAATTGAAAACCATCCAAAGACAATATTATCTAGTTTTATATCTTTAGAATTGTAATCCTTAACGTAATTTTAGAAGTAAAAACAAAACCATATTTGTGGAAGAGCAACAAACATACTTCACATGCTTTATCCAAATATATACCACTAATCCCATCTCAGCTCACTATGGATTCGATCCCGACTCCTTGTTGGGTATTATTATTGCAATCGACCGATTCACAACTTCGAATAGAGGTGTGACTTGGACGAGATCAATTTTTGGCACCGTTGCCAGGGAGCATAAAAATGGATTTAGCCATATATTTGATTTTGTGTGTGAATTGTCTTCTTTTCCTTCCGTGATACTAATCTTTTTAGTAAAACAATTGTAGGTGAAACAATGGCTCCCAACAATAATGATCCTCTTGGAAACATGCCTTTGGGGGATGTGGATGTGGAAGATGACCAAGTTGAAGAGGTTCCTCTTGAACCTCAAGCAAATAGATGAGGCCGACCGCCTCAAGACAACGTTCCCGTTCCACCCCCAAATCCACCAAGAGTGGCTCCTCACCGGGTATTGCTGAATGAAGGGTATGTAAGTGCCATAGTCCTGCCCCGCATTAGGGTGGGAAACTTCCAAATCACAAATGTTATGCTCACATTGCTAGAGCAACAGGGATTCTTCACTGGGGCTCCGAATCAAAATGCGTACAAACACTTGAAAGGGTTTGTGGACACTTGCTGGGGGAGTAAACAGACAAACGTCTCTGAGGATTCTTTAAGGTTGAGGCTATTTCCTTTCTCTCTACGGGGGAAAGCCTTGGATTGGTTAGAAAGGCTGCCAAACCATTTCATCCATACATGGGATGAATTGGCCGAGAAATTTATTTCCTAGTTCTTTTCTCCCGGGCATATGGCTACTTTTAGGGATGAGATTCTAGCATTCAAACAAGAACCCTATGAGCCATTGCATGAAATATGGAAGAGGTACCGAACTATGGTGAAAGAGTTCCCAAACAATGACATGTCGGAGGCTATGATTCAACAAACTTTCTACAGGGGGATCAATACTACCAATCAATGCGTGGTCAACCAACTTGCCGGTGGAAATTTCTTGACAATGCCATATGCGGAAGCTTGTGAGATATTAGATGAAATGGTGGATACTTCATCGGCGTGGCAAAGTATAGCAAATGTTCCTCAAGGTGATCCAAACATGATTCACCTACATAAAGAATTTCATAATCATGGGCAAGCAATTGCCGAGTTGACCACCATAATGAATCAATTAGCCAAGGATCAACTTCAACAAGTTCAAGGTCCTAAGCAAGTCAATGCAATGAAGGAATTTAATATGATGGTAAATAGGAGAAGGCAAAAGGGTCCTCAAGTGCAAAACCGTGCGGAACATTATGTGCAAGAAGATAGTGGGTTTGATTAAGATGAATCTTACAATGACTAGGAGGAGGAAGTACAATATGTGAACAACTTCCAAGGGCAAAGAAACAACTCTCAAGGCCCGAATCAACAACAATGGAGACCTCATGGTAATCAAGGGAATTGGAACAATCAAAACAACCAAGGGAATTAGAACAATCAAAACAATCAAGGAAATTGGAACGGTCAAAATAACCAAGCAATTGGAGTGGCAATAGTCAAGGATATTGGGGAGGCAATAACCAAGGGGGATGGAACAATAATCAAGGAAATCGGGGGTCGGGCTTTCAAAAGACCCCGATGTATCAACGCAACCCACCTCCTTATCCTTCCCATGGTCCAAGCTCTTCCAACAATGAGATGGGAAGAATTGAGAACATGTTCAAACAAATGATGGAGAAGAATGCCGACTCCGATGCCCAACTAGCCTCTCACACCACTTCAATTTGCAATTTGGAAGTTCAATTGGTGCAAATCTCGCAAGCTTTAAATACTCGTCCTAAGGGGTCACTACCGAGTGACACGATGGTGAACCCAAAGGGTGGGAACAACACGGGACATGCCAGGGCTGTTACTATGGGAGTGGAAAAGGTGGGGATGCACCCTCCTCAAGTCAAAGGAAAATTGTGGATATTGAGCAAGTGGTACAAGAAGATAAGATCCCGACAATGTGGTGCAAGCAAATGATAAAGTAAGAATTGATATTGATGAAAATATGGAGGAGACTCAAGAGGAAGTGAACCCGTCTAGGGAGCACATTATTGACCTACCAGAACCGGTAGTGCCAAAGGCTAAGGCACCAATGCCAAGGCCTCTTCCTCCATATCCTCAAAGGCTTGCCAACCAAAATGGCGAGAATAAAATCAAAAGGTTCATTGACATGATGAAGATTCTATCTATTAATGTGCCATTGGTTGAGGCTTCGGAGCAAATGCCCGATTATGCAAAGTTCATGAAGGACTTGGTGACAAAGAAACGGTCGATGAATTGTGAAACTATAAAGATGACTCATCAAGTGAGTGCAATTGTGCATTCAGTTGCTCCTAAATTGGAAGATCCCAGCGCTTTTGCAATCCTTTGTACCAATGGAAGTGCCGACTTTGCTAAAGCTCTTTGTGATCTTAGGTCAAGTATCAATTTGATGCCCTATTCGATTTTCAAGATGTTGGGAATTGGGCAACCAAGACCCACATCTATGAGATTACAAATGGCGGATCGTACCATGAAGACACCATTGGGTATAATTGATGATGTGTTGGTTCGTGTTGATAAATTCATTCTCCCAGTGGATTTTGTTATTTTTGATTGTGAAATGGACTATGAGGTGCTGATTTTTCTGGGTAGATCTTTCCTTGCTACGGGGAAGGCTCTTGTTGATGTGGAAGCCGGTGAACTCACTTTCTGGGTGGGTGATGAAAAGGTGGTTTACCATGTGTGCAAATCTATGAGGAAACCGAATAGCAATGAAGTGTGTTCGTTTGTGGTCTTGGTGACCGATGTAATTATTGATGACACTAGTGCCATGATGAATGTTGATGATACTTTGGAGGCCGTTTTGCTTAACCTTTATGATGACGAGACGGATGACTATGTTGAATGTGTGACCTCATTGCAAGGAATGGGGTCGTACACTTATGAACCCCGCAAATTGTCCTTGGATCTTGAAAATCGGAAGACTCCTCCAACAAAGCCCTCAATCGAGGAGCCTCCCACTTTGGAGTTAAAGCCATTGCCTCCACATCTCAGGTATGAATTTCTTGGCCCTTGTTCTACTTTACCGGTTATTCTTTCCTCTTGTTTGACTAACGTGAAGGTAGACTCCACATTGGCGATGCTATAAAAGAGGAAGAAAGCTATTGGATGGACATTGGCGGGTATTCGGGGAATAAGCCCCACATTTTGCATGCACAAGATTAATTTGGAGAAAGATTCTAAATCCTCCATTGAACATCAAAGGAGGCTAAATAAAGTAATGCAAGAGGTGGTCAGGAAGGAGATAATCATGTGGTTAGATGCAAGGGTTGGTTAACCCATTTCTGATAGTTCGTGGACCTCTCCGGTGCAATGTGTCCCAAAGAAAGGGGGCATGACGGTGGTTACCAATGACAAGAACGAGTTGATTCCTACAAGAACGGTGACTGGGTGGAGAGTGTGTATGGACTATCGCAAGCTCAACAAAGTCACAAGGAAGGATCACTTCCCACTTCTCTTCCTATATCAAATGCTTGATAGGTTGGCCGGTCGTGCTTTCTATTGTTTCCTTGATGGGTATTCCAGCTACAATCAAATTCTTATTGCTCTGGAGGATCAAGAGAAGACTACTTTCACATGTCCTTATGGTACTTTTGCATTCTAGCGGATGCCATTTAAGTTATGCAATGCACCGGCGACTTTTCAAAGGTGTATGATGTCTATCTTCACGGACATGGTGGAGGATTTCCTTGAAGTCTTCATGGATGACATTTCGGTGGTCGGGAAATCTTTTGATGATTGCTTGAAAATTTTGGATAAGTTCTTGGCAAGATGTGAAGAGACGAACTTGGTGTTGAATTGGGAGAAATGTCGTTTCATGGTTGAGGAAGGAAATGTCCTTGGCCACAAAATTTCAAAGAATGGAATTGAGGTCGACAAGGTGAAAATAGAGGTGATTTCTAAACTTCCACCTCCAACATCCATGAAGGGAGTGAGGAGTTTCTTGGGTCATGCGGGGTTCAACCGGTTCATCAAGGATTTTTCCAAAGTGGTGAACCCCTTGTGTAAGCTTTTGGAGAAAGATGCCAAATTCCATTTTAATGAGGATTGCATAAAGATATTTGAATTGCTCAATTTCAAATTGACAACTACTCCTATTATCACTACCCCGAATTAAAGCTTGCCTTTTGAGCTCATGTGTGATGCTAGTGATGTGGCGGTCGGAGCAGTTTTGGGGCAACGTGTCAACAAGATCTTTCATCTGGTCTACTATGCTAGTAAGACCATGAATGATGCCCAAGTCAATTACGATGTGATCGAAAAAGAGCTCCTTGCTATTATTTTTGCTATGGAGAAATTCCGCTCGTACTTGATGGGTACAAAGGTGATTGTCCACACAGATCATGTGATACTTCGATACCTTATGATCAAGAAGGATTCAAAGGCTTGGTTAATAAGATGGGTGCTTTTATTGCAAGAGTTAGATCTAGACATCCAAGACCACAAAGGCAGTGAAAACCAAGTGGCGGACTACTTGTCTCGCTTAGAGGAGGAGGGGAGGCCACATGACGGCCTTGAAATCAATGAATCCTTCCCCGACGAGCAACTTCTAGCCATTTCAATGACCGAGATGCCATGATTCGCTAATTTAGCAAATTATCTTGTGAGTGGTATTGTACCGGATGAGTTCTCTTCAAACCAAAGGAAGAAGCTCAAACATGATTACCTAGACTATTATTGGGATGAACCTTAACTCTTCCGAATTTGTACCGATGGCATGATTAGAAGTTGTGTGCCGGAAGGAGGAACAAGTTGAAATTATTGGGGCTTGTCATTCTTCACCCTACGGTGGTCACCATGGGGGAGCAAGAACGGCGGCCAAAGTGTTGAGTTGTGGATTCTATTGGCCTACTCTCTACAAGGATGCAAGTGATCTAGTCAAGTGTTGTGATGAATGTTAAAGGGCCTGTGGGATTTCAAAGAAAAATGAGATGCCCCTCACCACTATCATGGAAATTGATATTTTTGATGTATCGGGTATTGATTTCATGGGACCGTTTGTAAGCTCTTATGGGAACACCTACAACTTGGTAGTTGTGGATTATGTGTCACAATGGGTTGAGGTCGTTGCTCTACCCAACAACGAAGCTAGAAGTGTGGTGGCATTTTTGAAAGAGAACATCTTCACAAGGTTTGGTACTCCACGGGCCATTATAAGCGATGGGGGTCGCATTTTCGCAACAAAGCTTTTGATACCTTGCTTAGCAAATATGGTGTCACTCACAAAGTCACGACCCCTATCACCCTCAAGCAAGTGGACAAGTGGAAGTCTCCAACCAAGAGATCAAGAGTATTTGGTCAAAAACAGTGAATGCCAACCGGACGGATTAGTCAAAGAAACTTGATGATGCTTTATGGGCTTAAAGGATGGCTTACAAAACACTGATTTGGATGTATCCATACCGATTAGTGTTTGGGAAAGCTTGTCATGTTCCGTTGGAACTTGAGCACAAGGCCATGTGGGCTTTGAAGAAGCTAAATCTTGAGTGGGATGTCGCCTCCAACTTAAGGGTGGCACAATTGAATGAACTAGATGAATTTCGGTACCATGCATATATAAGTTCATCCTTATACAAGGAGAAGATGAAGTACCTCCATTATAAGTACATTCGGAACAAGGAGTTTAAAGAAGGTGATCTTGTGTCATTGTTCAATTCTCGGTTACGGATGTTTCCAGGAAAGTTGAAGTCTAAATAGAGTGGCCCGTTTGAAGTTGTGAGTGTGACACCCTTTGGTGAATTGAACTTGAAGAATAAAAATGATGAAGTGGTTAGAGTCAATGGTCACAGGGTGAAGCACTATCTGGGAAAAGTTGGTGATGGACACGTAGTAACAGTGATTCATTTCAAGTGATTGATGGTAATCTGTGTCGTGCTGTGACGTTAAATCAGGCGCTTTTTGGGAGGAAACCCATGTTTCTTTTTCTTTTTCTTTTCCTTTTTCTTATTCTTTAGATAGGTCTTGTTTTGTGCTAACTGGTTTTGAACTATGTTGCATGAATGAGTATGCTTTGCGGGAACTATGCTCAGGAAAAGTGGTTAAGTGTGAAAAAAGTGCGGAACGCACATTTATTGTGCGCACCGCACAATTTTGAAGGCCACAGCAGAAAGGGATCTGCGGCCGCACAATTATTGTTGCGGTTGCACAACTGGAGACCAGAAATTGCAAACTCTCTAAAGTTGTACATGTCAGAAAAATGGCCAAAGTGCCGCCGCACAAGGAAATGTACGGTTTGCACAAAAATCTGCGGCCGCACTCAAAAATGTGCGGACTGTAAATCATCAAAAGGGTAAATTATAACAGGTAAAGTAGTGCGGATCGCACATAAAATTGTGCAGATCGCACACAAAATTGTGCATATCGCACACAAAATTGTGCGGCCGCACTCAACTCTTGAACTCTTTCCCTAACCGGTCAACTATAAATAGTTCTTTCTCACTACTATTGAGACTTTACGAACTCTGAACAATTAACACAAAGGCAAATACAGTGCACTCAACTGATTCACGCATCTAACACTCATTTCATCATCTTTGATTCTTCCTTAGCATCACTACATTACTGGTATGTTAAATTCATCTTTAAATTTTTCAATTTTCTTAATTTTGTTCATAAGTAGTTTAGTTATTTTTAGGCCTAATGTCAAATTCATCATCATGTGAACTTAAATTTGTGTGGGTAACTTCCTATTTGCTATTTGCGGGATGAGTAAACTGTGTATCATGTCTAAATTGCTACTACCATGTCTAAATTGAGCGTGAATTAGAACCCCTAAGAATTTGCACAATAAATGTTACAATTGTGCGGTCCGCAGAACAGTAGGCTAGGGCATTTGGTGTAGAATGATTGTGCGGTCCGCAGAAATTCAACCGCGGCCGCAGAAAAGTGTGTGCGGCCGCAAATCAAGCAAGTCTTTGTCTTCAAAGAGTTGTCATTTTCGAAGTTTCAATTGTGTGGCCGCACTCTAGATTGTGCAGACCGCACTTCAATTCTGGGGTCGCACTTAAAATTGTGCGGACCGCAGAACCATTAGTGCGGCCGCACTTCCAAAATTGTGAGGACCGCATAAGCCCATCTGCGGTTGCACCCAAAAATGTGCGGACCGCACTTCCCCCAACCTGCATATTGTTTATCTATAATTATCTGATGCATTGGATTTGAACTATAACTGATTCTTGTTGCTATGTATTGCAGACAATGGTTAGATCACGGGGACGAGGTGATGCATCCAAGGGGAGGGGTGAACCCTCCCGAGGCCAAGGCAGGGGTACCCTACCACAATCCGTGCAAAAGGTGTTATCTAAAAAGGCAACTGTAGGGTGAGGTAGGGCTGCAGAGCCCTCTAAGTCAAGTTTATACATCCCGTCTAGGGAAGCATCAAAAGGACACTCTTTGGAAGAACGACCTGATGCCCAATCTCATCCACAACAATTTCCAGGGAGATACCAGCTCTGAAATGAGCCTTCCACCTCAGCAATCACTTCTGAGGGTTCGGATGATGACAGTCAGGGTTCAGAACCCTCATCTACTCATGCCCCTGCCGCACCAGTCACAGTTGATGATGATGATTGTCATGCCTCGAGCCTGGGGGCGAGACCGGCACCCGGTGCCTCATCTATCCTTGCGTACCAACTTGCAACTCAGAAATTCTGGACATGTAATGTCATACTTTGGCCAGTGGCCACATTGCAAGACAATTTGCGAAGCAAAGTATAAAACTGAATAGAGACTAACGCTGACTAAATGTCAACATAAAGCTTGGCCGGCAAGGCCATCATAACCACTATAGCTGACAAGACAACAAAATATACGTACAGGGCCTACAAGCCCAACATACTGCACTAACTGACAGGATATGTCTACAAGCCTCTACTGATAGATGTACTGTGATCAGAACAGGGGCCCAACCTACCCATAACCTATCTATATACATATACAAGATGTACATAAAACTTCTAGACCTGGTAACTCTGAAGGACGGGGAGCTTACCGATAAAGCTGAACTCGGGCAACACCAACTGAGAAGGTCTACCCGTCTGTCTGTCTGAACCTGCACGTATGAAATGCAGCGCCCCTAGAAAGGGACTTCAGTAAAAAATAATGTACCGAGTATGTAAGGCAACATACTGAATGCTAAAACTGAACTAATAATATAATAGCTGAAAGCAACTGGGAGTCCTAAAAAATCTGAAGATATGCTCCCCTGCTGATACTGACTCAACTCTTTCAATATAGTGAGTAAAATAGATGTCTGAACATATAAGGCTCGGTATATATATATATATATATATATATATATATATATATATATATATATATTTGCTGTTGTTGATGTGGAAGCCGGTGAACTCACTTTTCGGGTGGGTGATGAAAAGGTGGTTTTCCATGTCTGCAAATCTATGAGGCAACCGAATAGCAATGAAGTGTGTTCGTTTGTGGACTTGGTGACCAATGTGATTATTGATGATACTAGTGCCACGATGAATGTTGATGATACTTTGGAGGCTGGTTTGCTTAACCTTGATGATGACGGGATGTATGGCTATGTGGAATGCATGAACTCATTTTAAGGAATGGGGTCGTACACTTATAAACCCCGCAAATTGTCCTTGGATCTTGAAAATCGGAAGACTTCTCCAACAAATCCCTCAATAGAGGAGCCTCCCACTTTGAAGTTAAAGCCATTGCCTCCGCATCTCAAGTATGAATTCCTTGGCCCTTGTTCTACTTTACCGGTTATTCTTTCCTCTTGTTTGACTAACGTGCAGGTAGACTCCACATTGACGGTGCTACAAAAGAGGAAGAAATCTATTAGATGGACATTGGCGGATATTTGGAGAATAAGCCCCACATTTTGCATGCACAAGATTAATTTGGAGGAAGATTCCAAACCCTTCATTGAACATCAAAGGAGGCTAAATGAAGCAATGCAAAAGGTGGTCAAGAAGGAGATCATCAAGTGGTTAGATGCAGGGGTTGTTTACCCCATTTCCGATAGTTCGTGGACCTCTCCGGTACAATGTGTCCCAAAGAAAGGGGGCATGACGGTGGTTACCAATGACAAGAACGAGTTGATTCCTACAAGAACGGTGAGCGGGTGGAGAGTGTGTATGGACTATCACAAGCTCAACAAAGTCACAAGGAAGGATCGCTTCCCACTTCCCTTCCTAGATCAAAAGCTTGATAGGTTGGACGGTCGTGCTTTCTATTGTTTCCTTGATGGATATTCCGGCTACAATCAAATTCTTATTGCTCTGGAGGATCAAGAGAAGTCTACTTTCACATGTCCTTATGATACTTTCGCATTCTCGCGGATGCCATTTGGGTTATGCAATGCACCGGCGACTTTTCAAAGGTGTATGATGGCTATCTTCACAGACATGATGGAGGATTTCCTTGAAGTCTTCATGGATGACTTTTCTGTGGTCGGGAAATCTTTTGATGATTGCTTGAAAATTTTGGATAAGGTCTTGGCAATATGTGAAGAGATGAACTTGGTGTTGAATTGGGAGAAATGTCATTTCATGGTTGAGGAAGGCATTGTCCTTGGCCACAAAATTTCAAAGAATGGCATTGAGGTCGACAAGGCGAAAATAGAGGTGATTTCTAAACTTTCACCTCCAACATCCATGAAGGGAGGGAGGAGTTTCTTGGGTCATGCGGGGTTCTACCGGCGTTTCATAAAGGAATTTTCCAAAGTGGTAAACCCCTTGTGTAAGCTTTTGGAAAACAAATGCCAAATCCCATTTCAATGAGGATTGTATGAAGGCATTTGAATTGCTCAAGTTCAAATTGACAACTACTCCTATTATCACCGCCCCGAATTGGAGCTCGCCTTTTGAGCTCATATGTGACGCTAGTGATGTGGCGGTCGGAGCAGTTTTGGGGCAACGTGTCAACAAGATTTTTCATCCAGTCTACTATGCTAGTGAGACCATGAATGATGCCCAAGTCAATTACAATGTAACCGAAAAAGAGCTCTTTGCTATTGCTTTTTCTAAGGAGAAGTTCTGCCCGTACTTGATGGCTACAAAGTTGATTGTCCACACGGATCATGCGGCACTTCGGTACCTTATGAGCAACAAAGATTCAAAGGCTCGGTTAATGAGATTGGTGCTTTTATTGCAAAAGTTCGATCTAGACATCCAAGACCGCAAAGGCAGTAAAAACCAAGTGGCGAACCACTTGTCTCGCTTGGAGGAGTAGGGGAGGCCACATGACAGCCTTGAAATCAATGACTCCTTCCCCGACAAGAAACTTCTAGCCATTTCAATGACCGAGATGTCATGGTTCGCTGATTTAGCAAATTATCTTATTAGTGGTATTGTACCGGATGAGTTCTCTTCAAACCAAAAGAGGAAGTTCAAAAGGGATTGCCTAGACTATTATTGGGATGAACTATACCTCTTCCAGATTTATACCGATGGCGTGATTAGAAGATGTGTGCCGGAGGAGGAACAAGTTGAAATTCTTGGGGCTTGTCATTCTTCACCCTATGGTGGTCACCATGGGGGAGCAAGAACGGCGGCCAAAGTGTTGAGTTGTGGATTCTATTGGCCTACTCTCTACAAGGACGCAAGTGATCTAGTCAGGCGTTGTGATGAATGTTAAAGGGCCGGTGGAATTTTAAAGAAAAATGAGATGCCCCTCACCACCATCTTGGAAATCGATATTTTTTATGTGTGCGGTATTGATTTCATGGGACCATTTGTAAGCTCTTGTGGGAACACCTACATTTTGGTAGTTGTGGATTATGTGTCAAAATGGGTTGAGGCCGTTGCTCAACCCAACAACGAAGCTAGAAGTGTAGTGGCATTTTTAAAAAAGAACATCTTCACAAGGTTTGGTACTCCATGGGCCATTATAAGCGATGGGGGTCGCATTTTTGCAACAAAGATTTTGATACCTTGCTTAGCAAGTGTGGTGTCACTCACAAAGTCACGACTCCTATCACCCTTAAGCAAGCAGACAAGTGGAAGTCTCCAACCGAGAGATAAAGAGTATTTTGTCAAAAACAGTAAATGCCAACCGGACGGATTGGTCAAAGAAACTTGATGATGCTTTATGGGCATATAGGACGGCTTACAAAACACCGATTGGGATGTCTCTATACCGGTTAGTATTTGGGAAATCTTGTCACGTTCCAGTGGAACTTGAGCACAAGGCCATGTGGGCTTTGAAGAAGTTAAATCTTGAGTGGGATGTCGCCTCCAACTTAAGGGTGGCACAATTGAATGAACTAGATGAATTTAGGTACCATGCATATACAAGTTCATCATTATACAAGGAGAAGATGAAGTACCTCCATGATAAGTACATTCAGAACAAAGAGTTTAAAGAAGGTGATCTTGTGCTATTGTTCAATTCTGGGTTACGGATGTTTCCGAGAAAGTTGAATTCTAAATGGAGTGGCCCGTTTGAAGTTGTGAGTGTAACACCCTTTGGTTCATTGGACTTGAAGAATAAAAATGATGAAATGTTTAGAGTCAATAGCCATCGGGTGAAGCACTATCTAGGAAATGTTGGTGATGGCCACGTAGTGGCAGTGATTCATTTCAAGTGATTGATGGTAATCTGTGTCGTGCCGTGACGTTAAATCAGGCGCTTCTTGGGAGGCAACCCGTGTTTTTTTTTTTCCTTTTTCTTCTTCTTTAGATAGGTCTTGTTTTGTGTTAACTAGTTTTGAAGTGTGTTGCAGGAATGAGTATGCTTTGCAGGAAACGTGGCTAAGTGTGAAAAAAGTGCGGACCGCACAATTTTGAAGGCCACAGCAGAAAGGGATATGCGGCCGTACAATTCTTTTTGCGGCCGCACAACTGGAGATCAGAAATTGCAAACTCTCTGAAGTTGTGCATGTCAGAAAAATGGCCAAAGTGTTACCGCACAAGGAAATGTGCGGTCCACACAAAAATCTACGGCCGCACTCAAAAATGTGTGGACCGCAGATCATCAAAAGGGTAAATTGTAACAGGTAAAGGAGTGCGGACCGCACACAAAATTGTGCAGCTGCACTCATCTCTTGAACTCTTGCCCTAACCGATCAACTATAAATAGTTCCTTCTTACTATTGTTGAGACTTTACGAACTCTTGACAATTAACACAAAGGCAAACACAGTGCACTCAACTGATTCACGCATTTATCACTCATTTCATCATCTTTGAGTCTTCCTTAGCATCACTACATTACATGCATGTTCGATTCATCTTTAAATTTTTCAATTTTCTTAATTTTGTTCATAATTAGTTTAGTTATTTTTAGGCCTAATATCAAATTCATCATCATGTGAGCTTAAATTTGTGTGGGTAACTTCCTATTTGCTATTTGAGGGATGGGTAAACTGTGTATCATGTCTAAATTGCTACTACCATGTCTAAATTGAGCGTGAATTTAGACATAATATGTTGGGCCTTCAAATATGAAATCACCCTGCTGGGAACATAATCTAGAGAACATTTCCACTCAATCCTTGGCAATCCCGGCATCGCAAATGCCACGGTCTTAGCATGACAATCTAGAATAGCATGACATGGAGACAACCAATCCATACCCAATATCATATCGAAATCAACCATACTAAGCAATAAGAGATCAAATCTAGTCTCCAAACCCCTAATAGTCACTACACATGACCGATATACACGGTCCACAACAATAGTATCACCCCCTGGCATAGATACATAAGCAGATGAAGCTAAGGATGCATGGGGCATATCTAGGTAACGAACAAAATTTGATGATACATACGAGTAAGTGTAACAAGGGTCAAATAATATAGAACCATCCCTGTGGCATACTAAGACAATACCTGTGATCACTGTGTCTGAAGCAACGGCATCTGGCCTGGCAGGAATAGCATAGAATCGAGCCTGACCGCCACTTGATCGGCCTACCCCTCTTGAGAAACCTCTAGCTACCTGATCCCCACCCCGAGCTGGCTGGGTGAGTGGTGAAGTAACTAGTGCTGAAGTCATGTCCTGACTCCTCTGCTGAGCTGGACCTCCCGTAAAGCGGGGACAAAACTTCTGCACATGACCCAACTCTCCACACTCGAAACATCCCTTCTTGGAAAATGATGGCAAATATTGAGGCGGACCCCGAGAACCAGAATAACTACCGGAAGAACCTGGTGCCGACTGAATGTGCACGAGATGAACTCTGAGCTGGTAGAGCACTGAGAAATGACTTGCCCGATCTAGCACTGTATAAACCATGGCTAGATGATGGCCACGATGAACTGGACAAGACATTGGAGTGAGCCTATAAGGATGACCCCTGCTATGGTAGGACTATCCCCCAGAAGTAACACCACTGAAACTACCCGAACCACGAGGCCTCTTGGCCTCCCTCTCCTCACGTTCCTGACTACGAACCATTTCTAGTCACCGAGCAATATCAACCACCTCGTCGAACGTAGCACCTGATACAATCTCCCTAGTCATAACAAAGCGGTACTGATAGTAGAGGCCATCAATGAACCTCCCAATCCTCTCCTTCTCAGTGGGAACCAACCAAACTACGTAATGAGCCAACTCTGAAAACCTCATCTCATACTGGGTCACAGATATTCCATCCTGATGTAGCTGCTCGAACTATCTGCGCAGCTCCTCCCTGCGGGTCTGTGGCACAAACTTCTCCAAGAAGAGAATAGAGAACTCATTCCATATAAGTGGTGTTGCACCGATTGGCCTACACCTCTCATAGGCCTCCCACCATCTGAAGGCAGCCCCAGTAAACTAAAACGTAGTGAACAAGACCCCAATGGTCTCCAAAATACCCGCCGTGCAAAGAATCTGCTGGCACCAATCCAAGAAGTCCTGGGCATCCTCTGACTCAACCCCACTGAATGATAGAGGTTGGAGTCGCCCAAATCTCTCTAGTCTCCTCTACTCATCATCAGTCATAACGGGACCCACCTAGGCCTGAGCAACTGCAACCAGTTGGGCTGGTAGTACCCCTAGTGTCTGAAGTCCTTGTATTACCTTCTCTGGAGAGTCTGAGTACCTCCCCCGGCCTGAGAAGACGTTGGCGCTATCTGAAAATAGAAATCGCCTGAGCAAGGCTAGTGCACACGGTCAAAATCTAAGCCAAAGCCTCTTGAAGGCCTGGAATCACAATGGGCACAGCTGGTGCCTGAGTTGGCCCTACTGGCTCAACCACATCTAGAACCTGCCCCTGATCTGGAGCAACTGGTAGATCTGCAGGCGCTACTCTAGCTGTTGTACGAGCTACACCTCTGCCCCTACAGCAACCCCGGCCTCTCGTGGACCTAGCTGGTGGTACTAGTGGTTGTCCTCCCATCTGGTAGCACGTGTCCTCACCATCTGTGAGAGAATAGAATAACAAAAGTTTAGTTCCCAGAATCAACAAATCCACACGAAAAGAATACAAGAATGTGAAGTTTCCTAAGGGTTCGACATCCTCTCAAAGATAAGTACAGGTGTCTCTGTACCGATCCGCAAGACTCTACTAAACCTGCTCGTGAGACCTATGTAACCTAGGCTCTAATACCAACTTGTCACAACCCAAAACCCAACTTGTCGTGATGGCGCCTATCATGGTACTAAGAAAGCTGACTACTCAGACATTTCCAACACTTTCAACTTTGAAATATACTAAAACAATTTTAAAAAATAAAAATCTCATAAAACGGAATAGAATATCATAACTCAATAGTTCGTTACACTGTCTGGAAATAGAACTGAATAAATAAAGTGAAAAATAGGGAAGGAGAATCAAGGCATGCGGACGCCACAGCAGCTACCTCGATGATCTCCAAATGTATGAACTCTATGAATCAGCACCCGCCGTGACCGAAAATACCTGGATCTGCACACGAGGTACAGGGTATAGCGTGAGTACAACCAACTCAATAAGTAACAAATCTAACCTTTGGATTGAAAGTAGTGATGAGTCTGAGTGTTACAACCCACACACAACATTAACAGTACGAAAAGTTACAGAAAAATATGAGAGTGGTATAGCAACAATGCCCACTGTGGATGTGCAGACTCCACAGGGGCCGATCCAGCCCAAGTGCTATAATAAGCCAAATCCTTGCATGAATCAATAAAGCCTACTGCGGCGTGCAGCCCAATCCCATGAATATCACTCACAATAGACCCTCAGCCTCACTTAGTCATTAATCTCTTCAGTCTCTCGGGCTCACAAGAATCATGATAATCAGACCAAACAATGATGATTTGATGTATCAATAAAGGACAACAGAGACTGAGATATAATATGCAAATAATAGTTGTGACAGAGTATAAAATGGCAAGTTAAGCAAATAGTTCAACATGTAACACGACCTCTGTGGGTCCCAACAGTACCAACACGTAGCCTAAGCAGGATTTCTAACATGACTGGCAACTCTAATGCTCTAACACATGGTAAAATATGGGTAACAATAAGATTTTTCAACTATATAGTTCCATGGAATCAACCAAGTCACAATTCTTACGGTGCACGCCACCCGCTCGTCACCTAGCATGTACATCATCTCAACACCAATCACATAACACGTAATTCAGGGTTTCATACCCTCATAACTAAGTTTCGAAGTGTTACTTACCTCAAACTTTGCAAAATTCTACTCCAACAAGCCCTTGCCACGCGAAACGGCCTTTGAATGCCTCGAATCAAAAGACAAAAAGTCAAACCCTAGGCCCACATCTAGAAATCCGATAAAAGTTACAAAATCCAAACACCCATTCAACCACGAGTCCACCCATGCCAAAATTACTCAAATCCGATACCAAAATCTCGATCAAATCCCCAAAATTCGGCCTAAGAACTTTCCTCCATTTTCCCCAAATATTTCAACCCAAATAACTAATTGAATAGTGAAATCAAAGATATAAACATGGAATTTAACAAAAACTAAGTAGGGATCACTTACCCCAATCACTCCCTTAAAAATCTCTCCAAGAATCGACTTCAACCGAGCTCCCAAAATCAAATTTGTGAAATAGGCTCAAACCCTCATTTTTGAAATATTTAAGTCTGCCCAGATGTACCTTCTTCGCGATCGCGAAGCACAAATCCTAAGCTGCCAAACTCAGACCCTATGTGAACGCGGATAAGTCAACGCGAATGTGATGCATTACCTCTCCAGACCCATGCGATCGCACAAAAACCCATGTGTTCGCATAGAGCAATGCGTGTGACCAGCTCCTCTTCCTTTCCTCTTCGCGAACGTGGCTCCTCCCACGCGTTCGCGATGCATTGACTGCCCCAGCTACGCAATCGCGTATACCTGATAGAGAACTCATAGAGCAAGAATTCCAACAGTGGCCAACACCCCTTCGTGATCGTGTACCTAACCTCACGATCGCATAGAAGGAAACTAGACACTCCACACCAGCAAGCTTCAGCAGTCTCCCGAGTCCAAATTTCACTCTGTTAACCATCCGAAATCAACCCCAGGCCCCCGGGACCTTAACTAAACATACCAACAAGTCCTAAATCATCATACGAACTCGCTCGAAGCATCAAATCACATCAAACAATGCTAAAATCACGAATCGCGTATCGATTCAAGCCTAATGGACTTATGAACTCCCAACTTCTACATTCGACGCCGAAACCTATCAAATCAAGTCTGATTGACCTCAAATTTTGCACACAAGTCACAAATGATACAATGGACTTAATCCAGCTCCCGGAACCCTAATCTGATCCTGGTAACCACAAAGTCAACTCTTGGTCAAACTTCTAAATTTCCAAAACTTCTAATTTTCCAACTTTTGCCATTTCAAGCCTAATTCAACTACGGACCTCCAAATCACTATCTGTACACAATCCTAAGTCCAAAATCACCCAACGTAGATAACAAACCATCAAAACCCCATTTCGGAGTCATTTACACACAAGTCAACATCCGGTCAAACTTTTCAACTTAAGCTTCCAACCTTGAGACTAAGTGTCTAAACATATTCCGAAAGATCCCTGTAACCGAACCAACTACCCTATCAAATCACATAGAAACTAATAAGCATAAAATGAGTAGTAAATGGGGGAATGGGGCTACAACACTCAAAACGACCGGCCAGGTCATTACAATTCTTCTCACATTTTATCTCGCGCGAAGTGTGCGCATATAACCCCGTTTTATCTCTTAGAACTGGAATTCAAGTACTCAAGTCAAGTCATACCCAATCGAAACTTTTAGAACTCATTCAAGCCATTTGTTCGTTCATTGACAGCTTGTCGGAACAATGACAATCAATCTTTTTAACTTTCATAACAAATATACTGTATCTCTTTCATTTACAACAAGCTTATAGCCCCAGTACAACCTTTTTTATTTCTCTTATACTTTGTATTCTTCTCGATGATATTGATAAATTGAACTTCTCTTTCCCATTTCTGGTATGTAAAATTTCTCTTATATCCCATCACTTTACGATGAAATTAAATGCTTGACTCTCGCCCACTTAGGAGTAAGTCGCTTCTCAAGCCTCTACCCATCGTCTGTAGACTTCACAAAGTCTTTATACCACAAGTAAACTTGTCTTGTACACCTACATCTCCACCCCGATGTTAATGGTCATTTACTTCCCAACTAAGAATCTCATCTCACATTTTCCATATTCGATAAAACTTGACTTATATCCTCATCACACACTTGTGTTACCTTCTAATTCCGATGATAGAATGGAATTGCTATGCTCATCAGCTCTCTTGGTTCTTTCACTGTTTCACCACCCTACTTCTTAAACGCAAGTGATGTTGGTAAGTGTCACCCTCCTATGCCCGTACCATAATAACATGATTAACACATTACTCATTCTGTATATGTATTATTCTTGTTTCCTTATAACGTCGTTCTATGTTGTCCGTGCTCAAATATATATGTTCCATAAGTATGACTCTATTAGGACTCTGAGTCCATGCCCGACTACTTTTAACAAGTACGACTTCTCAAGAAATCTGTATGTCATCTTCGTGCAAGTTTTCATAGTAATTCTTGTTCTCACAATAAACGATCTATCATTATATGCCACGTAGATTTTCAAACCACGTCCGCATATGCAATTTTTTTTCCATCAATCTACATTCATCTGCTCTGCTGGCCCACTTAAGAGGATTCTAGGGCATATTCTCAGAAACTTTATCTCTCATGACTACATTAACACTAAAATAGGATATATCTCGTTTAAACAATTTTAATGTTGCCCATTCATGACGACTTGCCTTTTTTGACAATTTAGATAATTCATATCACTCTTTTGACCTTCGAGGTTATGCCTTTTGTACACTTCATGCCTTAACATGTCTTCCACTTATTCATTCAAGCATCTTTACATTATTGCCATGTATGTCTACATTCATTTGTAACAATCAATGTCATCCATGTTTCTTTGATCACTCGAACTGCGCTTTGATACTATATACATGTTGTTTGCAAGCTCATGTGACGTGATAATGACTACAACCTGTCATTTCAAGTGTCCATCTGGTCCACATCAACTTTCAATATCCAGATGAAAAATCTTTGCATACAAACTTCTTTAGTCGACTCGCAACTATCATATTTACTTTACTGGACTTTACTTCTTTGTATTCTTCTTGTCTTTCACAATGGTGGACATGATATTACATAATTGTCCTTTCTTAAAGCAGTTTCAATCATATACTAGGGTCATGCCCTCCCAAGGTGCAGTTATTCTTTGCGGTAGCACAAACATCGTATGATTTTTTGATGCATCACGACAACGATCAAAGAAATTCTCATCTTATTTTCCTTCAAATAGTCATTAGTTCATGGCTAACAACTGCAAACCATTATAGCAACAATTCGATTTGAACCCATTTTATTTCATACCCAATCTTTCCCATTCTATTCATATCAAGAATCACCAAACACTTTCTTGGCTACTCCTTTAGTAGCTAGTGTCATTAGTTACTCACCACTCTCCTTCGCAAAGCACGTCGGAATTTTGATACCAATCGATAATTCTTTCCTTGCTTCAAGCTTTAACGCACGATCTAGAGAGAAAATAAGGGAATGAGACAATCTTACAATGTCCACGTAGCCTTCCCGATATGGGTATGGTGCACAATACACCAATAAGGCGAACTCTACTAGACACGATTCCATAGACTTCCTAGGACTCGAATTAGAACCTAGTGCTCTAATACCAGGTTTGTCACGACCCATGACCACGTGACCGGCACCCGACACACTACCTAACCCGGACAAACCAACCCATACTAGAATATCCATCTATATGACTAACAGATGCATGCGGAAGCCTTTTTGAAAATATAATCATTTTAAATGTTTAAAACCATACATGAAGTATAATCTTTAAATACATCATTTTCAATAATTGAAAATACATAAAGATAAAAATGTCTCTTTCATTTCATGTTATATGAATGACCATTAATTACAACCCCAAAAGAATATTAATAGTCTATGGGATCTCTATGACATAAAAATAAAATAAATATTTGGGACAATCCCGACTAACAAAGAGTAAAGAATCAACATGACAGCTACCACGAAATAGAAGTGGTGCCTCACTATGCACCTCGAAAAGAGAGTCATCCTAGGCTCATCTGCTCATCACGTACCATACCTCCTCCTAAAATATATAAAGTAAGTGGGACCCTTGAGAGGGGACCTTGAGGGCTTAGCACACCACGACGGTACTCAATAAGTGTCATAGACACTCTTTAACTCAAGTGCCTGGGACAAGGCTTAAAAAATAATGTAACTAACATTCGATATAAAATGATGACAGTTATATCAATTCATGCTTTTTATCATTTTAAATGAAAAGACTAGAAAAATATAAATCATGATACAAACTTTTAAAACATTTATATAAATCCATGATTCTAATAAAAATCATACAAAACTATTTCAACTTCAATAAGTAATTGAAATCACTTTCGGCTCCATAGGCCTAAACATAACAAAATTATCTATTAACTTTTTACCGAGAGTACTATACCGACACCGAAATAATAAACAACTACTAGGTGATTGACCTAGCAACAAGTATTTGACCTTACTTGTCTGGGCGACTTCCCGTAGTGCCATACGAGTCGACTTAACCTCATTACTTTAAGTAATGATCATTTGCCCTCTCAATGGGGGACTTTATCCTACAAACCTCTGCTTAGCCTTGGAATGTGTCCCTACACTGGCATGTGTAGTTCCATGGCAACGAACTCAACATTCGAATCAATCTCGGTGGTCTCCACTAGTAACTACCAAAACATTTGATATCTCTAAAATAGATTCATAGCATAGTAGCCTCATAGGATCTATTTTTATCAAATCATAGCTCATTTTCCAAACTAAACCATTTGAATAAAACAATCAACTATATGATCTTTTTCATGTTAAAGCCTTTAGCAACTTAACATCCATCATTCAAAGATACGACGAGTGTTATCCATTAATCAAGTTTCAAAAGAAATACTTTTCATAAAATACATCTTTATCACTCAAATGTTTTATATTCTTTCCAATACATAAGTTTAAATAAAAATTATAACATTTTCCTCAAGCGTCATTTACCTTCAAATCTTTAAAAATAGAATTTCTCAATTATAAAATAACAAGACATTCTTTATGCAATAAAACTCAAAATACATGGTGACATCCTTTCCTGCTTGTCCCCACAAGTATGGATGCACATTTACAAAAAAACACTCATGTAATAACTCAAATATGATTTTAGAGAAAATCCCTCAAGAAGAGTAAGTTTTAATCAACTTATCTCAAGTCCAAACTTCAAATAATAGTATGACCCTCCAATTCATTTAGAACTCTCAAACGTCGCCAACAAGCCAATATCTACATTAGACATCCCAAGACATCAAAAGAATTCCAAAAATATGCTGATACCCATTTAAGGTTAACAAGTTTACTGTAAGTCTTCAACAAGCCCAATTCACCCAAATATATCCATTTTATCCTTAATAGATTTCATCCTTGGCCTTTAAGACCCAATCTAGGTTATATGATTCAATACTTAATCATTATTAAGCTATTGAAGCACTAGAATCACTAACCATCCTAACAAAATTCACTATTCATCTTCTTCTCCATTTAAGAACCCTAACTCGCAATACCCATTTCAAGGACTAGCATAATTCTTCAACTAATTGGTACTTTCTACTTCAGAATATATTCCAAATACTTAATCCATAGTTGTATTTAAGTGTAGCGTAGAGAATTTACCTCTTGTAGCTCAAACCCTAACTTGAACCCTTTTGAATGATTCTTGAAGATTAGAGAAATCCCTATGAATTTTAATCCATGTAGATGTTAATACTACCATTAACTAGTGTTAATCCATTATAAAAATATCATAAAACTCACCTTTGATGTACATTTGGGTTGAGGATGCTCCACCTTCTCTCTAGAACCCAAAACTTAGCCAAAATTGTTATCTTTTTCTGTCTCCCCCAACCTCCCCTGTTTTATAGAAAATGAGTTGCGTAGGCTGGCTGCGTAGCCTATGCAGATTAGCTATGCAGGATGCGTAGCCTATGCAAATTGGCTACGTAGGCTTGTGTAGCCTGCACAGCTTAAGCCCTCACCTTCACTTCCATGCTGATTTTGTTTACGCAACCTGCGTAGGCTACGTAGGCTTGCTGGGTTTCCTTCTTCCCTGTTTTCTCCACCATTCCAAGCTATGGCTTTATTCATGCAATTTAGTGACCTTCAACCCTCACAATATTCATGTCCAAGTATTTTAATGATCTCGATAACCTCGTGTGGGTTCGCAAGCACTTTGAGGTCTCGCAATATATTCTCTTAAGCTCGAGTTCGGCTTAATCTTGTTAGAAATATTTTTGGGGCATTACAGATGTCGAGCAAGTGGAGTACCCTACTCAAGAAGAATAACAACCTCAATCTCTGAGGAGATCAGAAGGCCAAGGGTAGAGTCATGCACGTACCCTTCCACAGAATATGTCCTCATCAGTGATGAAGGGGAGCCAGAAAGTCTAAAAGAGGTATTGTCCCATCCAGAAAAGAACCAGTGGATGAAAGCCATGCAAGAAGAGATGGAATTTCTATAGAAAAATGGCACGTACAAGCTGGTTGAACTTCCTAAGGAGGAAAAGACCACTCAAATGTAAGTGGGTGTTTAAACTCAAGAAAGATGGAAATGGTAAGCTGGTCAGATACAAAGCTCGATTGGTGGTTAAAGACTTCAAACAGAAGAAAGGTATTTATTTTGACGAAATTTTCTCACTTGTTGTCAAAATGACTTTTATTCGAACAATTTTGAGCTTAGCAGCTAGCCTAGATCTTGAAGTGGAGTTGTTGGATGTAAAAACTGCATTTCTTCATGGAGATTTATATGGAGCAGCTAGAAGGATTTGAAGTAGCTGGAAAGAAACACATGGCATGCAAATTGAATAAGAGTCTTTATGGATTGAAGCATGCACCAAGGCAGTGGTACATGAAGTTTGACTCATTCATGAAAAGTCAAACATACATAAAGACCTATTCTTATCCATGTGTATACTTCAAAAGATTTTCTAATAATAACTTTATTATGTTATTATTGTATATGGATGACACGTTGATTATAGGACATGACAAGGAGTTGATTGCAAAGTTGAAGAGAAATTTGTCCAAATCATTTTATATGAAGGACTTGGGCCTAGCACAACAAATTTTGGGGATGAAGATAGTTCGAGAGCAGACAAGTAGAAAGTTGTGGCTATCTTAGTGTAACGACCCGGCCGGTTGTTTCAAGAGTTATAGCCCTGTTTCCCCCATTTCTGCTTCTTCTGTGTTCTTCGGTTATATTATGATATATCGGGCTAGTTGGTTCGGTTCCGTAGTGGTTTCAGAGTGAATTGAGACACTTAGTCTCTTTATTAGAAACTTAAGTTGAAAAAGTCAATCGGATATTGACTTATGTGTAAATGATCTCGGATTTGAATTTTGATGGTTCAGTTAGCTCCGTTAGGTGATTTTGGACTTAGGAGCGCATTCGGAATGTGATTTGGAGGTCTGTAGTGGAATTTGGCTTGAATTGGCAAAACTTGCAAATTTGGTGATTTTAGTCAGCAGTGGAAAATTTGATATCGGGGTCGGAATGAATTTCCAGAAGTTGGAGTAGGTTCGTGGTGTCATTTCTAACGTATGTGTAAAGTTTGAGGTCATTCGGACGTGGTTTGCTGGATTTCGGCACCGTTTGTGGAATTCGGAAGTTTAGAAGTTCTTAGGCTTGAATCCGGGGATAATTTGGTGTTTTAATGTTGTTTTGAGTGAGTCGAAGGTTCGACTAAGTTCGTATGGGGTGATATGACTAGTTGGTCCATTTGGTTGAGGTCCCGAGAGCCTTGGGAGGTGTTTCGGATGCTCAACGGAAGGAAGTTTTGGACTTAGGCTTGGTAGATTTTTCTGGTGTTCTGGTATTTTCGCACATGCGGTGGGAGGCCCGAAGGAGAGGCCCCGCAGAAGCGCTTAGGAAGTCGTAGATGCAGGCAATGCTGGGTTGGATTGGAATCGCAAGTGCGAGAAGGGGGACGCATCTGCGAGCCCGCAGATACGAGGCTGAGACGCAGATGCGAAAGAGAGGAGTTTGGCTGTTTCCGCAGAAGCGGAGGGAAATGCGCTGGTGCGTGTCCGCAAGTGCGAGACTTGGGATGCAGGTGCGAGGCCAGTGCGTTAAGTGAGTTTTCACAGAAGCGGAGTTCCTAACCGCAGAAGCGGCTCCGCAGGTGCAGATATTGGACCGCAGGTGTGGTTTTGCTGGGCAGAAAGTATAAATAGAAGACTTCGAGATTTTTCCTCATTTTCACAATTTGGAACACGAAATTTGGAGCTTTTGGAGTGATGTTTGGAAGGAAAATCGAGGGTTATCACAGAGGTAAGTTTCTTGAGCCTAATTATCCTTAGCTATGGTGTTTTCCCGTTGATTTCTCACCTAATTAGTAGAGTTTTGGAGTGAAAATTGGGGGTTAGGGCTTGGGATTTTGGAGAGTAGATTTGGAGGATTTGAGAGACCAAATGATGTCGGATTTTGATGAAGTTAGTATGGTTAGACTCTAGAGTGAATGGGCTTTCGAGTTTTGTGACTTTTGTCGGATTTCGAGACGTGGGCTTGGGGGCCGGGTTTGAGTTGATTTCGGATTTCGGCTCTAATTTAGTAGTTTTCTTGTGGAATTGATCCCTTTAGCCTTTATTGATTGTGTTGTATTACTTGTGGCTAGATTCGGGACGTTTGGAGGTCGATCTGAGAGGCAAAAGCTTCGCGGAGTAGGACTTTGCTCGGATTGAGGTAAGTAACAGTCTTAAATATGGTTTTGAGGGTATAAAACCCCGAGAATATGTATAATGTGATATTTTGACGTGACGCACATGCCAGGTGATGGGCGTGTGAGCGTGCACCGTGAGGGATTGTGACTTGGTCCGTCCCGTGAGACTGTAAAGTCGAATAGCCATTGTTATTACTTATTTTTCCTTGTCTTTGAACAATTGATTGCCTTTCATGTTAGAAACCATGCTTAGGCCATATGAAATCACTATTGGGACCCGCAGCGGTCGTATACTTGTTGAATTGATTGCTAATTGCTGTCTTGTACTCAGTCACAGTCTAATGGTGTTTTATATCTTTGTTTCCTCTCATTTCTTGTTTATACTTGTTGTATCCTTTGTTTGGGGTGGTTATTATGATATTTTGTGAGCCCGAGGGGCTGGAGAGGTTAGCGACTGAGATAGGGCCTGAGTGCCGGGTTGAGAACTATGTGAGCAATATTGGATCGGGTTGCACGCCGCAACAAGCCTTCAGGCCATATATTTGATCGGGTTGCATGCCACAACAAGCCTTCAGTCCATATATCGGATCGGGCTGCAAGCCGCAGCAATATATGGATCAGGCTGCATGCCGCAGCAGTATTGGGTTGGGCTGCACGTCGCAGCAATATATAGCGCTTGGGCTGTAGGAGCCCCTCCGGAGTCTGCACACCCCCAGCAAGCCCAGGTACCTTTGATTGTGAGTATTGAGGATGAGAGCCGTCTGATTGAGCTGTTAAGATAGATGAGTGATAGTAGCCCTGTGAGGTTGTACTTGCTCTTAATTGTTGTTGCACTTCGTTTCTAATTGTTGTTGTTGCAAAATTTTCTGAAGGGCTTATATTGTTGTACCTGAGCTCGAAATGTTTTGATTTAAAACACCGGAGTGAAAGCATGCCTATTTTCTTGCTGAAATTACTGAAATGAACTGCATTGTGTAGCTCATCACTGCTTCTCAGTTCCTTATTTAATTTTCTGACTTACTGAGTTGGAAGTACTCACGTTACTCCCTGCACCTTGTGTGCAGATTCAGGTGTGACTGGACGTGGAGGTCATTGAGTTCGTGCGCAGTTGATCTTCCAGAGATTTACGAGGTAGCTGCTGGTGTTCGGAGACCTTGTCCTCCTTCCTTATTGTCTTTCTTTCTTTGTATTGATATCTAGACGTAGACTATTGTAGACACTGTCTTTTAGATTGAGAGTCTAGTGGCTCATGATATAGTGACACCCCGATGTCGGGCTATTTTTTCGTACTTATGTTTTATTTGGATTTTACCCCGTATTTATGAGAAACTCTAGTTATTTTAAATGTCTTAATTCACTTCTGTTAAATTTTGAAAGTGTTTTACAGAGGTCGGCTTGCCTAGTACCACGATAGGCGCCATCACGATGGGTTAGGTTTTGGGTCATGACAAGTTGGTATCAGAGCCTAGGTTACATAGGTCTCACGAGTCATGAGCGGGTTTAGTAGAGTCTTGCGGATCGGTATGGAGACGTCTGTACTTATCTTCGAGAGGCTGCAGAACCCTTAGGAAACTCCACATTCTTAAATTCTTGTCGTGCGAATCTGTTGATTCTAGTAATTAAACATTTGTTGTTTCATTCTCTCACATATGGTGAGGACTCGTACTACCGGTCAGGAGGGCCAGCCACTAGTACCACCAGCCAGGGCCACGAGAGGTCGAGGCCGTGGTAGGGGCAGAGGTGCAGCCCGCACAGCAGCTGGGGAAGTACCTTCAAATCCACCAGTTGCCCCAGGTCAGGTCCATATTCCAGTTGTTGATGCACCAGCTCAGCCACCACTTGTGCCTATTGTGATTCCAGGACTTCAGGAGGCCTTAGCTCAAATTCTGACCGTGTGCATCAGCCTTGCTCAAGCGGTCTCCGTTCCGGCCGCAGCAGCCACTTCTTAGGCTGGGGGAGGTGCTCAGACTCCCGCTGCTCGCACACCAGTGCAGGTGGTACAGGGATTTCAGACATCGAGGGCACCACCCGCCCAGTCGGTTGTAGCTGCTCAAGACTATGTGGTTCCTGCTATGCTTGAGGATGAGCAGCATTGATTGGAGAGGTTTGGGAGACTCCAGCCTCCATCTTCTAGTGGTGCAGAGGAAGAGGATGCACAGGGTTTCTTAGACAGGTGTCAGATGATACTCCGTACAGCAGGTATTCTGGAGACCAGTGGGGCCACGTTCACTACCTTTCAGTTCTCTGGGGCTGCATTCAGTTGGTGGGAGGCTTACGAGAGGCGTAGGTCGGTTGGCGCAACACCCCTTACTTGGCAGCAGTTCTCCGTTATCTTTCTGGAGAAGTCCGTGACTCAGTCCCGCAGAGAGGAGCTTCACAGACAGTTTGAGCAGCTTCGTCAGGGTGATATGTCTGTGACGCAATATGAGATGTGATTCTCAGAGTTGGCCCGCCATGCTATCTGGTTGGTTCCCACAGACAGGGAGAGGATCAGGAGTTTTATAGATGGCCTCACTTATTAGTTGCTATTGCTTATGACCAGAGAGAGAGTATCTGGTGCTACTTTTGATGAGGTTGTCAACATTGCTCGGCAGATTGAGATGGTTCGCGGTCAGGAGAGGGTTGAAAGGGAGGCCAAGAGGCCTCGTGGACAGGGTGGATTTAGTGGTACTCCTTCTGGGGGTCAGTTCCAGCACGGTAGAGGCCGTCCATTCAGACATGCTCAGACGGCTCGCCCAGTTCACCATGGTGCATCATCTAGCCATGGTTCTCACGGTTATCAGCAGGGCCATTCATCTCTTGGTGCCCTTCCAGTGCAGAGTTCTTCTCGTGCTCTATCGGGTCAGGGTTCATCTATACCGGGTCCTTCTGTTAGTTATCCTGGTGTTCAGGGTTCCCTTCAGTCCCCAGCACCAACACAGGGGTGTTACTATAAGTGTGGGGAGTTTGGTCACATGAGGAGAGAGTATCCCCATCTAGTGGGAGGTCCCACTCCGCAGAGGAGCCAGTCTATGTCATCAGCATCAGTTCCTCCACCACTAGCCCAGTTAGCTAAGGGTGGAGCCCAGTCAGCTAGGGGTCGCCCGAGAGGGGGAGGCAGATCGGGGGTGACCAGGACCGTTTCTATGCTCTTCCTACCATACCAGATGTTATTGCTTTAGATGTTGTGATTACAGGTATTGTCTCAATTTGTCACAGAGATGCCTTTGTATTATTCAACCCTGGTTCCACTTATTCATATCTTTCCTCGTATTTCGCTCATTTTTTGGATATTCCACGTGAGTCTTTAGTTTTATTTGTTCATGTGTCTACTCTGGTGGGTGATACTATTATTGTGGACCGCGTATATCGATCATGTGTGGTGACTATTAAGGGTCTGGAGACCAAAGTGGATCTTTTGCTGCTCAGTATGGTCGATTTTGATGTGATATTAGGTATAGATTGGTTGTCTCCATGTCATGTTGTTCTAGATTGTCATGCTAAAACTGTGACTTTGGCGATGCTAGATTTGTCGAGGGTTGAGTGGAGCAGTTCTATAGACTATGTTCCCAGTAGAGTGATTTCATACTTGAAGGCTCAGCGGATGGTTGAGAATGGTTGCCCATCCTATTTGGCTTTTATGAGGGATGTTAGTGCAGAGACTCCTGCCATTGATTCTGTTTCGGTGGTACATGACTTCTCGGATGTGCTTCTTGCAGACCTGCAGGGCATGTCGCTTGACAGGGATATTGACTTTGGTATTGATTTGGTTCCGGGTACTCAACCCATTTCTATTCCACCGTATCGTATGGCACCGGCTGAGTTGAAGGAGTTGAAGGGACAGCTTCAGGAACTCCTTGATAAGGGGTTTATTCGACCTAGTGTGTCACCTTGGGGTGCACCGGTCCTATTTGTGAAGAAGAAGGATGGTTCCATGAGGATATGCATTGATTACAGGCAGTTAAACAAGGTCACGGTCAAGAACAAGTACCCTTTGCCATGTATTGATGACCAATTTGACCAGCTTCAGGGGCGAGGGTGTTCTCCAAGATTGATTTGAGGTCAGGGTATCACCAGCTGAAGATTCGTGATTCGGATATTCTTAAGACATCTTTCAGGACCCGATATGGCCATTATGAGTTCTTAGTGATGTCTTTTGGGTTGACCAATGCCCCAGTAGCATTCATGCATTTGATGAACAGTGTATTCCAATCCTATTTAGACTCATTCGTTATTGTATTCATTGATGACATCCTGGTGTACTCTCGTAGCCAGAAGGAGCATGCTCAGCATCTGAGGATTGTGTTATAGAGATTGAGGGAGGAGAAGCTCTATGCAAAGTTCTCCAAGTGTGAGTTTTTGCTCGGTTCAGTAGCATTCTTGGGGCACGTGGTGTCCAGTGAGGGTATTCAGGTGGATCCAAAGAAGATAGAGGTGATGCAAAATTTGCTTAGACCATCCTCAACCATGGAGATTAGGAGCTTTCTTGGTTTGGCGGGCTATTATCGTCGCTTTGCGGAGGGATTTTCATCTATTGCATCGCCTTTGCCCAAATTGACCCAAAAAGGTGCTCTATTCAGATGGTCGGATGAGTGTGAGGAGAGCTTTCAGAAGCTCAAGACTGCCTTGACCACAGCTCCAGTGTTAGTTCTGTCGTCAGCTTCATATTCTTACACCGTGTATTGTAATGCTTCGGGGGTAGGTATTGGATGTGTTCTGATGCAGGAGAGTAGGGTGATTTCCTATGCCTCATGCTAGTTGAAGACTCATGAGAAGAACTATCATGTCCTTGACCTTGAGTTAGCAGCTATTATGCATGCCTTAAAGATTTGGCGGCACTATTTGTACGGGGTTCATTGTGAGATCTATACTGATCACCAAAGTTTGCAGCACCTGTTCAAGCAGAAGGATCTTAATATATGCCAGCGGAGGTGGTTGGAGCTTTCTCAAGGACTATGATATCACTATTTTGTACCATCCGGGGAAGGCCAATATGGTGGCTGATGCTTTGAGTCGCCGGGCGGAGAGTTTGGGGAGTTTAGTATATCTTCCAATAGTAGAGAGACCTTTGCCTTTGGATGTCCAGGCCTTACCTGGCCAGCTTGTCAGATTGGATATTTCGGAACCGAGTCGGGTATTGGCTTGTGTGGTCTCCAGGTCTTCTCCTTATGACCGTATCAGGGAGCGTCAGTATGATGAACCCTACCTGCTCGCTCTTCAAGACAGGGTTCAGCGAGGTGATGCTAGGGATATGACTATTGGTGATGACGGCGTGTTGAAGATGCAGGGTCGGATATGTGTGCCTAATGTAGATGGGCTCCGGGAGTTGATTCTTGAGGAGGCCCACAGCTCGGGGTATTCCATCCATCCGGGTGCCGCGAAGATGTACCAGGATTTGAGACAGCACTATTGGTAGAGGCAGATGAAGAAGGATATAGTTGGGTTTGTGGCTCGGTGTCTCAACTTTCAGAAGGTTAAGTATGAACATCAGAGATCGGGTGGCTTGCTTTAGAGGTTAGAGATCCCAGAGTGGAAGTGGGAGCGGATCGCTATGGACTTCGTAGTTGGGCTCCCACGGACTTCGAGGAAGTTCGATGCTATTTGGGTTATTGTGGATCGGCTGACCAAGTCCGCACACTTCATTCTAGTTGGTACTACTTACTCTTCAGAGTGGTTGGCTGAGATTTACATCCGAGAGATTGTTCTCCTGCATGGTGTCCCACTTTCCATCATTTCAGATAGGGGCACTCAGTTTACATCGTAGTTTTAGAGGGTCGTGCAGCGAGAGTTGGGTACTCAGGTTGAGTTGAGCACAACCTTTCACGCTTAGATGGACATACAGTCCAAGCGTACTATCCAGATATTAGAGGACATGTTACGCGCTTGTGTCATTGACTTTGGGGGTTCATGGGACCAGTTTCTGCCGCTCGCGGAGTTCGCATATAACAACAGTTATCAGTCGAGCATTCAAATGGCTCCGTACGAGACTTTATATGGTAGGAGGTATAGATCTCCAGTGGGATGGTTTTAGTCGGGTGAGGCTAGGCTCTTGGGTACAGACTTGGTCCAGGATGCATTAGATAAGGTGAAATCGATTCAGGAGCGGCTTCGCACGGTGCAGTCTAGGCAGAAGAGCCATGCAGACGGGAAGGTCCGTGATGTGTTTTTCATGGTTAGGGAGAAGGTGTTGCTGAAGGTATCACCCATGAAGGGTGTTATGAGGTTTGGGAAGAGGGGCAAGTTGAGCCCCCGGTTCATTGGGCCTTTTGAGGTGCTTCAGAGGGTAGGGGAGGTGGCTTACAAGCTTGCCTTGCCACCCAGCTTGTCGACTGTGCATCCAGTGTTTCTCGTTTCTATGCTCCGGAAATATATCGGAGATACGTCCCATATTTTGGATTTCAGCACGGTTCAGTTGGATGGTGATATGACTTATGATGTGGAGCCGGTGGCCATTTTGGATCGGCAGGCTACGGAAGTTGAGGTCAAAGGATATAGTTTTAGTGAAGGTGTAGTGGAGAGGTCAGCCTATGAAGGAGACCACCTGGGAGATCGAGCGGGAGATGCGGAGTAGATATCCACACCTATTTGAGGCTCCAGGTATGTTTCTAGACTCGTTCGAGGACGAACGTTTGTTTAAGAGGGGGGAAATGTAACGACTCGGCCGGTCGTTTTGAGAGTTATAGCCCTGTTTCCCCCATTTCTGCTTCTTTTGTGTTCTTTAGTTATATTATGATATATCGGGTTAGTTGGTTCGGGTCCGGAGTAGTTTTGGAGTGAATTGAGATACTTAATCTCTTTATTAGAAGCTTAAGTTGGAAAAGTCAACTGGATGTTGAATTATGTGTAAACGATCTCGGATTTGAATTTTGATCCGTCAGGTGATTTTGGACTTAGGAGCGCGTTCGGAATGTAATTTGGAGGTCTGTAGTGGAATTTGGCTTGAATTGGCAAAAATTGAAAATTTGGTGATTTTGGTCGGTAGTGGAAAATTTGATATCGTGGTCGGAATGAATTTCGGGAAGTTGGAGTAGGTTCATGGTGTCATTTGTGACTTATGTGTAAATTTTGAGGTCATTCGAACGTGGTTTGATGGGTTTTGGCATCGTTTGTAGAATTCGGAAGTTTAGAAGTTCTTAGGCTTGAATCCGGGGGTAATTTGGTGTTTTGATGTTGTTTTGAGTGAGTCGAAGGTTTGACTAAGTTCGTATGCGGCTATATGACTAGTTGGTATATTTGGTTGAGGTCCTGAGAGCCTCGGGAGGTGTTTCGAATGCTCAACGGAAGGAAGTTTTGGACTTAGGCTTGGCAGATTTGTCTGGTGTTCTGGTATTTTTTCACCTGCGGTGGGAGGCCCGCAGGTGCGGCCCCGCAGAAGCGCTTAGGAAGTCGCAGATGTGGGCAATGCTGGGTTGGATTAAAATCATAGGTGCGAGAAGGGGGACGCATCTGCGAGCCCGCAGATACGAGGCTGAGACGCAGATGCAGAAGAGAGCAGTTTGGCTATTTCCGCAGAAGCAGAGGGAAATGCGCAGGTGCGCGCCGCAGGTGCGAGACTTGGGACGCAGGTGCGGGGCCAGTGCATTAAGTGAGTTTTCGCAGAAGCGGAGTTCCCAACCGCAGAAGCGGCTCCACAGGTGCGGATATTGGACCGCATGTGCGGTTTTGCTGGGCAGAAAGTATAAATAGAGGACTTCAAGATTTTTCTTCATTTTCACAATTTGGAACACAGACTTTGGAGCTTTTGGAGTGATTTTTGGAAGGAAGTTCGAGGTTTATCACTGAGGTACATTCCTTGAGCCTAATTATCCTTAGCTATAGTGTTTTCCTGTTGATTTCTCACCTAATTAGTAGGGTTTTGAAGTGAAAATTGAGGGTTAGGGCTTGGGATTTTGGAGAGTGGATTGGGGGGATTTGAGAGACCAAATGATGTCGGATTTTGATGAAGTTAGTATGGTTAGACTCGTGAGTAAATGGACTTTTGGGTTTTGTGACTTTTGTCGGATTTCGAGACGTGGGCCCGGGGGCCGGGTTTGAGTTGATTCCAGATTTCGGCTCTAATTTAGTAGTTTTCTTGCGGAATTGATCCCTTTAGCCTTTATTGATTGTGTTGTATTACTTGTGGCTAGATTCGGGACATTTGGAGGCCGATCTGAGAGGCAAAAGCATCGCAGAGTAGGACTTTTCTCGGATTGAGGTAAGTAAAAGTCTTAAATCTGGTTTTGAGGGTATGAAACCCCGAGAATTTGTATAATGTGATATTTTGAGGTGACGTACATGCTAGGTGATGGGCGTGTGAGCGTGCACCATGAGGGATTATGACTTGGTCCGTCCCGTGAGACTATAAAGTCGAATAGCCATTGTTATTACTTATTTTTCCTTGTCTTTGAGCAATTGACTGCCTTTTATGTTAGAAACCATGCTTAGGCAATATGAAATCACTATTGGAACCCGCAGCGGTCGTATACTTATTGAATTGACTGGTAATTGTTGTCTTGTACTTAGTCACAGTCTTATTGTGTGTTATATATCTGTTTCCTCTCATTTCTTGTTGATACTTGTTATATCCTCTATTTGGGCTGGTTATTATGATATTCTATGAGCCCGAGGGGTTAGAGAGGGTAGTGACTGAGATAGGGCCTGAGTACCGGGTTGAGAGCTATGTGAGCAATATTGTATCGTGTTACACGCCGCAACAAGACTTCGGGCCATATATTGGATCGGGTTGCACGTTGCAACAAGCCCTCGGGTGATATATCGGATCGGGCTGCACATCGCAGCAATATATAGATCGGGCTACACGCCGTAGCAGTATTGGGTCGAGCTGCATGCCGCAATAATATATAGCACTTGGGTTGTAGGAGCCCCTCCGGAGTTTGTACACCCCCAGTGAGGTTAGGTTCCTTTGATTGTGAGCAGTGAGGCTGAGAGCCGGGTGATTAAGCTGTTGAGATAGATGAGTAACAGTAGCCCTGTAAGGCTGTACTTGCTCTTAATTGTTGTTGCACTTTATTGCTAATTGTTGTTGTCGCGAAATTTTCTGGAGGGCTTATATTGTTGTACCTGAGCTCGAAATGTTTTGATTTAAAACACCGGATTGAAAGCATGCATATTTTCTTGCTAAATTACTGAAATGAACTGCATTGTGTAGCTCGTCACTGCTTCTCAGTTCCTTATTTAATTTTGTTACTTACTGAGTTGGAAGTACTCATGTTACGCAGATTCAGGTATGACTGGACGTGGAGGTCATTGAGTTCGTGCGCAGTTGATCTTCCGGAGATTTACGAGGTAGTTGCCGGCGTTCGCAGACCTTGTGCTCCTTCCTTATTATCTTTCTTTTTCTGTATCGATATCTAGACGCAGACTATTGTAGACACTATCTTTTAGATTGAGAGTCTAGT